>NC_141691.1:65591507-66191507 GCF_964263255.1 Lissotriton vulgaris | reverse complement strand
GGTCTCCCTGCAGGCCCATGCCGGAAGTCTGGTGTGTTCAGGAGGTCTCACTGCAGGTCGGTGCAGGCCACTGCCGGATGTCTGGTGGATTCAGAAGGTCTCACTGCAGGTCACTGCGGGCCACTGCTCGACATCTCGTGGATTCAGAAGGTCACACTGCAGGTCACTCCGGGCCACTGCTCGACATCTCGTGGTTTCAGAACGGAGCCCTGCTGGTCACTGCTGGAAGTCTGGTGGGTTCAGAAGGTCTCACTGCAGGTCACTACCGGATGTCTGGTGGGTTCAGAAGGTCTCACTCTTACTGCAGGTCACTGCCGAATGTCTGGTGGGTTCAGAAGGCCTCACTAAAGTTCACTGCAGGCCACTGACGACGGACCTCTGGTGGTTTCAGAAGGGTACATTGCTGGTCAATGCCAGACGTCTGGTGGTTTCAGAAGGTCTAACTCTTACTGCAGACCGCTACAGGTCACTGCCAGAGGTCTGGTGGGTTCAGAAGGTCTCACTTCAGGTCACTGCGGGCCACTGCTCGACATCTCGTGGATTCAGAAGGTCACACTGCAGGTCACTGCCGGAAGTCTGGTGGGTTCAGAAGGTCTCACTGCAGGTCACTACCGGAAGTATGGTGGTTTCAGAAGGTCTCACTGCTGGTCGATGCAGGCCACTGCCGGATGTCTGGTGGATTCAGAAGGTCTCACTGCAGGTCCCTGCCGGATGTCTGGTGGGTTCAGAAGGTCTCACTCTTACTGCAGGTCACTGCAGGTCACTGCCGAATGTCTGGTGGGTTCAGAAGGCCTCACTAAAGTTCACTGCAGGCCACTGACGAGGGACTTCTGGTGGTTTCAGAAGGGTACATTGCTGGTCAATGCCAGACGTCTGGTGGTTTCAGAAGGTCTAACTCTTACTGCAGACAGCTACAGGTCACTGCCAGAGGTCTGGTGGGTTCAGAAGGTCTCACTGCAGGTCACTGCGGGCCACTGCTCAACATCTCGTGGTTTCAGAACGGAGCCCTGCTGGTCACTGCTGGAAGTCTGGTGGGTTCAGAAGGTCTAACTCTTACTGCAGACCGCTACAGGTCACTGCCAGAGGTCTGGTGGGTTCAGAAGGTCTCACTTCAGGTCACTGCGGGCCACTGCTCGACATCTCGTGGATTCAGAAGGTCACACTGCAGGTCACTGCCGGAAGTCTGGTGGGTTCAGAAGGTCTCACTGCAGGTCACTACCGGAAGTATGGTGGTTTCAGAACGTCTCACTGCTGGTCGGTGCAGGCCACTGCCGGATGTCTGGTGGATTCAGAAGGTCTCACTGCAGGTCCCTGCCGGATGTCTGGTGGGTTCAGAAGGTCTCAGTCTTACTGCAGGTCACTGCAGGTCACTGCCGAATGCCTGGTGGGTTCACAAGGTCTAACTCTTACTGCAGACAGCTACAGGTCACTGCCAGAGGTCTGGTGGGTTCAGAAGGTCTCACTGCAGGTCACTGCGGGCCACTGCTCGACATCTCGTGGTTTCAGAACGGAGCCCTGCTGGTCACTGCTGGAAGTCTGGTGGGTTCAGAAGGTCTCACTGCAGGTCAGTGCAGTCCACTGCCAGACGTTTGGAGGTTTCAAAAGGGCACACTCCAGGTCACTGCCGGAAGTCTGGTGGGTTCAGTAGGTCTCACTGCAGGTCACTGCCGGAAGTCTGGTGGGTTCAGTAGGTCTCACTGCAGGTCACTGCTGGAAGTCTGGTGGGTTCAGTAGGTCTCACTGCAGGTCACTGCCGGAAGTCTGGTGGGTTCAGAAGGTCTCCCTGCAGGTCACTGCCGGAAGTCTGGTGGGTTCAGTAGGTCTCACAGCAGGTCACTTGCGGAAGTCTGGTGGGTTCAGATGGTCTCACTGCAGGTCACTGCCGGAAGTCTGGTGGGTTCAGTAGGTCACATTGCTGGTCACTGCCGGAAGTCTGGTGGGTTCAGATGGTCTCACTGCAGGTCACTGCCGGAAGTCTGGTGGGTTCAGTAGGTCACACTGCAGGTCACTGCCGGAAGTCTGGTGGGTTCAGAAGGTCTCCCTGCAGGTCACAGCAGGCCACTGCCGGAAGTCTGGTGGGTTCAGAAGGTCTCACTGCAGGCCACTGCCGGAAGTCTGTCGGTTTCGAAGGGCGCCAGGTCTGCGGTGCCAGTAGCGGGGGCTGAAAGGGCCCTGTGGGCCAGGGGGCTTGTTGTGGTCTATGTGACAGTGGGTGAAGACCTGAAGGGGGCAGAGACGTGTCACACGCCGAGTACAATGGACAATGGACCCTCCAGGCCAGGGCGCTTGTCACAGGTGTGATACTTCTCATAAGGTGGGGTTCGCACCAGGTTTACAATGCTGCTCGGGGTCGGTGCCCCTACAGGGGGCTGGGGGGGGGGGGGGGGGGGGCGCTGCATTTGACACGGGTGTGTGTAGGGGGTGTCAGGCACCCCGGGCAGGAAGAGGAGCATAAAGTCTCTGGCAGTGTGACGGCGCTTTATGGCACGACAGGGGGTCCGGCTGGAGTCGGGGGACACCCTTGGAGGCTGCACGGCGGCCGCGGGCGTCTTTGAAGCGCACGGACACCTTCCAGCTGGCAGAGGGGGGGGTGGGGGGGGGTCTGCATGCAGGGGGAGCAGGGAGAGATGAGGCAGGGGTCTGGACTGCCCGTCTCACTGCAGAGGGCTCCGCGGCCGAACTGTCTCATTTCTCGTGCAACGTATGGGAGACCGCACTGGGCAGGGTACTACCGCTGGAGTGCGGGGGCAGTGTGGGCAAAGGACGGGGCCCGGGTGACCCCTCGCTCAGCACAGGGGTCTTTAACCACTGGGCCATTTCTCATGGGGGGCGGGGGGGGTATGTGTGCCAGTACAGTGCTTTGTTCTAGGGCCTTCTAATTTCTCCTATGGTTTCCAGGGTATGTCCATGGAAGATGATTCTCCAAAATGCTGTGGGAAGCGGAAGTGACATCATATACAATTTGACCTAAATGATGCCAGAGGAAGTGACATCATATGCCCTTTGACGTTGAATCTTCCGAGGCACTGATGTCACATGTTCTTATACGGATGACATCACAATAATTAACATTGGTGCAGTTTAATAATAATTGCATGATGAATATAACACAAACATATCTCTCTTTTTGGATCTCATCTCTCTGAGGGTGCATATATATTATGTCAAAGGAACAATTACCTCAATTGTACCAAGCTAACAAAGTGAGTCTGATGTCTTCTATGTGGATTGGAGGGCGGGGGCTTGTCTCCCCTGGGAAAAGTTTGAAAAAATGAGCTCTAATAGCGCATTACAAGTCCTATCATGGGGTGCCTGGCTCCTGCAATATTACAGTCCCAATCAGTTACCCCAATCATGGGGCAGCTTTACGAGTTCTGGCGCATCTCTGCAAATCAGCTGGGATGCGCCAGAAAAGATGCGACACGCAATTCCCTCCCTACGCCACCACAAATAAGTTGCATTTACAATGCGGCGCACCGTGGCGCAAGGGTAGGGTGATGCTTGTTGCATCCTGTGGTGTTTGGGCGCCGTATTGCTGGAGCACGAGCGACACTGCTCCAGCAATGCTCAGGGGTGCCCTATGCCCAACATGCTGCATCACTCCTTATGCCTGCTTCAAGTAGGTGCAGGGTTTTGAAGTAGCATGGACGTAAAAGTGACTCAGTGAAATCTTGTAGATTTCTCTACGTCACTTTTACGAGGTGTTCCTGTGACTGAAAGCCCAACCTGAGCCGAGACTCCCACATGAAACTTAATGCAGGTTTCATGTAGCGCAGGGGTTTACAACGAGACGCATCTCCCTAGATGCGTCACTTTGCAAATAAGGCGCAACGTGGCGCATGGTTTACGCCACTGCTGCGTCACAGAAGTGATGCAACAGCAGCATAAATATGGCGCATAGGGCTTGTAAATCTGCCCCTATGTCTTTAAAATGTCCTCTGTGTGCCCCAAATGTCAAAGATTACTTCCAGTGCTGCGGCCAGCGTTTAGCTATGGGCACCCCTTTGCTGAAGCCTTACATACAATATGCTAGTACCAGAATTGTGCTAATCCTGCTGTCCATGTACTATACTTCCAAATGCTACTATGTACAATGGGGAGGCCTTATGTAAAAGGTTAAGTCTAGCATGTCGAGGACCACATTTTGTCATAGATGGCCCGATATGCCAAGTTATCCTCCCATATGCCAAGAATTCCCTCCAGTGTGCCAGCATTATCTATTTGCCACAGATGTGAAATATGCCACAAATTTTCTCCAGTGTGCCAGCACTGACACTTTTCCGCGGGTATCCAGCATTTTGCCAATGGTGCTTCTATGAGCCAAGAAGCATGCGAGGTCCAACATCAAACTTGCAAGCATAACACATTCTCCACCGCGCTCACTTACGTTTACTTATACTCATTCAAGCACACTCAGTCTTGAATCACTCATTCCCATCTCCCTCTTACTCACTTATATTTACTCACTCACACACGATCCCACACACAATCCAGTGGTGTGGAGAGCACGAGACTCACGTCTGAGCATACCGTCCCACTCGGGGTGACAAATGCAAAAACAACAGTTGATGGACTGAATGCAGAACAATGTCATACATTCACCCCAGTACAGAGATCTGGGCATAAATCCATCGTTTTACTGGTGTGAATGTATGACATTGTTCTGCATTCTGTCCATCAACTGTTGTTAGGTCTCGTCTATTTCATTCCGTAGGAATGATAGGCAAGATTTATAGTAAGCGCTCCGAAAAGTCTACCCACTGAGGATCCCGTGCAGTTCATGTGAGACAGGCGCGTGCACAGGAATTCGCTCCCCCTACCCCTCCCACAAAGCGAGACAAGACAAAAACATCAAAGCGACCGCGTCCACTTTTTCCATTTGCCACCAGCCACTTCACGCTCTCCACAGGTCATAAACAGGACCATCTGTTCGGAATGCTGGCATGGTTGCTCTCACTTGCTGTCCCTCTTCCCCACTGCCTCGCCCAGACTCCTGCATTCCATACCCTACTCACTTCTGTTCCTCATGCTGAATTCTCCTTTCTATCCAGCTCTGCTAACTTGCTGCTATGCTTCATTTTCTCTAACCACACTTCTGTCCGTTCAGCCTCACCCTGTTCCTTGGTCCTAGCCTCTCTGCGCCCCCCCATTCCGGCATCCGCTCCCTCCCTTTCCTTCACTCTTTGCCCCCCTTCTCTCTCAAACACGCCCCCTCTTCATATCTTCTGGCTTCGCGTTCTCTCTCACACCATGTCTTCTCTCTCTTGCTCTCTCTCTTGCTCTCTCTTCTGTCTCTCGCTCTGTCTCACACTGCTGCACGTCTCACACTGCTGCACGCCTCACACTGCCGCAAGCCTCACACTGCTGCACGCCACACTGCTGCACACCTCACACGGCTGCTTGCTGCACACTGCCACATGCCTCACACTGCCGCCCGCCTCACACTGCCGCACTCCTCACACTGCCGCACGCCTCACACTGCTGCATGCTGCACACTGCTACACGACACACACTGCTGCACGACACACACTGCTGCATGACACACACTGCTGCACGACACGCACTGCTGCACGACACACACTGCTGCACGACACACACTGCTGCATGACAAACACTGCTGCACGCCTCTCACTGCTGCACGCCACATTGCTTCACGCCTCACACTGCTGCACGCCTCACACTGCCACAAGCCTCACACTGCTGCACGCCACACTTCTGCACGCCTCACACTGCTGCATGCTGCACACTGCCACATGCCTCACACTGCCGCCCGCCTCACACTGCCGCACTCCTCACACTGCCGCACGCCTCACACTGCTGCATGCTGCACACTGCTACACGACACACACTGCTGCACGACAAACACTGCTGCACGACACACACTGCTGCACGACACGCACTGCTGCACAACACACACTGCTGCACGACACACACTGCTGCACGACAAACACTGCTGCATGCCTCACACTGCTGCACGCCTTACACTGCTGCATGGCTCACACTGCTGCATGCCACACACTGCTTCACGCCACACACTGCTGCATGCCACACTGCTGCACGCCACACTGCTGCACGCCACACACTGCTGCACGCCTCACACTGCTGCACGCCTCACACTGCTGCACGCCTCACAAAAAACCTCACACTGCTGCACGCCTCACGCCTCACACTCCTGCACCCTCCAACTCCAACTCCAACTCCACCCTCCAACTCCAACTCCAACTCCACCCTCCAACTCCACCCTCCACCCTCCAACTCCAACTCCACCCTCCAACTCCACCCTCCAACTCCACCCTCCAATTCCAACTCCACCCTCCAACTCAAACTCCACCCTCCAACTCCACCCTCCAACTCCACCCTCCAGTTCCACCCTCCAACTCCACCCTCCAACTCCAACTCCACCCTCCAACTCCATCCTCCAACTCCACCCTCCAACTCCACCCTCCAACTCCAACTCCACCCTCCAACTCCACCCTCCAACTCCAACTCCACCCTCCAACTCCAACTCCACCCTTCACCTCCAACTCCACCCTCAAACTCAACCCTCCAACTCCACCCTCCAAATCCTCCCTCCAACTCTAACTCCACCCTCCAACTCCACCCTCCAACTGCAACTTCACCCTCAAACTCCACCCTCCAATTCCCCCCTCCAACTTCACCCTCCACCCTCAAACTCCAACTCCACCCTCCAACTCCAACTCCACCCTCCAACTCCAACTCACCCTCCAACTTCACCCTCCAACTGCAGCCTCCAACTCCACCCTCCAACTCCACCCTCCAACTCCACCCTCCAACTCCACCCTCCAACTCCACCCTCCAACTCCACCCTCCAACTCCACCTTCCAACTTCAACTCCACCCTCCAACTCCACCCTCCAACTCCACCCTCCAATTCCACCCTCCAATTCCAACCTCCAACTCCACCCTCCAACTCCACCCTCCAACTTCAACCTCCAACTCCACCCCCCCAACTCCACCCTCCATCATTTAGGAACACCACCACATCACTCAGGGACACCACCACATCACTCAGGGGCACCACCACATCACTCAAGGGCACCACCACATCACTCAGGGGCACCACCACATCACTCAGGGGCACCATCACATTACTCAGGGGCACCACCACATCACTCGGGGACACCACCACGTCACTCGGGGACACCACCACATCACTCGGGGACACCACCACATCACTCGGGAACACCACCTCATCACTCGGGGACACCACCACATCGCTCAGGGACCCCACCACATCACTCAGGGGCACCACCACATCACTCAGGGGCACCACTCAGGGCACCACCACATCACTTGGGGCCATCGCCACATCACTCGGGGTCACCCTACCTTCCGAGCACTTTGCCAGGGCCGGTTGTGGTTCCCAGTCCGGCCCTGCCAGGAGCAACTGGTGTTGCGTGGAAAACGTCAACCTCAGACGTTGGGTAAATAACAGTACACCTCCCATTCCTAAAGGAAAACGAGCACGCACACGAGGCTGAAAGTTAAACGATTCTTTATTGCATCCGGCCTTCCTCAGCCCAAGAAGTCAAGAGAGGCGCGTTTCGGCTGTCACAGCAGCCTTTATCTATCTAATTTGGCGCCATTTTGTTAAAACCATTATATACTGACAAAATCATAGACATGAAAAAACCTTTGATGTAATTCGTAAACATAAACAAAATACAACACTTGATACATATATATATATATATACATACATACACGCAACATTATTTTTCACTATTCGTTTCGTAAAAATGGAGGTTAATTTGCTGAAATATGACACTCTGGCAGCTGAGGTATGTAAACACTGCTTTTAAATGTATGTTGTGTGCATGTTTGCGGCTGACAGTGTGTTTTAGGTGAGAGTGTAAGTGTGAATGTATGTGTATGTGTCAGCATGTGTGTGAGAGTGAAAGTGAAGGTCAAAGGGCGTGTGATGTCACTGCAGGGCATGCCAGCAGTGTTTTTGCCCAGGCCCCTTTTCTGAAGCTGACAGCTCGCGGTACATGCGTGACGTGTACACGCTCGCGGTGGGCTTCTCATTTCTGCTGGGGGCGTGTCCCGAGGGTGCAGCCACTTCTTCCAGCCTCTCCACTTGTGATGCATTGTGCACCGGAAGGGCTCACTCCGCCTTACACGAGCCAGCGACGAGCAAGGACAAGGGCAGCTAATTAAACAATCCAACTCCCCACTGCTGGTGTAATCGAATGAGCTGCGCTGGGAGCTGCTTCATTGTTTAATAGTTGAGTAGATTATTTTACAGCGCCTAGAAATGGCAGAAGTGGGATAGAAGCTCCTAATTTATTACAATGTTATTATTTTTATAATTCCTCTGCTCACAGGACATATGCAAGAATTAGCAGCCCATCTCCCACCCGACCCCCCCCCCCCTCCACCCCCCAAGTAGAGACTAGAATCAAACACGCCGAGGAGCGCCCGAGCGACCTTCTGTTTCCTTTTACTACCCCCCCCCCTCCCCCCCCACACACACACAAATAAATACATCCATTCATGCATTCCTACATACTAAGTCCCCCCTCCCCGCTTTTTGGGCTGTGTGAAGAGCACAAGTCGCAGTGGGGGAGGGGAGTTTAGAAATGTCAGGGTGCGTTTATTTGCCTCAATGACACTAAAGGCACCCATCCTAAATTAAACCTGTGTGCAGAGGCAACCATGGAGTTTGGCAGGTGTGAAGCAGATGCGGGATGACCCTTGACCCCTCCACAAGCCAAAGGTCAAGGGCTTAGCTCTGTTCCACCGGCTGCAAGGAGCAGCCCTGGAAATGCACCGGCGCGAGTCCTTTCAGTGACCCAGCTAGACAAATACATGTGTGCATGGAGGGTGGGGGCTGGGGCAACCCCCAGCTGGTCTCAGCATTGCTTCAAGCCCCAGAGGCCCCGGGGGTGTCCCTGAGAAGAGCTCACGTCAGTGCTACCGACATAAATGATGTCAGTGCATCTCTGGGGGGTGGTCTCCCAGACACTGGGCCTAGGCCTCTGGCACAAAACACATATTTATATTAAATTTTGTATGAATCGGTTGGAGGTCTGTGCAAGGGGAGATAGTGACCGAGGCAGTGCTGTTTGAATATGTAGAAGGGCAGACTGTGACCGAAACAGTGCTGTATACATCTGTGCAAGGGGAGATAGTGACCGAGACAGTGCTGTATAAATCTGTACTGCCAGAGACAGTAACCGAGACAGTGCTGTATACATCTGTGCAAGGGGAGATAGTGACCGAGACAGTGCTGTATACATCTGTGCAAGGGGAGATAGTGACCGAGACAGTGCTGTATAAATCTGTGCAAGGGGAGACAGTGACCGAGGCAGTGCTGTATAAATCTGTGTAAGGGCAGACAGCGACTGAGACAGTGCTGTATAAATCTGTGCAAGGGCAGACAGCGACCGAGACAGTGCTGTATACATCTGTGCAAGGGGAGACAGTGACCGACGCAGTGCTGTATAAATCTGTGCAAGGGGAGACAGTGACCGAGACAGTGCTGCATAAATCTGCACTGCCAGAGACAGCAAATGAGACAGTGCTGTATACATCTGTGCAAGGGCAGACAGCGACCGAGGCAGTGCTGTATAAATCTGTGCAAGGGCAGACAGTGACCGAGACAGTGCTGTATAAATCTGTGAAAGGGCAGACAGCGACCAAGACAGTGCTGTATAAATCTGTGCAAGAGCAGACAGTGACCGAAACAGTGCTGTATAAATCTGTGCAAGGGGAGACAGTGACCGAGACAGTGCTGTATAAATCTGTGCAAGAGCAGACAGTGACCGAGACAGTGCTGTATAAATCTGTGAAAGGGCAGACAGCGACCAAGACAGTGCTGTATAAATCTGTGCAAGGGCAGACAGCGACCGAGACAGTACTGTATACATCTGTGCAAGGGCAGACAGCGACCGAGGCAGTGCTGTATAAATCTGTACAGCCAGAGACAGTAACCGAGACAGTGCTGTATACATCTGTGCAAGGGGAGACAGTGACCGAGACAGTGCTGTATAAATCTGTGCAAGGGGAGACAGTGACCGAGGCAGTGCTGTATAAATCTGTGCAAGGGGAGACAGTGACCGAGGCAGTGCTGTACAAATCTGTGCAAGGCGAGACAGTGACCGAGGCAGTGCTGTATAAATTTGTGTAAGGGCAGACAGCGACCGAGACAGTGCTGTATAAATCTGTGCAAGGGGAGACAGAGACCGAGGCAGTGCTTTTTTTTTAACATCATTTTTATTGCATCACCAATATAAATGTACAGACAAGATATTCAGTACAGATGGCATGACATGAACTGATTCAATTGGAGACATTCGATCTTCATCCGGAGGGACCACCCCGCTCTTGACGCGGGTAGCTTCATCTCTGTCTTGGTCTCGTACGTCTTACATTGTCCGACCGCTTCATTTTGCACATAACCCTGGAATGCTTTTGTGATTTACGCCCCTCCCCCTCCCCAAATTTCGGTGCCCCAACATCCCTCCAAACCAGCTTCCTACCCGCCCTCCCCCGTGGTCGCGCTGCGCTTGAGTAACCATGTATTAGTGCCCGGTGTGTTGTAGGAGGAAGCAAACAATCGCTAAGGTGTGTTCTCCTGTATAGTGTTTGGGTCTGCTCCAGCTAGTTCGCTCTTGCCATCCTGCCCCTCGTTGTCCACATCCCTGAGCGCCTGCACCATCACCTCCCATGCAGTCGCCCTTTCCAGTGCTTTCTCGTCATTCGACCTCCAGGCCATCTGGTATCGTAGGGTACTATCACACGCGGCCCATCTCAGACACTCCCCATACCACCTTTTATACGTGGGCCCCATTCTGGACTTCCAATTTCGTGTGATCTCCCGCTTGGCCAAGATAAGCCCTAAATCTATAAATTTACTTGACATCGTATTTCTAGGTGTGTGTGGGAACCAGTGAAGGATGCCAACTGCTTTAGTATACTGGATATCCCTGTCCGTCGCGCCGTTAAGGGCCCGCCCAACTTCCTGCCAATAGTCGCCTAAAGAGGGGCAATCCCACAGCATATGACATAGATCCGCCCCCGCTGTATTACATCTGGGGCAAGCAGCGTCGGCCGTCCCAAAGTACTGTTGGATTTTCCCGGGCGTGAGGTATGCCCTGTGGATAACATAAAAGTGGATCAATTGGAACCTGGCATTCCTCGAGCTCTTCCGCGCCCGTCTCAGCAGCTGGCCCCAGGTCGTGTCTGGTATCTCCACCTGGAGGTCCAGCTCCCACTTGGCCTTCAGGGCTGCCAAAGGTTGCAAGGCCTCCCGCTGCATCCTCGAGTACAGGCACGTGACGGCCTTAAAGGTTCCCGCCGCCATCATGGCGTACTGGCAAGCCATCGAGGTGCCTGGTTCCTGCAGCCCTTCCCCCCAGTGGGCTCGCATGGCGCCCGTGACTGCCGCGTGCAGCAGGTAGTCACCCCTCGGTAGGTCAAATCTCTCCTGCAGGTCTCGAAACGGCAGCAACACCCCATCTTTGTAGAGGTCACCCAGCACGTGTATTCCCGCCTCCTCCCACCCTAGCAAGCGTGACCAGTCACCTCCATGTGGGAGGGCAGTGACCATTCCCAGCGGTATTTCGGGGGCATACATAAGGCGGACACCCGCCCGCTTACGGGCCCGGTCCCAACATAGCCGGAAAGTCTGCTCCTCGACCGTCAGGTCTCCCACTCGGAGTTTCTGGTGCAGCGTAATATAGGCCAGAACGTGTCTCGGGGTGCCTTCGACTCTCGCGTCCTCGGGACCTCTATATACTCTCGCCACCTCCTGAGTAAAAGTCTGCAGCTGCGCGGCTAGGTAATATCCTTCGAAGTCTGGCACTGCCATACCTCCCTCATCCTTGGGGCGGAACAGCGTGTCGAGCGCTATGCGCCTCCTACCCGTGCCCCACAGGAACGCTATGATCAGTGACCTCAGGCGTTTGAAAACCGAGCTCGGGATCCATACCGGCAGTGTCCTAAAATAATACAAAAGCCTGGGCAGGGCTATCATTTTAAGCAGGGAAATTCTACCAGCCAGGGAGAGCGGTAGTGTCGCCCAGAAGTCCATAGATCCACGCAGGGCGTTAATACAGCGAGTTATGTTGCCGTCCAGCAGGTCGGACGGGGCGTGGTAAACATAAACCCCTAGATAATGTAGGCAGCGCGGCTCCCACCGGAGTTCCTGAGCAGTGAGTGGGCACGGTTCTCCCTGCCTCAGGGGAAACAGACAGGATTTGGGCCAGTTGACCCTCAGGCCCGATAACCTACCGAACTGCTCCAGTAGCCTCCGCGCTCCCTGAAGTTCGGCGCCGGCATCGGCCAAAAACATCAACAAGTCATCCGCATATAGGGAGATGAGGTGTGGCCTCCCCCTAAAAGGCAAACCTGCATAGTGGCGGCCCAGTCTGGCTACCGCAGCGAAGGGTTCCATTGCCAACGCAAACAGTAGCGGGGATAGGGAACAACCCTGTCTAGTGCCACGCCTAATCGGATATTGTCTTGAGATCAGTGCGCCCACCCGGACCCTCGCTACCGCCTCAGTGTAGAGGACCTTGGTCCACTGTATATATCCGTCTCCCAACCCGAAGCGACGCATCACCTCATACAGGTACCCCCATTCGAGGCTGTCAAATGCCTTCTCAATGTCAATGGACAGGACAAATGGGGAGACGGTGTCTGGCCAGTCCGCACCCATCAGTCTCGTGAGCCTACGGATGTTATGAGTGGTATTACGTGTCGGTATGAAACCGCACTGGTCACCATGAACCAGGCCCGTCATGTGCACTAGCAATCTGTTGGCCAGAATTTTACTGAGGATCTTGTAGTCCGTCGTCAACATAGACAACGGACGATACGAGGACAGCGCCGCACCCTCTCTGCCCGGCTTCAAGAGTGGAATCATAAGGGCCTCGCACATAGAGCCCGGGAGTCGGCCCTTCTCCTGCGCCTCATTATATACCTCGCGCAGCCGCGGAGCAAGATGCTCTAGGTATTTGCCATAAAATTCGATCGGTAGACCGTCAAGGCCCGGGGTCTTGTTTCTGGCCATCTGCTTTACAGCACAACCTATTTCTCCGAGGGAGATGGGTCGCCCTAACTCTTCTGCCTCCGAGTCCTCCACTCGCGGCAACTCTAGCCCGTCCAAGAACTCCTCAAGCTCCTCCGTCCCTCCCGTATCCCCACTCAGATAGAGCCCCTCATAATAAGCTCGGAACTTGTTCAGGATCCCGGGTTGGGAGTGGCAAGGCTCCTCCCCTGGCTCCTGGATCCTCATGATCGGCCCTCCCCCCCGGATAGGGTTAGCAAGCCAAGCCAACATCGCCCCCGCCTTATCACCTTCCGCATGCGCCCTCGTCACGTACGCCTTGTGGTCGAAGCTACGCAGCCGCTCTAGCTCTACCGCCAGCCCCTCCCGTGCCCCGCTAAGCCCCTCCTGCAGTTCAGGGTGATTCGGGCGCCTCCTCTCGAGATCCCTCAGCCGTGTCTCAGCCTTATCTAAGTCATCCAACAGAGTCTTCCGCGCCCCTGCCGTGTGCCCAATACAGTGCCCCCGCACCACCACCTTGAAAGCATCCCATTCAACCGCCCTCGTGGAAGCCGAGCCACTGTTCTCCTCAAAATACCTCTCAATACGTTCACTCAGGGCCTCCCTGAACAACAAGTCGTCCAGGGTGTCAGGTTGCAGGCGCCATGTTGGCACGCAGTTAACAGTCACCATCCATTCCAGAGACATCAACAAGGGGTTGTGGTCCGATATCGTCCTGGCCAAGTATTCCGCCCCTCCCACCGCAGGGAGCACACATTCCGAACAAAGAAACGCATCCAGCCGTACATGTAAATCATGCAGGTGCGAGTGAAAGGAGTAGTCCCTAGTGGTGGGGTGCAACGCCCTCCATGCATCCGAGAGGGCCCAGCTCTCCTGCCATTCTAATCTACGCTTGGCGATCCTATGTACTGGGGACGCGCGCAGCGGGGGATGGGACCTATCTAGTAGCACATCCTCGACTGAGTTGAAGTCCCCCCCCATGAGGACCGGCCCTGCCAAATAACCCGCCAATTTGCCCGAGATGTTAGACAAGAAAGCAGGCAGGTCTACATTAGGAGCATACACATTACAGAGAGAAATCATCCTGCCTCTCAGCCTTCCTTCCACCGCCACATACCTGCCCTCTGGGTCTATCGACGACTTCGAGACCTGGAAGGGGACCCCCGCCCGAATCCAAATCAATGCCCCCCTCGCAAATGCTGAAAATGTCGTGTAGAATAACTGCCCCCTCCAGCGCCTTTGTAGAGCCGCCCCTTCCTGCTTATTGAGGTGCGTCTCCTGCAGAAACGCTATATGAACCCCCCTACGCTTGAGGTACGCCTGAACCTTATGTCTGCGCGCCATGGACTGCATACCCCGCACATTCCAGGTCACACATTTCAACGCTCCAGTACTAGCCATTCCCCCCTACACAACCGGACCATACAGCAGAGAACAGTGTTCGCCTAAGTCCCGCGACCACGGCCCCCCCCCCCACCCTCTCCAAACAGGAAGCCAAACCCCTCCAACAACTACAACCCCCTGAGCAACCCCAACTGCTCGCAACTCCCACCCCCCCAGGACAGGCCCCCCCGCAACTGGAAGTACCCCCATCCAAACCAACACTCCCGACCACCCCTCAAGGAAAGGTGGTAATATTCGCAGTCTCCACTGCGATGACCTTAGGGGCCAGTAAGGCGCGGCTCAATGCTATAAGACCTCCAACAAATCAGCCCCGCGCGCTCCACCCCACAATCCCCACATTACAGCTCCCCAAAACCTCAATCAATATCGTTCCACTGCTGCGGGTCCATCGCCCCGGTGTCCAACCAGCGAGTCCATTCCGCCAAACCAGTTCAACACGCCTCCAGTATCTCTCCCGAGGTCTGCGGCGTCACAATAGGGCCCCGGGCTCCACCAAATTCCGATTGCCCTGTCTCTGAGCCCGTGCCCGGGTCCTCCGATTCCGTACCCTTCCCCGACTGAGTCCTGGCGGTTCTGGATAAGTCCACCACCGCCTGTAGGGCCGCCTGCCTCTCCGCTTCCGTCTGCGACATCGAAGGTTTCCCGGTCCTCTTGCGGTTCCTTCTGATCCGTTGGGACTGCCTGATCGGCTTCGCCACCTTAGCTTCTTCCTCCCTGACCTTAGCACCGTCCGTTCCTGCCTTATAAGTGTCCCACCAGTCCCATGCATCCGCGGAGGTCGTGAAGAATAAAGACTTCTCATCTTAGCTTGGCAGGAAACAACAGGGAGTACTTGATGCCTTCCTGGCGGAGCTCCCGCTTGAGGGACAGGAAGTTTGCCCGGAGTCGCTGAGTCTCAAACGTGTAGTCCGGGAACATGGTGACTCTGTTGTTTTCCACTTGAAAGGGCCCTGCCTCTCTCGCCCTCTGCAAAAGCCAGTCCCTGTCCCGGTAATGGAGCAACCGGAACACCACCGGGCGAGGAGGGAGGCCCAAGGCCGGCGGACGCGCCGGAACTCTATGTGCCCGCTCCAGGGAGAAGAAGGGGGACAGACCTTCTGGAGCCACCTCCGCCCGCAGCCAGTTATCCAAGTAGCCCACCATGTCGTCGCCTTCAATTTTCTCCGGCAGGCCCACTAGGCGTACGTTGTTGCGCCTGTTCCTGTTTTCTGCATCCTCGGCCCTCCTTTCCAGCACCTTCAGACGGTCCATCACGTCGGCCATCTGGGCCTTCACCGTTGCCTGGGCCGGGGCTAAGTCCTTAACCGTGGTCTCCACGGATTTCACCCTGTCCTTAAGTTTGTCGTGGTCGGCCTTCAGGAGGCCCAAACCCGTCGCCACCTGAGCTATATCTTGCTGCAGGGCATCCTTCGTGGTGGCGATTGCTTCCAGGATACGATCCTGCATCCGCTGTAACGCCGCTTGGTCTCTCTCCGCTCCTTCCGCCGCCTCAGTGTCGGTCGCGCCATCTCCCTTCCCCTTCGGCTTCCCCATCTGGGCCGGGATGGGCGGTGGTCCTCAAGTGTGTTCTTGGTCGCCCTCCGACCGTCGCCGGGCACCGTCTTCCGGCCGGGTTCTCAGGCCCAGGAATGTCACCAAGAAGCAGGAAGCACCGAGCGGTCGCGGCCCGGCCAGCGTCAGATGCGCCAGGGGTCCGGGGTTCTCGTCTCCGGGTCACTGTCGCACCGTTGTCGCCCTAATCAGGAGACAGTCCTCAACCACCGCCCAAGGGCGTGCCCAAAGTCCATCCGGCACCTGGGGAGAGGCGCGACGCGGCCGCCAACACCTCTAGCGTGTCCGGGATCGGTCTTCAGTGGGTCTCCGGGCAGATATCTCCGTCACAAGCGATCTCGTGCCCTCGCCGCCATTTTGGGGTCCGCGATTTCTCGGCTGAGTTCAGCTTTCAAAGTTGAGATACTGCTGTGGGAAGGCTCGGCGTCGTCCTCCGTGGGTCCGGACCCTCCGCCGTACCGTCCAGTACCGGATAGTGTCCTTTATCTCGGGGTTCGAATGAATTTTCAGGATATTTTCCGGGATCGGGCACGGAGCTCCGAGCTCACGCTGCCTACCTCCTCGGCATCCAAGCCACGCCCCCGACCGAGGCAGTGCTGTATAAATCTGTGCAAGGGGAGACAGTGACCGAGGCAGTGATGTATAAATCTGTGCAAGGGGAGACAGTGACCGAGGCAGTGCTGTATAAATCTGTGCAAGGGGAGACAGTGACCAAGGCAGTGCTGTATAAATCTGTGCAAGGGGAGACAGTGACCGAGGCAGTGCTGTATAAATCTGTGCAAGGGGAGACAGTGACCGAGGCAGTGCTGTATAAATCTGTGTAAGGGCAGACAGCGACCGAGACAGTGCTGTATAAATCTGTCCAAGGGGAGACAGTGACCGAGGCAGTGCTGTATAAATCTGTGCAAGGGGAGGCAGTGACCGAGGCAGTGCTGTATAAATCTGTGCAAGGGGAGACAGTGACCGAGGCAGTGCTGTATAAATCTGTGCAAGGGGAGCCAGTGACCGAGACAGTGCTGCATAAATCTGCACTGCCAGAGACAGCAAATGAGACAGTGCTGTATACATCTGTGCAAGGGCAGACAGTGACCGAGACAGTGCTGTATAAATCTGTGCAAGGGCAGACAGAGACCGAGGCAGTGCTGTATAAATCTGTGCAAGGGCAGACAGTGACCGAGACAGTGCTGTATAAATCTGTGAAAGGGAAGACAGCGACCAAGACAGTGCTGTATAAATCTGTGCAAGGGCAGACAGTGACCGAAACAGTGCTGTATAAATCTGTGCAAGGGCAGACAGCGACCGAGACAGTGCTGTATACATCTGTGCAAGGGCAGACAGCGACTGAGGCAGTGCTGTATAAATCTGTGCAAGGGCAGACAGTGCTGTATAAATCTGTGCAAGGGGAGACAGTGAACGAGTCAATGCTGTATAAATCTGTGCAAGGGGAGACAGTGACCGAGGCAGTGCTGCATAAATCTGTGCAAGGGCAGACAGTGACCGAGGCAGTGCTGTATAAATCTGTGCAAGGGGAGACAGTGAACGAGGCAATGCTGTATGAATCTGTGCAAGGGGAGACAGTGACCGAGGCAGTGCTGTATAAATCTGTGCAAGGGGAGTCAGTGACCGAGACAGTGCTGTATAAATCTGCAGTGCCAGTGACAGTAACCGAGACAGTCCTGTATACATCTGTGCAAGGGGAGACAGTGACCGAGACAGTGCTGTATACATCTGTGCAAGGGCAGACAGTAACCGAGACAGTGCTGTATACATCTGTGCAAGGGCAGACAATGACCGAGACAGTGCTGTATAAATCTGTGCAAGGGCAGACAGCGACCGAGGCAGTGCTGTATAAATCTGTGCAAGGGCAGACAGTGACCGAGACAGTGCTGTATAAATCTGTGCAAGGGCAGACAGCGATCGAGACAGTGCTGTATAAACCTGTACAAGTGTTGTATAAATCTGTACTGCCAGAGGCAGTAACTGAGACAGTGTTGTATAAATCTGTGCAAGGGGGGAAGTAAAGGAGGCAGTGTTGTATATAAATCTGTACAAGTGTTGTATAAATCTGTAGAAGGGGAGATAGTAACCGAGACAGTGCTGTATAACCTGTACAAGTGCTGAATAAATCTGTGCAAGGGGGGAAGTAAACGAGGCAGTGTTGTATATAAATCTGTACAAGTGTTGTATAAGTCTGTAGAAGGGGAGATAGTAACCGAGACAGTGCTGTATAACCTGTACAAGTGCTGTATATATCTGTGCAAGGGGGGAAGTAAACGAGGCAGTGTTGTATATAAATCTGTACAAGTGTTGTATAAGTCTGTAGAAGGGGAGATAGTAACCGAGACAGTGCTGTATAAACCTGTACAAGTGCTGTATAAATCTGTGCAAGGGGGGAAGTAAACGAGGCAGTGTTGTATATAAATCTGTACAAGTGTTGTATAAGTCTGTACTGCCAGAGTCAGTAACCGAGACAGTGATACACATACAATACTAGGAGAGCAAGGAGCTGCAACCCAGGTAATGTTGTACATGTCCGCACTGCTAGAGACAGTAACTGCAGCAAGTTGTATAAATATGTACTACCCGAGACAGTACCTGAAGTAGTCTAGTGTTGGGAGGTTTTAATGTTCACAGCGAATGTACCACTGACATCGATGCGTCGACGCGTTTGGCCGACCTTGCCCACTTAGGCCTAGCTAAGCTCAATGAGGGTCCAACGCACATAGCAGGCCACACACTGGACATCATTTTCACCAACTCACCCAGCATTTTGTGCGAACCTCCCCAGACGCTGACGTGGTCAGATCATGCATCCATTGAATTTCTCATCCAGGGTCCCAGGAAGGTGGACGCACCCCGCCCTGCCACTCACTGTATTCGCAGACAATGGAAGAACATCTCTCTGGAGCGTTTCCAAGCTTCATTTCTGGCACCTTGGGACACTGAACCGGACAATATAGAGGGTGGACTAGCTAAGTACAATTCCGCAGTCACCTGCGCCATTGACCAGCTTGCGCCGCTGAAATCATTCCCCATCTCCTCAAGGCGTTCCTAGACCGCTTGGCTTTCCATTGAGCTCCGGGCTCAAAAACGGCACTGTATAAAAAACAGGAAAGACGATGGCGTAGTACCGATGATGAGAGGGATAAAGACAGATTCAAGGTCACTCTCTCTTGCTATCATAAAAGCATAAAGGCTGCACGGAAGGCCTACATCACATCTCAGCTAGCCCAGGCTGGGAATGTTCCCAAAACCCTTTACCAAATCCTTAAATCCTTCACCAATCCCAAGGCCTGTGATAATCTTGAGGCCCCCTCACAAACTCTCTGCAATGATATCGCCCGACATTTTATGCAGAAAATCGAGCTTATCTATGACAAGATAATCTCGTCAGGGAGCTAACCTCAAGATGTTATGGTATACGACCCGCCAGTACATGTAAACACTCAGCTGTTAGAGAAATTCCCCCTCTGACTTCGGCAGATGTGGAAGCATTACTTCGTACAGTAAAATCTGGCTCCCCTCTTATCCCGGCAAAATCGTTGCCTCCCTGCCCCGTCGATTGTCCATAGGGTTTCTTCTCAATCTTTCCATGAGATAGGATCGTCTTCCTTTGGAATGGAAAGCAGCACAGGTTATGCCTGTACGCAAGAACACCAAAGCTCCTCTGGCAGATCTCTCCAATCTCCGTCCCATCTCGCTACTTCATCTCCTGAGCAAGTTACTCCAAAAACATATCAATAAACATCTGTCTGACCATGTCGAACTTACTGGTAGCTTGGATGCCTCCCAGTCAGGTTTTTAGGCCCAAATGCAGCACAGAATCTGCCCTGCTAGTGGTCACGGATAGCATCAGGACGACCCTAGACAGGGGCCAATCTATGATACTGGTGCTGTTGGACTTTTCTGTCGCGTTCGACACAGTCTCCCATCAGATATTGCTCTGGAGACTGGAGGAGATTGCACTCAGAGGCCATCAATCTCGGCCCGTACCATTCAGCGACCATGGAACTGACCAAGGGAGTACCTCAGGGCTCTTGTTTGAGCCTACCTTGTTTAATATCTATGTTGCTCCCTTGGCCATTCTCCTTAGGATCTGTGGTTTCATTCCCATTTCATACACCGACGATACGCAGCTCCTATTTCCTTTCAGTAAATTCACCCCATTCGTTCAGTCGGCTTTCTCCTCTGGTATGAGGGCTATTTTTAATTGGATGAGATGTAATTTTTTCGAATTTAACATCGGGAAGACTGAGATTATGCTTTTCGGCAAGGCTCCCTCTCTGTGAACTCCCGAATGGTGTCCGGCGGACCTTGGTGCTCCCCCTGCCCCCAAGTCCCTGGTTATAAATGTGGGCATCCGTTTGGACCAGGCTCTCACTTTGAAGGAGCACGTTGCTCAGACAGCTGGCTCCTGCTTTCATATGTTTGGTCTTTTACGCCGAGTTTTTCCTCTGCTTCCTGATTCCACTCAGAACACCTTGACTCAGGCCCTTATACTGAGTCGTCTGGACTATTGCAATGCCCTGCTGGTCCTTGCAGCGCGCCTGGTCCTGAATGCCCCCCCCCCCCCCCAAGCACGCCTCCCTCCCAAGACCGCCTCCCTTCCTCTCCTCCATCAGCTCCATTGGCTCTCAGTGCGTAAGCGGATAAAGTTTAAAGTCTGCTGCAATGTCCACAAAGACTTACACAACATTGCTCCTTCTTATCTTCCTGAGAAATTCACGCCCTATGCCCCTTCCAGGACCCTCCGCTCAGGAACAAAATCTCTTTTTGTGGTCCCTCGAGTCAGGAAAGCTAAGCCGGGTGGAAAGGCATTCTGCCACCGTGGCCCTCTCTACTGGAATCAGCTCCCTATTCATCTAAGACAATGTCCCGATCATCTCCAATTTTGAAAGCTCCTTAAGACCATCCTATTCTGATTCCCTCATCAGCTCTTCCTGCAGGCATGTCTGTATCGCAGAGATACCACTTCGGGAGTCGATTCAGGTGCTATAGAAATAAATAAATACATAAATATATGTACCCTTTGGCAGTGTTGTACATATAGGCGCAGGTTTACACAAAAATCACGCAACTCAGCGCAGCAACTATAGTTGTTAAACTGCAGAACAACGCTTATCTACAAAGATATGGCGCTATTTTCCTCTCGCCTCTTGCAGGGATTCTGCGGTCACATAGCTATGCTTGGAATCATGGGACCTTAGTAGGCAGAGACTGAGTCATCCTACCACCTGAGCACCCATGAGCCCGGAACCGACTAGTTGTAATGCCTCTCTTGCCCTCTTACTCACTCACAGAGGAACAAATGACTAGATGCCCCAGACCACAACACTCCTGACCCTCACAGGAATCGTGGTTGCAGGACACACCTTTCCGCTCACACACTTGTACTAGTCCACAATACGGTCTGACAGAGACACGAGGAAAGTTCATTTTAACTATCGTTCTCTAGTATGCAGTATACGTGCCACAACAAGTAAGAAAATGCCTAACACAAATACTGTCAGCATAGTTGGTAGTCTATAAATCATAAATGGAGCTGTTATTATATACGACAGTGTAGCCTGACCTCCCTCCACTTCTAGAGAAGCAAAATGAATATATATATATATATATATATATATATATATATATATATATATATATATCCAACAAGAGCGTCGTCTAAGTAGTTTCAAAAGACAACAAGTTGAGGCCCAAACTGCATTCAAGGTGAAGTTTATTTGGCGATCACACCCAACGCGTTTCGCAGCCGCTTGTTCACGAGTGAAGAGTGGTGTTAAACAATAAAGTTATATACAAAAAGGAAAAC
The DNA here is from genome assembly GCF_964263255.1 of Lissotriton vulgaris. Taxonomy (NCBI): domain Eukaryota; kingdom Metazoa; phylum Chordata; class Amphibia; order Caudata; family Salamandridae; genus Lissotriton; species Lissotriton vulgaris. The sequence goes on along the minus strand of NC_141691.1, from coordinate 66,169,702 downwards.
ATTGTCATGTGGCCAAAAATAACAAGTGAAACCAAACTCTCACAATTTCATCATTTCTCCAAAACAGACGATACAATTCCTTTTCTGTACCATGTTTTGTACTCTTAAATTCATAGGTCAGCATTCCGACATTGACAATAAATTAAACATCTTCCATCACAACTCGTTCCGTGATAGTTGGTTAATCGGAACTACTAGTCCCACAATTCAATGTTCGTTACGAGTTATTGCCCAATTTTAACAAACACACTTGTTTGCCTCTTTGCAAACCGCGGGCACCACTTTTAATCGGGTGATTCATTCGTTGTTGACAGTTCGGCCCCAGTGGGCTTACTTATTGTCTCTTACATGTTGCATTTACCTTCAGGAATTATTTCTCATTCCATTGCCCATTACCAGATATATCTTGGTACCATATTCTGGTTATTTACGATTGAGCCCCGGTGGGCTTACGTACATTGTCGTAGATATTGCACAGGAATTATTACATCATTCCTTAACCGAATATCCGATTGCCCGATACATATAATTAGTTTCATTGGACATTCACAAAATTTATATCCTAAACAAAATACAAGTCTCCTCTCCTTTGTAGTATTGGATTGTATACCTAAGAGGGAGAGAGGGGGTGACCGTGTCAAAGAGTTAAGGAAATTGGAATCTAAATTAATAATTAAATTCCAGACACTATATCCATCAGGACACAATGGAGATGAGGGGTTAGCAGTCCATCTCGGTTGAAGGAATGTGCTAGAGTTGTTTAGTTTCAGGAAAAACGCTGTTTATAAAGAATTATTGGAAATTGTATTTTAACAACAAATTTTAATGGGTTTACTCTCTCATTTTCAGATTACAGAAGGTCTGTGCATTCCTGAATGTTAAGCACGTCTTTTGAAACTACTTAGACGACGCTCTTGTTGGATTTTCTGGGGTAAGGCGAAACCCCGTTGAGGCCCGCCATTCGAAAGAGGCGCGGGCTCATTTTTGCCAATTATTTGGTATATATATATATATATATATATATATATATATATATATATATATATATATATATATATATATATATATATATATATATATACATATATATATATATATATATATTTATATATATATATATACATATACATTCAAACAAAGAGTTTAGCCCTCAGTGGAAGAAGCCACAAGAATGGTAAAATTTGGATCCCATTCTTTAAGGAGCAGCTGCAACAGGAGACGCAGGGAGAACCGTCACCATCTGTTCGTGTACAGCCAGACCGGTTTCGGGAGTCTATCCCTTCTTCAATGGCTCCTGCTTGGCATGATGCAGTATGCACTCGTGATATTAAAGCCTGCCTTCAAGGGCGTGGTCAGATGAAATGGCCTTCTGGGTCTTGCAGTGCATACACCATTTGTGTGAGTTCATCATTGTGGCAGTTAATAAAAGTACGACTAAAACCCATGTGGGCTGGTGAGCATGTGGCTCTGGGTGTCCTCTTGTCCTTTTCGTTGGTATGTTAGCGGCTGGAGCCCAGCCGCGGAAAGAGAGCCTGCCACTTGCTGTGGACCCGTGATTGTGCTCAATGGCGCGATCATTTTGCAGGGGATTGGATTCCTGGAGCAGTTGATTATTCACAAGCGGACACCCAGAGCAGCATTCTCACCAGCCCATTTGGGTTCTAATCATTTATTTTATTGACTGCCCTCATGTTGAACTCACACGAGCCAAAAAGGGTATGCACTACAAGACCCAGAAAGCGAATGTATTTGACCACGCCCAGGAGGCAGGCACTATAATGCACGAGTGCATACCGCATCAGCATTTTGAGCAGAAGCCATTGAAGAAGGGATAGACTTCCGAAACCGGTCTGGCTTACATGAACTGAAGGTGGCTGTCTTCCCTGCGTCTCCTGTTTGCAGCTGCTCCTTAAAGAAATGGATTCAAATTTCAAATCCTAAGGCTTCTTCCACCGAGGGCTAAACTTTTCGTTGGTATATACATATACATATACACATATATATTCACTCGAACTTCCCACAAAAGCGAAGGAATGACAAGCCACACCAACCGTATATGCTTACAGATTTTCTTTATTGGGCACAAAGAAGACGCGTTTCGAGCACACTGGCTCTTGGTACATATATATATATATAGACACAGCAAGAAAGAAATTAAGACATCGCTGTAAGAAAAATGAAATAACATTATCCATGCAGACAGTTTGGATGTTGGATAAAGAAGAAAGACTATGTGCTCATAGTGTACTTATACGAGCAAATGTATTTCTTTGGTTTCTACTTATGGTGCCTTATCACGTGGTGTTGCATTTACATATAAAAAAATTGTGTTTCTAGCTTTCAATGTGTGTGACCAAGGGCAAGTGTTACCCGAAACGCGTTACTAGGAACCAAGAGTAAACATCTAATTTTGCCTGCAGTTCCTGTGGTTCGTGATTCTTTTTGTGGCAGAAGCAGTGTACATTGCCAACGAGGGATCTAGTGGATTTTTAAATATATATATATATATATTTGTCAAACACCAGATCACAAAACTCCACTGAGTTCTGCACTGCACGCACACTCCTTCCCAACGAAATAGGCAAAGTTCCATCAATTTTTTACATTTCATGGCCACACTAGCCCAAAGCGTTTCGGCGTTTACATGCCTTCATCACCTTGATATATCAGAAGATCTCTAGGTATTAACAACAGACCCCTTAGCTCTACATCCCAGACATTGTCACAATCTTTTCCCTGGAAATGTCCCTCTCCAAGTGTGTGTTACCTATCCAAGTATACCTATGTGACAGAAAGTATGGGTTCCCAAAGAACAGCTGCATTTGCGTGTTTTGTCTAGGTGCTAGGTCCTGACCAGAACAGAATGACAAGGGGCATTGTTGTTCCACCTTGTCAACATGTTCAGACTAAATCCCAGCATAAACAAATCGTTTGGTACGAGGTGATTGGGGACCTAAAAGTAAATCAGAAAGGTTTATGTTATCCAATAGGAGAGAAAGATGCTGTTTCATGGCAGCTAATGTGAAATTCTCTAACTATTGTTGACACAATTTGCCTACAGAAAAAGTGGAAACGGTATTAGAAAGTTGGTAACGTGGATCAGGTCTATTTAACGTAAATCCAGCAGTAGTGTTCATGAAACGAGACAAATATTTGTGTTCAGAGGCCATAAGGATCATCCAGATGAGGATATAGCAGTGGAGTTGAATGTACCATTTTGTATCATACTATTTAGTTGTCTGCAGTATAATTGGTATAGGATTGACAATTTTTAAATAGGGCCAAGGAAGGAATAGTAGGAATATTCAATTATTTGATCTTAGCCAACCCTAGACAAGTAGTCTGTTGGACTGTGTAGTTAAGAAAAATAATTTGAGCAGGAATTAAACATGCACGGAATAAAGATTCAACACCTTGGACCTGCCAGGACTTAGTACCACTTAACGATTTCAAATCGATATTGTCTTTCCAATAATTGCATCCTTTTAATGTCATTAATTGTCACTAAAATGGGATGCATAAACTAACTTTGTCTGAGTGAGCATGTATTTCTTTGAAAGATTGGAAGTCCATTAAAATTAATATGATACAGTATCTGAAAGATTAAATCCGGTAAAGTACCCTGAAAGGGAGTCGGGCAATGTTCACATTGTTTATAGTTAAAATGGGGACGTTGCCTATTTGATTTATGCAGAAAGTGATGACCATAATGTTGATAACAGAATAAATTGGCATAGTTAGCAGGATTCAAATATAAATCTTTAGCATCAAAAATAGTTTAATATTGCAATTCGGAAAACATGAAACTAACAGCCTTTACATCCCAATCATGTGATTGCACCCTTGATATTATCACATCATCCATGGAAACACAGAACACATATGGAATCTGTAAGGTCTCCATTGTACCAAATACATCGAATGGTACTTTATCCCATACAATTCCATCAGTGACAGGGACCGCCAAAATGTTAACAAGGTACTGGTCCCTCTTCATTTTATGTGAGGACAAATGTGAAGACAATACTCCATCGACAAGTTCTGCAGCAGAACCTTCAGGGAGGTAATGGTCATTAATAAAAAAAAAAAAAACAGTCACTAATCCAATCCACATGAACAGAAATACCATGGAAAACACGATCCAGACATAAGTCCATGGCAGAACCAGAGAAGTGTATTTTAGGCAAGATATAAACACACAGATCCTTGCTGGTGGTGTAAATAAAACTGTAGACTGAGAAGAATTGTACGATGAAAAATTGTGTTGATTGATATAGTAACCAGAGGAACACAGCTGAAATAACTGAGGCTGGGAATCTGGATTTTAATTTGGGGTTTGTATTTCTGTAGAGGACTCAAGTGGTTGATCAGAATAAACCATTTCCGTAGTGGAGGGTGTAGAAGGTAAAACAGTTATCAGGTCAACTGATGGTTTGACATCTCCCTCTGGCAGCCACGGAGAATCAGAGGTAATGGAGCTCACAGTCTGCATTAATGTCCTGTCCCGGGACACACTCAGGCATTATATTTAATATCGGCCATATGGTGTAACTTGACATGATCAATGGAAATGAAACGATTATCCTTGCAACCAGGTAGAGGAGATAAAATCACAGTTCAGGTACCCCAGAAACCAAGAACTGGCACAGGAGCATCGACGTAATTCTTTCTTGCTCGCCACCTTTTCACGAACCAGATCACCCACCTTGGGGAGCCAGCCTGAAACAGTAATCAGGCCCGCTGCTTCATCAGGCTTAGCTGAAGGGAAATGAGATGTAGCCAGTGTATCATGACACTTTTATAGATCCTGTAGGACAGCACAGTGGTTATCTATGCCAAAGGCTCCAGCATCCGCCACAACATTTAGACCGTCAAGGTCTAGAACAAACATCTTGATACCAAAGAACATTTTGTACGGGGTCCGCCCACCTAGAGATGTTCTTGGGAGGTTGTTAAGAGCATGTTGAACCCTATAGAGATGAGTTAACCAGCAATGGCCCATACCTAATACCCTTGCTGCTAAAGATTGCTTTAAGTCACGGTTCATCCGCTCTACAACAGAATTGCCCTCAGGCCGATAAGGAGACGAGAAATGTAACTCCACTCCCAAATACTTCATTGAATCATGGTAAACCTTAGAGGCAAATCCCAGGCCTTGGTCAGAACGGAAAGTGCCACAGGCATAGATTCCTGCAAAGACATGCAAATCCTTTATAACACTGCGAGAGTCAGCAGAGCGCTGCGGCCAAACCCAGAAGAACCTAGTATAAGAATCCACCGCAACCAAAATATATTTAAAATCAGTGTCTGATGACATGGACCACAATGGTCAAGGTAAATACATCCAAAAGGATGATTTGAAATAAAGATATGTGTTTGAGGTGGACGCGACACAGTTGAATTCATAATTTGTTGACAAACATCACAACAAAGTACATATTTACGAGTCTGCTGATATAAACTGTGCCACCAATAGCATTGTTGTAAAAGAGAAACAGTAGCTGCAACACCAGCATGTGCAGAAGCCATGCCTTCATGAGCGGCCACAATGAGAGAATGCCTGCGCTCACGGTTGGGGCTCAAACGATCACCAAATGAAGAAATAGAAACAAAAGGAACTTTGTCAGTAGTCAACTGATAAGTGCAGCGTGAAGGGAATCCTTGAGGAAAAGGAGTGCCGTCCTTAGTTGCAGCATCCGCCGCCAAAATGTCATCAACTTTAGTCATAGAACAAGTAACTGCAGATATTCTAACTGTAGCTACTGCAGATTTGGCTGCTTCAGCAGCTAATAAATAACCAACAGAGTGCATTCCCACACGTTGATGTCCAAAAATATGGACAACATGTGTATGGGACAAGCATGCCTTAAGGGCCACCACCCAAACTCAAAGCATTTTATTCTTGATTGTGCTACCTTTAGAATCACGAAAATCGTTTTGTTCCCCAAAAAACGAATTGTCATTAAAAGACTGTACGCAGTAAGACGAATGACATACTACACGGGTGGGGAATTCAGGATCAGCATATTCAAGAGCTAAGAGGAGAGCATGTAACTCGACCACTCAGGCCGTACAGTCTCCAAGAGACTGCTTGTGAACCAAGGAGGATGTAAAAACTCCATTTCTCATTGAACCTACGGCGATTGCTCAAGCAGCTGAATAGGCTTGTTAAGAACCAATGGCCGGTTGAGCCGAACAATCAGTGTAAATGAGACAACTCTACTCATCCAGAGGAAGAACCGAAGAAGGCAGAGGGTGAACATACTCATAATGAAGAAATTACTGTGTTTGAAAAGAAGAATCAAAAACAAAAGTGACATCAGCCGACGTCAAAGACAAAACCCATTGAATCCAATGAGGATGAATGGCTTAAAAATTGGGGATGCTGGCTTACGTGACAGCTTCTAGAACGGCATGGGAGAAACCACAAAAATGCATTTTCCTTGTGCCAGAGGACGTTCTTTTAGGACAACCATCTTCACAGGGGTGAGAATTTTTTCAGTAGAGAAAAAAATCTACTCTGCAGGAGTATATAGGTTTTTTTTTTTTTAGAGTGTTACATAGCGCAAACTAGACCCGAAACATCGGGTATCAGAGCACTTTACAGGAGCACCAGTTTCATTACAGATAGTTACATTCATTTTTGTTAGGCCCGGGGAAATTAAGTGACTCGAACCCGGTTCCCCAGCTTTGAGGACGACTGCTCTAGCCGTTAGGCTAAATCTGAGATTTGTAAGCGATTGGGACTGTGTCGCCCTCATTAGAAGTCACATAAGTGAAACCAATCGCTCCGGGAAGGATCTGGATGACCAAATTCATAGTATTCAACCTAAGGGTATATGTACAAGCTCTGTCGCTAACTAGCGTTAGCGTTAGTTAGCTGCAGTTTTCTTAATGCGGCCTATCACAAAAAGCTATCACCCTGTTAGCGATGTATTTACAATATGTCGCTACATGGCGATAGTAACAGGTAGCCAAGGTGAAAACTGCTGCTAACAGTATTATCAAGACGATAAACATTTGGACGTTAGCGAGAGAAAAATGGCGAAAGGCCCAGTAGCAGCAAAAAAATGAATGTCAGTCAGCCCAACGTGACTTTTGTTTGCCGCTAGAGGCAAAAATAGCTTATAAGTCCACCCCCAATAAAAAATAGGAAATAAAACCAATGGAATGCAGAATAGAGCAGCCAGGGCAAAGTGCAACACAGATCACCAACCCCCCAAACCCCACAACAGCCAGGGTGACTAGCCAGAGTCCCATGGGAAGAAGAAATGCATATTCAGGGCTACAGTTATTAAACGAGGCGCATCGCAGGGTAAAACCAGAGATGCATCACTTTTCATAGCGCCCTTCTTGCAACACCATTGTAGCCAAAACCTTGAAAGCAGGGACAGTCCCCAGGGCCTGGAGGCCTCGCTGGGCCTGCGTCAGTGACCCAAAGTGGGAGGCAGAGGTGCTGTGGATTTGCTGTGTGGTGGTGGTAGACATTGAGGCATTGGCGATCACCCTTTCCTGGTGGTGAAGTCTGGCAGATTGCATGGAGACATGTTGCTGACCTGTGTGAGAAGACAGCCTGGCGCACCTTGAAGATGTGAATGGTAGAGGCGTGCCTGCGCACCACGTAGGGAGCTCTGCATCGCATTCCACACGCCACCACTACACCGGGGTGCACAGAGGAGATTACCAATGGTAGGCCGTGCTTCCCTGCTTCACAGGCCAGAGGATGCTGCACTGGGCGGATGCTGTGGAGGTTGAGGCCCCTGAGCTGCACCAATCTTGTGTGGCTGGAGCACAGCAACTTCACGCCTAAGGGGGCCCTGTTTCATGACCTACATCAAGAGATTCCCCAGCGGACTTGGCGGCGACTGCTGTACCCAGGCTTGTGAAATCCCACCTGACTGAGGCTCCTGCTGACTCAGTCACAGATTTAGAACGAGTGCAGAGCATTGAACCAGGTGTCAATGTCCAGGTGAGGAGAAGGTGGGACGCGTAGCGGAGAAGGTAAGCCAGTCTGCGTCCGTCCACCCCTGTATAGCGCTCAGCACTAGGGACCCTGCCTATCGGACACTCCACTGCTACGACCAGCCCCCTCCTCACCCTCAACCCTGGATGCCAGGCCGTCTGCCATATAGCATAACCAAAGAATACCCTTGCACCCTTCACCTGCCGAAACTGCATATGCACCTCCTGCCAAATCAGCACACCAGTGGCTCTTGCCGCCCAGCTGACCAACAGTGCAGCTGACCGGCTACAAAATCAACCACAAGGACCACACTGACCATCCAGGAGGAGGCATTGCCGTCATCTACAAAAGCACACTCTGACTGACCAATAACTCCAGTGACTCAACGGCGATGGAACACCTCCACATCCAGCTCCGGACCAACACCACCCTCCGCGGAACCTTCGTCTACAGACCTCTGTGCCATGAACCTCCATTCACTGATACCATTGTAGACCTCTTCGCACCCCAGGCTCCCACATCCACCAACTACATTCTTCTCGAGACCTCAAGGTCTACCTGGATAACCCCAGTGACCAGAACACCACTTTCCTCCTGGGGAACCTCGTCAACATCGGACTCAAGCTAACTAGTCACTGCACCAACCCACATAGCCAGACACACGCTTGAGCCTGTCTTCTCCGCCAGCATGAACTTCAACTAAACCCACACCACAGAACTCTCCTGGACCAACCAATATTGTATACATCATGCCGTCACCACGCCCTCCATACACCACCACCTTCATCGCCCCCAGTCGCAGCTGGATCAAGCCACCGAAGAACTTCTCGTCAACTCCCTCAGCACCAACACTTCACCAACACTTAGAGACGCCAACACCGCAGCTCATGGGCATCCGCAGACTTTTTTCCAGGGGGGGCAAAATGTTAACGTCATCACCATCCTCCGACATGATGTGTTTCAGGTGAGGCACAAGAAACACTGGGGCGCAGAACTGGGAGAGACTAAATTAAATGACAGGAATCCAGGACATGTGACTGACCATGCCACAGGCCAACAAACACCGCCTGTAGGGGAAATGCTAAACTTTCTGACAAGTTGCTTTATCTCTGTCTGCTAGGTGTGCAGACTTCCGGGTCCTCGATCCAACACCAATCAAGGCTGTCTTCAGCACCGAATACTTTAAAACAGCCTATGATTAAAGCACCAGATAAAATATACTGTATGCACAGTGTATGTTAGGGATTATTTGTAGCGCACATATTTACCAATATTGGCTTCTTGGCGCTAGAATTCATGATAAATGTTAAACAAAGTTAAAGCACAACGTCAAAGTCAGTAATAAATAATACAGCAATCACACACGCTAGTGATTGGCCAAGGGGTGCTCCCATTACTAAAATTCCCCGGGCATTGCAAAATGTTACACACATTCAATTAATTTATACAAAATAAAATGTATAAAAACAAATGTTAGCTATATTTTTTAAAAGAAACCTCGAGTCCCTCAACGTGTAGTCAATGTCAAACTGACAACGTGCACATGTTTAGGGATACAATAATGGCCAGGTCCCTTATGCGGAAGCCATGCACCGTAAATGTGTGGCACCTGCAGCGGCGGCACATCACAGGTCCAGGGATGCTGAGTCTTACACAGTGGTCGAAGTGGGGGAAAATAGTAGGAGAACAGTGGGTGGAGAATCAGAGAGCGGGAATAACCCAAGGATTGGATCTGTGGGTGGAGCCAGAGGTGTGGCCAGAATGCGCCGACATCCCAATTTTTAGTATTTGTTTGGCATTTCACTGCCCAGTTTAATCAACCAATGGATACAAATGATTTTTTAAGGTTATAATGAGTTATTGAGATTAAAATATATTCACAAAGTGGGATATGCTTCTAATCACAGAATGTACCAAATACGATAAAATGTGGAAACACAAGACATTTGTCTCCGAGCCATGGAGTTTCTGTGATCCGCACTTCTCCCTTTTGCCACAACAGCAGTTCAAATATGAATGGCAAAATATCCTAGATTACAAATGTTTTCTCTAAAATTATGGCTCTGCCATAGTTGCCTCATAATGCAAGATCTGACCATTTAAACTAATAAATTGTTTGTAGCTCAAACATATCAAAAGCCACCTTTCTCACTGCTGCGTTTGTATGTTATACTGGTACTAATAAGGCAAACTCTTTCCAGAGACTGTTAGCATGTGTACACACGTCAAAATAATAAAATATCTGAAAATATACTTCATTACGCTGCAGCCTTATTTTTAATGCATAATTTAGTCAACACTACGGCATAATTTTGTCATCCTTTGCTACATAATTAATTCCAGTGGCCGCACAGCAGGCAGCACATGTTAAAAGTGATTGTAAATGAAGCAGGGAGACTGTGAAGTTTGTGAACTTAGTTTGGTGTGCGTGCCAATCCTGCATTGCCAATCCCTGGTGAGTTGCAGCTACTACTGCTGAAACAAGGCCAATGGAGGTACCTATGGGTGAGGAAGACTGGCCTCAAGGGCAGAGCCAGCCATAGCACTGGTGGTGTCCTGTGCATTAATGTTTGTTAGTGCCCCCAATGGCCACCTCTGCCATGGATTCCCTCACTACCACCCTTTAACGGTGCCCCCAAGTCTCCATAACCCCTCTCTCTCAGATGCATTTGATTTGATTTACAGCACCACTCATACCATTGTAGGGTGTCAGAGCACTTTACATCACACACATTACACAGAGACAAACAATATGTGTGTAAATCACTGTATAGAAAATGTTACATAAGACTAAGGACTACAAAGTGTAGGAGTCACATGACAACCATACTAGTAGCCCGTATAGTTTTATAGTGATTGGTCTGGAGAAACACAATACCCGGAATTTAAAACGTAATGCCATGGTTGGGGGTTCTCCTTAATAATCAGAATTGATTTCTGTCCAAAAGAACACTTTTTGGGACATTAGGATAATCAAAGACTGGGGGGGGGGGGACATAACGCTCTCATTTATACCTTTCAGTTTGTATGCAGCTCTTAGATGACAGTTAATAGCTCACTGTTCTAAGTTAGGATTTTAACTTAGAAACTGCAAGTAACAAAAGGATCTCTCTGACAAAAGCAGTACCCACTGACCTATTTACATTATGTGCACTTTGTGATCTGCATGTCGCATGTTCTTTGCAGCCGGTACATTAACCCTCTGAGCTACCTTCCCATGAGTCAAAACTTCCACTAGACAAAATTCTGATCTCTCTCTAGTAAGGACATTAATCACCAGAGTCATCATGACATTTTTATTGTCGCCGAAAATTGCTCGAGGCCAGGAAGGAGGCAACAAGCGTTTTTAAAACCATAATATACTTGCAAACATGATGCCACCACCTAAAGTCAGCACCCGGTGTGGTCACACTGGTTGCACCGCCATAGAGCTGGCCCTTCTCAAGGGTTCTGTGACATCAGTGACAGAGTCACTATTGTTCTAGGGCGTGCTGCTTCAAAGTTCTGCTCACAAGACTGGAGGGGAACTTCAGTATGGATAGTGGTGGACCAGCCTTGAAGGTTAACCTACACTTGTCATGCTAGGGTCCACCTGCTGGTGCGAAGACACCAGGGCTTCTAAGGTGTTGCGAAGCCTTCTAAGGTCTAGCATGTGATTGTGCTCTCGCAGGAAAATGGTCTGGTGGACTGGTTATTAAGGCTGAACCTGGTTCCCAGTTCCAAATTCAGCAGCTCTGACCATAGTGCCACATCCTCTCCCCCACTGAACACCGTACTGCCCCACTGAGAAAAACTCCCACTGTCTTCAACTACAACCCAATTGTTGCCCGCTATAAATACCTGGATGCGGCTCAATTTAAATTACGCACTAGACAAGAGCAATATGCGGCCTACAAAAAAAAAAGTAACAACACCCTGGAAAAAGCAAACACTTATAGGGAATGCAACATTTAGCAAACCATGGGAAATGTAAGCAGGAACAACATGGTTACCTTAATGCTTTTACACGCACTATTCAGAAATCAGTGAGTGCTTTTGCCTGAAAAGTTAAGGACAGATCTACAGGACCCAGAGGGGACCCATTTCAATGGTATGGTAAAAAGACCACATCCCTGGACGCAGAGCCGCAGCACACATTTTGTTTTCCAATCCACACATTGCAGTACCTCCAGGATTGGTGCAATACTTCCAAGTCCAGGGAAAACAAAGACAAGAAAACAAAAATAGCGCTTCACTGGCAACCTCTTTAAAAGTGGCGCTAATGTGTTTCGGTGTGAAAAAAATCATTTTGCACAGTTTGCTACCACTCTGTCTTACTTTATTTAGTTATTTATCTATTTTTCATATTTTTAGCCTTTTATTCCCAATGCTGCACTTTGGAATTAAAATGTCAGAAAAATATGACATTTCCAGCAAAAGCGTCTTTCTTTTTTGGATCCATTTCACAGGGAAGCAAATAATAGAAAAAAGAGGAAAGAGAGTGAGAACCCCGTCTTGAAGTCACGGTTTTCATGGGCGTCCGCAGGGGGGGCAAAGAGGGTTGCTCCAGGGGGGGGGCAAGCGCCCCTCCTTGCCCCCGCTGCGGACGCCCATGTCGCAGCTCGCAAACACCACCAATGGATCTCCAACTGCGCCAAAACCCTGACACCCCTCAAGAAAAGATCAGGTAAACAACAGTCCAAGAACCTTTACGACCGACACACAGACATCTAGTGGATATGGCTTTCCTGTTAGCAAAAAGGTGTGTCGCGCTGACCTGGATGAGAGGCCCTACTCCCACGCTTGCACAATGGACAAGGGAGATGACATACTGCTGCACTCAGTCCGAACCCTATAGCGAATTGTTACCCCCGCGCAACAGGCCTAAAAACTTTTGGTCTTGCTTCTTGGAGAGGGGATTGACATTGGCGACTGCAGGGGGTGGTGATGAGGGGGATGGCTCGGATGGGGATGCTGGTCTAACTACGGACGCAGCACAGGACGATGACCCACTCTGGCCCCCCTTGGACGACATGACAGATACTCCCCTTACAAGACGTTCAGAGTGCCTACTGGAGTAAGTGCGTAACACTTTAATATGCGCGAGATAGGCCTCTGCGGAGTGACAGTCTGGAATAGTAGTATGTACAAAGGTCACTGCAGAAGTAGAACTATGTCTGTACTAATTGACACCATTTGTTTTGATATTCTCACAGTCTCATGCCATTATTTATGAATGATGTTTTTTCTCATTTGCGAAAAAGCCAATAAAGATATTAAAAAAAAAAAAAAAACAACACTCCAAGAAGGCCAGCTGGTTCACTCCCACCCTCCACTAGTCCAGACGCACCAGCAGACGTCTCAAGTACAGATGAGCCACAACATTAATCAACTCCGCAACACAGTCACCCTTGCACCACGGCGCAAGGGTGCCTGCATTGGTGCATGGAAGCCATTGTGCGCCATCATAGGAAAAAAAGACAGAGGGGCTTAATCTTGAGCCCCTTCTGGCAGTTTAAGGTCACCGGTGCGTCATTTTCTTGACGTACTTGCAGTGTGAATCTTGCACTACGTTGCTCTGCATTTACAAACTGACACATCTAGGCATATGCGTGACCTTGTACAGCCCTGTTCCACATTATACCTGCGTCAGGTATGATGTATGGAGGGTGGGCATTTCCATGCAACAAAGAATTGTATATCTCTCAGATTTCACTGTGACAATTCTAGGACACCACTGTGTCAAAACCTTGCGCCTGCCTCATGGCAGGCATAAGGGTGGCACAGTTCCATCGGGGTAGGCTTCCAGATATATCTGTCATTGATTCCTACATGGAGCGCAGTACATTGAATATGGTGCATCCATGGTGTTGCAAGGAGGGCGCAGTGAAAATTGTTGCAATGCTGTTTTGTTGCAGAGATGAAACACTTTTCATGAATGGGGCCCAGGAATGCGTCCTATCTTATTGATAAAGTGCATCCTTTTGTTTTGGCGCAGGGCAGCACAGCAATGTTCCTTGCAGTTCTGTCCAGCACCCAAACATCTAATTCGTAGACCCAGTGTTTGCACCAATTTTATGGCCAGCTATTTTCTGGTCTTAAAAACTGCCTCTAACTGGACTTAGTGTTAAGAAGAAGTGGGAAACCCAATACACCCTTGGAGACGTGGGCAATTCAAGTATTAGCAGGTACATATGCTTACAAGGGATTTGCTAAACCACATAGTCACGTTAATTTTTGCGTTCAATGTTGACAAGCTCTATCCAGTAGTTTACAATTCAATTTTTTCAGATGCAATTTTTATTATTTCCATATGAACAATTCTTCAACAACAAAAAATGTTGACACGGGTGTATACATTCAAAATATTTATTTGTATTAGCAGAAAATTGCAAAGGGTACAAAAAAGATAAGAGATATTCCATAAAAAGAACACAATGCAACCCGAAGTTACAATGTTTCGATGTTACAAGCACCTCATTGTTGCCGTTTTGAACACCTTTTCAAATCATTCACAGGAAAATGTGACAGACTAAACAGACAGCGTGTCCTTAAATCCAATAATACAGAAATAGGTGTGGTTGTCAACTTTTTGGTCTAATGTTGTATAGATCCGCTAGACCATCTTCAGGACATTTGACACTGACTGTGGAGTCAGCGGGACGTCTTTTCAATTGAGCTTCATCAGAATACAGACTGCTACGTGTTCTGGACAAGAGGGCTGATTAATGACCACAATAAAGGTTGCTGCTCTGTAACTGCCCCCATCTATTGCTGGTACAAGTGGGAAGCCATTGAGCCACCACGCTCTTTGCTTGAGGATTACAGATCAAAGTTTAAATTATATCCACAGCACTCCCTAAGGGTCATTCACCTTTATATCAAATATCCTGAAGATGGTCTAGTGGATGCATACAGCATTAGACCGAAACGTTGTGCGTGTCACAACATGTAAGAAAATGCCTAACACATATACTGTCAGCATAGCTAGTAGTCCGTAAATCATAAATGGAGCTGTCATTATATACGACAGAGTAGCCTAACTTCCCTCCTCTTCTACAGAAGCCCGTCTTTGCCTTAACCTGTGGCATTGTGGGAGTTGTGGTGCAACGATTACTGAAGGCACTTCAACAGGTGGGCAAAAACAGCTTGGGGGAGGAGCGGAACAACTTCACAAATATAAGGCAGCAGGGGGCACTTACCGGGACATTTCCGTCAGGTGTTGGGCGCTGAGGAAGGCTTATGCACCGAAATGCATTTGCCGCCACCAGACTGTTTTTTTAAATAAAGCCTCTCCAAAAGAATCTCCTCTGGGTTTCTGCCTTCTTCCTTGCGTGGAGGGATTTGTGCGTATTTCATGCGCTAGCCAGCGGCGCATTTCAGAACCCCTGTCACGTTTGGGAAAGAGCGACACTGGCCCTGCTTCACTGCACCATTTGTTTGTTTCCAGTTATGGATACCTTCGGACCTGCCTTTCTCGTGAGGTAACCGGGGCGGTTGAGGTAATTTACCTCTCTTGTGGCATTAAGCCCCCGCTCTATGGTTGCCTTATCTGAGGGGCTGTGACAGTGTGAGGAGACCTGAGGAGCGGCTTTGTTGTCGGAGGACTTGCACAAGGAAACATCGTGCCCTGCTGTTCCTGGTTACCGCCACAGAACTGTTTACATCATTTGACTCTCCCCCACTACACCGGCCCGTCTTTGCCTTAACCTGTGGCATTGTGGGAGTTGTGGTGCAACGATTACTGAAGGCACTCCAACAGGTGGGCAAAAACAGCTTGGGGGAGGAGCGGAACAACGTCACCAATATAAGGCAGCAGGGGGCACTTACCGGGACATTTCCGTCAGGTGTTGGGCGCTGAGGAAGGCTTATGCACCGAAATGCATTCTCCGCCACCAGACTGTTCTTTTAAATAAAGCCTCTCCAAAAGAATCTCCTCTGGGTTTCTGCCTTCTTCCTTGCATGGAGGGATTTGTGCGTATTTCATGCGCTAGCCAGCGGCGCATTTCAGAACCCCTGTCATGTTTGGGAAAGAGCGACACTGGCCCTGCTTCACTGCACCATTTGTTTGTTTCCAGTTATGGATACCTTCGGACCTGCCTTTCTCGTGAGGTGACCGGGGCGGTTGAGGTAATTTACCTCTCTTGTGGCATTAAGCCCCCGCTCTATGGTTGCCTTATCTGAGGGGCTGTGACAGTGTGAGGAGACCTGAGGAGCGGCTTTGTTGTCGGAGGACTTGCACAAGGTAACATCGTGCCCTGCCATTCCTGGTTACTGCCCCAGAACTGTCCACATCGGTAAACATCGTTTACCACGATGTTTTAACAACGCAGTACCTTTAGCACGCATCCCTTACAACGCAAGTCGTTACCACGACTTGCGCTGGAGGGCGCAAAAGGATTACAAATAGTATATTTACTATCCCAACACCTTCCCAAGGGTCCACGGGGACTGGTGTTAGAATAGTAAATTATACTATTCGAAATCCGCACCCCCAACGCGAGTCGTGGTAACGACTTGCGTTGTAAGGGATGCGTGGTAAAGGGATGCGTTGTGACGGTACGCGTTGTACTGTCATACATCTGTTTACATAATCTGACTCTCCCCCACTACACCGGCCCGTCTTTGCCTTAACCTGTGGCATTGTGGGAGTTGTGGTGCGACGGTTAGCGGAGGCACTCCAACAGGTGGGCAAAAACAGCTTGGGGGAGGAGCAGAACAACGTCACCAATATAAGGCAGCAGGGGGCACTTACCGGAACATTTCCGTCAGGTGTTGGGCGCTGAGGAAGGCTTATGCGCCGAAATGCATTCGCCGCCACCAGACTGTTCTTTTAAATAAAGCCTCTCCAAAAGAATCTCCTCTGGGTTTCTGCCTTCTTCCTTGCGTGGAGGGATTTGTGTATATATATATATATTTATATATATATATTTTCACCTCAGTATCCACAGATGAAAGCTCCACATCCCAGACGTTGTCCCGATCTTTTCCCTGGAAAGGTCCCTCTCCAAGTGTTTTGTTGCCTGTCTGTGTATACCCGTGTGACAGACTCGATAATTCTCTCGCCTCGGTGCCCACTCTGATCAGCGATCACACAATCGGCAACTCTGGGCATTAGCTTGCCTCATCTTCACTAAGGGCCCCACCAGACCGCCGGGGATGCCTGGTCTCACCCTGGAGATACACATTAAGGGACCATCTCTCAGGGAAGCCAGGAAGGGTTTCGCAGCGGTCGAAGCGCCTTGGGACCCTCCGGGTAAGTAATGCGCTATATAAATGCCTATACATTTACATTTACATACATTTACATGTATGCTGTGCAATGTAGTACAAATGTAAAGTAGGAAAAAAAAAGAGAAATTAAAACATTTCCACTTGTTACACCTTTGTTGAGGAGGCACAAGATATTGGTGCAAATCTCTGTCCTCCAACATTTGTAGATAGGGATTTGCGTCAAAAACCATGGGTAGGTGCATGAAGCAGTGTTTGACATTTAAGCAGTGAGATGCAATCATTGAAGCATGTTCAAATATCTGTCAGTACCTAAAGCAGTGTGGTGTCTGTGCAGTGAGCTGCAATAATTGAAGCAGCATTATAAATCTGTATGGTTCCTGAAGCAGGGTTGCATGTCTGTGCAGTGAGATGACGTAATTGAAGCAGCGTTATATATCTGTACGGTACCTGAAGCAGTGTTGTGTCGCTGTGCAGTGAGATACAATAACGGAAACAGTGTTGTTTCTCTGTGCAGTGACGCGTGGTACTACCGAAGCAGTGTTGTACATCTGTGTCAGTGGACGCTGTAACAGAAGCAGTGTTGTAAGCCAGTGCAGTGAGACGTGGTAACTGAAGAAGTGTTGTTGGCCTATTCAGCGACACTGAAGCAGTGTTAGACATCTCTGCAGTGAGCTGTATCAGCAGCAGTGATCTTCTATATCTGTGCAGTGTGATGCGGTAACTGCATCTGCACTGCAAGATGTGGCGGTAACTGAAACAGGGCGGTAACCGAGGCAGTGTGGTCCGTACACAGCAGCACAGCAAGGATGCCAGCCAGGGGCTGTGGTGGAAGCAAGGATAAAGGCCCCTGAGACAGCTGTTGGGGTAGTAAAATACAGAATTGCCAGGGTTCAATTCCCCAGCGGTGCTCTGGGCTCCGGTGCCACTGCACCAGCTGCACCAATGGTAAATACTCCCCAGGCAGGTAAATGTTGTAAATAAAGCACGGGTGTTAATCTCTGCAGCAGGGTGTGGATTCTGGCACATCTGTGCGGCGAGATGCGGTGACGTGATCTGTGCTGTGCATCTGTCCAGCAATCCGTGAGAACTGAAGCACTGGTGCACATCTGTGTGGTGAGGGGATCTGTGTTGTGAACCTGTACTACAGTAAGAAGTGAGAACTGAAGCAATGACGTAAATGAGTGCAGCGAGATGTGGTGAATCAAACATAAGTAAGTGAAGCAGTTTTGCACCTTTGTACCTTCGTTCAACTCACTTTCAACATCTGTCTGGTGCCGGCCAATCAGAGCACCCGATATGGAGCTATGCCCGAAAATCTTAGCTGTTCCCCCACTGCACCTGCTGTTCCCGGTTTAGCATGCAGCTACATCCCCCTAACTTAACACTTGTGCCGAAGCAGCCCCACCAAGTAACTCGAACCCCGTCAGCATGTGTTTGAGTGAGCCTGGCAGCGCCACTGCGCGAAACATTAGTGATTTCACTTTAAAAACAAACCTATGAAAAATGCAATTCAGCTCTCAGACATGCCAGGGAGAGGGGGAGTATTTAACATCCCGGCACCAAAGATCTTTTTCTGTAATATGTTTTAATGAAAGCTTCTGTGTCCTGGTAGAGAAAGTGACAAACACCCATTTTATTTTTTTTAAAACAAGGACATGTTCTAATTGAAATACATGTAAATAAAACTTTATGGAAGAGGTAGGTGAACAGAGTCAAGCATGTTGCCACAGCCTCATAAAATCGTCGTTCTTCATTTAGTATGGGTTCTAAGTGTTGCAATCTGTTGCTGAATGCCTTTTACGCAGGCGCGTCTTCCTTGCACTGATATATAGGATTCCTTTATGGTAACTGATCCTCATGTCAGATCCCTTCAAAGGCCTGAGCCCTGCATGAGCCAACACTTCAGTGCTCTCGGAGACACCCATTAAACCCCTGTTGTGTGTCTAATGTCCTGACTCCGGCTCTAACCTTGAGAGGACCAGAGCTGCCCCTTGGCCGCCTCCTCACTGGTGCAGATGGGGCGGTGTCTTGAGGTCCGCAGGTTCAGAGGTGACCCGGCGGGGGTTGGCGTGGAATGTAATGACCCCGGCTTCTGAAGGACCATGCTGGCCCATGACGTGGTGGGGAATCCTGAGGGTACTCGGGTTCTGAGGGACCCTGCTGGTCTGAAGCCATGGATGGAGACACACCACTGTGAGGGTCAAACGTCTCCCTCCATTACCAGGGGAGGAATGTCCCTCTCCCTGTAAAATAGATTGGCCATTCATCAGGGGTCACAGGCTTCCTTCTCTGGACACACGCTGAACGGGGCCAGCTGGGAAACTCTTTGGGCCTTTGTGTCAATGAGGATGTTGCAATGTGAGTTTTCTTTGGCCCGACAAGCTACATGTAACATATCTATGGCTGCAGCATGCTTCTAGCGGCTGGCACAAGGCAACCAGTGTCATTATTGTGACTATAACAGTGCTAAGAAGGTTGTAGTGTAACATTTATGTAGAGCTTACTACCCCTATGTGGGATGATGAAGTGCTTACCTACATGGGGAACAAACTACACAGTGTGGGATGTGTGGTTGGAAAGGTGTCTATGTGGGAAGTGTTTCCATGTCGTGCGCGATGACCGCCGCGGTACGGTTATCATGATATGCTGTGCGGCGCTTGGCTGTGTGATGGATGAGGATGCGTGAGGGATTGGGGCGCAGTTTAGGGTTAACAGTGGCTTTAATCAGCCCTGCCGGTCCCTTTATGGTATTTCTTATGATCACAGTACTAGTACTAAGCTGGCTACTGCACAGGTCTGTGAATTCTGAGATGTTTTGTTTATGTTTTATGGTTCTGATCAGACATGGGCCTACATAGATTGGACCAATCTAATCAGGTCCTAAGAGAGGATGAGGGACGGGCCTGATGTTGGGTGTGAGGGTGGATGAGAAAGGGGGTAGGCACATTAATCTTTGTCTCTATTCGAGGTCATTTATTTCCTAGGATTGCCACACATTCGGAGATGACCGAGTCTTTGTAGTAGTGTATGGTGGGGAACAGCTTCAAATGCTCCTGATAGGTCTAGAGGCATTAAGGCCGCCACTCTGTGGTTGGCCACTGCTCGTTTTAGGACATCCTACAGGGAGGGAAAAGATGGCTGGCTCTGGGTCTTTACTTGGTCCTTCAAGTTTTTTTCCTCAGGAAAGTTGAGCAAAAACTGTTCTTTTAAAAACGGCCCCAGGGACAGGCAATCAAAGAGTGACCTGAAATTTGCTGGGGCGGACGGTCGAGGCCCGTCTTTGTGCAGAGAGGTCCAAAAAAGTAGTGTGGAAGGACTCATTTGTAATGTGTGGAAAGATGAGGGAAGGAAAAGGAAGTGGATGAAACCTTCAAGCAGCGGAGGGTGATGGATAAAGGAAGTGACCTATGGTGTCACGTGGGGAAAAGAGGAAGGGCTGCCCCTCATTGGATAAGGTGGAGGGGACGAGCTCTTACAAGGAGGACGAGAGGTAGAAAGTCCACAATGATGAATAATGAATGGGATAGGAAGCGATGGAAGGAAAGCCAGTGGGAAGGAGGATGAGGGGAGAGGCGGGAGGAGGTAGATTCAAACAGCATTCTGAAAACGATTCCTGTTGAAAAAGAAGAGTAAACAAAAACTGTGCAGCACTAAGATCCGCAATCCCCTTTCAACAAGCAGCGGCAAGAACTTTAGTGGAAAACAACCACAAGTAAATAAAATGCCACTCTTTGCAAAGCCTGATGTGTGGAAATGTAACAATTAGCCAGCAGAATGGGATTCATTATCATCCTTAGAAGGATGAAAGGCTGAGTCGTACTTGCCAGCATTCAAACTTATGACCCGCAGGTCCCAACACACATCAGCAGTGAGTGTTTAAGTCACTAAGCTATTAGTTATTTATCCTGTTCATCAATCGACCACGAGGTTAGTAAGAGCAGACGCATGGAACACGCGGTGTGGGTCTGGCAACAACTCCAGTCCTGTGTTACAGGAGGGGCAGGGTGTGACCTGAAAAAGGCCCCTGCAGCCCAAACACGCCATCATACAAGAAACGTGTTAGTGAGGTTGGGCGACAACTGGAGGTCAGTGCCAGGGGCGAGCTACAAACTGCTGGCGTGTCACAGGGTCTGCGCCTGATAGTATATACAGATGTGTGGTACGGTCCAGGTGTTGGCAGGTTGAGCCCCGCCCCCCACACAACCACAGCTGTTGAAATCACACGATACACAGCTGCATACATGCTCCCTGACGTACTCCAGTAACCGCTATCATCACACACCAACACGCACCACACATATGGGTGGCTGTTCAATAACATGTAGCATGTATGACCCACACAGAGAGGGATGTATCTGGTGTAGCGCCTGTGACGTATGCACGGATCATGGCTCCTCTGGAGGCACACACGTGTGATCGAGGGCATTCATGGCGCAGATGCTGCCAATCGATGCCCAGTTTATCGGACGATAATCGGTGTATATAGGTTTTCCTGAAACTTTATTTAGGGATATTTCTCATTTTATTTGTACTTTTTTGGTAGGTCAAATTGTGTTGATTACGTTTCCTTTCTCTGAAGAATGTTCAAATATGTTCAAAACACACACCATTACTGAAGAAGTTCTCTTCAAAAAGCATTGAGTCAATTTTCAATAATACATTTAAAACATCGAATATTTTCTGTGAGAAATGAAGAGTATCTATTTAGATATTATGACAACTTATATGGAACCTGGCCCCTTGAAGTTACAAAGTTGGTAGTTTGGTGTCCTGTCAGCAGGAGGAGCTTGTGACAACAGTGACGTCACGCATGTGTGTCTACATATTGATAGGTTTGTGCAGCTGTGTATGGTGACCCACAGACCATAGGGAAATGGTCACATGCAGTGTATGTTGGATACCTGAATGGCACATATGTGTAATCGAAGTACTTCACACACTGGTGATCAATGCCCGGTCTGGTGGCCTAGTGAACCAATGTGCCCACTGGAGGGGTCTGTGCTTGACCTCATGGCCGCAGGCTCAAATCCTACTGGATGGGTAGTGTAGCCTCCAAAGGAGTTTGTTGATAAGAGTCAGTTAGTTGTTCAATAGTGGTGTGACAGGTAAATTAATTATCCTGAGTGAATTTAATTCTTAACGATGGAATGAAAGGATATACACTTAAGACTAACTAAACAAAACAAAACTTGACATTTAAACAATACAGTTGTGACAAAAACCAATGGACATGTGTAAAGGCAAAAAATAGATTTTATCAAAGTTCATTCATAAAGGGAAATACAATACAGAAAAAATGTAAAACAGGAATACAGGATGAGGATCGGACAGTAAATCAAAATCACTGTAAAGCCTGTGGAACGCCTATCCAAGAAGATGTAGACAGTTTTCTTAAGATAAGGCTGGGAGTCGACGTTTCGGTCTTTATCGGTAAATCTCTAAGACCATCATCAGGACGGAAGAATGTTAGTATTGTTACTCCCTTGAAATGGAACAGACTTTCTTCAAATGTTGAGACGATGTATTATTGAATATATACAGTCTGGACAGGTCTTTATCTCTGTTGGAGCGGGGACAGGCAGTTTAAGGAAAAATTTCGCTATTAATTCGTCCCACCTCTCAAGATTTGAGAGGGTTTCAGCGTCGTTAAGAAACCAAGATCTGTTATAGTATCATGGAGGGAATAAGTAATCTTTCTTCTTGGGTTAATACTTCTTGCAAACTGGTCAAATCTTGAGAGGTGGGACGAATTAATAGCGACATTTTTCCTTAAACTGCCTGTCCCCGCTCCAACAGAGATAAAGACCTGTCCAGACTGTATATATTCAATAATACATCGTCTCAACATTTGAAGAAAGTCTGTTCCATTTCAAGGGAGTAACAATACTAACATTCTTCCGTCCTGATGATGGTCTTAGAGATTTACCGATAAAGACCGAAACGTCGACTCCCAGCCTTATCTTAAGAAAACTGTCTACATCTTCTTGGATAGGCGTTCCACAGGCTTTACAGTGATTTTGATTTACTGTCCGATCCTCATCCTGTATTCCTGTTTTACATATTTTTTCTGTATTGTATTTCCCTTTATGAATGAACTTTGATCAAATCTATTTTTTGCCTTTACACATGTCCATTGGTTTTTGTCACAACTGTATTGTTTAAATGTCAAGTTTTGTTTTGTTTAGTTAGTCTTAAGTGTATATCCTTTCATTCCATCGTTAAGAATTAAATTCACTCAGGATAATTAATTTACCTGTTACACCACTATTGAACAACTAACTGACTCTTATCAACAAACTCCTTTGGAGGCTACACTACCCATCCTTATTACGTTTTTACCCAAGCCCCCAAAGGTTTATTGGGTCGCTCACTTTATTTTCTATATCTCAAATCCTACTGGGTCCTTTCATCCTTCTGAGGTCGATAAAAACGAGTAGCGTTGAGTTTGGTAACTATAAACATATGTTATCCAGCACCAAGATACCCTTCCGGATTGCGCTTTACAAATACACATTGTTTTATCATGTAATCACAAAATTAGGCAGTACAGCCAGAAATGGCTTACTCACAAAGCTGGTAGGGCAGTACTGTGAATTTGTGTGCCACGAATGGTTACAGCTGCGCCGCAGTAAACTCATAACAGGGGTGGAGAGTGAGTAGAGAGGACACGTTCGAACCATGTGCCTGGCCGGATCTCTCCCCTTGACTTGTGGAGACTGGCTACAAAAACAGAGCCAGGAAAAGACCCCCCTCGGCCCCCAGCCGGGCGCTGCCGCATTCTCTCCCTAATTCCGCGTTGGTACTTGAACTGAAAGCAGAACCCATGCGTGAGGGTCTCTTCCTAGCCAGCTGCACGTCACGCTTGTGGCGTGACCCCACTTCACTCTCCGAAGTAATCCAAGGGCTATTTTGTCGTCATAATCCACGTCGTTGCTCTCAGTAAGGTGGCGAGCCACGCCTAAACACAGTCCATCTTTGTAAAGTCACGAGAATCATAAAACGAAAGGGTCCTCCTGCCTTCCCTTTCATTTGACGTTAACACATGCAGAGTTAATCACATGTACTCTTCCATTTTGGAATAACTTTACCATTTTTGCCTACTCACCATTTCATAGTGCACAATTACTCCAAAGCGTAGGCGTATATGTCCCCACCCAGTGAACACTGGGGTGGAGGCAAATTTACAACACATGTGGTCTCCACCACCGGGCACAGATCTCTCTGTAGTAAAATATAGGGAGAATTTAAAAATTGGATTAAACTTTTTTTTTGTTAAAGAAAAAACATTTAGTTGATAAATATTAATGTAAAATAACTATATATCTTTTTCTTAACCTAAAACAATTACTCTAAACTACTCTACTATACACTGTTATCTAAAAAGTGTAATAAAATAATTAATTTAAATATATTTTATTAGAGTAGAATTACTCATTTAAAGGTCGAATTAAAAAAAATCCCATCCCATCAAGTTTTGCGACTCGCAAATTGCAAGTCGCTAAACATTGCAATTTGCCAGTCACAAAGCCTGACGGCCGGACATTTGGTTCGAAGACCCTGATGGGGGCAAAGCAGAATACGGACCCCGTCCAAACATCCAATACCATTTGGAAATGGAGCTATGGCATGGAGTTGATTCTGTGCAGCCTGCGACTCGGCAGGTGTGATTAGGGAAAGGTGGTGGTATGTGAGCGGATCTCTTCCACCGTGGCATCAGGGATGGTTCTACAGACCTATGAGAGGACACCCCGAGGTGCACCTGCTTCAGCTGCAGCTGTACCCCGGTGGCTTCCTGATACCAGGCGGTGTGAGCGAGCTACGTAAAACCTGTAGATGTGTGCGTGCACCTGTATAAAACAGGCTCCGGCTCACTTATTACGTCGAGGATCACACGGTTACTAAACCTCCATCCGGCACAAACCTCCTCATCTGTTTGGAATACCAGGGCCCCCTTCTGTCTGAAGGTCCTCTGTCTTCTCCTCGTCCTCCTATGTGGGGCCAGGGTACGTGCCCTCCTCCGGTCAGCACAGGGGGCTCCTCTTGTGAAAGACTCCATTGCATGTTGGTGGTGATTGCACCCTGTGACCCTGCTTACCACCTGTTTCAACTCGGTGGGAATGTGCATGTGCAACTTGCTCTATTTGCAACTATTTGTAATCTGCGAAGGTTTGGTCTATAGGTGGTTGGTAAACACTCTTTAGGTATTCCTATGTCAAGCCACATTTCTGGAAGCTGCTATTCGTTCACAACATGTGATGTAATTCCTCCTGCTGTGTGATGGGGTGCCCTGGCTATGGGCGCTGGATCCCCTTCTTGAGGAGTGTTTGTAGGTTTTCAATTACTGAGGAGGTTGTAAAGCCCTGCAACTTGCCTTTCGCTCACGTCAGAGCGCTGAGAGCAAGTGGAAGCCCGGCGTGGGGGTTGGGCGGGATGTTGAGGTCCAGTCGGTTCTATAGGTCACCGAGTCGGCTAGTCTTCAATCATGACCTCTGTTTTGGGTTGAGTTCAATTGAAGGCACCCTTGAAAAGTGCAGTTTTCAGGCATTTCCTGAATCTCCTTTAGCTGCTCATCTCTCCAGCTGGGTTCGAGGGTGCTTCAGAGTCTGACTGTCTCTGTGGTTCATCCTCTTGAAGTGGGCTTGATCAGGTGGGCAGCAGGAGGGAAGGCCTCTCCTTGGGGGTCTAGTAATATTCAGGACCTTTGGGGTGGTGGATGAAACCTTGAGTGACTCCCGGTGGTCCCTGGGGGACCGTGGAGTGGTCGTG
This sequence comes from Lissotriton vulgaris, assembly GCF_964263255.1. Taxonomy (NCBI): domain Eukaryota; kingdom Metazoa; phylum Chordata; class Amphibia; order Caudata; family Salamandridae; genus Lissotriton; species Lissotriton vulgaris. The sequence continues at coordinate 66,143,760 of NC_141691.1, read as the reverse complement.
GGCGGGTTCTGGCAGTGACCTTCTTGGGGAGAGCAGAGTTGATGGTTTCACAGTGGTCGAGGGGCTGCAGGATGAGGGCTCCCGCCAGCTCGCCTCTGAGGTCAGTGGGAAGCAGTGGGACATGTGTGGAGCCCAGAGCTGCATCTTCACGCCGTCACCCACTGTCTCCAAGTGGGAGGTAAAGGCGCGCGCGCCAGGCACAGCTCCAGGCCCCTTCCTTGGGTGGGGTGGATGTGAAAGGCCCGAGGCTCCCTTGTATCTGCTGTTGTGTGATGTGTTCTCTGTACTGTGGGTGACATTTCTCCTGCTGAATGATGTGCTGCCACCCACTGTGCTTCACCCACTCACGCATGGTGTGGTTGCTGCTGCTGTGTGTGTTGTAGACTTTTTGCGTTGTCAGTACTCTTGCAGCGCCCTGCGTCCCACTGAACTGGTGGTCCATGGTGGGCTTCAAGCTGCATGAGGCAGTGTCTCCTGGTGTGTAATGTGGTTATAAGGAAGTCAGACTCTCTCTGTATCTCTGGCACTTCCATTGGCAGCAAGGCAGAGCACATCAGACAGATGTCTTCCCACTCAAGCGGTGTGGTGCTCTCTCGTGCAGTGTGGTGCTCTCTCATGCAGTGCTGTGCTCTCTCATGCAGTGCTGTGCTCTCTCATGCAGTGTGGTGCTCTCTCATGCAGTGCTGTGCTCTCTCATGCAGTGCTGTGCTCTCTTGTGCAGTGTGGTGCTCTCTCGTGCAGTGTGGTGCTCTCTCATGAAGTGTGGTGCTCTCTTGTGCAGCGTGGTGCTCTCTCGTGCAGTGTGGTGCTCTCTCATGCAGTGCTGTGCTCTCTCGTGCAGTGATGTGCTCTCTCGTGCAGTGTGGTGCTCTCTCAAGCAGTGTGGTACTCTCTCATGCAGTGCTGTGCTCTCTCATGCAGTGTTGTGCTCTCTCGTGCAGTGCTGTGCTCTCTCATGCAGTGCTGTGCTCTCTCATGCAGTGCTGTGCTCTCTCATGCAGTGTGGTGCTCTTTTGTGAAGTGGGGTGCTCTCTCGTGAAGCGCGGTGCTCTCTCATGCAGTGGGGTACTGCCTTGCGCAGTGTGACCGCTCTCTTGCAGTGTGATGCTCTCTCATACAGAATTGTGCTCTCATGTGCAGTGTGATGTGCTCTTGTGCAGTGTGGTGCTCTCTCATGCAGTACTGTGCTCTTTCATGAAGTGTGGTGATCTCTTGTTCAGTGTGGTGTTCCTTTATGCTGTGCTGTGCTCTTTCGTGAAGCGTGGTACTCTCTCGTGCAGAGTGGTACTACCTTATGCACTGTGAGTGCTCTCGTGCGGTGTGGTGCTCTCTCATGCAGAATTGTGCTCTCTCGTGCATTGTGATGTGCTCTCGTGCAGTGTGGTGCTCTCTCATGCAGTGTTGTGCTCTCTAACACAGTATGATGCTCTCTCATGCAGTGTTTTGCTCTCTCATGCAGTGTGATGTGCTTTAGTGCACTGTCATGCTCTCTCATGCAGTGTGATGTGCTCTCGTGCAGTGTGGTGCTCTCTCATGCAGTGTTGTGCTCTCTCACACAGTGTGATGTGCTCTCATGCAGTGTGGTGCTCTCTCGTGCAGTGTTGTTCTCTCTCACACATTGGGATGCTATCTCATGCAGTGTTTTGGTCTCTCATGCAGAGTTGTGCACTCTCGTGCAGTGTGATGTGCTCTCGTGCAGTGTAATGCTCTCTCATGCAGAATTGTGCTCTCTCGTGCAGTGTGATGTGTGTGGAAAGATACCAAGAAGCAGGATGATGTTTTGTTCCAGGATTTATTAGTACAAGCTCTCGTGCAGTGTAGTGCGCTCTCATGCAGAGTTGTGCTCTCTTGTGCTGTGCTCTCTCATGCATTTTGAGTGCTCTCGTGCAGTGTGATGTTCTCTCGTGCAGTGTAATGCTCTCTCATGCAGAATTGTGCTCTCTCGTGCAATGTGATGTGCTCTCGTGCAGTGTGATGTGCTCTCGTGCAGTGTAGTGCGCTCTCATGCAGTTGTGCTCTCTCGTGCAGTGATCTCTCGTGCAGTGTGGTTTTGTCTCATGCAGTGTTATGTACGCTCTCTTGTTATGTATGCATCTCCCTTCTTATGTTGCCGAGTAAGGGGGTTGCTTTTGCGCTGTTAAGTAGATGCGGCTAATAAGGTGTCCGGCCCCCGCCCACACTCGCCCCCACCCTCTCGGTGACCTCCCTGTGACTGACAGCTGAGCGGACGGAAGTCGTGACCTGTCCGGATTTGCTGACCAGCCCCGGCGGTCCCTGAATGAGGCGACAATGCCCGTGTGAGCGCCTGGTTTTGTGGCGACCCCTAACAAAGGTGTGATGGGGCGTGAGGGGGGCCTGGGGGCAGAGGGCAGGGATCAGCTACCTCGTAAAATCCCAAGAAAGGGGGACTCATAAAAAGGACAAAGGTCCCCCGAGAGCAGGCATCTCACGGGTGCGGGGTGTGGGCAGAGCCCCCTCAGCATTAAATCAGAAATGCAGAGCACGAGAAATCCTCAGAGGGCGCAGAGCAGGGGCACGAGCAGAGCCCGCACAAGAAGGGGGTGCTCACACTGACTTTTTATTTGAAAAGTTGTATATAGCGCTAGCTAGACCCGTGGGTATCAGAGCGCTTCACATACACACTGTGAAAAACAGAAGGGACTTACATTACCCAGAAGGCTGACAGTAAGGAAGCAAACCACGGATAAAGAATACAGCATGAACAATAAATAACTGCAATGGAGGGGGAGAGAATAAAAAGAAAACAAGGGGCCTCATTTATGAGGCTGTGCGTCACTTTTACGCTGCCGGTGCGTCACTTTTTGTGACGCACCAGTGGCGTAAAAAATGCGCCTTGTTGCGCCATATTTACAAAGTGACGTTTCTAGGTAGATGCGTCACTTTGTAAACCCCTGCGCCACATGATACCTGCGCCAGGTATAATGTATGCAAGGAGGAAGTTTTGACGCAAGAAAGGGTCGTGGAAGTGACGCAGTGAAATCTACAAGATTTCTCTGCGCCACTTCTAGGACTCAAATGCGTCAAATCTTACGCCTGCCTCACAGCAGCGTAAGACTGACGCAGGCCCTTTCACATGGGGCTTTCCCCATGTGAAAGGACACATTGCTGGAGTTGCGTCACTTTTGTGGCACACTCCAGCAATGCGTCACTTTTGCGCCTACAGATACGTCAGAAATACAGACGTACCTGTAACTCCTTGCGACATGATGCGTCATACTGTAAATATGACGCATCATTAGTGTCGCAAGGAAGGCGCAAAGAAAAGTGACGCATCGTTGTTTTCACGCAGCAATGCGTCACTTTTCATAAATGAGGCCCTAGGTGAGTAGCATAGTCGTTCACCAACAATCCTTGAGTGGGAGTCAACTTGGGATATTGAGGTCTAGGTTAGTTGACGAAGATCAGGAAAGTATTTGTTTAGGAGATGGAGTTTGAGTTCCCTTTTGAAACAGGAGAAGGAGGGGTTGCCCCTGAGGACTCCCAGGAGAGCGTTCCATATCCTGGGAGCGTTACCAGAAAACGATCGGTATTGGGTGGTTTTCTTTTTCATTTTTGGTGGAATGAGAAGGAGTGAGTTGGAGATTCTCAGGGTTCTGGTTTGACCTACTCTTACCAGTTTGTTGTTCAGGTAGTTGGGGGCCGGAGAGTGGAGGGTTTTGTTTGTGATGCAGGCCAGCTTATAGATACATCTCCCTTCCATTGGAAGCCAATTGAGGGAGTTGAGAGCTGGAGTGATGTGATCAAATCTTTTTACTCCAGATACAAGTCGAGGGGCCATGTTCAGCACTGCCCTTAGAGGGGCTAGGGGAGCTTTTGGAGTACCTGTAAGGATGACGTTCCCGTAGTCGATTTTAGAGAGAACCGGTGATTGAACTACTGTCTTGAGGTCCTCATGTGGCAGAAAAGGTTTAAATTTCTTGAGGAGTTTTAGAGAGAAAAGAGCACTTTTTGCAGAGTTTTTGATGTGAGTCTCCATTGATATTTTCTTGTCAAGGGTGATGCCGAGAGACTTAACTGAGTCGGATAGGGTAAGAGGGCAGTTTAGGGCAACCAGATTCTTGAGACACTCTTGGATAGGACGATGGTTGCTTTTCGGAGAGAATAGGATCAGTTCCTTTGTATCTGGGTTGAGCTTTAAGTGGTTAACGTTGAACCAAGTTTGGATCTCCGTTAGAGTGGTGTTGAGATGTTGGATGTCATCGGGGGACTTGATTTTGAAATAGATTTGGGTGTAATTCGTGTAATGGTGGTAACTCACTTCAGCTTTTTTCAAGATGATTGTAAGGGGCTCCATGAAGAGATTGAAGAGGGACGGGGAGAGGATCGAGCCTTGTGGTCCCCAAAGTGTGACTTTCGTTGGCTTCGAGAGACAGGAGTTGATTTTAATTTGTTGCAAGTGATGTTGGAGGAAGGAGGTGAACCATTTTAGTACAGCACAATTTATGCCGAAGCGCTTCGACAAGGACTTCAGAAGAGCTGGATGATTTACTGTGACGAATGCCGCAGATAGGTCAATAAGGATGAGTAGGCAGGCATCACCATCATCTAAGGCCTTGCGAATGTCGTCCGAGACGTTAAGTATAGCTGTTTCCGTGCTACAGCCTTTCCTGAATCCCGATTGAAAGGCGTCGAGGAGGTTGAACTCATCAATGTGCTTATTGAGTTGATGTAGAACACATGACTCCAATGTTTTTGCAAGGAATGGGAGGTTGGAGAAAGGTCTGAGGATGTTAAGATGATTAGGGTCGGCCCCTGCTTTCTTGAGAATGGGCGTGATTTGTCCTAGTTGAAGGGAGTCTGGGACACAGCCTGAGGTGAGAGAGGCGTTGATGATTTTTGTCCAGAAAGGGGAAATGGTGTGGTTGAGTTCTTTTATAATTGTGGAAGGGAGGCTGACCCCACAAACCAGGGTTTAGAACATGAGGTTAGAGAGGGGTGTAGAAATGCAGACCCCACAAACCAGTGTTTGGAACATGATCTACGAGAGGGGTGCAGAAATCCAGACCCCACAAACGGGTTTATGAAACACTGACCTAAGAGAGGTGTGCACTCACACTGAACCCATAAACCAGGGATTAGAACATGACCTAAGAGAGGGGTGCGCTTACACTGACCCCACAAATGAGTGTTTGAAACACTGACCTAAGAGAGGTGTGCGCTCACACTGACTGACCCCACAAACCAGTGTTTGAAACACTGACCTAAGAGAGGGGTGCATAAATGCAGACCCCGCAAACGAGGGTTTAGAACACTGACCTAAGAGAGGGGTGCAGAAATGGAGACCCCACAAACAAGGGTTTAGAATATGACCTAAGAGAGGTGTGTCCTCACACTGACCCAGCAAACCAGGGTTTAGAACATGACCTAAGAGAGGTGTGCGCTCACACTGACCCCACAAACCAGGCTTCAGAACATGACCTAAGAGCGGTGTGCGCTCACACTGACTGAGCCCAGAAACCAGGGTTTAAAACATGACCTAAGAGAGGGGTGCAGAAATGCAGATCCCACAAACGAGTGTTTGAAGCATTGACATGGAGAGAGGTGTGCTCACATTGACTGACCCCACAAACAAGTGTTTAGAACACTGACCTAAGAGAGGGGTGTGCGCTCACACTGACCCCGCAAGCTCGTGTGTAGAACAGTGACTTAAGAGATGGGTGTGTGCTCACACTGACACCACAAACGAGTGTTTAGAACACTTACCTAAGAGAGGGGTGCAGAAATGCAGACCCCACAAACGGGTGTATGAAACACTGACCTAAAAGAGGTGTGCGCTCACACTGACTACGCAAACCAGGGTTTAAAACATGACCTAATAGAGGTGTGCGCTCACACTGACTGACCCCACAAACCAGTGTTTGAAACACTGACCTCAGAGCGGTGTGTGCTCACATTGACTGGGAGACTTAAAATGCCACTCACCACTTGCCTGGACTTTTGTTTCTTGCCACCCTGCTTGAGAGAACTGCTGCATTGGGGGTTTTGCACTGTTGAGGGCACTGTCATCTCGGTTGTTGATTCCCCCCGCCGCCGCTCACTACACCAATTGCGACCGCTGAGCGGGGGAACTACAGCCCCCATAATTCTCGGCGGGACAGTGCCGCCCACTTACGTGCACTTCCGCGCCTGGAGGTGCACACAACACCGGTGCTTCCTCGAAGGAGCTGGAGACTTAAAATGCCACTCAGCACTTGCCTGGACTTTTGTTTCTTTCCGCCATGCTTGATAGAACTGCTGCATTGGGGGTTTTGCGCTGTTGAGCGCACTGTCCTCTCGGTTGTTGGTCTCCCCGCCGCCGCTCACTACACCAATTGCGGCCGCTGAGCGGGGGGGCTACAGCCCCCATAATTCCTGGCGGGACAGCCCCGCCCACCTACGTGCACTTCCGCGCCTGGAGGCGCACAAAACACTGGTGCTCCCTCGAAGGAGCGGGAGACATAAAACGCCACTCACCACTTACCTGGACTTTTGTTTCTTGCCGTCCTGCTTGAGAGAACTGCTGCATTGGGGGTTTTGCGCTGTTGAGCGCACTGTCATCTCGGTTCACCAATTGCGGCCGCTGAGCGGGGGGACTACAGCCCCCATAATTCCGGGCGGGACAGCCCCGCCCACCTACGTGCACTTCCGCGCCTGGAGGCGCACAAGACACCGGTGCTTCCTCGAAGGAGCGGGAGACTTAAAACGCCACTCACCACTTGCCTGGACTATTGTTTCTTGCCGCCCTGCTTGAGAGAACTGCTGCATTGGGGGTTTTGCGCTGTTGAGTGCACTGTCATCTCGGTTGTTGGTCCCCCATGCCGCCGCTCACTACACCAATTGCGGCCGCTGAGCGGGGGGCCTACAGCCCCCATAATTCCCGGCGGGACAGCTCCGCCCACCTACGTGCACTTCTGCGCCTGGAGGCGCACAAAACACCGGTGCTTCCTCCGCGTCGCGAGACGCGCGCAGGCGTCGTCGGGCTAAGCCCAGGACAAGGGCGAGACCGTCTGTGGCCGCCCGGGGCTGGCCAAGGCTGGGCTGGGCCACCCTCTTTTCGACCTTGCTTTGGTTATCCGGGACATTCATTTAAGTTCTGAGAACATTTTGTGTATTAGATAGTAAGGTACTTGGTTCTTTTTACCAGTTCAGTTTAGCTGCAGTAACACAGGTAAAATATGAATGCCCGGCTAAAAACAGGCAGAACTTCTTTGGCAGGAGGGTCTGTCCAAGGGACTTTAAAACAGTTCATAACAAGGGCTGCTTCAGTTTTAGAACGCAAAATCGCGTTCACCGAGCGGCGCTTGTCTTCTGAGCTGCAGAATAAACTCTCTTCCCTAGGTCCTATCCAGTTGGCTACTACTCCATCTCATCATGCCACTGGTACAGAACTAACAAGTGACATTTGTATTCCCCTATTGCTAGAAGATCTACCAGAGTCACCGGTTGGGAGTAGAGTATCCAATCCCATCGATATGAGCACAGGATCACAAATAGAAACTTCCTTTGAGGAGCAAAGAGTAGCGACATCCAGCATACCCACGCCTAAGAAGACCATTATAAAAACACCAGGCCCAGCTCCCTCAACAAAAAGAAAGTGTGGTGGGAACAAGCAAAAAGGGAAGCCGAGCAAAAACTCCCAAAGTAGTCACAAGCCCCATAAATACTAAAGGCCTTGTAGAACCGAAATCTGACCAAGGAAAAAATGAAACCATAACACACCACCAAGATCTAATAAGTGATATAGAGCATTTGGTTAAATCTCTACTGTTACCGCTCGTGGAGAGGGTAAAGAGAATGACAGAGCAACTGGGGTCTATTCAAGACTTGGGTATTGCCAATACAAATTTACTGAAGGACCTGTCAGTTAACCGGCCTGACTTGTTTCCTACTGTCCCGAAGGCGGTTTAAAACTTAACCAATCCTGTAAATAGTGCAGAGATGATACTTTCTGCACGCGATAACATCCCGGCCAAACAGGTTATGACCATTGATCCTGAGCCTATACAGTCCAGGGGAGTAAGAAACATGACTCCAATGTTTTTGCAAGGAATGGGAGGTTGGAGATAGGTCTGAGGTTGTTAGGATCATTAGGGTCGGCCCCTGGTTTCTTGAGAATGGGCGTGATTTGTCCTAGTTGAAGGGAGTCTGGGACACAGCCTGAGGTGAGAGAGGCATTGATGATTTTTGTCCAGAAAGGGGAAATGGTGTGGTTGAGTTCTTTTATGATTGTGGAAGGAAGGCTGACCCCACAATCCAGGGTTTAGAACATGACCTAAGAGAGGGGTGCGCTCACGCTGACCCCACAAACGAGTGTTTGAAACACTGACCTAAGAGAGGTGTGCGCTCACACTGACTGACCCCACAAACCAGTGTTTGAAACACTGACCTAAGAGAGGTGTGTGCTCACATTGACTGACCCCACAAACTAGTGTTTAAAACACTGACCTCAGAGGGGTGTGCGCTCACACTGACCCCGCAAACTAGTGTGTAGAACAGTGACTTAAGAGAGGGGTGTGTGCTCACACTGATGCCACAAACGAGTGTTTAGAACAGTGACTTAAGAGAGGGGTGTGTGCTCACACTGACTCCACAAACGAGTGTTTAGAACATAACCTAAGGTAGGGGTTTGCGCTCAAACTGACGCCACAAACGAGTTTTTAGAACACTGACCTAAGAGAGGGGGGCAGAAATGCAGACCCCATAAACGGGTGTATGAAACACTGACCTAAGCGAGGTGGGCGCTCACACTGACTGACCCCACAAACCAGTGTTTGAAACACTGACCTGAGAGAGGTGTGTGCTCACATTGACTGACCCCACAAACGAGTGTTTAGAACACTGACCTCAGAGGGGTGTGCGCTCACACTGACCCCGCAAACTAGTGTGTAGAACAGTGACTTAAGAGAGGGGTGTGTGCTCAAACTGACGCCACAAACGAGTATTTAGAACATAACCTAAGGGAGGGGTGCAGAAATGCAGACCCCACAAACGGGTGTATGAAACACTGACCTAAGAGAGGTGTGCGCTCACACTGACCCCGCAAACCAGGGTTTAGAACATGACCTAAGAGAGGGGTGTGCTCACACTGACTGACCCCACAAACCAGTGTTTGAAACACTGACCTAAGAGAGGTGTGTGCTCACATTGACTGACCCCACAAATGAGTGTTTAGGACAGTGACTTAAGAGAGGGGTGCAGAAATGCAGACCCCACAAACAAGGGTTTAGAACAGTGACTTAAGAGAGGGGTGTGTGCTCACACTGACCCCACGAACAAGTGTTTAGAACAGTGACTTAAGAGAGGGGTGTGTGCTCACACTGACCCCACAAACGAGTGTTTAGAACAGTGACTTAAGAGAGGGGTGTGTGCTCACACTGAACCCACAAACGAGTGTGTAGAACAGTGACTTAAGAGAGGATTGTTTGCTCACAATGACCCCGCAAACGAGTATTTAGAACAGTGACTTAAGAGAGGGGTGTACGCTCACACTGACCCCGCAAACTAGTATGTAGAACAGTGACTAAAGAGAGGGGTGTGCGCTCACACTGACTAGTGTGTAGAACAGTGACTTAAGAGAGGATTGTTTGCTCACAATGACCCCGCAAACGAGTGTTTAGAACAGTGACTAAAGAGAGGGGTGTACGCTCACACTGACCCCGCAAACTAGTATGTAGAACAGTGACTAAAGAGAGGGGTGTGCGCTCACACTGACCCCGCAAACTAGTGTGTAAAACAGTGATTTATGAGAGGGGTATGCGCTCACATTGACACCGCAAACTAGTGTGTAGAACACTGACCTAAGAGAGGGGTGTGCGCTCACACTGACCCCCACAAACAAGTGTTTAGATCACTGACTTAAGAGAGGGGTGTGCGCTCAAACTGACCCCGCAAAATAGTGTGTAGAACAGTGACTTAAGAGAGGGGTGTATGCTCACACTGACCCCACAAACGAGTGTTTAGAACAGTGACTTAAGAGAGGTGTGTGTGCTCACACTGACCCCGCAAACGAGTGTTTAGAACAGTGACTTAAGAGAGGGGTGTGCGCTCACACTGACCCCGCAAACGAGTGTTTAGAACACTGACATAAGAGAGGGGTGTGCGCTCACACTGACCCCACAAACGAGGGTTTAGAACACTGACCTAAGAGAGGGATGTGCGCTCACATTGACCCCGCAAACTAGTGTGAAGAACAGTGACTTTAGAGAGGGGTGTGTGCTCACACTGACCCCACAAATGAGTGTTTAGAACACTGACTTAAGAGAGGGGTGTGTGCTCACACTGACCCGTAAACAAGTGTTTAGAACACTGACATAAGAGAGGGGTGTACGCTCACACTGACCCCGCAAACTAGTGTGTAGAACAGTGACTTAAGAGAGTGGTGTGTGCTCACACTTACCCCACAAACAAGTGTTTAGAACAGTGACTTAAGAGAGGGGTGTGTGCTCACACTGACCCGCAAACAAGTGTTTAGAACACTGACATAAGAGAGGGGTGTGCGCTCACACTGACCCCACAAACAAGTGTTTAGAACACTGACCTGAGAGAGAGGTGTGCTCTCACACTGACCCCACAAACAAGTGTTTAGAAAAGCGACATGTAGAGAGATGTGCGGAAACACTGACCCCACAATCTAGAGTTTGAAGCACTGACTTAGAGACAGGTGTGCAGAAACCCTGACCCTGCAAACGAGTTTATGAAACACTGACCTAGCGAGAGATGTGCATAAACACTGACCCCACAAAGGAGTGTTTAAAACACTGACCTAAGAGAGGTGTGCGCAAACGCTGACCCCACAAACGAGTGTTTGAAACACTGACCTAGACAGAGGTGTATGGAAACGCTGAACCCACAAACGGGTGTTTGAAACACTGACCAAGAGAGAGGTGTGCCAAAACGCTGACCACACAAACGGGTGCTTGAAAAACGGACCTAAGAGAGGTGTGCACAAACGCTGACCCCACAAACAAGTGTTTGAAACACTGACCAAGAGAGAGGTGTGTGGAAACGCTGACCCAACAAACGGGTGTTTGAAACACTGACCTCGAGAGAGGTGTGCGGAAACGCTGACCCCACCAACGGGTGTTTTAAACAGTGAACTAGAGAGAGGTGTGCGGAAACGCTGACCCCACAAATGGGTGTTTGAAACACTGACCTAGAGAGATGTGTGCAGAAACACTGACCCCATCAAAGGGTGTTTGAAACAGTGACCTAGACAGAGGTGTGTGGAAATGCTGACTCCACAAACGGGTGTTTGAAACACTGACCTAGAGAGAGTGTGTGGGGAAAGGCTGACCCCACATACGGCTGTTTGAAACACTGACTTAGAGAGATGTGTGCGGAAACTGTGAAAAGCAGTGAGTCTCCAAAGACCCCCAAAACTGCCCGGCGCAGGGTCACCTTTAATTCACTTTGGATTCTCTAACAAAATAATGAGGCAGGCGCTGGGAACTGGAAGGCAAGAAAAAGGTTTATTACTCTCAAGAGGAGACCACGTCAACTACAGACACCGGGATGTCTCAGGGAGGTGTTCAACCGTCAACACCTTTGGCTCTTCCTTTTATACAGGTTTGACACAATGCATTTGTTTTCATCAACATGGTTACACAAGCTTGAGTCCCCGCCCCGGGCAGGTGGTCACACAAGCCCAGCATTGTTTCATCAACATGGTTACACAAGCTTGAGTCCCCGCCCCGGACAGGTTGTCACACAAGCCCAACATTGTATTATCATCCCACCCAGGCCAAACAGACAATTTTATCTTGCAGCTGGACCTTTCTTCAGGGTCTAAAACATGTGAGACCGGCCAGATCTAAGAGTCTGTCCTGTTGATAAAAACAGGTCCCATTGTTGGCAAAAACAGGTCTTGCTGTGTGCAGTGCAATAAACCATGTTTGCAAGAGTCTGTTTCGTATTTGGAACCTGTTTGTGTAAGAATTTCCAAGGGTTTGCCTGTAAACAGAGATGAGAGGAAAAAGCAGTTTGTGGCAGCAAGTGGTGTTGATGTTCGTCGTGGCAATAGAGTTCATAGCCCCCAGCTCAAATACCAGGTTGGTCAGAGGGATGCTAGTAAGGGCAGGGTGAAACAAAGGTGACCAACAAAATACAAAATGGCTGCGGTCGGTCCGAATGACTGCAGCTTATGTGCACGTAGGAACTTCCAGCAGACAAGATGGCGCATGTAATGTTTATGATTGTCGCTTTGCTTTTAACAGTCGCCCCTTTGAACATAACTAGCAAGCTTGTCAGTCTATTTCGATCTCCATAATGTCCTGTATCTCTTGTTCATACATTACTCTAATTTTTTTTCATGTTCATCTGTTGTGGTGGTGTACAAGTTAACATGATTATACATGAAGCAGAGGGTGGGTAACCAACAATGGTAATCGGTTGGATGGGAATGAGGGTGGTAGAGGAGAGGATGGTATAAGTGTCAAGTGCATTTTTCTTTGTCAATATTTATCACCATAAGTCCCTTTACTTCCTGCCCGATAGCTAAACATGCAGTTGGGCTGTTCATTGTAGACTATGGTGGCATACAGGTTGTACAGGCAGATGCACAGACAGCAGGAGAAGAAGATCGCTATCAGTACAAACAGCATTGTCAATAACCTATGCAGTGAATGTAACAAACTAGGAGACAGTGTATACAAAAGGGCATTTGCTGTACCACACGTGTAAACTTGGTGATGAGCATAATTCCTAGATGATGCAGTAAATTCATTCTAACACAAAAACAAGTTTATCATACTAATTGTTTTGTAGGATAAGGACCACTTAGTGCATTATTGAGAACTGGACTGTGTGAGGAGCCAAACTAATAAGTATATTCATGAGTGCAACTGGTGTTGTATAATCCTTGTGATACACAGTTTACTCTTTCTTCCATATGGTATGATATTCCTATGCTATTATTAATACAATTATTAATACAATGACACTATCGATGCAATTGATGTAGAATTTCAAAGGAAAACCTTTTTCTTGTCCATTTGGGGCATAATGAATACAAGGTGGTTGGGAGAGAAATTCAACCTAATATAATTGATGGTCAGGGAATGATATTTGTCAAACTTCTTCCCAGTGTCCTTTACAGTGAGCCATCACTGGTAGGCTCCCATTGTTCATCTAGCATTGGTGCTGTTGAGCACCGGCGGTGGAGCTATACGTCTAGCTCGGATCCAGATTCCACATTGCAGGGTGAGGTCGTTCTTTCTCTGGGATCACTGTCCCTTTGCCCTGTTCACTAAATATTCTATCGCTGGTACCTTAGACAGGGTACCCGTACCCTATTCTTGGTCCGTGAAGTCTATCCCTACTAACCCTATTCTATCTTCGTGCACTGTTCCTTTATCAAGTAGATTAAAACCCCATGTGAAAAAGGGGGTTGGGGAGTCAAAGGAAGAGAGGGTGGAGTGGGGTCAGACTGGAGATGGACCAAGGGGGGGCAGAGACTCCGCACAAGTGAGCCCACCAATTAGGCCCAATGGGCTGAGACTTCAGGCACAAGTAGACCAACAAGCTGGGGACTTCTGGACAGCCCTTCTCTCTTTCATTCTTCTTGTCAATGATTGTGCCTTGTACAGCATATCTTTGCTCTGCGGCTCCACCTTGGTTGTGATCATTGGCGTTTCATGACAAGCAGCCAGGCTGTGCATCCCGTCCGACCTCGCTCTTCCAATGACTGGAGGGCGGCCTGAATCTAGTAGTGAGAATAAAACGAATTTTTAGAGAACTGGCAGGGGAAGACGTTACACAATTTAGTTTTCTCTCCCAATCCCAAGCAGCTGGGGAAATATGTATCATTTACTTAAAAAGAAGATAATATGGAAACTCTGAATCTTTACATCTGTGTATATTATTCACTTATGAACCTTCACTGTTGTGCAAGTCTGCAAACACCTCTAGGAATTTCCAGCATACGTATTATCTCTTGTGTCCATTCCCTTTATGTTTATGGTTGTGGCAAGAAATCAAAAATTGTTAATTATATAGCCTGTCAAATTTAAACTGACTTCGCCAGCAAAAACCTGTTACAAACAAATTCCCGCAGCGCTATATTTTCTTCAAGATTTGCTAACCACAATAAAAAGTGGGATGCACTATTATCATGGGCATACAGGTACCCTTCCTAGTATTGTGCACCATTAAGTACACAGGCTGAGCACTGTCCCATCCTGTCAATGTTCCTTACTTTTAACTAAACATCTTGACCTCAGTACCCACTCAGCAGGGCTTACTACAACATTCCTTTCAGTTTAGTTCAAATCATTTTCTGTAAATGCTATTCTTATTTTTACATCACCCTTTACAACCTAGCTACTTCACAGGTTAATGAAGGACTTGTGATGTCCCTACAACTTATATGCAATGTTTGTGGTAACATGAACGATGATGGTGGTGCCACTAAGGCATTCAAACGAAAGCCACCGACACATAGCTCCCTTTTAAGGGTCAGATTAGGGGACATCAATCGAGTCTACCCGTCCTCTCATTTTCAGCCAATTGAAATACCATCATTTTACAGAAAGGAGGGGCAGTAACATGGCATAATATGGTATTTTGTTCCTGTCAATTTGTTCATACACTGTTGTGTTAAAGCCAATGAGACGTGTATTTGTGAGGTACAGTGTCTACATTTATTCAAAAGCGTATTCACAGCATTCTATGAAGTGAAAGGCTAAGAGTGAGTCCACCTAGTTGTCTTATGGAATTGGTCCCAGCATGGTCCTTCCTGGACAGCGTAGGTAGGCTCAAAGAGAGAGAGAGAGAGAGTGCACAACAACAAGCTATCCAGTGCCCTTACCACGTAGAACAGTAAAGGCCAATTCACTTAATAAGCACATAAGCCAAAGGAAAACATAAAACACACAGTCTATGTAAAAAACACAATACAGAATAGGATGCGACAATACATGTACCAAGCACAGAAACCGACGAAAAACGCAGTGTTAGTTGCACAAAAGGACTTTTTCATGCACGCCGTACATCTCATAGTTCATGTAGTTTTGCCCAGGGGCCTGGCTCCTTCCTTCCCCTCTTTTTTATAGTAGATGACCTAAGCAGGTGACCTTCTTTTGGTTAGATGTTCACTCCATCGTTAGGACCTCTCTCACCGGACCCACATGTCGCTGATGGGCCCCACATTTGTGACGCCAATTTGTGAAAAGCAGCGAGTCTTCTAAGACCCCCAAAGCTACCCGGAGCAGGGTCACCTTTAATTCACTTTGGATTCTCAAACAAAATAATGAGGAAGGCGCTGGAAACGGGATGTCTCAGGGAGGTGTTCTACCGGCAACACCTTTGGCACTGACCTCGAGAGAGGTGTGCCGAAACGCTGACCCCACAAATGGGTGTTTGAAACACTAACCTAGAGAGATGTATGTGGAAACGCTGAACCCACCAACGGGTGTTTGAAACAGTGACCTAGAGAGAGGTGTGTGGAAATGCTGACCCCACAAATGGATGTTTGAAACACTGACCTAGAGAGAGGTGTGGGGAAACGCTGACCTCACATGCGGCTGTTTGAAACACTGCCTTAGAGAGATGTGTGCGGAAACTGTGAAAAGCAGCGAGTCTCCTAAGACCCCCAAAACTGCCCGGCGCAGGGTCACCTTTAATTCACTTTGAATTCTCTAACAAAATAATGAGGCAGGCGCTGGGAACTGGAAGGCAAGAAAAAGGTTTATTACTCTCAAGAGGAGACGACGTCAACTGCAGACACCGGGATGTCTCAGGGAGGTGTTCTACCGGCAACACCTTTGGCTCTTCCTTTTATACAGGTTTGACACATTGCATTTGTTTTCATCAACATGGCTACACAAATGAGGGGCTTATTTATGAGCCCTTGTGTCACTTTTGCGCAGCCGGTGCGTCAATTTTTGTGACGCACCAGTAGGGTAAAAACATGCACAATGTTGTGTCATATTTACAAAGAGACGCATCTAGGTAGATGCGTCACTTTGTACACCCCTGCACCACATAATACCTGCACCAGGTATAATGTATACAGGGCGGGCTTTCCGACGCAAGAAAGGGTTGTAGAAGTGACGCAGAGAAATCTGAGATTTCACTGTGCCACTTCTAGGATGCAAATGCGTCAATATCCTATGCCTGCCTCATAGCAGGGCTAAGACTGACTCAGACACATTTGAAATGGGACTTTCCCATGTGAAATGCCCATTGATGGAGTTGCTCACTTTCGTGACACACTCCAGCAATGCGTCATTTTTTAGCCTACATATAAGTCAGAAATACTGACGTATCTGTAACTCCTTGCGACATGATGCGTCATACTGTATATATGACGCATCCAGAATGTCAGAAGGAGAGCGAAATGAAAAGTGACGCATCACTGTTTTCACGCAGCGATGTGTCACTTTTCATAAATGAGGCCCTGAGTGTTTAAAGCTCTGACCTAGAGAGGGGTGCGTGAAACACGGAGCCCACAAACAAGTGTATGAAACATGGACCTAGAGAGAGGAGCGTGGAAACTCTGCGCTACAAATGAGTGTTTGTAAGCACTGAGTGGTATTTTTACAAAGTAGTGAAGGAGTGAGATGTTAGCCCTCATGGCTGAACGCCTGACTACGCTACTTCAGAAACGCAAGAATGCATCATTTTTACAAGATGGCGCCACTCTTAGCAGTGTAGCGCCAATGCAGGCACCCCTGCACCATAGTGCAAGGGTGTCTGCGTGCAGGCGAAGATTGTGACATCCAGATTAGCACCTTGCAGGATTAATGTAAAAGAGAGAATGACTGCCAGACAGTTGTAATTCAACCCAGACAAAACCACAATCCTTATATATGTAAACTGGCTACCTGCACAAGAAATATTTGCAATCCTCGAAGAAGTGTCCCCACAAACAAGCAACGCAAAAACCCTAGGAGTCAATTGCTGGAACTGCATTAAATGCTGTAGAAAAAATCTATCTCACCTTGACGACACAAATGTCCCAGAAATCTCATGAACAAATCAAAAAGGTTCCAGAATTTAGTAGCCAGATTATTTCTGAATCCTTGTTACCTCATGACTCCAGCCCTTGCAGTGTCTCACCGAAAACCCATTGGAGAGTCCAGGGATGCTGATGTTAAATTTGGTATAGAAAAGATGCTGTAAGGGGACCCAAAGGGCGCCCCCCCCAATCTTGACCTCACCAGCCACAGGCCAGCATAGTTCACCGACTATCTGGACCCCGCCATGCACTAGGCACGTTGGCCGAGCCAGGCTAGCAAATTTCCCAGAAACATTGCATTACCTTCTTTCGGAAGGAGCACTCCATCCTGTGATAAAAAACGCACACCATTGTTGAGTCCATGAGGTATGGCTGACAAATGAGCTGTTGTTAACAACTTATCCACCTTTTGGTTCAACCGTTTCACTGGCTCATTGATAGCCCTGACCGACTTACCACCTCTCCAACTCAACTTCGAGACAATGTTGGACCACGCAAATATGGCCTTCGGGAACGACTTTGTGAGCCAACACATTTCAGAGATAATCAACTCAAATACGTCTCTCCGACCTAGCTCTGTCAAATCATTGCCCTCTAGATGCACGGTTATCACTCCTCTGGCGCAACACGTTTTCCAATGTCGTTCTCCAATCGGCCAGGCGTAGCACCCCTCGTCTGCAAAAATTCAGCTGAAACTCATCTTTCTATGCTCATGATGCGTTGTCATTTTCAGAATAAAAATGATTTGCACGCCTCACATAGGAGTGGCCCAACACCAGCACATCTGTAATGCATCTTGCTTCAGCGTAGACCGGAGGCAATTAAGTACCCAGCGGCTGCATCACCTTAGCATCTCCTCCTCCTGTGTTGACAGGAGAATATGGTAAGGAACTGGAAAATCATACAAGAAGAATGTGACCTTCGCAACAGCTTCAATCTCACATAGAGCTTGCAGCAATCAGACTTCCATCTGCCTATCCTTTGTACAGCCTGTCCTGCCAATCCCATGCTTGCAGCAGCAGCCACTGTGCCAGTTCAAAACGAATGGGAACTCTAGTCTGTCGGATCCAAACTTGTTGACACCAGAGCCCTGCTGAGCACCCTGGCAAAGTGAAACCTTGTGAGTGGCGTCCCATCTTCATGTACCAAAGGGGGGCCTACAGTTCCATAAAGGCTCCCAGATTCCAGAGTGGACAGCACTCATTCCCTGGGGCTCGGTGAAGCAGAATGTGATTTCCCCTACCCATTTTGTCGGTCTTAGAATGGGTAATGCTGACCGCCAGGGAGTCGTTTGGCTAGTGAATATCTGTCTGCTGCAGACAACCCCTCGTGTATTTTTTGTTCTTCGCTACCAGCTCTCCCACCCTCAATGCCCTGTTAATTGCCCGGGAGAACGGTGCCCTAAGAAGGTGAACCACATCTGGTGATCTGCATACCCTTTCAAGACTGGCCATGATATTTGCCTGTTTCGATGCTTCTATGGGGCACCTGGAGTCTTACCCACACCCCTCTAAGCGCTGCCAGCACTTCAGTTCCCTTTGCACCAGGAATGCTTTTGTCCCATCCTTGTAGCCCAGCATCTTTGCAAAAAAGGAAATTACCACCATATGTCGATTGACATAGGACACTGGTCGCCCCTCCCCTCTCATGTACCATAGGGATGTGATTACTGATTCAGTTGAAAACCATCCTCCCACCCCTTTTACTTCCTGAAATCTGCAATATACCCCCTCGTAGGCACGGCTCGTCCCGGGCGCTAAACTGGCACCACCAGGTCTGGTAGACTGGGGCTCCAAGCGACCATAGTTGCTCCGAGACCGCTGATGGAAACTCCATGCCTCCGGGTGGTGATACCTGAAATCCTTAAAATGAGATCACGCATCCACTGCATTGTTCAATACACCAGGCACATGTTTTGATTTGAAATCAACATTTAATCTCAAGCATAGCAGTATGATTTCTTGCAGTAATTGCAAGATCATCGTATACTTGGTTGCTTGTTGATTAATGCACTCCACCACTGTCATGTTATCCGACTAGAATACCACCGATTAATTGTAGAACTAGTCTGGCCATATCCTGAGGGCTACCAAAATGGGAAAGAGCTCTAGGAACCCAATGTTCACAACCATGCCAGATTCTACCCAGTGTAATTGCCATCTTTGTGCAGGCCAGGATGTCCCCAAAATGGCTCCAAAGCCTTAGCTGCCTGCAGCATCTGTAAAGAGACACAACTTCTTATTGGTCTCGGCAGGACTCGGCCATATCACTCTCCCACAGAAATCCTTCAAAAATGCTTCCCATATTCTCATGTCCTGGCAGACCTCACTTGTCAGCCTACTATGTTGGTGCCTCAACTTCAGACCAGACAAGGCCTGAGCTATAGACCTGGAAAACGGGTGGCCCATGGGTGATATGCGGAGTGCAAAGTTTGACTGTCCCACTACCACCTGTAACTGATGTAGTGTCATCTTTGGGACCTCAAGGCATTCTTCCATCATGTTTATGAAAGTTCTGACCTTCTCCCGGGGAGAGCCTGGATACGCCTGCACTGGAATCCAATCCTATCACAAGGGGTGAAACGCCTGGATGATTGGAAAACTACATGGGAACATTTGGGGTTGCTGCTCCACATGTCTTTGCTAGCGCAAGTGGTACCCTGAATCAAGGGAGCAGCCAGAAAAATAAAATGCCCCACACGACAGTAAACATGCGCGCAAAGGAAGAGACCCCGACTATTACTGTGCAGGGCTGTGGGAATTGCTCCACCCTCTCCCATGCAGAAAATAGTGAAAAATGATGTTTTTAAAGCACAATTTTAAAAGAACGGCCGCGTTTTTACCAGTCTTTCCTTCTTTCTTCCCGGCCCCATTACAATTCCAGGATTCTTTCTTCTATTGTCTTTCTTTTCTTTTATTCTTCATTAAAATGTTCCTTCTCTATTTCTCTCTGTCTTTTACTCATTCCTACTGTCTTTTTACCTTTATTTTCTTTTTTTATATCATTTTTTCTTTTCTACCTAATAGTATTCTTTCCTTCTTTTTGCTCTATTTTAAGTCATTCTTTCTCTCTTGCTTTCTCTCTGTCAATTATCTTTCCTTACATCGTGCCTTCTTGCTACCTTTTTGCCCTTCTTCATTTCATTTCATTTGCTTATTTTGCCTCTTCCCTCATTTATTCTTTTTATTCCTTACCTACCATCTTCCTGCCTTAACTTCCACCTTCGTTTCTTTATGCCTTTCCTTTTTTAATTCTTTCTCTTCTTTCCATCCTTTGATTGCTTTCTTTTGTCCTGTCTCTCATTCCTCTTTTCCTCTGTTTTTATCTTCCTTTCACCCATTTCTTCTCCCTTTCTTTTTCTTTTTCTCTTCCCTCCTTTCAACCTTCCTTTCTTTCATTTGTTCCTTTCTAAACACAAAAATGCAACTCTAGCCATGTAATGTGCCTTTAGCTGTCACCATGTAATGTGCGCGGAGCTCCCGCTATGTAATAAGCTGTGAGCCCCACCGTGTAATGTGCCATAAGTTGTCAGTATGTAATGGGCCGTGACCTTCCACCATGTAATGTGCCGTGAGCTCCCTCCACGTAATGTGCAGTGAGCTCCCTCCACGTAATGTGCTGTGAGCTCCCTCCACGTAATGTGCCGTGAGCTCCACCGTGTAATGTGCGGTGAAGTCCCGCCATCTAATGTATAGTGACCTCCTGCCATATAATGTGCCACGTCATCCAGCCATGTATTGTGCAGTGACCTCCCGCAATGTAATGTGCAGTGACCTCCCGCAATGTAATGTGCAGTGACCTCCCGCAATGTAATGTGCAGTGACCTCCCGCAATGTAATGTGCAGCGACCTCCTGCAATGTAATGTGCAGTGACCTCCCGCAATGTAATGTGCAGTGACCTCCCGCCATGTAAAGGGCCATGTCATCCAGCCATGTATTGTGCAGTGACCTCCCGCCATGTTATGTGCAGTGACCTCCCACCATGTAATGTGCCATGACCTCCCACCATGTAATGTGCAGTGACCTCCCACCATGTAATGTGCCATGACCTCCCACCATGTAATGTGCAGTGACCTCCCACCATGTAATGGGCCTTGTCATCCATCCATGTAATGTGCAGTGCCCTCCCACCATGTAATGTGCCATGACCGCCCACCATGTAATGTGCAGTGACCTCCCACCATGTAATGTGCCATGACCTCCCACCATGTAATGTGCCATGACCTCCCACCATGTAATGTGCAGTGACCTCCCACCATGTAATGGGCCATGTCATCCAGCCATGTAATGTGCAGTCACCTCCAACCATGTAATGCGCCATGACCTCCCGCCATGTAGTGTGCCATGTGCTCCCTCCATGTAATGTGCCGTGAGCTCCCTCCATGTAATGTGCTGGGTGATCCGTTCATGTAATGTGCTGTGTGCTCCCTCAATGTAATGTGCTGTCTGCTCCCTCCATGTAATGTGCTCCCTTCATGTAATGTGCCATGACCTCCTGCCATGTAATGTGCTGTGTGCTCCCTCCATGTAATGTGCCATAACCTCCCGCCATGTACTGTGCAGTGTGCTCCCTCCATGTAATGTGCCTGGTGCTCCCTCCATGTAATGTGCCATGACCTCCCACCATGTAACTTGCAGTGTGCTCCCTCCATGTAATGTGCTATGTGCTCCCTCCATGTAATATGCCATGACCTCTCGCCATATAACGTGCCGTGTGCTCCCTCCATGTAATGTGCCGTGTACTCCCTCCATGTAATGTGCCGTGTACTCCCTCCATGTAATGTGTCGTGACCTCCCGCCATGTAATATGTCGTGTGCTCCCTCCATGTAATGTGCTGTGTGCTCCCTTCATGTAATGTGCCATGTGCCCCCTTCATGTAATGTGCTGTGTGCTCCCTCAATGTAATGTGCCGTGTGCTACTTCCATGTAATGTGCCACGACCTCCTGCCACGTAACCTGCAGTGTGCTCCCTCCATGTAACATGCTGTGTGCTCCCTCCATGTAATGTGCTGTGTGCTCCCTCCATATAACGTGCTGTGCGCTCTCTCCATGTAATGTGCTCCCTTCATGTAATGTGCCATGACCTCCTGCCATGTAATGTGCTGTGTGCTCCCTCCATGTAATGTGCCATGACCTCCCGCCATGTACTGTGCAGTGTGCTCCCTCCATGTAATGTGCCTGGTGCTCCCTCCATGTAATGTGCCATGACCTCCAGCCATGTAACGTGGAGTGTGCTCCCTCCATGTAATGTGCTGTGAACTCCCTCCATGTAATGTGTTGTGTGCTCCCTCCATGTAATGTGCCATGAACTCCTGCCATGTAATGTGCTGTGTGCTCCTTCCATGTAATGTACTGTGCGCTCCCTCCATGTAATATGCTGTGTACTCCCTAAATGTAATGTGCTGTGTGCTCTCTCCATGTAATGTGCCGTGTTCTCCCTCCATGTAATGTGCTGCGTGATCCGTTCATGTAATGTGCTGTGTGCTCCCTCCATGTAATGTGCTGTGTGCTCCCTCCATGTAATGTGCTGTGTGCTCCCTCCATGTAATGTGCCATGACCTCCCGCCATATAATGTGCTGAGTGCACCCTCCATGTAATGTGCCATGACCTCCCGCCATGTAATGTGCCGTGTGCTCCTTCCATTTAATGTGCTGTGTGCTCCCTCCATGTAATGTGCTGTGTGCTCCCTCCATGTAATGTGGCGTCTGCTCCCTTCATGTAATTTGCTGTGTTCTCCCTCCATGTAATGTGCCTTGCCTCCCGCCATGTAATCTGCTGTGTGCTCCCTCCATGTAACGTGCCATGATTTCCCTCCATGTAACATGCCGTGTGCGACCTCCATGTACCGGGCTCAATGTAGCGTGCCATGTGATCCCTCCATGTAATGTGCTGTGTCCTCCCTCCATGTAATGTGCCATGACCTCCTGCCATGTAATGTGCTGTGTGCTCCCTCCATGTAATGTGCTGTGTGCTCACTCCATGTAATGTGCTGTGTGTTCCCTCCATGTAACGTGCCGTTTGCTCCCTCCATGCAATGTGCCGTGTGCTCCCTCCATGTAATGTGCAAAAACCACAGTTGATGGACAGAACAATGTCATACATTCACCCCAGTACAGAGATCTGGGACTAAATCCATCGTTTGTTTGCACTCCACATCACCCCAGTTCAGACATGGCCATATGCAAATCAGTCTGACCCCGTGCCTCATGGGAACAGTCCAGCCCGAACTGCCAAGCCATGCCTTCCCTGGACCAGAAACAAGCTTCCGAGGACCGGTTTCTGGCATTCCAGCCGTCTTCAGCCCGGCTTGCTTGAATCCAGTGGTGTGGAGAGCATTGGACTCACGTCTGAGCATACCCATCCCACTCGGGGTGACAAATGCAAAAACCGCAGTTGATGGACAGAATGCAGAACAATGTCATACATTCACCCCAGTACAGAGATCTGTGCCTAAATTCATCGTTTTTTTGCACTCCACACCACCCCAGTTCAGACATGGACATATGCAAATCAGTCTGACCCTGTGCCTCCTGGGAACTGTCCAGCCCGAACTGCCAAGCCATGCCTTTCCTGGACCGGAAACAAGCTTCCGAGGACCGGTTTCTGGCATTCCAGCCGTCTTCAGCCCGGCTTGCTTGAATCCAGTGGTGTGGAGAGCATGGGACTCGCGTCTGAGCATACCCATCCCACTCGGGGTGACAAATGCAAAAACCACAGTTGATGGACAGAATGCAGAACAATGTCATACATTCACCCCAGTACAGAGATCTGGGCCTAAATTCATTGTTTTTTTGCACTCCACACCACCCCAGTTCCGACATGGCCATATGCAAATTAGTCTGACCCTGTGCCTCATGGGCACAGTCCAGCCCGAACTGCCAAGCCATGCCTTCCCTAGACCAGAAACAAGCTTCCGAGGACCGGTTTCTGGCATTCCAACCGTCTTCAGCCCGGCTTGCTTGAATCCAGTGGTGTAAAGAGCATGGGACTCACGTCTGAGCATACCCATCCCACTCGGGGTGACAAATGCAAAAACCACAGTTGATGTACAGAATGCAGAACAATGTCATACATTCACCCCAGTACAGAGATCTGGGCCTAAATCCATCATTTTTTTGCACTCCACACCACCCCAGTTCAGACATGGACATATGCAAATCAGTCTGACCCTGTGCCTCATGGGAACTGTCCAGCCCGAACTGCCAAGCCATGCCTTCCCTGGACCGGAAACAAGCTTCCGAGGGCCGGTTTCTGGCATTCCAGCCGTCTTCAGCCCGGCTTGCTTGAATCCAGTGGTGTGGAGAGCATGGGACTCACGTCTGAGTATACTCATCCCACTCGGGATGACAAATGCAAAAACCACAGTTGATGGACAGAATGCAGAACAATGTCATACATTCACCCCAGTACAGATATCTGGGCCTAAATCCATCGTTTTTTTGCACTCCACACCACCCCAGTTCAGACATGGCCATATGCAAATCAGTCTGACCCTGTGCCTCATGGGAACAGCCCAGCCCGAACTGCCAAGCCATGCCTTCCCTGGACCGGAAACAAGCTTCCGAGGACCCGTTTCTGGCATTCCAGCCGTCTTCAGCCCGGCTTGCTTGAATCCAGTTGTGTCGAGAGCATGGGACTCACGTCTGAGCATACCCATCCCACTCGGGGTGACGAAGGCAAAAACCACAGTTGATGGACAGAATGCAGAATAATGTCATACATTCACCCCAGTACAGAGATCTGGGCCTAAATCCATCGTTTTTTTTTGCACTTCACACCACCTGAAGAACCGGGATTTAAACCCAGCGGCGCCAGGTGCACGCCCAAAGTCTTCGGATTCTCCTGTCTTGGCAAACAGAGACACGGGATACTTCTTGGTGACGTCAAAGATCAAATTTATTAGCTGCAGCCAGTAACAGAGGTCCTAGATGTACAAAACAGTGTATGTTCTCAGGAGACTGCTCAACTTTACAAAGCAGGTCGTCCCTTTTTATGCCAAAAATTGTGCTCAGGCAAACATTCCTTATTTACAGTTGACCAATCCCATGTATACATGATCAAAGTATTGCATGATGACAAACCCACATTTCAGTTGTCCAGCCCATAATAAATTATTAAACAAACCCAACATTCTTCTTTAGACAAGGCCGGACAAAGCCATAATAGAAGGACCACAACCCACATCATAAATAGACCATAACGAAGGAACAGAAACAGATAGGAGTAGGATAAGGCATGTTTGTGTGCAGTAAAACTTTACGATGTCCTGTGCTCTGAGCCTTAATCTTCATCAGCTAAAGGGCAAGGACTGGTTTGGCAAGGTCAGCTTCAGGCAACAGGGTCAGTTCACTCAGGTCAAACAGGAGTCAGCACAAACTCAAGCTAAGGTGCAAGTGTCCCAGAGACTTGTTCAGCCACAGTCATAAGCCTATGTGAGGGCAACCACATAAAATGGCTACCATGCACAAAATGGAACCCAAGGGTTTCAGAACGGAATCGTCAAATACACAGTGAATCCATCGGTGAAATATGACGAAAACACTCATGCTTGCTGAGCTCACTGTTTACGGTTCGCTGTCACCAAAATCATAACGGAACCACGACCTTTATGACCCAGGTTCAGAATTCACGGAACCTCAGACCCTCCTTTTGCCCTTACATAGGCAATAACCTAAACTCACGTCAATCTGAATCCAGGTCTATATTCATCAGATCATCAAGATGTTGCTGTAGCATCATCCTAGTACTTAGTAACTCTCTCTGGACTGGTCTCCTCAAACACGAAGTAGCACAAAGGCCACTTATAGCAGGAGCACACTGTACGCAAAGACAGAACAGGAAAAGGATAGCTAGAACCATCCCAATGATCAACAGAATCTTCCATCCCCAAGTGGATAACAATCCCCAAAACCATCCCATCAATGACCAATCTCCTTCGTCCACATGCACAGACTCAGAGATCTTATGTAGCTTGGAAATGGCTTGGTACACTGTCGGAGCGTTGTCTGGAATGAAAACGCAGCAGCTCGATTGAATCAATTTACATACCCCTCCTCTATCTGCAAGTATGACATCTAACGCAACTCTGTTTTGAAGAGTCATAAGGCGATCCGACTGGAGCTCAGCAGTCAAGTTACTAAGGGCACCGGCAGTTTCAACTATGGTGGACTCAACCACTCTCGTCAATTGCCGTATGTTCCTGCTGTTAACCATAGGTCCCCAAAACGGCAGAAAACCCTTCAGAAAATCTCCCAATTCTTGTCCTGCAGTATCTTCCTTACTGAAGACACCTCTAACAACTCTCGTCTTGTGGTAATCTGCCGCAGCTGTATACGTAGGAGGCAACAGGAATGAGACAAAACATGTGCCCGAGAAATCAGGGGGCAACCATGTATACGCTCTATCATAACAGACAAAATAGGTGCCCTTAGCTGCTAGAAACGACGGGGAAGTGTGGGACGCAAAAACATATGTCTCAGTGCAAACACTCTTCCCTAACTGAGCTCTCGGATTCTTGCCATTACCTTGCAGACAGTAATGACCCTGATGGGATACAATCCAAATCGAAGAGGATCTTTTCGCTCGCTGGTTCCCACTCAGACTAACTCCATATCCAGTAACGTTCCATCCAATATACGCTAGCATCTCATCTCTCGGGATAGTCTCATTAAAATCTATTCCTCTAATCATATCTACTATTCCCTTAACTGGAGCACTATTCTTTGGATTATCTTTCACAGAACGTAGGGGGTAGACTTCACGAACATAGATGAACATCGTTTTGTATGCCCAGACAGAACCATTGTAGCTGAATGGCAGGACCAGATAAGGAATACCTTTATCAGTAGTATGGGGCATAAGGCCGCACACCCAACAATTAGTCGTGTTCACTACTAGCTGGTGTTAGTGCAGAAGCTGAACAAAGGAGTTATTAACGAATTCCAATCTCCTAATGGACTCATGTTCAGGTAGAGGGTGAAAAGAATGCGAGGAAACAGTGGAAGAAGGTATGGGTTGTATAGTGGGTGCAAACGTCACTTGAAAAGAGAATATAATATATCCCATCAGAAACATCATTAAACTAAACAACATCAACAAACATAATATTAAAAACAGTTTTCTGCTCATCACTGTACACATTTTGCTCTTAAAGCTCATTCTTTCAACAGGTCTCTCCATCTTTTTTTTTTTTTGAAAACCTTTATTGACATTTCAACCAAATACAAGTATGGGCCTACAACCCCCGGGGCTGGCCGCTAAGCAGTTAGATTAGCAGAGAGCAAATTTTAAATCACAGGCAGCACCTCGGGGAGCAGAATCACCATGCTAGCGTACTCTTGGTCACTGAATAGCACAATTAGAAAAAGAGGATATAAAAAGTTTTCATTTTATAGTATAGGATGGAAGGATCAGGTGCCGAACAATTTCCCAGCAGCGAAAAATGGCAGGCAGAATAGGAAACGTGTCAACAGTAAACTGTAATCGGTCAAATCAATGGCGCTGAAACAGGCGGTTCAGGATACGAAGGAATATTACGATCAATTCGCGCCTGCTAGTCACCTGCCCTAAGACCCAGAGAACACCACAGAAATTGAGGCACAGATGAAAAAGCAGTGATTGATACCAAAGGAAACCCACTGCACTGACCCAGAAAAAGAAAAAGACAAAGAAAGATAAGAGAAGAGAACAAAGGCCATAGAAACAAAATAAAAATGAAGAATTCCCTCCCCCAACCCCCCACCCTGCACCCCTGCAGATGACTACGGCCCCCCCCAGCAGTGTGCCTGTCGCCCGAGAACCAAACCCGAAATATAGAAGAAACAGAGAAAAAGGAGAAAGAAAGGAAACCCCACCCAACGGGGAAGCGGAGGAGGGCGATAGTCTCTGCGCTCCCGGTCTCTTCCCCCCCGCCCTAACAAAGGGGGGTCCCCCTAAGCCAGCACGAATAAAGTTGTCCACCATACAAAAAAAACCCCGGGGGGAACCATAAACCCCCCGCCCCGGAATTCGTGTGTTAATGAAGCAGTCCCGTTACCAATAGGTCCATCATACACAATTCAACCCACAATCTCAGCCTTGGCCCGTCTATCAAAGTTGCCGAGTCCCTCGGATAAGTAAAGCCCCATCCCCGGAAAGTCAAAAGTCACACAGTAGCAGCCGAAGCTTGGGCCAGCAAATGGGAGAGGAATATCAGATCCCAACGCACACGGCTTGCACAAACAATGTCCCTCCCCGTCTCCGAAGCCAAGCACCGTTACATCCGCCATGTTGGGAGACGGATTGGGGAGGGGGTGTGACTCGTTCCGATACAGATTATAGTGTGGGCCAGCAGTGTCCAGGATGGGGGAAGCAGTGAAATGTTCTGATAACTGTAGGACCGATGTTTCCGAGAACGTAAGAGAGTCACCAATCTCAGCACACACGATGAGTTCCATTTTTGCGGGGGCAGGCACAGCTTCCAGCACCGGGTCAAAAACGCGCCACTAGGGCGCCCAACAGGAGGCAAGTCGGCTGCCGGGTCTCAGAAATCAAATCAGGGCTTGCTCCTGGTCCTATGATCTCATCCGCTGCCGACAGCAAACGATTGACCTGGGCCCTCATCGTCGCGCGAAGCGCCGCAAGTTCCACCATTACCATCCGCAAGGAAGGGCCACATTGAGTCCGTTCCGCCATGTTCCATACGTCCGCAGGCATACCGATCACCCACGGAGAGGCACCCTCTCCGGGGCAGGATACACCGGAGCAGAATCGAACCGTGAGGTACGGGCCAGCAACGTGCGGCGGGACCCCCACCCCGGGGCACCAGCGGTGCTAGTGCCGGGCCTCCAGGCCGGGGCCCCACGCGACGCAGCACCGCGCGCCCCCTGTCACCTCACCTCAGGTACGGCACCAAGCAGCGGATGGTTGCAAAGTAGTCCAGAGAAATTTTCAAAAGTTCCAAGGACCGGACCCAACCACTCTCCTCAGTCCGTTGTTGTTCACTTTGGACTCGGGTAGACCAGCAATCGAGACCCCGGCTTCCAGTCTGGGTTAGGCCTCAAAAATTTTCGGAGTTACTTCACCCCAGAACATCAGAAAAATTCCATGGTCGCACCATCGGGGTGCCGACTAGTTCACCCACACGAATCCGGGGCAGGAGATCAGGATATTCGACAGGATAAGCGAGCGTAGGACGGAGGTCAGCGGAGCAGGGAGACTATGCGGCCATCTTGGTTGGTGTCGTAGCTCCTCTGAGGTCTCTCCATCTTGAAAAACTCCATCCTCTAATCGTGCTGTTCGCGGCGGTTGGGTGTTTCGTGCTAAGGGATGCATCTGTCAGTCCAGGGAACGCCCTTAGACCAACCAGAACCGTCGACCTAATGTCTTCGGCTTGCACTCCAAAGTCTTTGCACCGCGACCTTACAGCTGAACCCGGATGGCGGTTCGAAAAACAAAAATCGGTCAAAACAGTTTCTCGGAGGAGAGAATTCAGTTTCAAAAATAGCAAAGGAAGAATCTTATTTTATTTGTCCCATGACTCTTGGTCGCAAATTATAACGCCCTTTGCCAGGCAATGTCTGATCACGAAACAAAAGTTCAGGTTCAGAAGTGTCCAAACGAACTGACGGAGGCACAGCTTCTTGCAGAAGATCGTAGCTTTCTCGTTCAGAGTTTGTCCCAATCAAACGTGCATCGCTAAAAGGCAGAAAACGAGGCACGGTGTCACTTTCAGAGTCTGCAATACCATTCTGCACCCACTGGTCGTACGGCAGAGGCAAAGGGGCTCTCTTACAATGTACGCCGTGGATCCAGTTCTTTTTACGGCGCACTCGCACTGCTGAACGTGTGGAAAAAAGCACCAAGTAGGGTCCGTTCCAGCGGGGCTGCTCGTTCTTGGTCCGCTGGAAATTTTTCACAAAGACCCACGATCTAGGTTTGATAGCATGTCCTGGATCTTCAGATGCTTGTGGCAGTGTATCATGAACCTGTTGGTGCAAAACACGCAATTTAGCCGTCAATTTGTAAAGGTAATCAAGCAATACAGGGTGCTCTATCTCGCTAAATTTGGTCGGCCGCGGCACTCCCCATATATTTGCCGGGCGACCAAAAACTATCTCAATGGGACTAAGTCCCATTCGCGAATGTACAGTCATCCTTGTTGACAGAAGTGCTAACGGCAAAGCATCAGGCCATTGCAGACCCGAGCTCGCCTGAATCTTGGCCAGTTTTAGCTTAAGGGTGCCATTATAGCACTCAACTAGGCCAGCTGATTGGGGGTGGTTTGCAGCGTGGAATTTCTGGCGGATTCCTAAATCATCACACACTCTCTTCATTACTTGACCCACAAATTCACTTCCATTGTCACTCCAGACCATTCTCGGCAATCCATACCTAGGGAAAAATTCCTTGACAAGGGCTTTAGCTGTGGACAAGGCAGTATTATCTTTCAGGGGATATGCTTCTACCCATCGCGAAAAGGCACAAACAACCACGAGCACATACTTTAAGTTGTTGCACCTCTCCATGTGGATGAAATCTAGCTGCAAAGCCTCGAACGGATACGTCGGAGGCGCAAAATGACCAGCTGGAGTTGGAGTTCCCTTGCCAGGATTGTACATCAGACAAACCATACCATTTTTGACCAAATTCTCTGCAC
Source organism: Lissotriton vulgaris (assembly GCF_964263255.1). Classification (NCBI taxonomy): domain Eukaryota; kingdom Metazoa; phylum Chordata; class Amphibia; order Caudata; family Salamandridae; genus Lissotriton; species Lissotriton vulgaris. The sequence goes on along the minus strand of NC_141691.1, from coordinate 66,113,168 downwards.
ACTTAGGAATTCCAGCATTTTGCCATACTGGAGCCAACAACTTACAAATCCCTTTCACACTGATATGAGCCATTCCATGCGCCATCGTAACCACTGGAAGTACATACGCATCAGGTAACAACCATCGCTGATGCTCTGACAACTCAACCCAACAACCATTCAAATCCAATTTACCCTTACTTTCTCTCCATTCATTCAACTCTTTCTCTGTAGCTTCAGCTTGAATAGACTTCACGCTTTCTATCGTATCTTCACACATACTTCTATCCGGAACCCATCTCGCCGGACCGGCAACATACATTCGACTCATCACATCTCTCGCAGTTTCTTTCGCAACTTCATCTGCAAACGCATTACCACGACCAACATCATCAGTAATCTTCTTATGCGCACTGCATTTCACAATCGCAACTTGCAACGGCAAAGTAAGTGACTCAAGGAGCTCATTCACCAACTGACCATGCTGAATCTTAGTCCCATGCAAAGTCAGGAACCCACGCTCTTTCCACAATCGTCCAAAACTATGAGCCACACCAAACGCATACTGGTTGTCGGTATACACATTCACTTGTTTCCCTTTCAACAACACATACGCTCTTGTCAATGCAATCAACTCTGCTCCTTGAGCTGAAATATGTGGGATACATGCAGCTTCAACAATTGTATGCAAAGTCGTAACAGCATATGCCGCAGTCGTATCACCATTTGGAAGCTTGAAGCACGAACCATCAACCCATAAGGTACCATCACATTCTGCAAGAGGAGTGTCCCTAAGGTCTATCCTCCTTTTTGTTTCTTCCTCTGTCCTAAGGAAACAATCATGCTGTTCAGAAACATCTGTCTCAACTGAAATCGGCAACAACGTAGCTGGATTCAACGTGTTGCATCTTTTTATATGAACATGACTCGCTAAAAGTGTAAATTCGTAACCTGACAACCGAGCACTAGTTAAGTGCTGTGTCTTTGTTCGATTCAATAAGGTATCCACTGCCTGTGGAACCATTACAATCAACGTATTGTCCATTACCAAACCAGCAGACTGTCGAATAGAGACAGCCGCTGCCACTGTAGCTCTCAAACAACTTGGCAACGCTCTATCTACCGGATCCAAAGTCGATGAAAAATACGCGTATGGACGTTGCTTATCGCCAAACTGTTGAGTCAAAACTGACAATGCACATCCCTCCCTCTCGTGGACATAGAGTGTAAAAGGCTTACTGTAGTCGGGAGTACCCAACACAGGAGCCGAACACAACGCATCACGCAATTCTGAAAAACTCTTCTGACATTCGTCAGTCCAAGGAATAGGATTCGGAGTATCCTTAACAGTAAGAGCTATCAAAGGTTTCGCAAAAAGTGAAAAATTCGGAATCCACTGTCTACAATACGACGTAATACCCAGGAAAGCACGTACTTCTCTCTGTGTCGTAGGCACATTCATTTTCACAATAGCTTGAATTCTTTCTGGGGTCAATCTTCTTCCCTCCTTCGATAAGAGGTGACCTAAGTAGGTCACTTCTTGTCGACGATATTGCAACTTCGAAAGAGACACCTTATGATGGAAATCAGACAAATGATGTAACAACGACAATCTCTTCATTGTCAGCAGCAACTAACAAATCGTCGACATACTAAATAAGGGCAGCACCATCAAGTAAGACAATCGTATCAAGCTGTGTTTTCAAAGCCTGACTATAGATGGATGGGCTCTCACAGTAGCCTTGAGGAGCGCGTTTAAACCGGAAACTTCGGCCTCCTAAAGAGAAGCCAAAAATATCCCTACTCTCCTCGGCAATCGGGATGCTGAAGAAAGCATTCTTCAAGTCAATCACCGAAAACCAAGTAGCAGTAGCTGGAATCAAAGTCAGTAAAGCAGTGATATCCGGTACAACAGGGAATTGCGGAACTACAATCTTATTTACCTCGCGAAGATCAATCACAAACCTATATACAGGCTGTTGTGAAGAATCAGTACGTTTCAGAACAGGCAAAACCGGACTATTGCACACATTACCTCTTGTTTCTTCAATCACACCCTTCTCAATCAGATCATAAATGATCGCTAGAAGCGCTCTTTTACCATTACTAGAAATCCTATATTGAGGAATACGAGGCAATTTAGCATTCGCTTTCAGCGCCACAATATATGGCGGGATCTCCAAAAGTCCCACATCATTAGGACCAGTAGCCCAAAGAGAATCAGGGAGAGAAGACAATTCAGCTGGAAGTCGATCTTTAGACAAATACATCGGAGAGATCACTCTCTGTCCCAATGTAAGCTGTACTCCTGAAGGAGAACAATATAGCGTTGCATACAATCTTTTCAACAAATCTAATCCCAACAAGTTCTCACCACAACCTGTCGTCAAAATAAGGGGTGCTTCGAAATCACAAGGTCCAACAGAAAGAGACAAAGGACTAGAAATCGGATTACTAACCGGGGCGCCAGAAAAACCTACTGAAACATTTGTTAAGCCAGACAAAGGTGCGCCAGGGAGTTTAAAGTGCATAATAGAACTCTTCGCAGCACCAGTATCCAACAGAAAAGGCTCTGACACACCTGATGTAATTACTTCAACATAAGGTCCACTCTGATGTACTGGAACTGAAACAACTCCCTCTCTTTGTCTATGGCTGTCCTAGCAATCATTACCATCCATATTCTCACCTTCAACGTAATAATCGTCCGCATAGTACTGAGCCGTTCTACCAAACACACCATTCTGCTGATCAAAACTATTCATCGAATTCTGTGGAGGTAAGGGACGCGCATTCTGAGACACACCACGTCCTCCACCTCGCGGAGCTTGCTGAACACCTCAACCTCTCACACCAGAAGCACCATTTGTGCGCTGTAACAGAACCGGACAACTATTCTTGAAGTGACCCTCTTCTTTACAATAGGCACACTGATTAGGGCCTACAGGAAAATGCTGTTGAGAAGACTCGTACCTTTGTGAGTTTCTCTGATACTGCTGAGGTTGCTGATAATCACGCTGATTATTACGAGGCGGATACACTTACTGCAAAAGAGCCTTCATCTTCAAATCTTTAGTCTTCTTGTCGTCTCTCTCTTTCTCATCCTTATCCCTATTCTCATAGTACTGCGTGTGAGAAGTTGGCCCGATATGCAGCGTTCGCTATTCTAGCGACCGCTATGTATCGTTCCAACGACCCTTATGGTGATTGGTTGTAAGTCAACCTTAGACCAGCTATCCTAGTAGCGTGGATACGAGCAGTCTTCGGGCTAAACTCTAGGGGGTGTGTTAAGCCAGCTGTTATACCATCACATACCCCTTGAACCCCAAGTGAAAGGACACCACACAAGTGTTATGAAAATAAACAGAATATTTATTAAGAATCACAACAGCCCTGGACTCTTTATGAGGACAGGGTACTAAGCACAAACCAAAACTCTTAGGAAAATACTTCAAGTGCACAATTAAAACAAGTGTCCGAGGACACGGAAAGTTTAGTGGTCTCGGGCGGACCCGATAAGGCAAGTCGGAAGCGAGGGACGCAGGACCCTAGAGTAAGGAGGCTATGCAGGCACCGAAATGCCGAAGTTACCTAGCCACGAGGGCTGCGGCTGCACAAGTCTTACAGGCGTCGGGGTCTTCGCTGACGAGCCAGGAGCCGGAAGAAAAGGAGTTGCTGGCCGGCGACCAGTGCTGAATAGTTCGTAGAAATCCAAGCCTGGATCAGAGATCGTTGATGCCTGAAAGCAGAGGGGACCAAGTTCGTACTACTAGCCAGTAGTCAGAGGGTACCAGGAAGGCACCGGTTGGCCGTCACCTCGACTAGGTGAGTGGGCGACGCTAGGCTCTGCAGTCTCACGGACCAGGAGGCATTGTCGGCTACCAGGATGGAGGTGCGAGCTGTCCCACGAAGGTTGATGCTGTCGGCGTCGCTGGGCCCAGGATTGGGCAACAAGCCTTGGCAGATTTCAGGGCCACGTGGTGGGCCTAAAATGGCGTCTTGAGTGGACCAGGAGGGTCCGGGATGCTTCTCTCAAAGATTGAAGCACGGGCCAGTCTGGAGCAACCAGACCAGCAGCGTTGGTTGTTGGATGTCGTCAAAGAAGGGCACAAGCCAGCGGCTAGTGACCAGACAACGTACTGAGCGGCGAGCAGAAGGGCCCCACGCAGATCGTGGAGATGCTGGGAGACTGCACTTCGGTGCTGGAGCAGCTCAGGGTCGGGGCTTCTCGGACCCCAGAGCACTCACCAGAGAATTGCTTTGATGGTCGTGCTGGTTAAGAAAGCGTGCCAGTTTTGATGATGGCCGGTCCCTCGAGGTCTCGTCGCACCCACAGATCACAGCTGAGCTGATGTAAATGTAAATGTAAATGTATTGGCATTTATATAGCGCACTACTTACCCGTAGGGTCCCAAGGCGCTTCGACCGCTGCGAAACCCTTCCTGGCTTCCCTGAGAGATGATCCCTTAATGGGTATCTCCAGGGTTAGACCAGGCATCCCCGGCGGTCTGGTGGGGCCGTTAGTGAAGATGAGGCAAGCTAATGCCCAGAGTTGCCGAGTGTGATCACTGATCAGAGTGGGCACCGAGGCGAGAGAATTATCGAGTCCGCTGACCCTGGTCCAGAAACCTGCCGCGCCGGGAATCGAACCCTGGTCCCGGGCCGTCCTCTGCTCTCGGGTCTGCCGCCTCTAACCAGTGAGCCACACTACTTCACTAACCAGTGAGCCACACTACTTCACTGATGCTGATGACGTGGGTAGAGGTCAGAGCTGCCAGGGAAGCTGGTTCTCGTCGAGCTGGGCTGTCGGTTCCTTGAGGAAGGACTTGCAGCAAACCGCAGAGTTCTTAGATGGTGCCCGCTGTTGCAGGGTGACTACTCCTTAGCCACAAGGGAGAAATCTTGAGAAGAGTCTCGAAGTCCTTTCGTAGAAAGTATTCTTTATTCAAAGATGATCTAATTTGGAAGGGTCCCCGCTCCGGCCTTTATCCTAAAGAAAGGGGTGGGTACATGACTAGGTCCTGCCCTAAGGGTGGGACCAGGAAGGGGGGTAGTTACACCCCTCTCCCCTGCCGGACTTTCCCCAGGTCAGGGGCCGCGCGCCCCTGGAACTGGTTCTAACCGGCAGATGCGTAGTGAGCACCGGGGTGCCACTCCGCAGTCACCTTCTCGCAAAGCCCTACCTACCCAGAATACACAAACCCTGTCTGGGACGGTGCGAACACCGCCCTTGACAGGAAACCCTTTGTCCAGGCTCTCCTCGCTGGAAGGACTCCCAGCAGCAGGAGGTCAGACTCGTGTCTGTGGTGGCAGCATCCATTTTGTGGAGCTGAGGCTTTAGTTAACTTTAACCGGGGTTCACAGTTACGTACATGTCGTGTCCCTCTAGAAGGGCGGAATGCTAACCTCGTCGCCAGAATTGGTGAGGGGGCAGTATCCCGATTCGTATGACACCTTACTCGACATGTCTTGATAACGCGATACCGAAGTTTCCGATATGGTACGCGTTATCATGGAACAGCCATTGGGTCTTGGTTCCGCAAGCTGCAACCGGGCTCGGCTCGGGCCAGAACCCAATTCGCACGATTCCAAGCACTCTGCCTTCAGGATTGTCAAGGCCTGCCATAGGAGTGTCTGATAGGAACTCGGGTGTCCATTGTATGGTTAGGTATAGGGCTACTATACCTAAAGCAACGAGCGTGTACGCTACGTTGCCCCAGCTGTCGTGCAGCCAGTTGTGTTAGATTTAGATGGCCATCCAGGGGTGGCATAATACATGCTTCAGCCCCTGGTAGGCCCTGGGTACACCGATGCCCTGAGTTACAGGGTCTGACAGGGTGGCCCAGTTCCAATTGGGTAATGCACCTAAGGTACATGGAATCCATTTTAGAGAGAGAGCAGTGGGCCTGGGGTCCTGATTGGCAGGGTCCCAGGTCAACTAAGTCGGAAAACCAGCAAAACACCAGGCAAAAAGTCGGGGGTAACCATAGTCAGGTATCTACCTTCCTACACAACCCCCCCCCCCAAACGAAAGGAGATAAGGCTATCCTTGTCCAGGTAAGCCTATATTGCCTGAGTGGACATATGAGGTGGTACATGCACTGGCATGGTTACCCCCTGTAACATGGCCCACTAAGCAACCCCTTACCCTAAGGGTATCTGAGGGTCTCCACCATAGGGAATCACTACCTGTGGTGTGCTTTGGCAAAGTAAAAGGCTGGTGTGGGAATGGAGTACGGAAGTGAGACTCCACTACGGTTGGGCTCAACTTCCTCCAATCACTATCCACCATATGCGCCTTTCTTTCCAGTACTGAGTTGCTATGAGCTCTCAGGGTCAACCTCTGGCTACCTAAAGCTGGAGGCTGAGTCCCTCTGTTTGGCTTACTGGAGGGACAGGTCAGGTTTGGGGTTTTTAGGCCCCCGGTTTGGCTGTGCCCAGCAGTGTCCAGCTGTGGGAGTTCCCTAACTAAGTTTAAGGGGGATCCCTCAGGAGTTTGTTTTATTTTCACTTGGCTAGGGCTACTAGCTTCAGTGATCCGAATCTGCTGATTGGGAATTTTTTTGGACAGGGGGCCCTTTGGGGTCCACCACTGGCCTTCCTGACCTCTACAGCCCTGGGCTGACTGAGGCAGGGTAGAGAGGGGCAGGTTACCTGCTCCAGACCGGGTCCCACCTGGGAAGGTTCCACTGTCATCAGGGGCTCTGCCAGGCTAGGCCTGACTACCTCTGGGGCAGTTCCTTCACCAGGGGTAGAGTCAGTTCCCTGAGGAGGCTGGCTCTCACCTAGTGTCTGGGAGGGGGGAGACTTTTCTTCCTCCTCAATACTCTCTGTCTGAGTGGAGTGATCCATAGTTTCAGGCTTCACAACACTGTTATCGGTCTGAGTTTGAGCTGTGGCCATCACAACTCCACCAACCTTTTCAGGAAGGGACTCAGTTTGGGTTTGGGCTGTGACCATCACAGCCTTGCCAACCTGTTCAGGAAAGGCATCTTTCTGGGATAGGGCTGTGACTGGCACAGCCCTCCTGACCTGTTCAGGGAGGACTTCTGGGACTGGGGCTGTGGCTATCACTGCCCCACTAACCTTACCATGGAGGTTTACCATTTTAAAATGGGTTTCTTGCTCTACCTCAGCCCAGGCTGAGGTCTCTAAATCATTCCCCAGTAGGCAATCTACGGGCAAGTTTGGTGACACTGCCACTCTCTTGTGACCAGTGACACCTCCCCAGCTGAGATTTACTACTGCTATGGGATGATCTCTCTGCACTCCATCAATGTTCACTACCCGGTATGTGGCACCAGGCATAAGTTGCCTTGAGGGGACTAGGCTCTCAGCCACCATGGTGATGCTAGCCCCTGTGTCTCTGTAGGCGTCAACTTTTGAACCATTGATGAGGGGCTCCTGTCTGTACCTGCCCAAAGTGTTGGGACAGGCGGTGAAGTTGGCAAACCCCATGCCAGTCTCACAGACAAGAGTATCTAAGTCAGGGGACCTGGTTAGGCCAGAGTCCCCAGGCACTCCCAAAGAAAATGCACCCAGATTCTTAGGGGCACTCCCACCACCTGGGGGATTACTACTAGTAGTAACAGGAGGCTGGGAAGCTTTATTTGGGGGTATGTTCTCCTTATTGTTGTTGGCCTTGGGACAACTGCTGTCAGTTTTGTAATGGCCCACCTGTTTGCAGGTGTGACAATAAGGTTTCTTTTGGGTTTTGGGAGAAGTTGAGGACCCACCCTTTGCAGAGGAATTTTGGGGCCCTGTGGTTTGATCGGAAGATTTATTCCCACCCTTCTCTTGAGGCTTGGTCGATTCCTTCTTTTGGTCACCACCCTGGTTCTTAGGCCTGACCCTGGTTCTGACCCATTTGTCCGCCCTCTTACCCAATTCTTGTGGAGAGGTCAGATCAGAGTCTACCAGGTGCTGGTGTAATAACTGGTTCTGACAATTATTTAAGATTTGCTCTCTCATAATTAGATTGTACAATCCTTTAAAATCAGTAACCTTACTTCCCAGTAGCCAGCCTTCAAAAGCCTTAGTGGCACAATCGACAAAGTCAGACCAGTCCTGAGACTGAGTTTTCTGGGTATCCCTGAACAGCAACCTGTACTGCTCAGTGGTTAAGCCGAACCCATCAATCAGTGTGTTCTTCAGGACCTGGTAATTGTTAGCATCCTCGACCCTTTTGGTGAGGAGCTTATCTCTGCCTTTACCTTCAAAGGAGAGCCACAAGATAGCTGCCCACTGACTCTGGGGGACGCACTGTACAGTGCAGGCCCGCTCCAAAGCAGTAATCCATTTGTGGATGTCGTCCCCTTGCTTAAAGGGGGGCACTATCTTATTCAGGTGCTTAGTGTCTAAACTCCTGGGTTCCCGTGGGGGAATGCTGCCACCAGTGGGAATCGTCCCACTCAACTCTTGCTCTCGAGCAAAGGCGAGTCTCTCTTTGGCTAGGGCAAGTTCTTCCCTTTCGATCCGCAGATTGACTTCCCGCTCCTTTGCTTCGTACACTCTTCTCTGAGGCGATGTCATCCCTCTTCGAGCAGAGCCTCGAGAGCCATTGGTTCGAACAGATCTGTTAGAGCCTCTCGACAGAGACCTAACTCGTCCGTTCCCAATGTTAAGCTGGCCCGAGAGAGGCCCCAGGGGTCTCCTAGTACCAATCTCGTGCCGGCTTAAGTTGTCCTGAGTTAGCTGACTAACTATGACTGGACCTTTGTCTGCCTCGTCCCCAGATGTCTCTGGTTCCTCGTCCTCCTCTTCGCCCTCGGCAGAGAGATGGATAAGGTCAGGGTCACCTCGGGTTCCCTCGAGGGGAGGCATTTCCATTTCGGGATGAGAATGGTCGGTGTTACCCGCCTTCCTGGCATCATAAGTCTCCAAGAGACCAATCAGAAACGGAATGGTATGGTTTGCACCCTGCTTTATCTTTCGAGACGTACAGATCTGTCGCATCTCATGAAAGCTAAGCGCAGCATATCTGGAGGTGACCTGTGGAAGGTCGACTGACACGAGGGGAGACTCAGAGTTTCCGCCTTTGTCCGACATGCTGTTTCTAGTGTGGTGTAAGTGATGCACCTACCTACACTATGGGTTTACCTACTGAGCCCTTGCTAAGAGTTGCAGCCAAGGTGTGCTAAGCCTTGAAGAGCTACAACAGCTGGTTCAGTAGAACTCAGAGTATTCTAAGCTAGGTTATATGTACCTGGAGTACTTATGCGATCTTTCACAAGATGTTCTTAGGATACGCGTGGTAAAACAACAGCAAGCTCAAATCCCAACCGCTGCTCACCAATGTGAGAAGTTGGCCCGATATGCAGCGTTCGCTATTCTAGCGACCGCTATGTATCGTTCCAACGACCCTTATGGTGATTGGTTGTAAGTCAACCTTAGACCAGCTATCCTAGTAGCGTGGATACGAGCAGTCTTCGGGCTAAACTCTAGAGGGCGTGTTAAGCCAGCTGTTATACTATCACATACCCCTTGAACCCCAAGTGAAAGGACACCACACAAGTGTTATGAAAATAAACAGAATATTTATTAAGAATCACAACAGCCCTGTACTCTTTATGAGGACAGGGTACTAAGCACAAACCAAAACTCTTAGGAAAATACTTCAAGTGCACAATTAAAACAAGTGTCCGAGGACACGGAAAGTTTAGTGGTCTCGGGCGGACCCGATAAGGCAAGTCGGAAGCGAGGGACGCGGGACCCTAGAGTAAGGAGGCTATGCAGGCACCGAAATGCCGAAGTTACCTAGCCACGAGGGCTGCGGCTGCACAAGTCTTACAGGCGTCGGGGTCTTCGCTGACGAGCCAGGAGCCGGAAGAAAAGGAGTTGCTGGCCGGCGACCAGTGCTGAATAGTTCGTAGAGATCCAAGCCTGGATCAGAGATCGTTGATGCCTGAAAGCAGAGGGGACCAAGTTCGTACTACTAGCCAGTAGTCAGAGGGTACCAGGAAGGCACCGGTTGGCCGTCACCTCGACTAGGTGAGTGGGCGACGCTAGGCTCTGCAGTCTCACGGACCAGGAGGCGTTGTCGGCTACCAGGATGGAGGTGCGAGCTGTCCCACGAAGGTTGATGCTGTCGGCGTCGCTGGGCCCAGGATTGGGCAACAAGCCTTGGCAGATTTCAGGGCCACGTGGTGGGCCTAAAATGGCGTCTTGAGTGGACCAGGAGGGTCCGGGATGCTTCTCTCAAAGATTGAAGCACGGGCCAGTCTGGAGCAACCAGACCAGCAGCATTGGTTGTTGGATGTCGTCAAAGAAGGGCACAAGCCAGCGGCTAGTGACCAGACAACGTACTGAGCGGCGAGCAGAAGGGCCCCACGCAGATCGTGGAGATGCTGGGAGACTGCACTTCGGTGCTGGAGCAGCTCAGGGTCGGGGCTTCTCGGACCCCAGAGCACTCACCAGAGAATTGCTTCGATGGTCGTGCTGGTTAAGAAAGCGTGCCGGTTTTGATGATGGCCGGTCCCTCGAGGTCTCGTCGCACCCACAGATCACAGCTGAGCTGATGACGTTGGTAGAGGTCAGAGGTGCCAGGGAAGCCGGTTCTCGTCGAGCTGGGCTGTCGGTTCCTTGAGGAAGGACTTGCAGCAAACCGCAGAGTTCTTAGATGGTGCCCGCTGTTGCAGGGTGACTACTCCTTAGCCACAAGGGAGAAATCTTGAGAAGAGTCTCGAAGTCCTTTCGTAGAAAGTATTCTTGATTCAAAGATGATCTAATTTGGAAGGGTCCCCGCTCCGGCCTTTATCCTAAAGAAAGGGCTGGGTACATGACTAGGTCCTGCCCTAAGGGTGGGACCAGGAAGGGGGGTAGTTACACCCCTCTCCCCTGCCGGACTTTCCCCAGGTCAGGGGCCGCGCGCCCCTGGAACTGGTTCTAACCGGCAGATGCGTAGTGAGCACCGGGGTGCCACTCCGCAGTCACCTTCTCGCAAAGCCCTACCTACCCAGAATACACAAACCCTGTCTGGGACGGTGCGAACACCGCCCTTGACAGGAAACCCTTTGTCCAGGCTCTCCTCGCTGGAAGGACTCCCAGCAGCAGGAGGTCAGACTCGTGTCTGTGGTGGCAGCATCCATTTTGTGGAGCTGAGGCTTTAGTTAACTTTAACCGGGGTTCACAGTTACGTACATGTCGTGTCCCTCTAGAAGGGTGGAATGCTAACCTCGTCGCCAGAATTGGTGAGGGGGCAGTATCCCGATTCGTATGACACCTTACTCGACATGTCTTGATAACGCGATACCGAAGTTACCGATATGGTACGCGTTATCATGGAACAGCCATTGGGTCTTGGTTCCGCAAGCTGCAACCGGGCTCGGCTCGGGCCAGAACCCAATTCACACGATTCCAAGCACTCTGCCTTCAGGATTGTCAAGGCCTGCCATAGGAGTGTCTGATAGGAACTCGGGTGTCCATTGTATGGTTAGGTATAGGGCTACTATACCTAAAGCAACGAGCGTGTACGCTACGTTGCCCCAGCTGTCGTGCAGCCAGTTGTGTCAGATTTAGATGGCCATCCAGGGGTGGCATAATACATGCTTCAGCCCCTGGTAGGCCCTGGGTACACCGATGCCCTGAGTTACAGGGTCTGACAGGGTGGCCCAGTTCCCATTGGGTAATGCACCTAAGGTACATGGAATCCATTTTAGAGAGAGAGCAGTGGGCCTGGGGTCCTGATTGGCAGGGTCCCAGGTCAACTAAGTCAGAAAACCAGCAAAACACCAGGCAAAAAGTCGGGGGTAACCATAGTCAGGTATCTACCTTCCTACACTGCGTAGTAGCCAATATCTGTGCCGACAAAGAAACAGCCCATGAACTCTCAGAATCCTTCAACTTCATACACAACTCAGGAAGCAAATTATGCACAAACTTATCTACGAACAACCGTTGACCACCTTCCGTACTCATGTCCTGACCACTATGGTCGATAAACGTTTCTTCAAACCTAGTGAAGAAATCAGGCACACTTTCGTCTTTCTTCTGCCTACATGCAGACAATTTGTCCCAGTTGACACGCATAGCAGGCATCAAAGTTTTCATATAATTAATAATTCTACCAGGTAATTCCGCAACTAATGGTTCAGGTTTAGCTCCACCTACCTGTCGACCATCTGTAGCAACAATATTGACCCAATATCACCTAACTCTGCCGCATGATTCTCGTGACAAATCTTTGCCCATATGGGTTGAGGAACTACATTACCAAACAACATATCTATATCGGCCAAATTCATAATGCACGCATCAGCTGTCTGTGACAACTCTTTATAATACCCTGCAGGATTCTTTCGGGGATCAGGTTGAGTTTGCTTAAGAGCCAAAACTTCAGCTCTCTTCCACGGACAATGTACCCAAACACGCTAAAAATGAGGCAGAATAGGTGGATTAGCGGCTACATCTCCTGCTCTCCAAACTGGGGGAACCTCTCTCATTGGATATTGTCACACTTTTCTCCTAACAGAAGGATCAGGCTCAAACAACGACTGAGAAGGAGACTCACTCCTAAATGACAACAATGTGGCAACTGCTCTCTCAACGTCAACACCCACTATAGTTCCCTTCGCAAACTCAGACTGCACACGGAACAACTCCGGCGGAGCCTGTCCCAAATCACCATCTTCCCATTCTTCACGAAGGAAAGTACACATTGTCCCGAAAACATATCTCTGTGTTGGTGCTTCCCATTGACAGAAGACATCCATCACCGACTCAAAATTATACCTCAAAGGATAAGTAACCCATTTACGTGCTAAATGATCCAATACTGTCCGCTCATCAGGACCAGGCAATTGGCTACGCAATTGTTTACGCTCTGCAACAGGGGTCATACCCAATGAACCAAAAAGAGGAGAAAAGAGACCAGTAACAGTATCGGTCATTCTCTGTCGAACAGAAAGAAGAGGTGACGAAAGAACAGGAGGAAAAACAGGATGCGACAAGGTATGCATAGGAGTAGTAGCAGAAGGAGTAGACAATACAGGCATAGGAGTTGGAGACGAAGCAGGTAGAAAAATTGGTGGCCCTGGAGAAGGCTGCACCAAAGTAGGAGGAGCCAACTGAAGAGGAGCTGGCGGTGGTACAATAACAGGAGGCAAAACAAGCGGAGGTTGCCTCGCAGCAAAGACTTTCGGACCACGATGACATACAGGGGTCGATGAAGTGGTAGTCCTTCCTCCAGAATTTTCACACGAAGCTCCTCACGATCTTGAGACTTGGACCGGTACCGCTGAAGTCGCCCCACGTTGGGCGCCAACTGAAGAACCGGGATTTAAACCCAGCGGCGCCAGGGGCACGCCCAAAGTCTTCGGATTCTCCTGTCTTGGCAAACAGAGACACAGGATACTTCTTGGTGACGTCAAAGATCATATTTATTAGCTGCAGCCAGTAACAGAGGTCCTAGAAGTACAACACGGTGTATGTTCTCAGGAGACTGCTCAACTTTACAAAGCAGGTCGTCCCTTTTTATGCCAAAAATTGTGCTTCAGGCAAACATTCCTTATTTACAGTTGACCAATCCCATGTACACATGATCAAAGTATTGCATGATGACAAACCCACATTTCAGTTGTCCAGCCCATAATAAATTATTAAACAAACCCAACATTCTTCTTTAGACAAGGCCGGACAAAGCCATAATAGAAGGACCACAACCCACATCATAAATAGACCATAAAGAAGGAACAGAAACAGATAGGAGTAGGATAAGGCATGTTTGTGTGCAGTAAAACTTTACGATGTCCTGTGCTCTGATCCTTAATCTTGATCAGCTAAAGGGCAAGGACTGGTTTGGCAAGGTCAGCTTCAGGCAACAGGGTCAGTTCACTCAGGTCAAACAGGAGTCAGCACAAACTCAAGCTAAGGTGCATGTGTCCCAGAGACTTGTTCAGCCACAGTCATAAGCCTATGTGAGGGCAACCAAGTAAAATGGCTGCCATGCACAAAATGGAACCCAAGGGTTTCAGAACGGAATCGTCAAATACACAGTGAATCCATCGGTGTAATATGACGAAAACACTCATGCTTGCTGAGCTCACTGTTTACGGTTCGCTGTCACCAAAATCGTAACGGAACCACGACCTTTATGACCCAGGTTCAGAATTCACGGAACCTCACACCCCAGTGCAGACATGCCATATGCAAATCAGTCTGACCCTGTGCCTCATGGGAACAGTCCAGCCCAAACTGCCAAGCCATGCCTTCCCTGGACCGGAAACAAGCTTCCGAGGACCGGTTTCTGGCATTCCACCCGTCTTCAGCCCCGCTTGCTTGAATCCAGTGGTGTGGCGAGCATGGGACTCAAGTTTGAGCATACCCATCCCACTCGGGGTGACAAATGCAAAAACCACAGTTGATGGATAGAATGCAGAACAATGTCATACATTCACCCCGGTACAGAGATCTGGGCGTAAATTCATAGTTTTTTTGCACTCCACACCACCCCAGTTCAGACATGGACATATGCAAATCAGTCTGACCCTGTGCCTCATGGGAACTGTCCAGCCCGAACTGCCAAGCCATGCCTTCCCTGGACCGGAAACAAGCTTTTGAGGACCGGTTTCTGGCATTCCAGCCGTCTTCAGCCCGGCTTGCTTGAATCCAGTTGTGTGGAGAGCATGGGACTCACGTCTGAGCATACCCATCCCACTCGGGGTGACAAATGCAAAAACCACAGTTGATGGACAGAATGCAGAACAATGTCATACATTCACTCCAGTACAGAGATCTGGGCCTAAATCCATTGTTTTTTTGCACTCCACACCACCCGAGTTCAGACATGGCCATATGCAAATCAGTCTGACCCTGTGCCTCATGGGAACAGTCCAGCCCGAACTGCCAAGCCATGCCTTCCCTGGACCGGAAACAAGCTTCCGAGGACCGGTTGCTGGCATTCCAGCCGTCTTCAGCCTGGCTTGCTTGAATCCAGTGGTGTGGAGAGCATGGGACTCACGTCTGAGCATACCCATCCCACTCGGGGTGACAAATGCAAAAACCGCAGTTGATGGACAGAATGCAGAACAATGTCATACATTCACCCGAGTACAGAGATCTGGGCCTAAATCCATCGTTTTTTTGCACTCCACACCACCCCAGTTCAGACATGGCCATATGCAAATCAGTCTGACCCTGTGCCTCATGGGAACAGTACAGCCCGAACTGCAAAGCCATGCCTTCCCTGGACCGGAAACAAGCTTCCGAGGACCGGTTTCTGGCATTCCAGCCGTCTTCAGCCCGGCTTGCTTGAATCCAGTGGTGTGGAGAGCATGGGACTCACGTCTGAGCATACCCATCCCACTCGGGGTGACAAATGCAAAAACCGCAGTTGATGGACAGAATGCAGAACAATGTCAGACATTCACCCCAGTACAGAGATCTGGGCCTAAACTCATCGTTTTTTTGCACTCCACACCACCCCAGTTCAGACATGGACATATGCAAATCAGTCTGACGCTGTGCCTCATGGGAACTGTCCAGCCCGAACTGCCAAGCCATGCCTTCCCCGGACCGGAAACAAGCTTTTGAGGACCGGTTTCTGGCATTCCAGCCGTCTTCAGCCCGGCTTGCTTGAATCCAGTGGTGTGGAGAGCATGGGACTCACGTCTGAGCATACCCATCCCACTCCGGGTGACAAATGCAAAAAACACAGTTGATGGACAGAATGCAGAACAATGTCATACATTCACTCCAGTACAGAGATCTGGGCCTAAATCCATAGTTTTTTTGCACTCCACACCACCCCAGTTCAGACATGGCCATATGCAAATCAGGCTGACCCTGTGCCTCATGGGAACAGTCCAGCCCGAACTGCCAAGCCATGCCTTCCCTGGACCGGAAACAAGCTTCCGAGGACCGGTTTCTGGCATTCCAGCCGTCTTCAGCCTGGCGTGCTTGAATCCAGTGGTGTGGAGAGCATGGGACTCACGTCTGAGCATACCCATCCCACTCGGGGTGACAAATGCAAAAACCGCAGTTGATGGACAGAATGCAGAACAATGTCATACATTCACCCCAGTACAGAGATCTGGGCCTAAATCCATCGTTTTTTTGCACTCCACACCACCCCAGTTCAGACATGGCCATATGCAAATCAGTCTGACCCTGTGCCTCATGGGAACAGTCCAGCCCGAACTGCCAAGCCATGCCTTCCCTGGACCGGAAACAAGCTTCCGAGGACCGGTTTCTGGCATTCCAGCCGTCTTCAGCCTGGCGTGCTTGAATCCAGTGGTGTGGAGAGCATGGGACTCACGTCAGAGCATACTCATCCCACTCGGGGTGACAAATGCAAAAACCGCAGTTGATGGACAGAATGCAGAACAATTTCATACATTCACCCTAGTACAGAGCTCTGGGCATAAATCCATCGTTTTTTTGCACTCCACACCGCCCCAGTTCAGACATGGCCATATGCAAATCAGTCTGACCCTGTGCCTCATGGGAACAGTCCAGCCCGAACTGCCAAGCCATGCCTTCCCTGGACCGGAAACAAGCTTCCGAGGACCGGTTTCTGGCATACCAGCCGTCTTCAGCCCGGCTTGCTTGAATCCAGTGTTGTGGAGAGCATGGGACTCACGTCTGAGCATACCCATCCCACTCGGGGTGACAAATGCAAAAACCGCAGTTGATGGACAGAATGCAGAACAATGTCATACATTCACCCCAGTACAGATATCTGGACCTAAATCTATCGTCTTTTTGCACTCCACACCACCCCAGTTCAGACATGGCCATATGCAAATCAGTCTGTTCCTGTGCCTCATGGGAACAGTCCAGCCCGAACTGCCAAGCCATGCCTTCCCTGGACCGGAAACAAGCTTCAGAGGACCGGTTTCTGGCATTCCAGCCGTCTTCAGCCTGGCTTGCTTGAATCTAGTGGTGGGGAGAGCATGGGACTCACGTCTGAGCATACCCATCCCATTCGGGGTGACAAATGCAACAAGCATTAGGAATGCATTAGGGCTCGGGTTTGTTTGAGTTTGAGATAATGGCATTGTAAATTGTAATGTGTTTTAGCCATGTTTTTTGGAGTGCACTGACAGCTGCTGATGATTGTGCCAATTGAAAGAGTGGCTGGTGCACTGTCAGCTGTTGGTGTGTGTGTGTTTAGTGATAATTGCACTGACATTGTTTGTTGTGTGCGTGGGTGTTTAGCGGCACTGATGCATGGTCGTGTTTGTTTTTGGTGAAAGCGTACATTTATGGTTGTTGGTGTTTGTGCCTGGTGAAAGCATTCATTGACGGCTGGGGGTGTGTTGTTGTGTGTGTTGTTTTCTGTGTAGTGGTGAGTGTGTGGTGGTGAGTCTGTGGGGGTGAGCCAGGGGAGTGAGTGTGGTGGTGAGTGTGTTGTGGTGAGTGGTGACGAGTGTGTGGTGTTGAGAGAGTGAGGTGTGTGGTTTGTGTGTGTGTTATGTATGTATGGTGTATGTGTGTGTGGTGTGTGTATGGTGTGGGTGTGTGGTATGTGTGTGTGGTGTATGTGTGTGTGGTGTATGTGTGTGTGGTGTTTTCTGCACACTCACACACTGCCCCTTCACATTCACACACTGCTCACCCGCACACTCCCAATGTCACCCTGCATAGTCACACACTGTTTATCCTGCACACTCATTCTGCACACACACAATGTGCACCCTGCACCCTTACACACTGTCTCTGCAGTCACTCTGCACTCACTGTCACTCTACACGCACTCTGCACTCTCTGTCACTCTCGCACTCACTGTCACTCTGCACTCACTTTGCACTCACTGTCTCTGCACTTATTTTGCACTCACTGTCACTCTGCACTCACTCTACAGTCACTGTCACTCTGCACTCACTCTGCACTCACATTCACTCTGCACTCACTGTCACTGTACAATCACTCTGCACTCACTGTCACTCTCGCACTCACTCTGCACTCACTGTCACTCTGCACTCACTCTGCACTCACTGTCAATGTGCACTCACTCTGCACTCACTGTCACTCTGCACTCACTTTGCACTCACTGTCACTCTACACTCACTTTGAACTCACTGTCACTCTCACACTCATTCTGCACTCACTGTCACTCTGCACTCACTGTCTCTGTACTCACTCTGCACTCACTGTCACTCTGCACTGACTATCACTCTGCACTCACTCTGCACTCACTGTCACTTGCACTCACTCTGCACTCACTGTCACTCTGCACTCAATGTTATTCTGCACTCACTGTCATTCTGCACTCACTGTCATTCTCGCACTCACTGTCACTCTGCACTCACTCTGCACTCACTGTCAATGTGCACTCACTCTGCACTCACTTTGCACTCACTGTCACTCTACACTCACTTTGAACTCACTGTCACTCTCACACTCATTCTGCACTCACTGTCACTCTGCACTCACTGTCTCTGTACTCACTCTGCACTCACTGTCACTCTGCACTGACTATCACTCTGCACTCACTCTGCACTCACTGTCACTTGCACTCACTCTGCACTCACTGTCACTCTGCACTCAATGTTATTCTGCACTCACTGTCATTCTGCACTCACTGTCATTCTCGCACTCACTCTGCACTCACTGTTGCTCTCACACTCTGCACACACTCACTATGCACACACTCACTCTGCACTCACTGTAACTCTGCACTCATTCTGCACTCATGTCACTCTGCACTCACTCCGCACTCACTGTCACTCTGCACTCACTCTGCACTCACTGTCACTCTACACACACTCTGCACTCACTGTCACTCTACACGGACTCTGCACTCTCTGTCACTCTCGCACTCACTGTCACTCTGCACTCACTTTGCACTCACTGTCTCTGCACTTATTTTGCACTCACTGTCACTCCGCACTCACTGTACGGTCACTGTCACTCTGCACTCACTCTGCACTCACTGTCACTCTGCACTCACTGTCAATGTGCACTCACTGTGCACTCACTGTCACTCTGCACTCACTTTGCACTCACTGTAACTCTACATTTACTTTGCACTCACTGTCACTCTGCACTCACTGTCTCTGTACTCACTCTGCACTCACTGTAACTCTGCACTCTGAATCTGCACTCTGAATCTGCCCTCTGAATCTGCCTCTGAATCTGCACTCTGCACTGTGAACTCTGCACTCTGCACTCTGCACTCACACTCTGCACTCTGCACTCACACTCTGCGCTCTGAATCTGCACTCGGCACTCTCAATCTGCACTCCGCACTCACAATCTGCACTCCGCACTCACAATCTGCACTCACAATCTGCACTCCGCACTCTGAACTCTGCACTCTGAACTCTGCACTCACATTCTCCGGATGATGCCATCATTGATATCATCAAGGATGTCACTTGAAATGTCATTAGTGATGTCATTAAGGATGTCATTGACGGAGGGGGGGTGGTGGGGGCATCTTATCACTAGGTGCAAGATGGCCACCGCCTAGTGAGGCTCTGCTGGCTGGACGGATCATCCACCATAAATCAAACCAATTCCTATACACTGTTATGATCTATTTGGTATCTACAGTGCAGTATTGCTCGTGATTACATAAGGACCATGGGCACCAGTGGCCCACATATACTGTCGTCTCCAATCGAGGAGTGAAATGGGTCTAATAAATACGCCTCTTCACAATAATGGTCATTGATGTGTGAGCATATCTATGTATATCAAAGCATGCTTTTAATATTAATTCCAGCGGTGGGGGCTGAAAGGACGAGCAGGCTGGGAGAGGCGATGTCAGAGGCTTCTGTGAGCTCCCAGCCTGTCGTTTCCAGTGGTGGGGGCTGCAGTGGGGAGCAGGTGGGGAGAGGCGATGTCAGAGGCTTCTGTGAGCCGGCATCTGGCTTCAATTAATCCCTGGAAAGGAAACCAGCATGCGCACACACACAGCTGAAATAAAAAACAAGCATTTACAATGCAATGGTTTCGCCTTTGGAAAAGTTAGAGCTATTGGCATTGCTCATGACATTTTATTTTTTTACTTATAAATAAATGGCATTGTTATTTACATTGCCAACAGCCCACACAACTCTCACAGCCCACACAGCCCACACAGCCCACACAGCTCTCACAGCCCACACAGCTCTCACAGCCCACACAGCTCTCACAGCCCTCACAGGTCACAGCCCTCACAGCTCTCACAGCCCACACAGCTCTCTCAGCCCACACAGCTCTCACAGCCCACACAGCCCTCACAGCCCACACAGCCCTCACAGCCCACACAGCCCTCACAGCCCACACAGCCCTCACAGCTCTCACAGCCCACACAGAGGAAGACTGAGGACAAGCATGGGGGGACTCACTGCACACAGAGGGAGACTGAGGACAAGTCTTTAGGGACTCACTGCACAGAGAGGGAGACTGAGGACAAGTCTTGAGGGACTCACTGTGTCAATCTTTTTGGTGCCCCCCCCCCATATGTCCTCCTCCTTGGATCCCCTCACTATCACCTGGGCAAAAGTGCCCCTCCTCTCTCCATAGGCCTCTCTCATATACATTTCATTTGCTTTAAAGCCTGGTAAAGGCTAGATTTACTGTTCCTCTTAGGTATCTACATAAAATACAGATCTGTTCTTTGCAGCAGGAACATTAACCCTCTGTGCTACTTTATGGCAGCCAAAACTGCCTCAAGCTAAAACTCTGATCTTTCTCTCTAGCAGAAACATTAATCACAAGAGTTATAATTACATTTTCATTGCTGCCCGAATGCTGGATGCACAAAGAACTCTGCAGCAGGTGCTTTTAAATCCTATGTAATTGCTAAACACAGCGCCTCCCCGTGGTAAGTGCCCCCCCACCCTTCAAGGTCAGCACCAAGTGCAACCCCACTGGTAGCACCTCCCTAAAGCCGGCCCTGACCTAATTACAAGTGCATAACATCCTAAATCATTCCTAAAATCTGCCAGAATTGTGCCGAAGTACCCGTCATACAAACTGTAAATCAGGAGCTTTGTCCCTCCCCAGCCTCCTCTGCTCCCTATGTTTTCCCTTGTCTGGTTCCCACTCACTGTTTCTTTCTATGTTCTTCCTCCACTCGCCATAACTTGTTTCCTGTTCAGAGCTTCTCTCGCTCATCTCTTGACTTGGCCACTACTATGCTACCAGATACCCTATCCCATGCCCCCCATGCTCCTGACATCCCTCCCCCTCCCACAAGATTGGGAGGCACACAGAACTAGGATCTGCTGATCAGTGAGGACACACACACCCTACTTCCGCCTACCCTGACTGGACCACATACCATGCAGATCTCAAATAGCACCACCACCAAACCTTCAGGTTAAGAAGGCGGAGCAGGGCGCATGACATTGTGTGTATGTGTGTAAGTGTGCATGTATGAGTTGTCATGTATGTGCGTGTGAAGCATGGGTTTGTGTGTGCGAGTATGAGTTTCTGTGTGAAAGGAGCTGGAAAACATGTAGGGAATCCCAGGCATAATATTGGCCTTGACTTGCTTTGATCGTGATGATGATCGAAATGATGCCAGACACCCCTTGGCATGATGGGAGCCCGCCATGCTACAGAAATCCTTGACATTATAGTCGCCCAGCAAGAGTGATCCTGTCTGGAATAACTGCGGCGCATCTCCAGCATAATGTTACCCATGGATAGTTTGCCTCTGCTTGACATTATTCAAATTAAAATTTCGTTTGTTTAGAAAAAATCTTCCACTTAAGGTAAGATCTTAGGCAGACTGGAGATGAGGAGGGGGGGGAGTGTGGAGGGGTAGTAGTGTGCACCCCTCCACAATATACTGCAGAGCAGAGTAAAGGATGGATTATCAAGAGGACTCCCTCAGCCTCGCCTTATTCAGCATAACTCAACACTAAAAGCACATGGTGACCTCAGGATATTGTGACCCTCATGTTTTATATGTAGGTAGAAGATCCGGGCAACTCCACAAGATGTTATGTTATGTTATGTTAACTGTTTTTGTACCGCGCACAGCTGCCCCAGCAAAGGGGCGTCCTGGCGCCATAAGAAGGTATACACAACACAGCATAAAAGAGACTCAATCAAAGATTTTTATTAAAAAGGAAGGTTTTAATAGCCCGTCTAAACTGGAGTAAATCATCCAGTGCCCGAATTTCAGCGGGAAGAGAGTTCCACAACTTTGCGGCCACTACTCGAAAGGAGCGGCCACCTGTCCTACTCAACAAGAAACGTGGGACAACCGACAGGTTCTGACCCATCGATCTCAAGGATCGGGAGGGGACGTAAGGGGTCAGGAGGTTCGTCAGGATTGGGTGGGCCGTGCCTTTTAAGATTTTAAAAGCCAGGCAAAGCACCTTGAACTCGATCCTCTGACCAACAGGCAGCCAGTGGAGCGCTTGCAGTGTTCTCGAAACCGGACATCGCCTGGGCAAGCCCACCACCGCTCTGGCTGCGGCGTTCTGCACTCGCTGCAGCCGCGTGAGTTCAACCTGGTTTATTCCTGCTAGCAATGCACTGGCATAGTCTATCCTAGATAGTACTGAGGCTTGAACCACTAACTGTCTGGTGGGGGCATCGAAAAATTTAAGTACAGGTCTAAGGCCCCTAATAATGCCAAAGCAAGAGGCTGCCACCCTCTTGGTATGGCAGGTGAAACTGAGAGTAGGGTCCAGCCAGACCCCAAGATTTTTTATCTCCATTACAGGAGAAGGGGTCATTCCTAATTCATTCCTAATTCGGGAGGCCACCAGTTATCATTCCACCATCCTACCTGCTTTCCCACAACCATGACCTCTGTCTTCTTAGTGTTCAATTGGAGACAGTTCTGATTCATCCAATTGGCCACCGCACGTAGACCCTCGCAAAACCTGAGAGCCTCCACATCTGAGTCCCCACTCTACGTGACCGCCAGCTGCGTGTCATCCGCGTACGAGACCATTGTCAGGCCCCAGCGCTTGACTACCGCAGCCAGCGGTCTAACGTACAGGTTGAATAAAGTGGGACTCAGGGATGATCCCTGTGGGACCCCCAGTGTCAGCGGGTAAGAGGTGGATTTGCCGGGTGGGATAGCAACCTGGAATGATCTGTCAGAGAGGAAGGACCGGAACCAACACAAGGCGGACCCTCTAACACCCGCTTCCTCTAGCCGCCGCAAAAGGATCTCGTGAGAAACCGTGTCGAACGCGGCACTCAGATCTAATAACAGGAGTGCCGCTGTTCGACCAGTATCCAGCACGGAGCGCAGATGTTCAACCATAAACAGCAAGGCAGTCTCCGTGCTGTGGCCCGCACGAAACCCATTTTGAGTGGGGTCCAAGATCTTGGCTTTGGCAAGATGGTCAGCCAAAATCCCATTCATGTGGGCCTCGGTAACTTTGGCGCAAGATTACGGCGCAATGCTTAACAACCTTGTAGACACGAGGGCAGGCAGTGTGCGCACGGGAAGGGTAAACAGACAAAGAGGTGATGCAGAATATATGTAGTTTAACTTGCAGCCATTTGTACAAACACGTTCGGAACCACAAGAGCAGCAAACACCAATGTGGTGCAAGTGGCTTTTGCAAATGGAGCAAATCATGCCCACCACTAGCAGAAATTGTCTGCCTATATCATGACACGTGATCTGATTCCTCATGCCATCGAGATGCAAAATAAGAAATAAATCAATGAATGCACAGTGCATGTGTGGATGATTTGAGCTCGCTTGTTTGCTTGTCTTTTTGAGCATGCCCTTAGCACCAGATACCCCCTGGGGGCATGTACGTGTTCACAGTACAGGAGAAGGCAATTTGTGCTCAGCCCCAAACAGGCACTATTGCTAAAACTGGAGCAAATGCTATTAAATCGTCCTGCAGATCTGTTAATGCCATCTACTACTAAAATATATACTTGTTTAGAGGACATTTCAGCCAATCCGGCGGTAAAGCAAACATGTAAAGTTATAACTAAGCCTACAAATAAGGCATTTACCAAAAACCAAGTAAAGCTGAGAAT
Organism: Lissotriton vulgaris; assembly: GCF_964263255.1. Classification (NCBI taxonomy): domain Eukaryota; kingdom Metazoa; phylum Chordata; class Amphibia; order Caudata; family Salamandridae; genus Lissotriton; species Lissotriton vulgaris. The sequence goes on along the minus strand of NC_141691.1, from coordinate 66,089,291 downwards.
ATGCCACAAACATTAATAAAATGACTGAAAAATGCACTGCATGCACAACATAGAATGAATAAAAGCATGCATATGCTTTGCAAACTGAAAAAAGCAATGTATTTGTATGTGCAAGCACAGAGTTCCAGAAACCAAATGAAAATATTACGTAGAATAAGATCCCTCACCATGAAATGAACAGCGGTATCCCTGCATTGGCCATCACATCTGGACAAACAGGAGGAAGCAGCCAAACGACACGCATCCACGTAGAAACGTGCTCTCTCTGACAAAATGTTACGAAGTTGGCCCCAAAAACGTATGCCGGTGCGGGAATACGGTCCATATTACCAGCTAACGTTCATGAGTATTCCCTAAAAGGTTAGGAAGAGTACGGGCTGCGTCTTACCTGCCCCGCTGAACTGGCTGCTCCCGAGGGTAGTGGGTCTTGTTTTCCCACTGTTGACAGGCGGGGAAAACATCTGTAAAACCCCAAATAACAAGTTTTTAAAAGTTATGCAAACCTCAGTTAAAGGCAGAGTTAAGCGTTCACTTAAAATGTAGATTCGTGAATTAATTGTGGGGGGACTTTTTTTTTTAAGTTTAAAAAAAATGTGCGATTCCCCCAATCCTCATGAGATTATCAACAGACTGAGGAATGCCCTCGACATCTCTTGCCATGACGATGCTGCGCCATCAGAAACAAAGTGTGCATACAGTGAGCATAACCCAACAGGAACACCATGACGTTCAATGTTTTCTTTACAGGTGTCTATATTTAGCATGACGATTATGCGGAAAAATACGCATACGCTGCCACACTTAATGACATAAAATTAAATATGTTCATGTGTTCCTGCAAAACGGGGTCATGTTATAAACGTAAACACAGGTATGACAGGCAGCCCTTATATGCCGCTGCGTTATTTGAGACATTTACACCAGTAAAATACATTTATTGTGCTCAGCCTTCTAAACAGAGGCGCCTCAGCTGCAGACTGCCTTCGCGCCTGCTAGATTTGGTCGGTTTTAAGCACTTGCATGAAAACAGCATGAAAACAGAAAGAAAAAATAACGATACATCGCTTCGAGCACCTTAAGAAGTGAGAAGGCGCTATATAATTTTCAATACAATAAAAAGGGCGATTTAACACAAGCTAGCCAATGAGATTATTTTATCTTGGGGTCAGACGGTCCTCCCCCAGCCCTCCCTTCTAAACCGATTGACCCCGGCAGTGCTAAAGGCATTAAAGTGTTGCAGTCTAGACATGAGAGGGGAGGCCGGGGCAGGCCCCGCTGGGGTGCTCGCTTTACCGTGCAGGAGAAGCCATAAGCAGAAGACCTCGAAGAAGGATAGCGTACCGCACTGAAGTCCAGCAGGTCACTCAACTCCTTGTCCGTCCCGATGGCGGCCATCCGCTGCTGCTGGGAGTTCATGTCAGCCACTCCGCGAGGACCCTGCATACAGCAAGCGAGAGGGGGACACTTAGGGAGCTCGCGGGCACCGCCTGCGCACTGTAGCTCAACACAGACTGAGGCACCGGCGACACACCCCCCACCCGGCCCCAGCGGGCTCTGCACGCGGCAGCGGCACAGAGGGGCACTCACCCGCGCTGCCATCCTGCGCCTCTCGTTCCTTCCGCCTATGCCCGCACAGACACTTTAATGCATCCGCCACCCCATTCCATTCCCCAGCTGCAACCAGGCGCACGGGGAGGGGGGGCACAACGCACCTCATAGCTTCCACTCACAACACAGCCATAGGGGGCGGCTGATCATTCATCCTGTATTATACACGCTTGAACCACAGGTGAACGGAAAGGCTGCTCCTGGGCGGTGCAATCAGATGGTGTAAACATCTCTAAATATTCGTGAATACACACAGAAAGGGGAGTCGGTTGCCTGTCAGAAATGCACCCGCGTGCATCGGGGGAACAACACTACTTCTTCGTTATACCAAGGCACTATTTTGCAACATCACAGTACACTCGCGCCCTACAGTAACCCCAACCCTGTTCCATGGGTCTAAAACATAGAGGGATGGCCTCGGTGTCTCCAGCATTCTACCCTCTTGGTGACATTTATCCCTTCATCGAAATTTACTCACTCAGCCAGGACTCCAGACACTCTCGTACAACGTCTCGCGAGAGGTAACGAACCAACAGCAGCAATAGTCTGGACCTGAAAAGGAAAGACGGGAAAGGATATTTTTCGACAAGACTTATTCCCACACCCTTCTTAAAATGTATGTTAAACATCCCTCAGAACAGATTGAAATAACAGACTTACTTTAAGGAAGAAAGTTTGCTGAACTTGAATCACGTCAATTAAGGGAAAGCGGGAGGGGGGGCGGGAAAGCACACGGACAGCGAGAGGTGGCGGGGGCGGGGAGGCACACGGAGGGGGAGGAATGGACAGCGCATCTGGAAAGCACACGGACAGCGGGAGGGGGCGGGGCGGGGAGGCACACGGAGGGGGGCAGGAATGGACAGCGCATTTGAAATCACTTTCAGTGAAAGGGGAGGGAACGGGAAAAAACGAAACTCCGCCCATGGAAAAAATCTCGGGAACGCCCCCGAATCTGGTCCTTGACGGACAGATCTCTGTTCCAATGGCTAGCCTCCATTTATGGAGCTAGCCAATGGAACAGAGGGCGGGACTAAGAGTACACTGTAAGAGACATAAGATTTCTCTGGGGGCGGAGCTAACGCTCCGTGCCTCAGGGGAAACCTAAAAACAGCTCTTCAAAGGCCAACACTTACACATGAAAGGATGCACACGAACGCGCGCCCACCAAACTCACTGCAGAATGGTGAACGCGCCCCAACCATCTGGGTTCTATTACCGCGGCACCCTGACAGATCGTAATTGAAATTTATAGACTCCCTTGCGCATAACCGCACAGAAAATGCAGGAAGTCACAAACATAAAATATATATGGCCTATTGCGTCAAGGCTACTAGAAACACGGCACCGCGAGGACCAATTACCATGCAGATGGCAAAAATAACTACTGAAAATCTCGCGCACTGAGGAATTTTTGCTACATTATTATGAGCCCCTTAACAATACGGCTCGGAGCTCCGCCCCACTGCTGACGCAGTGGTGACGTAGGCCGAGCCCTAAAAACCGCAGTTGATGGACAGAATGCAGAACAATGTCATACATTCACCCCAGTACAGAGATCTGGGCCTAAATCCATCGTTTTTTTGCACTCCACACCATCCCAGTTCATACATGGCCATATGCAAATCAGTCTGACCCTGTGCCTCATGGGAACAGTCCAGCCCGAACTGCCAAGCCATGCCTTCCCTGGACCGGAAACAAGCTTCCGAGGACCGGTTTCTGGCATTCCAGCCGTCTTCAGCCCGGCATGCTTGAATCCAGTGGTGTGGAGAGCATGGGACTCACGTCTGAGCATACCCATCCCACTCGGGTGACAAATGCAAAAACCACAGTTGATGGACAGAATGCAGAAAAATGTCATACATTCACCCCAGAACAGAGATCTGGGCCTAAATCCATCGTTTTTTTGCACTCCACACCATCCCAGTTCAGACATGGCCAAATGCAAATCAGTCTGACCCTGTGCCTCATGGGAACAGTCCAGCCCAAACTGCCAAGCCATGCCTTCCCTGGACCAGAAACAAGCTTCCGAGGACCGGTTTCTGGCATTCCAGCCATCTTCAGCCCAGCTTGCATGAATCCAGTGGTGTGGAGAGCATGGGACTCACGTCTGAGCATACCCATCCCACTCGGGGTGACAAATGCAAAAACCACAGTTGATGGACAGAATGCAGAACAATGTCATACATTCACCCCAGTACAGAGATCTGGGCCTAAATCCATCGTTTTCTTGCACTCCACACCACCCCAGTTCAGACATGGCCATATGCAAATCAGTCTGACCCTGTGCCTCATGGGAATAGTCCAGCCCAAACTGCCAAGCCATGCCTTCCCTGGACCGGAAACAAGCTTCTGAGGCTCCGGTTTCTGGCATTCCACCCGTCTTCAGCCCGGCTTGCTTGAATCCAGTGGTGTGGAGAGCATGGGACTCACGTCTGAGCATACCCATCCCACTCGGGGTGACAAATGCAAAAACCACAGTTGATGGACAGAATGCAGAACAATGTCATACATTCACCCCAGTACAGAGATCTGGGACTAAATCCATCATTTTTTTGCACTCCAGACCACCCCAGTTCAGACATGGCCATATGCAAATCAGTCTGACCCTATGCCTCATGGTAACAGTCCAGCCCGAACTGCCAAGCCATGCCTTCCCTGGACAGGAAACAAGCTTCCGAGGACCGGTTTCTGGCATTCCAGCCGTCTTCAGCCCGGCTTGCTTGAATCCAGTGGTGTGGAGAGCATGGGACTCACGTCTGAGCATACCCATCCCACTCGGGGTGACAAATGTAAAAACCGCAGTTGATGGACAGAATGCAGAACAATGTCATACATTCACCCCAGTACAGAGATCTGGGCCTAAATCCATCGTTTTTTTGCACTCCACACCACCCCAGTTCAGACATGGACATATGCAAATCAGTCTGACCCTGTGCCCCATGGGAACAGTCCAGCCCGAACTGCCAAGCCATGCCTTCCCTGGACCGGAAACAAGCTTCCGAGGACCGGTTTCTGGCATTCCAGCCGTCTTCAGCCCGGATTGCTTGAATCCAGTGGTGTGGAGAGCATGGTACTCACGTCTGAGGATACCCATTTTACTTGGGGTGACAAATGCAAAAACCACAGTTGATGGACAGAATGCAGAACAATGTCATACATTCACCCCAGTACAGAGATTTGGGCCTAAATCCATCGTTTTTTTGCACTCCACACCACCCCAGTTCAAACATGGCCATATGCAAATCAGTCTGACCCTGTGCCTCATGGGAACAGTCCAGCCCGAACTGCCAAGCCATGCCTTCCCTGGACCGGAAACAAGCTTCTGAGGACCGGTTTCTGGCATTCCAGCCGTCTTCAGCCCGGCTTGCTTGAATCCAGATGTGTGGAGAGCATCGGACTCACTGAGGAAATCCAAATCTTCATTCTCAGGGGTCTTAATAATATCAATAAAGAACTTGGCACAGAAGCTGAAATATGAAAAAGACATCTTTATTAAACTTAATTAAGTAAGGCTACGTCACCCAGCTGCCTTAGCAATTGAATGAGGCAGTCTGAGGAATACAGAGAACAGAGGCCTTATATATGTTTTAGGGTTACAAAAACTCAGCATAAAAGAAAGGGGGCAGTCCTAGCTTTTGCAAGCATGCAAAAAAAAAACAACATTCCTTCTTACACGAGCTGGACAAACCCATAATAAAAGACCACAACCCATATCGTAAACAGGTCATAAAAAGAAGGAACAGAAACAGATGAGAGGTAGGATAAGGGGTGTGTATGTGCATACCAAACATTACAATCTCCTGTGCTCTGATCCTTAATCTTGATCAGCTACTGGGCAAGGAACTGGTCTAACAAGGTCAGCTTCAGGCAACAGGGTCAGTTCACTCAGGTCATCCAGCAGTCAGCTAAAGTCATCAGCCTATGTGAGGGCAACTACAAAATGGCTGCCATGCACAAAATGGAACCCATAGTTCAGAACGAAATCTTCAAATACACAGTGAATCCATCGGTGTAACATGATGAAAACACTCATACTTGCTGAACTCACTATTTACGGTTCGCTGTTACCAAATTCGTAACAGAACCACGACCTTTATGACCCAAGATCAGAATTCACGGAACCTCATCAAGTCTGAGCATACCCATTCCACTCGGGGTGACAAATGCAAAAACCACAGTTGATGCACAGAATGCAGAACAATGTCATACATTCACCCCAGTACAGAGATCTGGGCCTAAATCCATCGTTTTTCTGCACTCCACACCACCCCAGTTCAGACATGGCCATATGCAAATCAGTCTGACCCTGTGCCTCATGGGAACAGTCCAGCCCGAACTGCCAAGCCATGCCTTCCCTGACAGGAAACAAGCTTCCGAGGACCGGTTTCTGGCATTCCAGCCGTCTTCAGCCCGGCTTGCTTGAATCCCGTGGTGTGGAGAGTATGGGACTCACGTCTGAGCATACCCATCCCACTCGGGGTGACAAATGCAAAAACCACAGTTGATGGACAGAATGCAGAACAATGTCATACATTGACCCCAGTACAAAGATCAGGGCCTAAATCCATCGTTCCTTTGCACTCCACACCACCCCAGTTCAGACATGGCCATATGCAAATCAGTCTGACCCTGTGCCTCATGGGAACAGTCCAGCCCGAACTGCCAACCCATGCCTTCTCTGGACCGGAAACAAGCTTCCGAGGACCGGTTTCTGGCATTCCAGACGACTTCAGCCCAGCTTGCTTGAATCCAGTGGTGTGGAGAGCATGTAGCGTGCCATGACCTCCCGCCATGTAACGTGCTGTGTGCTCCCTCCATGTAACGTGCTGTTTGCTCCCTCCATGTAACATTCCGTGTGCTCCCTCCATGTAATGTGCTGTGTGCTCCCTCCATGTAATGTGCCATGGCCTCCCGGCATGTAATGTGCCGTGAGCTCCCTCCATGTAATGTGCTGTGTGCTCCCTCCATCTAATGTGCTGTGTGCTCCCTCCATGTAATGTGCTGTGTGCTCCCTCCATGTAATGTGCTGTGTGCTCCTTCCATGTAATGCGCCTGCCTTTAAGCAGGTTGCTCGTGACTTGAAGGATGGTTACATATGAATGCGCGCGTTGGCATCAGGTGTGTGCCAGGGAAGAGGCTGGTGGCATTAGTTCATGGCAGTCGCTGCTCCGTCTAGCCCCTCCCTCTGTATCTGGTGCTGCTGGGCAGAGGGTCAGACAGTCCGTCGCTATTGTCCAGGACAGAAGTTAGAAGAGTTAATTCCCCCCCCGTGTCGGCCACGCCCACTGCTGCCTGAGGGCGCAGTTTGAGGTAAGAACCACATGTGAGCAGAGTGCAAGCACATAGCAAGGGGCCCAGCTCATGTGTGACACCATGAAGCCGTCCCACCTTATCATCCAACAACATACAGCGGACGGGGAGTTTCAAGACAATACTTCAAGTCCCAGAATGCAAAGCGACACAGACAAGACTCCCTCCATGTAATGTGCTGTGTGCTCCCTCCATGTAATGTGCCATTACTGCCCGCCATGTAATGTGCCGTGTGCTCCCTCCATGTAATGTGCCGTGTGCTCCCTCCATGTAATGTGCCGTCTGCTTCGTCCATGTAATGTGCCGTGTACTCCCTCCATGTAATGTGCCATGACCTCCCTCCATGTAAATGTGCGGTGTTCTCCCTTCATGTAATGTGCCGTGTGCTCCCTCCATGTAACATGCTGTGTTCTCCCTCCATGTAATGTGCTGTGTGCTCCCTCCATGTAATGTGCCATGACCTCCCGCCATGTAATTTGCTGTGTGCTCCCTCCATGTTATGTGCCATGACCTCCCTCCATGTAACGTGCAGTGTGCTCCCTCTATGTAGCGTGCAGTGTGCTCCCTCCATGTAACGTGCAGTGTGCTCCCTCCATGTAATGAGCCGTGTGCTCCCTCCATGTAATGTGCCATGAGCTCCCACCATGTAACGTGCAGTGTGCTCCCTTCATATAATGTGCTGTGTGCTCCCTCCATGTAATGTGCCATGACCTCCCGCCTGCATTGATTTAGCAGTTGCAAGGTCAGAACCACTAGCAGTGGCAGCATATGACGCTGCCAAGGCGTTTGACCGCGTTAGCTGGATTTTCCTCTGGGAAACACTTAAGGTTATCGGATTTGGTTCACTGTTTATACGATCAATAATAAACTGCTACGATGGTGCATCAGCTACTATTCTCCTAAATGGAAAATTAACACCTAGGTTCGAAATAAAGAGAGGCACCCGACAGGGGTGCCCTATTTCACCCCTATTGTTCAATATTTACATAGAACCATTGGCGCAAATGCTCAGGCTAGACCCCCATATAACCCCCTTCCGAGTACAAGATCTTAATATTAAACTCGCTCTTTACGCGGATGACCTGCTTATCTACACTAGCAACCCAGCTGAGGTCTTCCCAATGGTTGAGCACTTTTTAAGTGAGTTTGGAAGATTCTCCGGCTATGAAGTCAACCGCCTCAAGACCGAGATAATGTGCTGGGGGTCGAAGGTTGGGAAAGTCGAGGGAGACCTGATTTTAAATACTTGGGAATTATGATGAGGCAAGATCTGCCGAGTATCCCCCGGTCAAACTCAAATAGGGTAACAAAGGAAATTGACCAACTTTTCCTTAGATGGAGAAACCTTCAACTTACAATATACGGCCGAATAAATATAATTCAGATGGTAATATTACCCAAGCTAACATACCTCTTCAGCGCCATCCCTCTCGAATCCCCCCTTAAGCTCCTTGGGAAAATCCAAATAAGATCGGTAATTTTATATGGGCCAACAAGTGTTCCAGACTATCCTGGAAGAAGCTGAAGAGGAGACTACTTAAGGGGGGGCTTGCACTACCAGATATCTTTTGCTATTGCCTTTCTTTTCAATTCAAAAGCATCCGTAGTTTAGTGTCCAGTCCTAGCGATAACAATTGGGGGAGGATTTTGAAGGCCATGACAACACATGAGGGGGGTGAAGATGGTTTTTTGTACAAATTTATAGCGACAAGGTTTTTTAAGAAAGTCCGCCTAAAGGTAATTCGGGCAGCACTCATTTCATGGCAGAATCTGAAAACCAGGTGGGGTATAAAATACTAATCAGACTTCGCCCCAATCTGGGACTCTCCTGGGCTTTCCGACTGTCTAAAGGATAGTTTGGCGGTGCTGATTAAATCCGCTGGCATTGCCATTTGGTCTGATTTAATTTCTGCAGAAGGGATTCTCCCCTGGGAGGTTCTGAGAGTAAGGATTGGAGACTCATTCTCACGTTTTAAATTTCTACAACTACGCTCATGGTTTGAGGTTTGAGGTTTTTTTATTGACTGTACAATTAATTAAAATCTTTACAGTAAAAAGGAGAATGCTAAAAAGAAGTAATTCTAAAAAAAATAAAAAAAACTACTTTGCTTGTTTAAAAGGAAAAGAAAGAGTACGCCTGTGCTAAATAAAAAAACAAAAAAATGAAGAAAACAGAAAGAAGAAAACAGAAAAAGGAAAAGGATGCAGCTCCCCCAGTCTTAGTCCCATTAATTGGCCTTTCCCAGCCATTGTATGCGTTGGAATGAGTCTTTACTTTCTTTCGAAGGTGGAAGTGCACGTGGCGCTGTCAGTGAAACTGCGTGACTAGTTCAGTTCGGCTCTAAACCGTTGCTTTTGAGGTGAGCTTCCTGGGTGATGAAGTGCTCTCATTGTGGGCTTTTAATGCTAAACTTATTTGGTGAACGAATTTCGCTGATCTCGCTAGGAACATAGTGTTGGTGGTTGACAAACACAGGGCTGATGCTTCCGAGCATGTTGTTATACTCTGGTTGAGGCAGATCGGGGGCAGCAGTCACCGGCGTTCGCTCTTGAAATAAGGACAGCAGCAGAGGAGGTGCAGCCAGGATTCCCTTTTGTATGCACATAGCCTGCAGGATATGGAGTCACCTTTTTGGGCCCAGGCAGGGTTAAAGTCTGCTATCCCAAGCGTGATCAGCCTCATGGATAGAATCTTGCTTCGGGCCTGTGTTGTGATGGCCTCGGATAGATAAGGTTGTGCTTTGCCCACAGTGTATGAGTTGTTTAGGGGTTCCAAAGTGGAGCTTCGGCGAAGGGATTTATAATGAAGTTCAAAGGAGGTTTCATTCACTTGTTTGTTGATGGCTCTCTTCCAAACATTCAGCGGGATGTCCTGCCGCACAAGGTTTTCTTCCACTAATTTAAGAGCTTTAGTTGCATTTCCCAGCCTAGTGTGCCATATCGATGCTGGGTCTTCGAAGATGAATCTCAGGTAATGTTTTAGGGAGTTAGCCGGGGCCTTTAATATCCTTAGAAACAGTTTGATAAGGTCCCCCTGGCCGATCACATCTGGCCTGGCTAGGCCAAGCTCCTGTCTCAATCTGGTTCTTCTTGCCGACCTTGATATGCGTAACACCGACTTGTAAGCCTTAACCTGGGCAGAGTTGAGAAGTACGTCCAGCTTCCCAGGGAATGCCAGATGTCCATAGGAGATTGCAGGAAGAAGCTTTGCTCTTAAGGCTATCAGAATTGGGCTGGCGGAAGGGCTAGTCAGGCTCTGACTTAGTTGTCTTAGCAAATGGGTTACCTTGTTGGCTTTCGAAGTCAGCTGATTGAGGTGAACATTTGATTTGGCCCGTTCTGAGAACCAAACCCCCAGATAATTGTAAGAGGCCACAGAGTGTATTTGAGCATCTCCCAACTGCCATTGTGCTTGCCGTTTCCAAAGATAATGACCTTAGTTTTCCCTTTGTTGACTGTCAGGCTATTGGCGATGTTAAAGCTGTTTAGGGTTGTCAAAGCTCTTTGTAGGCCTACTTTTGTGTGATCCATAATGGCTGTATCATCAGCGTACTGTAGAAGTGGTAGGCTCACTCTTCCTAGTCTAGGGGCTACTAGACTGGCGCTTTTTAGGGCCTTACCCAAGTCCGCAGTATATAAGTTAAATAGGATGTGGGCCAGCACGCACCCTTGCTTCAGCCCGTTTGCTGTGGCTATTTTACGAGTGACAGTGTGGGTGCTTGATTTGACCCGCACCCAGGTGGACTCATATAGTGACGTAATAGCCTTCAGAAGTTTCGGTGGAATCCCCCATTTTTCTAATTTCCACCATAAGCGTTTTCTGTCCACTTTGTCAAATGCTGTGCTGCAATCCACAAAGCAGCAGAATAGTGGGGGGTGATTCTTCAAGGTTGCCTTGGCTGAGAGATGGGCTAGTGCCAGGACGTTGTCCATTGTAGATGCCGTGGCCCTGAAGCCGGTCTGATATGTTTGTATTATCTTTTCCTCTTCAGCCCATTTTTCTAGGTCACTGAGTAATAGGTGTGCATATGCCTTAGCCTTCAAATCGAGCAGGGCTATGAGCCTGTAGTTCGAATGCTCTGCACGGTCACCTTTTTTGAAGATGGGAAACAGTTTAGATCCCCTCCAGGAGTCGGGGATTATAGCAGTCTGGTAGGTGTGGTTGAAGAGCGGAGTTAAGAGTGTCGCCCAAAACTCTGACGCCTGTTTAAAGACCGGCGCTGGAATCCCATTGGGCCCCAGCGCACCGTTGTTCCTCATCCGCTTGATGGTATTGATGGCCTGTCTGGAGTTTGTCCAGGTTGGTGTGGTTGTGACAACATCGGCCGGGGAGTTGGTACCCCTTGTGTAGTTAGCTGGGCTTGAGATAGCTGCTTCTGGCTGGGGGCTGGACTGTGGGACATTCTCATTTGGCTCCGCCTTGACCGTTGTCGGGGGTTCTTGACTGGGGGCTGTTTCATATAGGTGTTTCACATGTCGGAACCAGTCTTTTTCAGCTACCCCGTTTTCTCTCGTTGGCCCTCGGTTTCTCAGCTCATTGATGAATCTCCAGAGTAGTGCGGGGTTCTTTTGTTTAAGAAGGAAGAAAACTTTTAGCCATTTGCATTCCATGTCTGTTTATTTAAGTTCCCATAGTTTCTTCCTTAGGGAGACCCTCAGCTCCGATATTGGAGGGCCTACTGTCTGGCGGCCCCCTTTTTTCTTTGCTGTGCGGGCCTTCCGCAGGAGTCGTTTAAGTTCCCGTATGTCTTGGGGGCAGGTGTTCCGGTTCTTGAGAGGTGCTTTAGTCTTTGGGTTTTGTAGTTTGGGGTTTCCAAGATTGTTTTGTAAATCCACAATGATTTGTTCCCATCCTGCTGCGGGGGGATCAAATACGAGCGGACTACCTTGCTGTAGCTCGACCAACCATGATTGAAATGTTCCCTCTGTTTTGACTGTCCACTTGATTCTCCGCAGAATGGTGTGTGTCTCCTCCCCACTTGGCTCTCCAATAGGTTGGTAGGGGGTAGCGACCGGTAAGACCAGCTGGAATGTTGCTCTTAGTGGCCTGTGGTCGCTATCCTGCCGGTTCACTACTTCGAAATCGGTCATTCTATCCGCAAGTACTCCACGTGTCAAGATATAGTCTATTCTGGACACGTTCCGAAAAGTGGGCTGTGGCTACCAGTGGCTTGAACGAGCTGTTTTCTGTGCCTGAGTTGATGTAAGTTTGTGGCTGAGGAAAAGGTCCCGCAGGGGCGCCGCCCTTCCTGAGACTTTTGGAGGAGTTTCCAGATTGTCTAGATCTTTTAGGTTAAAGTCCCCTGCTAGTATAACCTGGTGTGTTCTATATTTAGTTAACAAGTCCTCCAGATTTACTGTCAGTGCCTCCAAATGGTCTTTCATTAGCGTCTGTGCGGGGTTTGCAGTTTAATACTAACAGATGGGTTGGATGCTTGGTGATATTTGGACCCCTTATCTGTAGTGCTTGTAGACCGGGCATATTCGCGTTGATGGTGGTAGCATCAAGGGCACAATCGTGTTTTATAAAAATTGATAGTCCGCCTGCTGGATGGCTGAGATTGTTCCTTTTCGTTGCTGGTACTTGGAATTCGTAGTACCCAGCCAGGGGGGTAGAAGTCAGGGCCCAGGTTTCATGGAGACATATTAAGTCTCCACATTCCAAGAACTGCTTCAGGTTTTCATTGGTGCGTATTTTATTAACCCCTGCAATGTTCCAGGAGATTACTGTTAGTTGTGACTTCACAGTGGTACCGAGCCTGACGTCCTTGCAGGAGGGCAGACTTTGTGGCGGCTAGGAGTGCTGTGTCCTCCTGCTTCCAAGTCCCTTTTGCTCAGGGATGGGGCGAGATTTTGTGTATGACTCGTTGATTATTTTCACATAGGATTCTAATTTCTGTGGGTGCCCTATGGCCCGACTGACTTCTGTTTGGAGGGCCCAAACTGGTTGTCCCTTTTAGAACAGATCGGGTGCCCTTTCTCTCTCTGTCTGGGACCAGGATGAGTAGATATTTTGGGGGCAATAATATCTGGACTTCGATGCCCCACTCCGTAAGTAGAGCGGAGTTTTGCTTGATGGCTTGCTGTGTTTCTTTATTCTTCAATCCCACCACGGTAGAGTCGCCATGTGTGTCATCTTTCAAACTCACAAATTTCACCCATTCTATGTCCCCTGATTGTGTCTTATCCAGGCCAGGGTGTCCAGATGTTTGAAAAAATGTAGGAGGTTGCCCCGGTTCAGGATGTCATGGTGACCTGCGCTGGAAAATCTTGGGGTAAGAACCACCTCATAGACGGCTGCGAGAGCGTTCAAATTTTGGGCCCCGCCTCCCTTTTTTTTGGCTGGTTCTACTGGAGGGGGCGCTGACATGTGACAACCTTGGAGGGTTGTGGGCGAGCCTCCATGCAGCATCTTGTTTTGGTCGTCGTTGATCCTAGTTGAGAGCTGGGGGCTTGTTTGACGTTGATGCAAAATAGCTCCTTGTGGCACAGATGTTGGCGGAGTTGGCTGCAGGGGCCGGATTGACACTGGTAGGCTTGCTCCGACAATTGACTGATTTGCCATGGATGTGGTTTGCATTACTGGTGGTTTTTCACCCTTTGACCTAGGGGAGCTTGATGGTAAAGTTTGTATGTATTGTTCTCCCTTTGGTGGGGAGACCTGGAGAGTCCTTTTGCCCCAGTTTTTATCTGTAAATAGTGGATACAGCTGGATTGCTTTTGCGTTTGTCCCCTTGTTCAAGGGTGGGTACTTGAGCTTCAGTAGCTGCGGTTGTCTCACTTTGAGCTTTAATTTTCTCTGTTGCTTTTTTAGCTTCTTTTTTGCTCTTCTTGTCAGTGGGGGATTCTGCGTGTCTGTTATGCCTGACAAATCTTCCGGCCTAGCTGTTCCGATGTCTTCAGTATCCTTGTGGTTGGTGCTTTCGGCGGTTGTGGGTTCTGGTGAGCTACTGACTAACTTTGTGGTCGTGTGTTCTACACCTTTGCCGCCGTCAGCACTGTCAAACTTCCCCGTTAAGGCCCATGGTATCTGTGTCACATTCAAGGTGTGCCTGTTGTGCTTAGCCCACTCTTCTTTGTCATTCGACGTTGGTGCCGCAGTACTCCCTTTCGCCATTTTCACCACTTCAGCCAGTACCTCAGGCAGAGAAGCCCACTTCTCGATGAGGTCTGAGCAGCGGCAAGCGCAGGCCCCCGGTTGGAGACCTCATTCTGGGAGATCCTTTTAGCCAGGGCCTCCACCTTGAAGCTTATGTCTACTAATCGCCCAGCTATTGCCTGCAGGAGGTCTATCTGTAGTTCCATCTTAGTGGATTGCCACAGGAGAGCTTTGTTAGTGGCACTGTTTGACTCCAGCTGAGATGGGTTATCTGTAGTTGTGTCTAAACTACTGTTGCCGGCTGGATTCTCAGTTTTCATTTTGTGGGACCCACGGAGTTCTTGGGGCCACGATGGAATAGGAGTTAGATCGAGTGTGCTTTCGATCTTTTGTTCAAGGTTAAAAAGAAAGGAGCCTGTGAGCTCCCCAGCGGCTGGCTGAACTGGAACAGGGGAGTCCAGTTGGAGGAACGTTAGATTGGGACTCTTAGGTTCGTGTTCATAATCATGCTGGGAAATGCTTGAACCCGGGCTCTGTTGACTTGGCCCTAGGGCTTTTAACTGGTGGATTTGCACTTTTGTAGTTGCGGTGGGGCCGCTTTTGTCTGAGCTATGCTTGTGATCTTGTCGGTTGTAGTGTCCTGTGTCTCATCTATGGGCTGGGGGGGGGAGAACTAATCCAATCCTAATGTTAGTTTGGGTTGGGTGTGGTTGACAGTAGGTTGTACTGGCCTGAATGCTGGCCAGTTCCTGGGTGGCCCTGGATTCCTCACAGAAAGACCTCGCGACTTTAGGAGTGCAGTTAAGGTTGGCCGGACTTCCACTATAAGTGGATATGCTGTTTTCTTGAACGGGGTCTGGGGTACCAGAGGAAGTGGTCTGGCTGGAGCCGTGGTTGCTGTTTGGGGGATCCCTTTTCTTGAAAAAGTTTGTGATCGACCCTCTTGGAACTGCCTCCTGTGGGCTTTCGTTGGGACTGACAGTTAGTGATTTACTCCTTGTCATCCGCGTTGTCTTACTGGTTGGTGGTTGAGACGTGGGGCTTTTTTTCCGGGGACGTTGCCTGCTGGCCCCTACCTTTTGGCCCCTATGACCAAAAGGCCTCCTGGTATTTGCCTTACCGCTTGACGCCTGCGTTGCTCCGGGGCTTTGCCTTCGCTGAGATATGGCCTTGTCTTGCCGCGATGGGAGAGCAAATGAGGCGGCGTGTGGGCGTAAAGGTGGGAGCGGCTGCCGCAGCTACTGCTGCTGCTTTGGCCGCCAAGGCTTGGTGGCGGCTACTGACGTTACTGGTAGCAGTTGCGTAGTGGCGTCCTTTTGTTCCCCTTTGGGATTTGAACAGACTTTCAGCAGTCTTTAAATGTGACCAATTCTGTTTGTTGTCTTTGAGTGTTCGTCTGTTAAAAGCTGTTAAAAGCTGTTGGACTAGAGTTGTGGCAATAGTAGCAATTGTCTCACCTGCTGAGCTGGATGCAGGTGCGGGACGGGACGATCTCTGGTCTCTCCTGATCTCTCTTGCACCGTCCTCATTCTTTCTTGCGCTTCTTTGTACTTGAGCATGGGAGGGGTGGCAGCTTCTTCTGTCTACAGCCCCCCTCAGTGCCTCAGTACCTCGTGAGGCTATCTGCAGGGTAGGCTGAGGAGTGGGCTGAGATGGGGGTGATGCGCGGAGGGGTGCGGCCGCCTTCTGCCCCCGGACTCTGCCAGGCCGTTGCTGTGGCTCCCGCTGCCACTGACACTGCGGCTGCTCTCACCCCTGCTGGGCTAACGAGTCTAGCGGCTCTCCGCACTCACGCTGTGCTTTTTATTACTGCTCTTAAAAGAGATGAGGGGAGATGGGGAGGCGAAGGGGGATCACCTTCATGGCGGTGAAACGCCGGGCTCCAACTTGACCCCCACCTTAGCTCCCGCAGCAGCTCTCACCTCCTGCTCCGGCTCTCAGCTGCGGGTCTGGCGAGGCAGGCGGGGCTGGCGGGTCTAGCGGCTCTCCGTGCTCTCCTTGCACTCGCCGCACTCTTGCCGCGCACACCGCACGCACCGCACTTTTGCCACCGTGAGATGAGGTGAGGTGGGGGGGCGGAGAGGGATCACCACCGAAAATGCCAAAACGCCAAAACACCGCTGAAACTCCGCACCGCCGCACCGCCGAGACTCGACACTCTGGTTTCCCTCTGGCTCCTCCTCCTCCTAGAGATCAGCCACGTACCACGTGGTATGAGTATTGGGAAGAATCACCCAGTCGGTAGGGAAAAACCGGAAGAATCACCCAGTCGGTAGGGAAAAACCTCATGGTATATTGCAGAAAAGAATAATATTGGCGGAAACTGGGAAATAGAGTCTAAACTCGAAAACCCCACCCCCCTGAAAAAGGAAGTTGGGATATGGTACAGGAGCCTACTAGATAGAGAAGACATCGAACTCCCCCCGCCTTATCAGATTTGGAGAACATCAATTTTAGAAATTGGAGCTGTAGAGTATTATCTCCTGTCTACTATAACCCTCTACAAGTATGTAAAATCAGCTTCTCTGAAGACAAGCATTTGCAATGCAATAGGTCTCGTATTAGGAAAGTTTGAGCTATTGGTATTGTAAATGCCAAATCTTTTATTTATGTGTTGGTTTTGAAAATAGCGAAATTAATAGCTTTGTCATTTACAATGCCAATGGTTTTAACTTTCGCAAATGTGACACCTGTAGTATTTGTAATGCAATATGTGTTGTATTTACGTGACTTAGATGTATTGATATTACAAATAACAATGGCTTTTAATTTTTTTAAAATAATTATTACTTACATAAAAGTTATTGTAATTTATAATGGCAATAGCTTTAACTTTTGTAAATAACTTTTGTGAAGATTATGTTCAGTGTATTTTATTGTAACGAAAATCCAAGAACATAAGTGAAATATTAATATCTTTTTGTGACATTTGTAATAAAGCTTGAAACATTGAAAGAACATATTTAAACCAGTTGTTGTTGAATGGTTGCACAGATTGATGCTGTGGTGGCGCTGAATGATGTTGTGGTGACGACGAGTGATTCTGTGGCGTTCAGTGATGCTGTGGTAGCGCATAGTGATGTTGTGGTGCCCCTGAGTGATGTTGTGGTGCCCCTGAGTGATTCTGTGGTGATGCGATAGAGTGAGGGTGATAGATAGAGTGAGGGCAATAGATAGATAGAGTGAGGGCGATAGATAGAGTGAGGGCGATAGATAGAGGGAGGGCGATAGATAGAGTGAGGGAGATAGATAGATAGAGTGAGGGCGATAGATAGAGTGAGGGCGACAGATAGATAGATAGATAGATAGATAGATAGATAGATAGATAGATAGATAGATAGATAGATAGATAGATAGATAGATAGATAGATAGATAGAGAGATAGAGTGATAGAGTGATGGCGATAGATAGATAGAGTGAGGGCGATAGATAGAGTGAGGAAGATAGATAGAGTGAGGGCGATAGATAGAGTGAGGGCGATAGAGTGAGGGCGATAGAGTGAGGGCGATAGATAGAGTGAGGGCGACAGATGGATAGAGTGAGGGCAAAAGATAGATAGATAGATAGATAGATAGATAGATAGATAGATAGATAGATAGATAGATAGATAGATAGGTAGATAGATAGAGTGATAGAGTGATAGATAGAGTGAGGGCGATAGATAGAGTGAGGGCGATAGAGTGAGGGCGATAGATAGAGTGAGGGCGACAGATGGATAGAGTGAGGGCAATCGATAGATAGATAGATAGATAGACAGATAGATAGATAGACAGACAGACAGACAGACAGACAGACAGACAGACAGACAGACAGACAGACAGACAGACAGACAGACAGATAGATAGATAGATAGATAGATAGATAGATAGATAGATAGATAGATAGATAGATAGATAGATAGATAGATAGATAGATAGAGTGATAGAGTGATAGATAGGGTGAGGACGATAGATAGATAGATAGTGAGGGCGATAGATAGAGTGAGGGCATTAGATAGATAGAGTGAGGCCGATAGATAGATAGAGTGAGGCCGATAGATAGAGTGAGGCCGATAGATAGATAGAGGGAGGCCGATAGATAGAGTGAGGCCGATAGATAAAGTGAGGGTGATAGAAAGATAGAGTGAGGGTGATAGTTAGATAAAGTGAGGGCGATAGATATATAGAGTGAGGGCGATAGATAGAGTGAGGGCGACAGATAGAGTGAGGGCGATAGATAGATAGAGTGAGGGCGATAGATAGATAGAGTGAGGGCGATAGATAGATAGAGTGAGGGCGACAGATAGATAGAGTGAGGGCAAAAGATAGATAGATAGATAGATAGATAGATAGATAGATAGATAAGATAGATAGATAGATAGATAGATAGATAGATAGATAGATAGATAGATAGATAGATAGATAGATAGATAGATAGATAGATAGATAGATAGATAGATAGATAGATAGATAGATAGGTAGATAGATAGATAGATAAAGTGATAGAGTGATGGCGATAGATAGATAGAGTGAGGGCGATAGATAGAGTGAGGGCGATAGATAGAGTGAGGGTGATAGAGTGAGGGCGATAGATAGAGTGACGGCGACAGATGGATAGAGTGAGGGCAAAAGATAGATAGATAGATAGATAGATAGATAGATAGATAGATAGATAGATAGATAGATAGATAGATAGATAGATAGATAGATAGATAGATAGATAGATAGATAGATAGATAGAGTGATAGAGTGATAGATAGAGTGAGGATGATAGATAGAGTGAGGGCGATAGAGTAAGGGCCAAAGATGGATAGAGTGAGGACAATCGATAGATAGATAGATAGATAGATAGATAGATAGATAGATAGATAGATAGATAGATAGATAGATAGATAGATAGATAGATAGATAGATAGATAGATAGATAGATAGATAGATAGATAGATAGATAGATAGATATAGTGATAGAGTGAGGGTGATAGATAGATAGTGAGGGCGATAGAGTGAGGGCAATAGATAGATAGAGTGAGGCCGATAGATAGAGTGAGGCCGATAAATAGAGTGAGGCCGATAGATAGATAGAGTGAGGCCGATAGATAGAGTGAGGCCGATAGATAGATAGAGTGAGGCCGATAGATAGAGTGAGGCCGATAGATAGAGTGAGGCCGATAGATAAAGTGAGGGTGACAGAAAGATAGAGTGAGGGTGATAGATAGATAAAGTGAGGGCGATAAATAGATAGAGTGAGGGCGATAGATATTGTGAGGGCGATAGATAGAGTGAGGGCGATAGATAGAATGAGGCCGATAGATAGAATGAGGCCAATAGATAGATAGAGTGAGGCCGATAGATAGAGTGAGGCAGATAGATAGAGTGAGGGTGATAGATAGATAGAGTGAGGCCGATAGATAGATAGAGTGAGGGCAATAGATAGATGGATAGAGTGAGGGCAATAGATAGATGGATAGAGTGAGGGCGATGGATAGATAGTGAGGGCAATCGATAGATAGAGTGAGGGCCATAGATAGATAGATGGTTGTGTGTGTGTGGGGGGGGGGGTTGTGTGTGTGGGTGTTTTGTGTGTGTGTGTGGGTTGTGTGTGTGCGGGGTTTTGTGTGTGGGGGGTTGTGTGTGTGGGTGTGTTTGGGGGTGTGTGGTGGTGTGTGTGTGTGTGTGTGGGGGGGAGGGTGTGTGTGGGGGTGGGGGGGTTGTGTGTGTGGGTGTGTGTGTATGGGGGTTGTGTGTGTGTGGGGGTTGTGTGTGTGGGGGGGGTTGTGTGTGCCAGGAGGTTGTGTGTGTGGGGGTTGTGTGTGTGTGTAGGGTTGTGTGTGTGTAGATTTGTTTGGGGGGTTGTGTGTGGGGTTGTGTTGTAGCGGGAATTCCGTTCTCCTACAGAACTGTGCATAGAGACCTGGAACCTCGGTGAATTAGGATGGCCCAAAACTCACCTCAGTACCCAAAATCCCCTCACCGAGCTAGCTACAGTGTCTCATTGATCATAACAAACTCCCAATGCTTAGACAGACCAGAACATGAACTTAGAGTACCTCAGGAATCGTGGAACACATGAACACTCTTTCGTTATATAATCATCACAAACCAGAACGTGGAGTAAAAGAGGACACGTGCACGTTTGAAATATTTATTTACTAATGCAAGGTTCTCAAACGCAGTATCTTGTGTAATACTAGCAAACATTTTATAAGCAACAAAGTTATCAGCATAATTATCAGTCCGTAAAAGGCGAATGGTGAGAGCATACTAATATGCTGAAATGAACAGAAATTAACAATGTCTAATTCACACACTCCCTATTTAGTATAGTATTTTATATCTATGAAGGTCTCATTTGGGTTTTAGCAGGGCGGGCCCATACCTTAAAATCTCAGTGGCAGGAGGATCACATCACCTTCCACCAGCTCTCTGCTTGCGAAGCACATCAAGTGTGTTTTTGTGCGTTCAGCACAACAATATAAAACTCGCCTAGAGCCAGATTTTGGCAGCAGCATCTGTGTTATGGCTATAGGGGTGTGAAGATCAGACCTTACAACAACACTGGGTCAAGTTATCCGTGTAGCCTTCAGCACTCGCTGTGCAGACAGAGTGCAGAATAAAACTGATATCAGAGCAATAACATATTATTTCTCTAGTAAATCACGAAGCTCTTCTGGGTTGAAAGCTAAAACAACAATTATGTGTTGTGTGCAAAAGTGAAGCAAGAATGAAAACGGTGTGCAAACATTTAATAAACTCATGCTAACTTAACACAGTATGTAGAAAAGAAGGAGCTATATGACACCCCCCCAAGGATCAGAGCACTGTCAAAATCATTAAAGGCAGAACCTGGAAGGGGTTTAACCACATGCGCGCTGCTCTTATTCTGCTGCTGTGCTTGCTTTTTAAAAAACCCATTATTCATGACGAGCTGGGCTCGTCATCAGTGTTTGAGGAGGCTACACCATGACGAGCCCAGCTCGTCATCAGCCTCGAAGGGGTTAACCTTAAAACATAGTTCAATAATAATGAGTCAATCTATTCTCCAAACGTATATATGACGGCCTATAGTGGCCAAGCGTAATTGTTCCAACCTTTTAAAATATAAGTAAATAGGTCTGGGGCGTATATAAAAAAAAATTCACACATGAAAAAGGCACTGTCCAAAAATATAAAAAGCATGTGCCGAAACAAGTAAAATAAACTCCATGGCATCTCACGATAGAATTGAATATGCAAAATATGCAGCCACAGCCTCCAATATGAAATCACTGTCATCATCCGAAAACAGTTCAGCCATCCAATTAAGTAGTGGGAAGGAACATACGTGCTGCTCCAAAACTGGATCCTCTATTAACATCAGAGGACAACTCAGTGGGTTCTCAAGAAAGCTTCTTGCCAAGAACTCATGCGCTGCTGCGATTACATCCCAACGACCCATTAGTCCAAGCATCGCTGCCAAGGCCATAATCCTTTCGCCAGAACAAACCAACTCGTGAGCAACTACGGGGCTCATCAGATGATTAAAGTCGACGTCAGGAGACACCGTCAAGCAGAGACACAAATCAAGGGCCCAGTGGAAATCGCAGCTCAGGCAATGAAACACAGGCTGGACACGTGAAATAGGAAAATCAAAACGATAATCCAAACGCCGTGCTTAAAGTCGCAAGCGGCAGGGTGCCATAGTAATCAAGCATCCGGTTGCGCAACAGTGACAGGAGGGGCTCTTCTGCTCCTAATGCAGGATGGGCATCCATTTGTAATAAAGCAAAATATCACCAAAACGCCTGCAGCTAAAGCCAGCAAGACAGGGAAGCCTCCAAACAAACTCGAAAAATAAAATGAAAAAAGGCAGGGATGACCCCAAATATTTTTTCAAATGAAGTCACGAGACCGCTGCAAACTAATTTAAAAAAGTGTGCGAGACCGGAAGTGGAGGACGCATTAAATATTTGATGAACCAGCTCGCTGAAATGTAACAGTAAATCAGTATTTAAAAGCGCCTGCACTTCTGTGCGTGTGTTAGCTATGTGAAGGACGAATGTTTCTCGGGCCGAACTCAGGGCCACCTCTTTCTGAGACAAAAAGGCTCTTATTCTAGTCATACCATTGAACTCTGCTTTCAAGGTTGGGATGCGCGGCCAGATGGAAACATCTGAATTCCCATGCGTAGGGGGATACATAACATTTTTGCAGCACACAACACGTTCAGATACAGTTATCACATAAGCGATACCGACAATTAAACCACAACACTCCTCGTTATTCAACAGCAAATAACTACCATTTGCCAAAAGTGTAAACGTGGGAACAATTGCGGGTACAGGAGTCCCTTTTAAAACACAGGCCAGATTAGGCCGTTCCTGGTTGCAGGAACCATGCAATTGAATGTGTCTGCTTATTAATGAATGGTCAGGGGACTCTGTGCATTCTTCCCCATTCAGATAAACTTCTCTGCCGTCTTTCAGGCACCTATATGTGAAGGGAAGAGACCATGCTTCATGGAGGAAGGCACCTCCTAACGGTTCATAACGTCCTATTGCAACATGTCGCATACAACTAGTGAATTTGTACAACGCGAATGGTAATGTAATTAATCCGTGGATAAGCCACGTTGCATCAGCGGCCTCAGCAACAGAGAACGGTAAAGATTCCAACCTCTCAATGTGTAACATGGAAAATGATGCATCTCGCATTGAAAGCATGCGCTGTTTGTCAGTCAAATTAAATGGGGCAAAGAGGAAGGAAACGTTCATATAATTCCAGGGCACACGGCCAGATTTGAGAGTCTGCAGAGTCCATGCAAACTGCATTACAGAACGCAGTTGATTTTGGCCATGGTATAAAACAGACACCTCATCATTTACAATATCAACCACTGAAGAAACAATGTTATTCAACGTGTATATACGGGAAGAAAGCATGTTAATACTGTTATCGACAACTACAAGCACCTTTTCTAAATTTGCTTGATCAATTGCTCTCAGGCGCTTAGCAGCTTCAATCCGTGACAGCTTCCAAATTTCATTGTAAGCAGCATAAATCCAACGTTTAGATCTACCACTTGCCGGGCCTTTAACCCCTTCCATGCTGATGACGAACCCCAGCCGTCATGAACTACGGTGCTCGTGTGCTGATGACGGCTGGGGTTTGTCACGGCCCGCCCCTGTTCGTGTTGTTTACAGCACACGAGGGGAATCGCGGCCGCATGGAAGCGGTTAATGAAATCATTAATATCCACCTCATCAGTTAGCTTAGATAGATGTAATTTAACAGCAGCTAATGTAGAATGTTGTAACCAATTTTGACATAATTTGCCAACTGAGTATGTTGTAACAGTGTGGTCAGGATCAAAACGTGGATCAGGCCTGATTCGTGTAAAACCTTCAGTTAAACCCAGAAAGCGATGCTGGCAAGAGTCAGAGCTTCTGTGCCTTAGTAGCCAACCCTTTGGATCAAAACTGGACACATTAAAGGATGCATTATTCAGTAATGTTTGCAACTCTCTAATGGAAAACGTTGTGTAATTATTCCAACCAGAATATTCTTCTAAATCAGGGACAGCAGGGGTATTTAATTTTTTTGAAGTAGCCAATCCAAAGCACGTTGTCTGAGAAATAGTAGAATTCAAAAACAACATGTGATTCGGGATGAAACATGCACGGTGCAAAGCCTCAGTGCCTTGTACTGGCCAACTTTTAGAACCCCAAACCGATTTAAGGTCAATTGTTTCCTTCCATAGCTCGTAGCCTTCTACAGCCAATTTTTCTAGAAAGGACTTCGAATACAATAATTTAGTATCGGTAAGTCTAACTTTGGACATGGGTTTCTGTGTCATCTTAAAATAAAAGGACTCAGGTCTCGATTGATTAAAGTCAGTAAAGTAAGTGTACTTATTTAAAAATGTACTGGAGCTGCCTTGTAATGGTGCAGGGCAATGTTCCCACTGCGTGTAATTTACAGTACTCCTTCTGGAACTTGTTTTGTGCAGGTAATGATTACCATAATGTTGAAAGCAAAATAAATCTCCATAATTAGCAGATTCTAAATATAAATCTTCAGCATCAAAGGCAGCATAATATTTCAAATCAGTAAATAATGATTCTACGGCCTGAACATTCCAATCATCAGAACGTATGTTTTGTTTAACCACATCCCCCATGTTCACTCTTAGTACATTTGGGACATTAACCACTTCAGTTGGGCCATGAATTTGAAATTTAACTGCATCCCACACAATCCCATCAAGAACTGGCCAAGCTGTGATGTTAACAAAGTTCAAGTCTCTTTTTAGTCTGTGTGCAGAATGTGAAGAGGATAAGGGGGCCAAAGTTCCATTAAGATGCAGAATGCATGTTCTCTCCTCGACATAGTGTCCATCCATGATGTGGAAAAATTAAAACACAAAACCAAATGACATAAAAAGGTATACTGAAAAAAGCATTAGCCAAATATATGTCCAAGGGGGAACCAAAAAATGTTTCTTGAATAAAGAGGCATAAATCGCACAACGTGAGGGTTTTGTCGAAGTCACTGAAGCAGAGTCAAATGAGAATTTAGAGTCTGTGGCCAAACGTGTTTGTAAGTCAGGCATCGATAAATCAGCAGGAAAGGAATATTCGAGGTCATCAATGTTATTAACTGGGAAAGTGTTCAATATAGGATTGGAAATGACAGGCATCTCGAGGGCCACTTCTGGCTCAGCAGCTGCAGTGATGGCCAAAACAGAATTTCTCACAATCGAAGGACAGGAGACTGCCGGTGTCATACTATGAAGAATCGGCCACCCTGTGTATCTTGACATTGTCAATTGAGATAAACCTGTTTTCCTTACGACCTGGAAGTGGTGGTAAAATGACTGTTCTTGTGCGCTTCACTCCAAGAACGGGGACCGGTGCTCGATAGGAAGGACCAAATTCTTTCTTGTTATCGATCTTCTCTCGGACTAGTTCTCCAACTTTGGGTAGCCAGCCAACTACCGGGATCTGCAACGCATCATCCGACGTGGAGGGCAAATGTTCCTTTGCAAGACTGTCTCTGGTCTTTTGTAGATCCTGTAAAACATTGCAATGTTCATTTACGTCAAAGGCCGTGGCTTGAGCCACGCAGTCTAGACCGTCGAGGTCAGGGACATACATCTTGATACCAAAGAGCATTTCGTACGGGGTCCGCCCACGCAGAGACCTTCTAGGGAGATTATTAAGAGCACGCTGCACGCTATTGAGGTGGGCCTGCCAGTTTCTGCCAGTGCCTATAACTCGAGCTGTCAAAGATTGCTTTAAGTCACGGTTCATTCGTTCCACTACACTGTTACCCTCAGGTCTGTACGGAGACGACAACTTGACTTGGACCCCCAACGAAACCATAGCATCCTTATACGCCTTAGAGGCGAAAGCGGGACCCTGATCCAAATGGAAGGTAC
Organism: Lissotriton vulgaris; assembly: GCF_964263255.1. Classification (NCBI taxonomy): domain Eukaryota; kingdom Metazoa; phylum Chordata; class Amphibia; order Caudata; family Salamandridae; genus Lissotriton; species Lissotriton vulgaris. The sequence continues at coordinate 66,063,880 of NC_141691.1, read as the reverse complement.
CACAGGCAAAAATCCCTACAAAGACACGCAAATCTCTTATGACAGTCCGTGAATCAGCGCTGCGATGGGGCCATACCCACACAAAGCGTGTGCATGAATCAACTGCTACTAAGATGTACTTATACGCAGTATCAGAAGAAAAAGGACCGCAGTGATGTAAATAAATGCATCCTAGTGGTTGATTAGAAATGTACAACTGTGTCTGTGGCGGACGCGCAGCAGTCGAAGGCTTGATCTGCTGGCAAATGTCACATTGAAGGACATAATCACGCGTCTGTTTGTACAGTCCCCGCCACCAGAACCTCTGTTGTAGCTGAGTTACAGTGGCTGAGACACCCGCATGTGCAGACGCCACACCTTCATGAGCCGCTGTAATCAAAGTAGCTCTGCGATCCGAGTTGGGAATTAAACGTTCGCCAACATCAGGAATTTTCACGTAAGGAACCTTATCGGGACTTAAGTGGTATGTGTACTTCGAAGGGAACCCCCCAGGATATTTACCTCCCTTCTCAGTGGCAGCAACAGCCGCCAAGATGTCATCATCTATTTTACTTTTGGACCGTGTAACTGCTGCAACTAAATATTTAGATACTGCTGATTTCGCTACTTCATCAGCAAGCGAATTACCAACAGCGTGGACTCCCACGCGCTGATGGCCGAGAGTATGAATCACAAACACAAGTGGCAACTGCTCTTTAAGCTCAGCCACTCGGTCCAAGATCATTTTTTGTTTTATTGTGCTACCCTTGGAATCACGAAATTCATTCTGAATCCAAAAGAACAAGTTTTCATTGTAAGACTGCACACAGTAGTAAGAATCACTTACGATTAGAGTAGTCACCCTAGGATCTGCGTACTCCAATGCAAGCATCAAAGCACGAAGCTCTGCCAATTGTGCAGTGCAATCTCCAAGTGTCTGCGTGTGCACGACACTGGACTTGAACTCATCGTTCACCATGGCACCGACCACAATGGCGCATGCGGAAACGTAGGCATGTTTAGAGCCATGCGCAACCTGCGCCGAACCATCGGTGTAAATGATGCAATGAAAATCCTCCAGGGGTCACATTGCTAAAGGAGCAGGATGAACAAATTCATACTGTAAGTACTCCTGCGACCTCAATGTGGCGTCAAAAATAAACGTGACATCCTGAGACGGCAAGGACGCTGCCCATTGAATCCACCGAGGGTGCAAAGATTTAGAATTAGGTACACTGGCTTTTGTGACTGCCTCCAAGGCAGGACACGGGGTAACAACCAACATGCGTTTTCCCTGTGACAGGGCACGTTCCTTAAGAATGGCCATCTGCACAGCCGTCAAAACTTTCTCCACAGTGGAAAAGCGCAGTTCAGCTGAAGTGTACAAGTGTGACTTGTAAGCAATAGGTACTGTGTCTCCCTCATTAAAAGTCAGGTACGTGAAACCTACCGTCCCAGGGATAATTCTTATCACCAGTTTGGTCTGATTATCACGAGTCAGTAAGAATTTAGAAGCGAGCAGATCAGCCTGCAAAGACTGCAGAATAGCCGAATGCTCAGGGAGCCAGCATGATTTGGAAAATGATGGTTGTATCAAAGCATACAAAGGTTTGATACGCTGGGCATATTCCGGAATGTAAGTTCTCCCGAAATTCAAAAAGCCCAGTAAAGATTGTAATTTTTTCAGTGTTGTCGGAGCGCGCAATTGTGCGCATTTCTCCAGGAAGTGAGGAGCCAATCCCTTTCCTTCCTTGTTAAGATCGTAGCCCAGAAACAACACTGTGTACTCTGCAAAGTGCGATTTTGCAAAGTTGAATTTGTAACCTAAGTTTGCAAAGGTACAAATAATCCTGGTTACACGACACAGATGCTGCCAAAGTTTGTCGTCTGTGAGATATATGTCATCCACATACGAACAAGCATCTGGGTCGATTCTCTCCAAAAGAGAGACTATGCGGGCGGAAAAAATCCCAGGACTATTCTTATAGCCCATAGGCAAACGCCGAAAGTGTTTTTGGACAGCGCCGCATGTAAAACTGGTCCATTGGGAACTCATAGCATCCAATTGGTGGGCATAGAAACCATTAAAAATGTCAAGCGTGGTTTGAAACCGCTTACGCAGAAGACTATTCACAAGAGCAGAGCCGTGAGTATTCTGTACTGCACAGTTACAGCAATGCGAGTTTAAATGCTGGTAATCCAAAACCAAACGATACGAACCGTCAGGCTTGTTTACAGTAAAAAGAGGTTTATTCATTGGTGACACACACGTTTCAATTACACCTTGATATTCCAATTGTTCAAGGATTGCCGCGACGGAAGCTTTCGCTTCACGTCTTATGGGATATTGAGGTTGAGGCTGCGGCTGAGACCGTAAAGGTATCTAGTGGCGTGGGGACAATTTATGCCACCCACATTGATTGCGGTACACAGCCGGCGCCAGATTTAGAGCCCACTCTTTTGCAAAATGCTGCGCATTCTCTTTCGAGACTGTGTTCGCGAAACTGGGGAGGATTACCTCCTCCCCTCGCGGAGCTGCGAGCACAAAAGGTGGGGGCCAATCAGCCTCCGAAAGCAAAATTTCATATGTAGACGAAAGATTTTCCCAAAATACCCCTTTTATGGTTCGCTGTATGTCACCTTCAATCAACAGGACAATTTCAAAAAGTCTATCAGGGGGAGCAACTCTGGTGTCAGCTGTTTCAATGACAACATAAGTATCAGTCGCTGTCACCTTCAGTAGTGGACGGAGCGCCTCTCTCACTATGGTAATCTCCGCCGCGCTGTCCAGCAAGGTCAGAGCCCGCGTCAGATTCCGAAGCCGCGTTCTCAATATCTGGGGCATATCGATGCACTGTTAAGGCTGCGACTTTCTTCTTTGCAAACTGTGGTCTCCTAGGCGTAGAGCCTTCCTGCTTTTCTGCACCGTTCCTCGGGCGGGGCTGGTCACGTCCTTGCTGGCCACCCCGACCCCTGCCGCCCCCTCCACCACCGGTCGTCGGAGACGATGAGTCCTGAAAGGAACGAGGAGAGCGCTGGTCAGAAGCCTGAAAACGATCAGGAGTCTTAATCGTTGCGCGGTCGCGCAAGTCATAAACACGTTCCGACTGCGTAGGTAACGGAGACGCAGGGCGAGAAACCTGTGTTTGTTGTTGTTGCGGTTGCTTTCCCTGTTTCTGTTTTTTAGGCCAATTTTGTTTTTTGGACTTGGGCTGAACTTCCGTCTCCGAAGTTTGTCCCTGGGGCTGCTTTTTATCTTTAACAGAAAAAGGCTTAACGCCCTTACAATTGCGACCCACGGTTTTATAAGCCGCAACAATTATTCTCGTTAACTGTCGGGGTTTCTCGGCCTCGGGGAGCGCCGCTAACGCGTTAGCAACCTGAAAGTTCACTGCATCCCCCTTGATATTAGCAAGGATCAGATCGCAAACTACGTCAAAGGTGCCACACAGGCGCATGCCCAACTCGACCGCAGATTCCGGTCCGTGATCATCTTGAACACGTTTAAGGACCGAAGACAGCACGGACATAGACGGGGTGCCATAGCACCGAGCATAGACCGCTGCAAAAGTTTTCCCCCAGGTATCACAGTCAACAAGCTCAGGGGCCAAATCCTTCGGCAAACTAAGCGTAAGAATCCGGTGTTTTTCACCAGGAGTCGTATTAGGAAATACAGCTTCCAGCTGGTCAAATTTCTCGGCAAGCCAGAAAGGAAAATCATTCTTTTCCTGGGGCTTCTTGCCCATTACGGCATTGACCAGGACAGGACTGATTTTCAAACCACCCTGCCCTGCCGGAAGCGCCGCACCCCCCGGGGCTCCACCCGGAAGATTACGGCCCATGTAATGCACTAATGCTCTAATCACGGCAATCGCGACTACATGTAGTCGTCGGATTTCAGCCAAAACAGGCCAACTAGCACCTGGAATGGACAAAGGACGCAACCTCGGAGCGGTTAAAGAATGGGGTAGGGCACCACCAAACCAAACTCCATGCTGCCAAACATCAATAGGTACTTCCTGTGCTCTGTACGGAGTATACTCATTAGGTACAACCGTGGGAGTGTATGTGTGGAATACGCCTGAATTAGCGTCCACTGGCGGAAATGTCACCCACGAATTAAAGAGTTCGTAAGGGTAAGCATGTTCCGCACTCACCACCATAATCACAGCCAAGCCCTCCAAAGGTACATTGTAAGCCCGCAAATGATCTTGCACCGCAATGCGACTATGCTGCGGAATGTCCACGGGTTGGGCCATGACAGCACAGGAATCAGAAAAAACAAAGTAAACTTTGTAGCACAACTGGGTAGTAATTCAAGGAAACCGTTTTAGAAAGAATCAAGCTTGAAAAGACCTATTTCAAAAATAGGTAGGTTTTTCCGACACCACCGTTTACCGGAAACGTCAGTGAAGGGGTTAAGGATTGAATGATATACTACTCGAGTGTCATGATATAAGGCCAACAACGTATGGGCTCCATGTAGCGGGAATTCCGTTCTCCTACAGAACTGTGCATAGAGACCTGGAACCTCAGTGAATTAGGATGGCCCAAAACTCACCACAGTACCCAAAATCCCCTTACCGAGCTAGCTACAGTGTCTCATTGGTCATAACAAACTCCCAATGCTTAGACAGATCAGAACATGAACTTAGAGTACCTCAGGAATCGTGGAACACATGAACACTCTTTCGTTATATAATCATCACAAACCAGAACGTGGAGTAAAAGAGGACACGTGCCCATTTGAAATATTTATTTACTAATGCAAGGTTCTCAAACGCAGTATCTTGTATAATACTAGCAAACACATTATAAGCAACAAAGTTATCAGCATAATTATCAGTCCATAAAAGCCGAATGGTGAAAGCATACTAATATGCTGAAATGAATGGAAATTAACAATGTCTAATTCACACACTCCCTATTTAGTATAGTATTTTATATCTATGAAGGTCTCCTTTGGGTTTTAGCAGGGCGGGCCCATACCTTAAAATCTAAGTGGCAGGAGGATCACATCACCTTCCACCAGCTCTCTGCATGCGAAGCACATCAAGTGTGTTTTTGTGCGTTCAGCACAACAATATAAAACTCGCCTAGAGCCAGATTTTGGCAGCAGCATGTGTGTTATGGCTATAGGGGTGTGAAGATCAGACCTTACAACAACACTGGGTTAAGTTATCCGTGTAGCCTTCAGCACTCGCTGTGCAGACAGAGTGCAGAACAAAACTGATATCAGAGCAATAACATATTATTTCTCTAGTAAATCACGAAGCTCTTCTGGGTTGACAGCTAAAACAACAATTATGTGTCATGTGCAAAAGTGAAGCAAGAATGAAAATGGCGTGCAAACATTTAATAAACTCATGCTAACTTAACACAGTATGTAGAAAAGAAGTAGCTATATGACAGTGTGTGTGTGGGGTTGTGTGTAGGTGGTGGGTTGTGTGTGTGGGTGTGTGTGTGGGGGCATTTGGTGTGTGTGTGGGGTTGTGTGTGTGGTTGAGTGTGGTTGTGTGTGATTGTGTGTGTGGGAGGTTGTGTGTGGGTGTGGGGGGGTTGTGTGTGTGGGTGCGTATGGGGGGTTGTGTGTGGGGGGGTTGTGTGTGTGGGGGGGTTGTGTGTGTGGGTGTGTGTGGGGGTTTGTGTTTGGGGTTGTGTGTGTGTGGGGTTGTGTGTGGGGGGTTGTGTGTTTGGGGAGTTGTGTGTGTGTGGTTGTGTGTGGGGTTGTGTGGGTGTGTGTGTGGGGGGGGTTGGGTGTTTGTGGTTGTGTGTGTGTGGGGTTGTGTGTATGTGGGGGGGTTGTGTGTTGAAGGGTTGTGTGTGGAAGGGTTGTGTGTGTGGGGTTGTGTGTGTGTGGGGTGTTGTGTGTGTGGGGTTGTGTGTGAAAGGGTTGTGTGTGTGGGGTTGTGTGTGTGGGGGGTTGTGTGTGTGTGGGGTTGTGTGTGTGGGGGTTGTGTGTGTGTGAGGTTGTGTGTGTGGGGGTTGTGTGTGTGGGGGTTGCGTGGGTGTTGGGGGTTGTGTGTGGGGTTGGGTGTGGGGGGTTGTGTTTGTGGGGGGTTGTGTGTGGGGGGGTTGGTTGTGTGTGCAGGTTGTGTGTGTGTGAGGTTGTGTGTGTGTGAGGTTGTGTGTGTGATGGGGTGTGTGTGGGGGGTAGTGGGTGGGGGGTTGTGTGTGTGGGGGGTTGTGTGTGTGTGTGTGGGGTTGTGTGTGGGGTGTGTGGGGTTGTGTGTGGGGTGTGTGTGTGTGGGGGAGAGTGGTGGGGGGGTGTGGTGGGGTGGGGAGTTGTGTGTGGGGGGCTGTGTGTGTGTGGTTGGTTGTGTGTTGAGTTGTGTGTGGGGGGGTTGTGTGTGTGGGGGGTGTTGTGGGGGTGTGGGGGTGTTGTGTGTGGGGGGTTGTGTGTGTGGGTAGTTGTGTGTGTGGGGTTGTGTGTGGAGTTGGGTGGGTAGGGTTGTGTGGGAGGTTGTGTGTGGGAGGTTGTGTGTGGGGGGTTGTGTGTGGGGGGGTTGTGTGTGGGGGGGGTCTGGGTGTGTGTGGGGGGTTGTGTGTGGGGTGTGTGTGGGGAATTGTGTGGGGAGGGGGTTGTGTGTGCGTGTGTGTGTGTGTGGGTGGGTGTGTGTGGGGAGTTGTATGTGTGGGGTGTGTGTGTGGGGGGTTGTGTGGGGTGTGTGGGTACAAACACACAAGTACTCTATAACTAGCACATTGACCCATTGCCAGGGAGCGCAGAATGGTAGATGTGCTGTCAGTGGAATTACACTGAAAACAAAGAAAAAAATAAAACTGCAGTTGTGCTCTAGTAGGACTAGTGCACAAGTGTTGTCAGTGGAATCGCACTGAAAAGAAAGAGAAGGAAAGAGAGACTTGGAGATAAACAAGCAGGAAGCAGAGCCAGACAATGTATTTTACCCATGTATTATGGAGTGAATGTATGTGGTTCCAGTAATGAGGTTAAGAGACCACCAGAAAGAAATGTACTCTTTACAAGCATATGAATTAGATCTTATTTCAAGTTTTGGTTGAAAGGGCTCTGGCATGGAATAAACATCACACAGTTGCTGTAACACATCATGCAGTATAGCACACAACTCAGGTCTGACAACCAGCAGGTTCATAAGCAGAATACTTCAATAATAGTTACATGAACCCACACATGAAACTTGCCAGAGCATAATAAAAACAGAACTAAACTTTAATGTAAATTGTTCTATGCAACTTGCATCCAAGCGACAGCCAAACTTCAAATCTAAAATCACAAACTATCCACTGAAGAGGCATGGATGTCTGAAAAGTCTTGAATAAAGATAAATAAAAAGACCTCCATGACAAGATGTTTCAAACTGCAGCAACACCAGGCAAGGGCATCTGCGCTTTATAAATCCTGATTGATTTGATTGATTAACTGTGGGAGTCTAACTGCCTCCAAAGTCTTCTAAGTAATTTTTGGCACCAGAGTGCTGTGTGCATGGGAAAGTGAACACTTTGGAGGTCGCTGCTAGAAATACCACTGGGAGAAACGTAATAATGGGCTGAACTGTTTCCAATGAGAAGGCAAACAATGTCACGCAAATAGAGAGACATGCCATCTACCCTTGTGATGGAGGCAGAGAGTGCAGGCAGGCTCCACCAGAGATCACATGCACTCAATAGCTGATTAAGCAACGTGTGTATGCGAACTCTTCTGAGACAATGCAAGAAAGGGCTGTTTGGGGGGACCGCCGTGAAGCCGGACAGGCCAGTTAAAAGTACTGAATGTGACCAGGATGAACACAGCATGGATTTTTTAAACAAATTGCTGCGTGAATTCTAAAACGTCACTCTAGTACAGCCTGTTGCTGGATGCAAGGTTGGAAATGGATACTCGATAGCAAACAGTTTTGGCAACGATAAGCCAGGGCTGTTAGTGACTGCGGGAGTGAGACACAGAAAGAACAACGGGTTGGCAGTCTGGAGAGAGGCACAGAGATAGAGACCATTACCATTACATGTAGAAAGTAAAAGAGAAAATAAATTGTTAAAGGCAGACAGAGAAGCAAATGCAGGGTTGAAACAGGGAGAAAGGCAGGTGAAAAGGTTGTAGGCGATTAGACAAAAGAGGAGATTAGAAAAGAAAAGAAAGTGGGAAAATTCTCTGGGTAGAGTGGGTAGAGAAACATAGGTGTAGGAGAAAGAGAAAAGAAAATAGCAGAGGTGAGGCTGGTGACTTGGATATACATAGAAAGAGAACGATGGACAAGAGGGAATAAAGTGGAAGGAAGAAATGAGGGTTGACAGCAGAAAACCACAGAAGTGAAGCTAGTGGGAGAGAAAAGGAGATAAGGAGAGAGGTGAGAAAGGCTCAATAGACAGGACAAGCGGCAGGGGGGAGGCGGGGAGCGTATCCCTTTGAAGTAGCTCATGGCCTCATGGCCGTGATAATGGAAAGCAATTAGGGGGGAGGTGGGAGGGAGGCTGATGGCTTTGTGTGAAGCAGGCAGGCGGCTCGGGAAGCAAATGGAGAGCGCGTGCACGGACACACATGCACTCGGCAAAATCCGCCTTTTAGCTTTCTGGTTTAAAAGCAATAGGTCTCTCTACGAGACCTAAAAAACCACTTCTTTATTAACCCCTTCGACGCTCATGACAAGCTCAGCTCGTCATGAGTTACGCCTGTCAGACGCTCATGACGAGCTGAGCTCGTCATGAACCGCGGGTTTTCGCAAAAGTCAGCGCACAACGGGAAAACGCGTAGCGCGCATGGTGCTATTAATAGAATATACTATACCCCCTATAGAATTGCTAAGTTTGTCAGTAACCCAACTCCTAGGTGCCCTAAATGCGGTATGCTTAAGGTGGATGATTTGCATATGTTTTACGAATGTTCTCAATTAAAAAGATACTGGCAGAATGTGGAATTGGCATTAACGGGTATATTTGATTGTACGGTTAACTTAGATCCAGCATTGGTCATTTTTGGTTTAAACTCTTCATTGGAAAAATGCCTATCTAGAGCACAGTCTGGCCTCTTTTTAAATCTGATTCTGTTGGCCCGAAGAGAACTATGCGTCCTATGGAAAAATCCAGCTGCTCCTGATTATGAGAAATGGCTCCGGGCTGCATTTGCAATGGCAAGGCTTGACTGTACAGTTGGCAACATCTGGGCGCCCCTTGGTGTGTTGGGGGAAGGCACTAAGGTTGATATAAGATTGTCCAAGGATTACACCAAGCCCCTTACAAAGAAGCAGGCCTGGCGGCCCGTAGTGAATGCAGGAACATGGACCAGGGTGCCAAGGATCAAAGCGGTCTAACATGTTACGATTGCAGACACTTACGGTGGTATGAGGACAATAAAAAAAAATGTGTGGTGTGCTCCCTTCATGTAATGTGCCGTGTGCTCCCTCCATGTAACATGCTGTGTTCTCCCTCCATGTAATGTGCCGTGTGCTCCCTCCATGTAATGTGCCATGACCTCCCGCCATGTAATGTGCTTTGTGCTCCCTCCATGTAATGTGCCATGACCTCCCGCCATGTAACGTGCAGTGTGCTCCCTCTATGTAACGTGCAGTGTGCTCCCTCCATGTAACGTGCAGTGTGCTCCCTCCATGTAATGAGCTGTGTGCTCCCTCCATGTAATGTGCCATGGCCTCCCGCCATGTAACGTGCCGTGTGCTCCCTCCATGTAATGTGGCGTGTACTCCCTCCATGTAATTTGCTGTGTGCTACCGCCATGTAACGTGCAGTTTGCTCCCTCCATGTAACATGCTGTGTGTTCCCTCCATGTAACGTGCAGTGTGTTCCCTCCATGTAATGTGCCACGAACTCCAGCCATGTAACGTGCAGTGTGCTCCCTCCATGTAACGTGCTGTGTGCTCCCTCCATGGAATGTGCTGTGTGCTCCCTCCATGTAACATGCAGTGTGCTCCCTCCATGTAATGTGCCGTGTGCTCCGTCCATGTAATGTGCCATGACCTCCCGTCATGTAACGTGCAGAGTGCTCCCTCCATGTAATGTGCTGTGTGCTCCCTCCATGTAATGTGCCATGACCTCCCGCCATTTAATGTGCTTTGTACTCCCTCCATGTAATGTGCCATGACTTCCCGCCATGTAACTTGCAGTGTGCTCCCTCTATGTAACGTGCAGTGTGATCCCTCCATGTAACGGGCAGTGTGCTCCCTCCATGTAATGAGCTGTGTGCTCCCTCCATGTAATGTGCCATGACCTCCCACCATGTAACGTGCAGTGTGCTCCCTTCATATAATGTGCTGTGTGCTCCCTCCATGTAATGTGCCATGACCTCCCGCCATGTAACGTGCCGTGTGCTCCCTCCATGTAATGTGGCGTGTACTCCCTCCATGTAATTTGCTGTGTGCTACCGTAACGTGCAGTTTGCTCCCTCCATGTAACATGCTGTGTGCTCCCTCCGTGTATTGTATTGTATTGTATTGTAAGGGACATTTATAAAGCGCGCTGACACCATGGGTTTCCTGGCGCTGGCAGACTGCTGGGGGGGGGGGACTGGGAGGAATTAGCCAGATTGAGGGAAGAGCCAAGTTTTTAGGGATTTACGGAAGAGGGTGAGGGAATTGGAGGTTTTGAGAGAGATGGGGAAAGAATTCCAAAGTTTGGGGGCCAGAAATGCAAATCTCCGGCCTCCAGATCTGCAGAGTTTGACAGGGGGAATGAGTAAGAGGTGCAGATGAGAAGATCTCAGGTTCCGAGAGGGGCTATAAGTCCTGATGAGAGATTTCAAAAAGACAGGACAGGAACCAGATAAGGATTTAAAGGTGAGGCAGCCGATCTTAAAGGCTGCCCTCGAGGTAACGGGGAGCCAATGCAGTTTATGAAGGAGGGGTTTGGCGGATTGCCATTTCGGACTCCCAAAGGCCAATCTCGCCGCTTGATTCTGAACGAATTGCAGTCTGCAAAGAGATGTTTTGGGCAGACCATGATAGATAGCATTCGAAAAATCTAAGCGGGAGAGGACGAGGGCCATGATTACTTGCAGGAGAGCTTCAGGGGTGAGGAGATAAGCCACCTTCCTGATCCTGCGCAGCTGGAACATGCAGGAGGAGACAACTGTCCCCACCTGAGGCCCGAGGGAGAGACCGGAGTCAATAGTGATCCCAAGGCTTTTTACCGAGGCCACAGGGGTGGGGGGGAGGCCAAGTTCTGCCGGCCAAAAATGCGGACCCCAGTGGGTAGAGCTCCTACCCGGGAGGAGAAGCTCCGTCTTTCCGGGATTCAGCTTAAGCTGATTTTGGCACATCCACGATAGAATGTGGGACATAACTGCCTGAAAGTTGGGAATAGCAGAGGGGGAATCAAGAGGGAAAATGAGTTGCAGGTCGTCCGCGTAATTGAAAACGGTGACGTCCCACTGCCTCAAGGAAAAAAGAAGGGGTCGAAGATAAAGATTGAAAAGAAGGGGGGATAGAGAGGAGCCCTGAGGGACCCCACAGGGCAAGTGCTCCCGAGGAGCTCTGAAAGTGCCCAGGCTGAGGGTCTGAGACCGCCCGGTCAGGAAGGATTTGACCCATGCCAACGCCAGGCCCTGGATGCCAGCTTGCTCGACACGGTGGAGAAGGATGTTGTGGTCCACCGTGTCGAAGGCAGCCGACAGATCTAATAAAACCAGGGCCTGGGGGGTACCCTTGTCGGCACCGTCTCTCAAGGCATCCATCACAGCCAAGATGACAGTCTCCGTAGAGTGGCCGGGTCTGAAGCCGGCCTGGTTGGTCTCAAGAAAGGTGGAGTTCTCAATAAACTGTGAGAGGCAGGTGGTGACATGGGCTTCCAAAATTTTGGAGAAAAAAGGCAGAAGAGAGATAGGGCGGTAATTCGCCGGGACGGCGGGATCAGCCCCAGGCTTCTTCAGTAGAGGCACCAACACGGCCTCCTTGAAGGAACGGGGTAATGTGTAATGTGCTGTGTGTTCCCTTCGTGTAACGTGCAGTGTGTTCCCTCCATGTAATGTGCCACGACCTCCAGCCATGTAACGTGCAGTGTGCTCCCTCCATGTAACGTGCTGTGTGCTCCCTTCATGGAATGTGCTGTGTGCTCCCTCTATGTAACATGCAGTGTGCTCCCTCCGTGTAATGTGCCGTGTGCTCCGTCCATGTAATGTGCCATGACCTCCCGTCATGTAACGTGCAGAGTGCTCCCTCCATGTAATGTGCTGTGTGCTCCCTCCATGTAATGTGCCATGACCTCCCGCCATGTAACGTGCTGTGTGCTCCCTCCATGTAATGTGCTGTGTGCTCCCTCCATGTAATGTGCTGTGTGCTCCCTCCATGTAATGTGGCATGTGCTCCCTCCATGTAATGTGCTGTGTGCTCCCTTCATGTAATGTGCTGCGTGCTCCCTCTATGTAATGCGATCGCCTTTAAGCAGGTTGCTCGTGACATGAAGGTTGGTGACATATGGATGTGCGCGTTGGCATCAGGTGTGTGCCAGGGAAGAGGCTGGTGGCATTAGTTCATGGCAGCCGCTGCTCCGTCTAGCCCCTCCCTCGGTATCTGGTGCTGCTGGGCAGAGGGTCAGACAGTCCGCCGCTATTGTCTAGGACAGGAGTTAGAAGAGTTAATGTCTGTGTGCTCTCTCCATGTAATGTGACATGTGCTCCCTCCATGTAATGTGTCATGACCTCCCGCCATGTAACGTGTAGTGTACTCCCTCCATATAATGTGCTGTGTGCTCCATGTAATGTGCCATGACCTCCCGCCATGTAATGTGCCTTGTGCCCCCTCCCCCCCCACCCCCGTGTCGGCCACGCCCACTGCTAACCGAGGGCCCAGTCTGAGGGAAGAAACACACGTGTGCAGAGTGCAGCACATGGCTGAGGGCCCAGGTCACGTGTCCAACAACATACAGCGGGCGGGGAGTTTCAAGACAGAACTTCAAGTCCCAGAATGCAAAGCGGCACAGACAAGAAGACCAATCCGGCTTTTGGTATCAAGGTGCTAACTGACCGCGCGCGACATGCGCAATACACACAGACATCACGGGGGGCCTCGATCATTCTGTCAAGAAGGCAGCAAATAAAGGAGTAGCTCGCCCAGGCGCCACAGCCCTTGCCCCGCCCACTGGCCCATTTCCTGGCAGGGGGTCATCAGCGATCTTGTTGCAAACATCAGTCCGGTGTGAAGGCTTCCACGGCAGGAATAAGTGTCAGCCTGGCTCAAACGTGCAAGTCACTGAAGTGCAAACTCAGGGTGGCAGCAAATCTTCAAAGAGAACACACGATGAAAACTTGGGCGCAGGTGGCAAACGTTTCACTCTGGTGCAAGCCTGGAAACAAGTGGCAAACATGTCACTCAGGTGCAAACTTGGAAACAAGTGGCAAACAGTTCAATCAGGCGCAGGAATGTCAGCCTGGTACATCCATGCCACCTAGGTGCCAACACACAGAACAGGTGTCGAGGTCACACACCGTCTCAAACAGACCAGGAAGTACAAACCACGAAACAAGTGGCAAACATTTCACTCAGGTGCAAACTTGGATACAAGTGGCAAACATTTCACTCAGGTGCAAACTTGGAGACAAGTGGCAAACATTTCACTCAAGTGCAAGCTTGGGTACAAGTGGCAAACATTTCACTCAGGTGCAGGAACGTCAGCCTGATGCACACATGCCACCTAGGTGCCAACACACAGAACAGGTGACGAGCTGGCATACGACATCAAACAGACCAGGAGTACAAACCTCGAAACAAGTGGCAAGCATTTCACTCAGGGGCAAACTTGGAAACAATTGGCAAACATGTCACTACAGGCTCAAGAACTGCCGCGTTTTAGAACCTGACCCCAGGGGAAACAGATCGGCGGGCTTCCAATGTGACACCGAGGTGCAGACATGGCAGGAAGCTAAAACTGCCTCCCCCAGAAGCCACCGGGTTCCTCGGGTGCAGGGAAGACCCACTTCCTCTCAAATCTGCATTATCCCTTCATTTGTGGGAAGGCCATCCTAACTTGGCCTTTCAGCTCCCACGAGTCAATAGGAACAGCTCTACCCACCACCACCAGCAGGTTAGAGTCACCGACTCACTGCGCGTGCACCTCTGCGCGTGCACACTTCTGGGGCACACTCGAGGCTCCAAGAACGAACAGAGCTGGATCTTGGGCGAGGATGTGGGAGGACAAAGGGCACCAGGTGGTATACAGGTGGGGGCATCAGGGGGGAGGGGTGCAGCCAGTGGGGCCAACACCCACCCTCTTGAACGAGATAGTGACTTTTTTCAGCTTGGCATGGGTCGACGAGGTAGGACCGGCCTACAAGGCGACCTGGCTGTGCCCGAAGCAGTGACGTAACACTAGCCCCGCGGTGGGGGGGGGGGGGGCGAGCTCCAGGGGGTCCGGAGGGTGGGTGGCCCCCTCCTTGTACTTTGCTGGGGCCCCCTCAGGTTTCGTTACGTCACTGGCCGGAAGGGCTGGCCTCGCAGTTTTCGTGGCTGTTTCGGGCCCTGCAAACACGTCGTGGGCTCTTTTATTTTGGTGCCTCACCCATTTCCTGCGCCAGTGGTCGTGTTTTATTGCTACTACTTTTAAGATTTAAGGCTGTGCAAATCCGATGCAAACGTCTCTAAATATCTGCAACCCTATTTACTATAGTCCGCACATCACAGCTCGTGTGTTCACAGTGCACCCTTTCACACACAACTTCACAAATGATATCACCCGCATGTCTGCAACCAGGAGGGGGTGACCCCGGAGGGCCACCGGGGGACTCGGACCCGTCCATCCCATCCACCCGGCAATGTAGGGTCCCAAGTCCTGCAGTGAGGGCACCCCCCCCCCCCCCCCCCCCCCGGGTGAACCACATAGAATGAAAAGCGGCCAATCAGCCCCTCAGTGTTATCATGTGGAGATTACTCACAACATCCTTTCCTGAATGACGGATCCTAGAGAGCCTGTGCACCACAAAGGCGACCAGGGCACGAAGGACCTTTGCCCTCCCCAGCAACGAGGAGGGGTCTCGCAAAGGCCTAGGTTGTGTTTCTGATCCGTGCCACATTCAACAGGATGGAAAATATCTACCCGATCACTTCTCACAGAATGTGCGTTATGAAGGGCCCCTGATGAGTTCAAAACAGAGTGCATGCCTGGGGCCCATTGATCAGTTCGCACAGAATCTGTTACAAGCACTCCCTGATCAATTCATACCGAATGCACGTCATGCACTCCCTGATCAATTCATACTGAATGTGCCTCACTCACTCTCTGATCAATTCATACAGAATGTGCATCATGCACTCCCTGATCAATTCACACAGAATGTGCATCACGCACTCCCTGATCAATTCATACAGAATGTGCATCATGCACTCCCTGATCAATTCATACTGAATGTGCCTCACTCACTCTCTGATCAATTCATACAGAATGTGCATCATGCACTCCCTGATCAATTCATACAGAATGTGCATCACGCACTCCCTGATCAATTCATACAGAATGTGCATCATGCACTCCGTGATCAATTCATACTGAATGTGCCTCACTCACTCTCTGATCAATTCATACAGAATGTGCATCATGCACTCCCTGATCAATTCATACAGAATGTGCATCACGCACTCCCAGATCAATTCATACAGAATGTGCATCACGCACTCCCTGATCAATTCATACAGAATGTACATCACGCACTCCCTGATCAATTCAGACAGAATGTGCATCACGCACTCCTTCATCAATTCATACAGGATACGCATCATGCACTCCCTGATCAATTCATACAGAATGTGCATCATGCACTCCCTGATCAATTCATACAGGATACGCATCATGCACTCCCTGATCAATTAATACAGATGGTGTATTATGCACTCCCTGATCAATTCATACAGAATACGCATCATGCACTCCCTGATCAAATAATACAGAATGTGCATCACGCACTCCCTGATCAATTCATACAGAATATGCATCATGCACTCCCTGATCAATTCATACAGGATACGCATCATGCACTCCCTGATCAATTAATACAGATGGTGTATTATGCACTCCCTGATCAATTCATACAGAATACGCATCATGCACTCCCTGATCAAATAATACAGAATGTGCATCACGCACTCCCTGATCAATTCATACAGAATATGCATCATGCACTCCCTGATCAATTCATACAGAATATGCATCATGCACTCCCTGATCAATTCATACAGAATATGCATCATGCACTCCCTGATCAATTCAAACAGAATACGCATCATGCACTCCCTGATCAAGTCAAACAGAATACGCATCATGCACTCCCTGATCAATTCATACAGAATGTGCATCATGCACTCCCTGATCAATTCATACAGAATATGCATCATGCACTCCCTGATCACTTCAAACAGAATACGCATCATGCACTCCCTGATCAATTCAAACAGAATACGCATCATGCACTCCCTGATCAATTCATACAGAATGTGCATCACGCACTCCCTGATCAATTCATACAGAATATGCATCATGCACTCCCTGATCACTTCAAACAGAATACGCATCATGCACTCCCTGATCAATTCATACAGAATATGCATCACGCACTCCCTGATCAATTAATACAGATGGTGCATCATGCAATCCCTGATCAATTCATACAGAATTTGCATCACGCACTCCCTCATCAATTCATACAGAATGTGCATCATGCACTGCCTGATCAATTCATGCACTCCCTGATCAATTCATACAGAATGGGCGTCATGCACTGCCTGATCAATTCATGCAATCCCTGATCAATTCATACAGAATGGGCGTCATGCACTCCCTGATCAATTCATACAGAATGTTCATCACGCACTCCCTGATCAATTCATACAGAATTTGCATCATGCACACCCTGATCAATTCATACAGAATACGCATCATGCACTCTCTGATCAATTCATACAGAATACGCATCATGCACTCCCTGATCAATTCATACAGAATACGCGTCATGCAATCCCTGATCAATTCATACAGAATACGAATCATGCACTCCCTGATCAATTAATACAGAATGGGCGTCATGCACTCCCTGATCAATTCATACAGAATGTGCATCAAGCACCCATTTATCAATTCATACAAAATGCACATCTAGCACCCCTAATCAGTTCATACAGAATGTGCATCAAGTACCCCTTGAACAATTCATACAGATTGTGCACCAATGGTCCCAGATTAATTGATACAGAATGTGCATCAATGGCCCACTGATCAGTTCATACAGAGTGAATGCTAACTTTTTAAAACTAAACCCGAAAAAAACGAGATTCTGGAATTTGGTAAAAAACCTTCATTCTGGAGCTACTGTTGGTGGCCCGTTGGTGGCCCCCTGAAGCCGGCATTTGCCCGTCAACGGTGGCCTGGGCCAGAAACCTCGGTTTTCTCATTGATAAAGATCTTACTTGTGCTCCCCAAATTAACCAAGTGATCTTTGCCTGTTTTTTACACTTAAGATACTGCGCAAAAATCTTCCATTCATCCTGTTTTCCCTTAGGAAAACGGTGGTTGGCGCCCTTATCCTATCAAGGATAGATTACTGTAATGGCCTTTACTTGGATGCTGGAGTGAAACAGCTGAATAAGCTTCAGTCACTTCAAAATGCTGCAGCTAGAGTTTCGTATGGTCTACCTAAGCATCATTTCACTTCGGCCAGTATTAAACTACATTGGCATCCGGTGAGACGACGGGTGAATTTCAAAGCCCTATGAATAGTGCATAAAGCTCTCTATGGAGGTGGGGCGGAAGGCGTACAACAATTATTCCACCAATACATTCCATCGCGCTGCCTACGGTCTTTGGACACCAGGCTTGGTTCTTCCTCCCCTGACAAAAAGGGTCATTTGGGGGGGGGGGGCATTTTTCATTCTTGGTAGCCAAACTATGGAACTCTCTCCCCGTCTCTCTCCGACTACAGCCCTCACGTACCATCTTTAGGAAAGCTATCAAAACCAGCTCTTAACACAATGCTAATGACTGTGCGTTCTCAGATCACTCCACCCAGCGCCAAGACGCCTCGGCATAACTGCGTTATACAAGTACCCTCAGTCAGTCAGTCAGTGTGCATCAAGCGTGCTTTACTCAATCAAAGCTCTGGCACCGCTGCCCTGAGGTGTCTCATTAAACATTAATGTCTCTGGATCATAAGTCCCAACATTTATGTGGGATCATATGCGACCACAAGATGATAGCCTTGGAATAGTTGACTTATCCAAGGAAACCTGCCCAAAATCCGATCTCGGGTCCTTTTCGATCTAGTGTTGCCAAGTCATAAAGACGAAGGATGAAAAGGGCCTGGTGCTGGAGCCCCACTTGACTTGCTGCTCTGTGCACCGTCTCCCATAGCTGTGTAAAACACAACCCTCTGATGTGGAGACACTTGATGGTCACTGCCATCAGCACAAAGGGTTTTCCCTCCATTGTTGTAATCTGGACAAAGCGTGTTAAACGAATGAACCGTCAACCACCAACACATATCTGTATGCTGTGGTGCATTAAAAGACGGAAAACCTGAAAATTGAGATTGCATTGTTGAAGATTATTCAAAAAGTTCAGGGCAAAATCAACATTTGTAAGAACTAGAAGACCACCTTCCCAGTTCTTCTGATGATCCGGGCTAAACCCAGCACTCGCCCGCTTGGCTTGGCCAATCGATGCCCACACTGTTCATGCAGATGAAAACAACAAACCCCCATCTCCATTAACCAACAGAGCTATGGGCAAGGCCAGTGGACTCGCTACCAAGTGCTGCCCAGAAGCCTCATGAGGAACCTACAGAGCATAGAGCCCCTTGGACACAGATATTTGTTGCCTTCCCCAACAAGTCCATGTTGGAGTGTGCCAGTGTTATGCACGCTCCGATGGATACATTACATATCTGTAGTCCCCCTTATGGCCAATTCTTGACCAAATTCCTATCAGAAAGGCCCCATAGAAGAGAAGCCCGCACGCTGTCAGAAACAATTTATCTTCATATCTTGAAGTGCAACCTTTGGGCAACAGAGCAGTTATGCTGTACAGCGTCCAGGTCCCTGATGGACATCTAGGATAGGTCTTCCTCTCTGCAAACCTTGACAAACCAGTGAAAGCTCTGGTGCTGAGGAAGTGGGTTAAGCTGTCACCAACTCCTAATAGTCTAGGCAAGGGACTTATAATGGCCAAATGAGCCCTTGTGTAACTGACCACCCACCCCTGCAGATCCTGGATTAATAATATACCTAACTCCAAAGAGAAGATCTCTCCCCTCTCTCTTTCACAGAAGAAAACCCAGTTCACACTGAGAGCTAAAAAAACAGTCATCAGTTGTGGAGTAGCGGGGCACCAAGTTTCCAAAGCTCTTCTGAACATTATATCATGTGTTCGGCAGCCTGGGGGTGATGTCTTCTGAAATCAAGCATGGGCAGCGTTATTCAAGATACCTGGGACATGTTTAGCACAGAACACTACAGTATCTTTGAGATAAACCACAAACATCAGGAACCTCAACAACAGATGTTTGCAGGACGCGGTATGCCTGTTTATGGCTTCATCCACTGGCACGTCACCAGAAAAGCGACTCTTTCATCAGAGAAAGATAGAGTGATGGAAACAGTTGAAGGAAAGCCATGTTCCTCATGGATCCTCAGTGCCCACTGAGTCTGAAGCGTGTGATACTAAAGATGAGCCATTTTCGACGGTGGGTGGGTCTGATGTGAACATGACAGACAGCTTAGAGGTCTTTCAGACTGCTTGCTTTTGTGCCTAGTGTTCTCTCCACCCTTGAAAGTAATAACACAGGGAGCTGGGTCGCCTAGAGAGGCTTGGAAAAAAATATATATACTGAAGATATTCTTCAGTGGTCAAAGGTTTAGTCTTACACGTTACACTAGGGAACCAAGAAACAGAGTCTGCCGGACTATGGTCTTTGCCAGGTCGATTCATTATATTAAACCTATAGATCTATAGGTGAAGTCTCCATTGTTCTGTTTGTGGAGTCACCTTTGCCTTCTGGTTTCTAAAGATTGTGAGACGAGCCTGGAGGTCAGTGGGGACAGTGAAAGGCTTGGCAAGTATGAAGAGTTGAAAATGTTCACAGGCCCACACTACAGCCAAACTCGCTTACTCAGCTTCAGACTAGGCCTTCTCAGGGATGGTGAGGCTGGGGCTGGTCAAAGCACTTACCCACCCAGGACCTCAGGGTCAGCATCACATTGAACAAGAATCGCTCAATGTCCATCGGGACTTGGGTCCAGCAGGACTCTATTCAACCACGCTTTCTTTGTGTAGTAAAGATTCAAAATAAACAAACAAGTTGCAACGAGCTGGATTATCATGGTATTCTAGGTGTTGGAGATGCTCTGGAGCTAATTGTGACCTCCTGCATATAATTTAAGAATGTCCTTTTGTAAAAAAAAATTGGTTGTAAATAGGAGCTACACTATTAGAAACGATTCCTCTTTCACTCCCTCTCACACCTGCCACTACTTTGCTACATGAACTTAGATGTTTTCCTACTATTTCACGACCACAGAGACGACTCTTACACACTGCACTTTCTACTGCTAAACTATGTGTTTTAAGATTATGGCAATCATGTAGCCCTCCCTCCAAAGAGGATTGGATGGTTGCGATGATACAGACAGCATCATATGAACAGATAATATATAGGATTCAAGACCAAGAACAAATATTCCAGCAGGTGTGGACTCCCTTTCTTCACGATTCCTGAAATTTTAATTCTCTTTTCTTTTCTTTCCCTCCCTATATATAGCTTTTCCCTTCTCCTTTTTCCTTTTCTTTTTCCTCCTTTTTACATTTCTGTGTAATATTGCAGATGAATGTTATTTGTCACCTACTGACTTATGATTTACTATATTGTTTTGTATCCTATGAAATTGCCTATCTTTTACCTTCAATAAAAAAAATATGACACAAAATAAGCAAAGTTTTCAGCCTTGGTTTTTCAATAAGGTTGACATAAATGCCCAAAAGCGGTCAGCTGACCATTTGAAGGGGAGCCCTCTTTTTATTCAATCTCTCAAGGTTCTCTCAGTAAAGCACAGTAACAAGCTGACCTAGGAAGGCCCTCTTGAGATATTGTCAGGAACTTCAACCGATTTAAGAGTCGAAGTTTGGTGCATGCCACGCTCAGGGATGATGTGACCATAGAGTTTCAATGAAGTTCTTGCACATCTGCACTTTGTCCTTTTCTGAGTGTCACATTAGCATCAGGAGGTGCTTGCAATGTGTCATTGTGTCCTTCCAATGACCTTCCAAATACTAAAAACATGTCACTTTTATTTAGACAGAAATGCCATGGATCATGCATCAGCTTTTTTCATGAAATCCATCACCAGCGGCGGTGGCGATACCAAAACGAAGACATTTGTTTCTGAATAGGACACAATGAGTTGTAAAAGTGATAGTGTATAGCGCATTTTCTTCTAGCAGCAGCTGGTGGTAAGGAGCTTTTGTTCAGGTCGAGGTCTGAGAAGCATTTAGCCCCCATTAGCTGATGAATCTGGTCGTAATCGCATGGGGCAACATGTCTCTCACGCTTGATGGACAGGTTGGGTTGACATATATGTACATATGCAAATCTTCCCGCCGGAGTTGTGTATGGCCAGAGAAACAATGGAAGAGAGCCGTGTGGTGAGGCTTCTACAGAATATAGGTCTGAAGTTGCCTTGCTTTAAAATATTGTTGATCTGTTTCTCCGTCTGTTTGCGTGTGGTGCACGATAAACCTCCAGCCCGTTGGGCCACTGGTTTCATTGATTCCTCTATATGAAGACAGCTGCGTCAATCCTCGAGCTCGCCAACGTCTTGAAACAAATGACGAAGCATCTTCTCCACATCCAACACTTTTCCAGCAGATGCTCTGTATTTTCCTGGGCACAGGTCTTGGAGAAGGAGCAGTTCTAAGGCACCCTTGAACTCAGAAGACCTCCTGTGTCTGTAGCGGCTTCAACCATGTACAAGTCAAAGTTAATTCGACGACTGGACAGGGTCCAAGCAGCAGCAGCCTGACTGGCACTGAATGGGCCAAGAAAGGTCTCGGTCTCGGGAGCATTGAACGATCTACACTGGCTACCACTGAAACAAAGAATACAATTTAAGTCGCTTTGTTTTGTTTTTAGATCTTTGCATGGTGCAAGCCCCATTGCAAAAGAGACTCAAATGGAATGTCCCGGGGAGGAGCCTTCACTCCTCTTCAGCTAAGCTGGAACACGTGCCCACATACAGAAGAACTAGACAAGGCGTGGCCACATACAGAAGAACTAGACAAGGAGGATGAGCCTTTTCTATTGAAGCCGAACTCTGGAATCAATTACCGGACACCCCGAGACTATTCATCAACCTCCTGCAATTCAGGAAGGGTCTTAAATCTTGGCTCTTCCCTGCGTGACACTGAAGGGGTTCATTACGGCTTGACATCATCACAATGCAGGACCACTCTTTACTGCCCTCAAACTCTAACAATAGTGCTAGGATACTTGTTAGGAGACAAATGCACTTAAGAAATGTTTTAAATAAATAAAGAATCAAAATTGGGGAGAGGAGTTGGCCTCACAGCTAGCGAGGTTGACCTCGAATCTGGAGAACTGGGTTCGAGTCTCGGCAATGACGCTGAACATCCTGTGATTATGGGCAAATCACGTAATCTCACCATGCCTCACAAAAATGAATGTGTGTGTGTGTTCTCATGTAACGCAACTGGTGCTATGTAAAGCTCTCTGATACTCGATACCGGGTCAAGTTTGCGCTATATAAAACTCCGTACAAAAAATAAAAATTGACTGTACAGCCTGAGTGCACATAGGCCAACACTATCCCAGCCATTGGAGGGCTTTCTTTGAATCATTACATGATGTGTATGATTGCTGGTCTTGGGATAGGCTCGACTGGAAACCTTACAAACTTAGTATCAGTCATGACATTAACGGGGGTGACGTATCAAAGAGGAGTGGGTGGGGTATTTGGTCCATGTACACCAGTGTCAAGGAAGACTTCTGAGGGTTCAGCATGAATTAAGACCCTCCCGCTGATGCTTGGATTGGATCCAGGGATGGCGCAGACCTCGCGCTGGCTTCGTGATGGAGCTCGTGCTGGCTCTTGGTACTTCATCGTCACTTCTGATGAGGAGGAGAAATGAAAAATTGCACTTATATAGCGCGTAACTACCCGGAGGCCTCGCAGCGCTTTAGACTGATTGCTAGTGGCGGGCTCAGGGTAGATCAACACGCTTTTGCAAACAAGTGCGTTTTTAAAGCCTTTCTGAAGGGCATGTGGTTATTGTTCTCTCGGAGGGAAAGGGGGAGAGAGTTCCAAAGTTTGGCGGCGGTATGAGAAAAGGAACGACCACCCCAGCGAGCTTTGTTAATTTTGGTGGTGGTTACAAGCTGTAGAGAGCTGGAGCGTAAGGCTCTGGATGGTGTGTAAGGTGTAGCTATAGGGTGCAGAATTGCCAAGGAGGCCGTGTGCAAGGACCTCCTGTCGCTGTGGCTCTTGCAGACACTATGACCATGACATTTTTTCCCACATCCTGGAATGCTTTGAGCAGCAGGACAGGGACCTCCACGTGGGAGGCAGTAACCCCACCGGTCACACCTGGTATTGGGAAGGAGGGGTGAGGGGGTGGGGGGGGGTGAAGCAGACCACGACAAGGAATATGTGGAAAATGCTGCTTTATTGGAACAGGTGCGCATCACATATTAAATCAACCTTGGCAAAAAGCCTTCCAAAACTAAACCTCACTAAATACGTCACATCCCTAACCCCGACCCCTCCCCTAAAAGTTCATGACCCTGCCCCCACCCATACAATACAACATTTCAAACATTACAAAAACATGACATCACCATATCAATCATTGTAACCTATAAATACAAGCCCTCTGTTAACCAACTCCCATGCCTGCCCCTTCACATCTGCCAATCCCCCAAAACGTGTAATCTGAACTAAAAATGACCAACATATCCTTTCCCTGTCGATAACACAACTTACCCATTAAATCAACAAACCTCTGCCAAGACTGCCCAAAAACAACTAGACCTCGCATGGCACCTGCTCCAAGCAACAGAATACAGCAAAAGAAAACCTGCTCCCCTGTTCCAACGAAACCAACTAAACTAATAACTTACAGAAAATATATAAAAAATTAAAGAACAAAGGCCTACAAACTTATAAAAAATTGAGAAAAAAGCTAACAATAAATGGGAGGGGGGGGGGGGGGGAATTCCTGCCTAAGCTCCCATCCACCAGGTCACCAAACCTAAAATGGTGGCTGGGAGCAGGAGCCCAAAGCATTTATGCTTGGGCTCCAATTGGGCTACAAACTAGAACAAGCCCAAACCCTAAAATGGCCGATGCTCCTGCATATAAACCGCACCCCCACAGCCCCTCCCAAATCGCCCGAGAGGGGGAGGGGGGACCTCCCTGCGGTCGGCTGCCCCCCCCCCCGCTCCCCTCCCACCCCCCTTTGAGGCAGTGTGAGGGGTTTCTGGCATAAGCCGCTCACCACCAGAAACGTATCATTTTTGTGCTGTGTTTTATGCTGTTGGTGCTGGTCTGTGCCATCCGGGTGCCAACATGCCCACATCTGGGTGGCAATGAAACTGTAAAGGAGTGTGAGGGTCTCTCTGAGGGACCCTCATCAGAAAATATTGCAACATATAAGTTCTTCCACCTGGTCCTCAGATCTTGACCATCGAGATACATATGTAAATAAGGACACAGTAACATAATATCTTTTACTAAACATATTCTTTTGCCCCCAAAATATTGAAGAACGTGTATCCTTTTGTGCTCCTTGAAAGTAGAAAGATGGTCGACCAGGCACTAAATGTGTCAAGGTTTGGCTACTATAACAGTCTGTGCCATTTCAAAACCCTACACCGCAAAGCTGCAGGGGCGGCAAAACTCCGCATTCTGCCGGGTGTCTGGACTTACGATCAGGCTGCTGTGTAGAGTAGAGAGCTGTCTGTGAATCTCTCTGATCGGGTCTTCCAGCGGTGCCCCAGAGAGGCCCCCTTTATCTGCAGAAACTCAAAAGAGACCCGCCGAGGCGCCGGGGCGGCCCAGGCCCCACATCAAACAAGCCTCCTTCCGGCGGAGGTGCCTTTAGATATGTGCTGGCCAAACATTGGAACACGACCTGTCCCCCCGCCCCACCCCCGTTCAGGAAACCTCTTGAGACCTTGCTTTTATATTATAAGGCATGCGCCACTGATTAGCTATAGCGCCAGGACGCTCTTTCTGAGCAGAAGTTGGGCTCTATACGTTTTGTTTTACGTTTTTTTGTTTTTTTAACATGACATACTGCACGCGGACGGCGACCGCGCATACTGTGGTCCCCATCATTACTAACAATAAGGGGGTGCTGACAGAGCGGGGGTAAAGCATAGTCTATCTCACTGACATTGGTTTGCGTAAAAGGGTTCGAGTCTCGGCAACGACGCTCAACATCCTGTGATTCTGGACAAGGAATTTAATTTGCCTGTGCCTAACAAAAAGGGATATGTCCTTGTGTAACGAAACTGGTGCTATGTAAAGCGCTCTATATATAACTCTAAAAAATGATATATATATATATATATAGCAGAAGAGGTCCCGCCCACCCGGATATCCGGTCTCAGGAGCTCCATACCACTCACCTAGAGATGCAGCATTCATCCTCACACTCAGAGGTGGCCGGGGTGAGCTTATTTTGTGTCATTCTGGGACTGGGGCACTTCTAGCTCCCCACCTCCCCCTCAAGCACTTGCAGGGTCCTGTCCCCTGGCCTAGCGAGGCCTAGGTGTCTCTTTCGTCCACCCTAGGGTGCAGACAGAACGTGAATGAGGCAAATGGCGGCTCACCCGAGCAGGTGAGGCGCTGGCCCTTCCCTCACCGGTGCACTGTACCTTGGGGCCGGCCTAGCCTCGCGAGGGCGGCCTGCTACCTAGCCTTGGAGTCTCACCTGCACCCTCTCACTGCTGGGGTGGTTGCTACATGAGTGTGCCATGCCTTGTGACCCTGTCTTTAGCATTCTTATGAATCGGAGTTTTGAGAGCGCCACCGCTGGTGGGAGCAGGGATCGCAGAAAAACACTCAATGCAAATCACGCCTAAAAGTATGTCTGAGGTATTTTGCAAGATATATATATATATAATATATAAAACACACAATGCAAATCAATAAAAACTGGAGATATGTGATGGATGTAAGTTAGAGC
The DNA here is from genome assembly GCF_964263255.1 of Lissotriton vulgaris. NCBI lineage: Eukaryota > Metazoa > Chordata > Amphibia > Caudata > Salamandridae > Lissotriton > Lissotriton vulgaris. The sequence continues at coordinate 66,037,741 of NC_141691.1, read as the reverse complement.
CACACAGGCGTTTATCATGCCTGCCTTTATAACGTGTTCCGAACAACGAACGCGTCTTTACACCACATTCCGTCACCACGCACGTCGGCGTTACAACGACTTGCCTTAGGGAAAGCCAGGAGTTGGATTAGTATAATTTACTATTCCAACTCCAGTCTGTGCAACAGTAGGGAAGGTTTGCACTTAAAGTCCAGCATCCATCCAACAATGCTTTCCTTAAGGCAAGCTGTTGTAATGACTTGGATGGTAAAGGACTGCGTTGCAAAAAGACGCATCCGTTCGGACCACACTCTTAAGGCACAGCATGGTTTGAGTCGCTGTGTAAAGGCGGCTTCCCACCTGTTTCAGGTAAGAGCCGTCCCTGGCCATGCTCCAGGTTGCTGAGACACTATGGGACTATGGAGTAGCCATGGCAGAGTTTTAGAACACTCTAGCCCAAAGCCAACCAATAGTAGCCCAAAATCGCTGTTTTATGGAAAGGGGGGCTTGGTCTTAAATGAAGATTTGTGGCTAGACCATTTTACACATGTGGCGGTACGCAGACTGTCTGCCCCGTTGTCCTTGCAGCAGCACTGTCAAGTTTCCCAGGTCTGTGCGTGGTGCTGCTCCAGTCCACGTTTTTTTGGATCCTGGGACTTGTAGTCTTGTTTATTACATTATAAAACATTATTAGAAGTCCTAGAATTCAAAGACAAAACCTGGGCTCGACCCGCACATCCGGCATGGGTCTGGGAAACTTGGTAGCTCTGTCGCAGGGAGGTCTAGATACTGCAGCAGTACAAAGACGCACAGCAAGGATGCCATGGTGCCAGCCATACAAAGACGCACACCAAGGGTACCATGGTGCCAGCCATGCAAAGACGCACAGCAAGGATGCCATGGTGCCAGCCATACAAAGACGCACACCAAGGGTACCATGGTGCCAGCCATGCAAAGACCCACAGCAAGGATGCCATGGTGCAGCAGCTTAGTCACGTTCAGGAGGGCAATCAATCAAACAAACATTTATAGAGCGCAGCAAATCACTTGTGTGGGCCTGGAGGCAACAGGCTAACATTCACTCCAGGAAGTTGTACTTTACCTTTTTTTAAACTTGCACAAAGTGTGAGTAACCCAGCATTTGGTGCACTCCGAAACTGAAAAAGAAAACCACCCAATACCGATCGTTTTCTGGCAACGCTCCCAGGATATGGAGCGCTCTCTCTGGAGTCCTCAGATGCAACCCCTCCTTCTCCTGTTTCAAAAGGGACCTGAAACTCCATCTCCAAAACAAATACTTTCCTGACCAATGTCAATTAACCTAGACTTCTATATCCAAGTTGTCTCCTCTCTCTCTGGACATTGAAGGATAGTGGGTGACCGGACTATGCCATTTTCACCTTTTTTTCTTTTTATTGCTCTCTCCTCCTCCGCTCCACTGCATATTTATCTTGCATGCTGTATTTTTGTCTGTGGTTTGCTTCCTTACTGCTGGCCTACTATGTAATGTAATGTCCTTCTGCTGTTTACTGTGTGTATGTAAAGCGCTCTGATACCTACTGGTCAAGCTAGCGCTATCTAAAACTTTTAAAATAAAAAAACTTGGAAGCGCTGTTACAGCACATAGATGGGCAGACTCGCAGCCTTTTCAAGCAGCTTGTAGGGAGACTCCCACCGTCTCTTAACTCAGTCGGGTGTGTTACTTCTGCTGTATCTTAAGAAGACTGGATGCACTTCTCCCACCTGTGAAACTTTCTCCCAAAATGGCGGATGCAAAGCCCCTTGAGTTAAACAAGTGACACTTTCATGCACGACGAGTCACGGCTTCCAGTGCCGTTAAAGCCGAGGATTTTAAAATGGGTCAAAGCGACATTTGATATCTACAGCTCTGCATGGAAAGTTTATCACAATTAAACTTTAATTTTTCATAGAAGCTTCTGCAGATGCCGGTGAACAAGGAGGCGAGTAAGTTGTGAGATGTCTGTGAAAGTGCGTGACAAAGCTGCCTCTTAAATGGTTTGAGAGGGAGTGGGGGGGGGGGAGCAGACCACAAACCACTTTGTTGTGTTTAAAAGGCCACTTTATTGAAACAGGTGCACATAACATTAAACATCCCTGGCAACTGCCTTACAAAACTTAAAATCTACTAATACAAACCATATACCCGACCCCCACCCCTAAGATCCCCTGAACCCGCCCCCACCCTGCCATTACAAATTACAAGTCAATACCAAGCATTGCATTAAAAATATCCCCTTTAATTCTACCCTTCACTTAACCAACATCCTCTGCCTGCCTCTCTACAACAGTAAATCCACAAACTTGTCTAACTGAACTTAAAAAAAACCTTCCTACTCTTACCCTGTTGATAAACGCAACTTACAATGACCAAAAACTTCTACCAACCCTGGCAAACTTTCCATAACCCCCGCACTGCACCTGTTCCAAGCGACGATACATGTTACCCCTTGCTCACCTGTCCCAATGAAAGCCGAAAGAAAAAGAGAAAATACCCCAAAAAGAAAACCCTGATTAAAGGGGAGGGTGGGTGGGTGGGGCAGGGACAAAACTAACTACGCAAACGCTCCCAGCCACCAGGTCACCAAACCTTAAATGGTGGCTGGGAGCGGGAGACCAAAGCCCTTATAGTTGGGCTATAATTGGGCTACACATTAAAATAGGCCAAAAACAAAATGTCTGCTTGCTGCCCACCCCGCCCCTCCCAAACAGTCCGGGGGAGACCTCCCTGTGGTCAGCTACCCCCCAAACTCCCTTCACACACACTCCTAAAATGGCAGCTCCAAGCCCATGGCCAGCGCGGGTGTATTGGTTGGAGCAGCAAAGCCTGAGCCTGTGAGCAACACAGATTTCTAGCTGAATTCCACCCCCTGGAATCTCACATCCAGCAGCCCGTGCAATACCTTGGGGGATCCCCCTCACGCACAGACCAGGCAAGACACCAACACATGATCACATTTCCAGAAAATCGAAAGGGAAAAGGGGAGACACCTCAGCTCTGTTAGAGTTTTATGTTTTCTTCTCTGAGGCCAGAGTCAGACTCCAACCCACATTTTTCCAATTATAGCGACACGAACTAAGACCCCATAACACGTTCTGGGAAATAATAAACACGTCCACAGCCAAAGGTGCCCTAAAACGGCGGAACAAAAGAGGGAGGAGGGGGCAGTCAGCAGTCTGGGGATAGGTACACTGCTGCTGACGTTTTCTAAGAAAGTGGAATGCGGCAGACCGAGGCGCTTAGAGGTGGAGGCAGGCGCTACGAAGACCCAGGGGTCTGTCACTCACATCCTCACCTCAAGATGGAAGGCTTTGGCCTCCTTCAGCCTCTGCCGCGCCTTGAGTCTGAATTAAAGCGCCCTGTGAAAGGATGCAGGTGTGTTATTGATTCACCGTGGGCTGGGGTGTGGTGAGTGGGGGGTGCGAGGAATGACCATTTTCTACAGTGCTTCTTAGACACAAGAGAAGCAAGAGCACACAATCTAAGGAAGCAACCTCTTTGAAAATGGATAAGCCATTAAGAAACAGACATAACTATGAACTAAAAGCAAAATCAAATACTCTACAATTCCAGATAGACACTACAATTAAAGAGACATCTGATCCCAGTGAAGACCCCAAACACAGTCAACTGGTGACCAGTAGAAGGTTGGTGACCACAGACTAGAGATAGAAAGAGGACAGCACACCCAGACCCAGAGAAGAGGAGACCTGGTCTGTCGACAGTCCGGCCTGGGGCACGTGGGAGCTGACATTCCACATTCATGACCCAGATAAGAGGAAATAAAGAACGCTTACCATGAGTAGAGCGCGCACAGGATCACACAACTCGCAAGGCTTTGTGGTTAGCACAAGATCCACATTCTGACCAGGATATCCCATGGTTGGCAGAAAAAGCAGCAGATTACTTGCCAGTTTGTGACATCCTCAGGGGCACAAAAGCCATAAGTCAAATGTTCACACATTTCAGCTTCTCAACACTTGTAAATCCAGAACCGAACTACCTCAACTCCAGCTTCAGTTATAACATAATATATCAGGTAAAACCTGAAAACAGACGTCTTTCGGCTGCGGTTCTTTTGAAGATACACCACAAGGGTGGCAAATGAAGAATACAAAGTAAGGGGGATCACCCTGCATTCGATTGGACTCTTAACTAACCTTACCTCTGCGGGTAGGTCTCCAACTCTCAACCACAAGAGAGGTCCTTGTGAGTGACCCATCAGATGCCGATCCCAAATGGAGCAGCACAGTTAGTCGAGGCATTGCCATGGAGTCTGCAGCTTCAAACAGCGGCCATGCAAGGATTTGCATGGTGCACGCTTACCCTTGCCGGCACTGCATTGCAGGTCACCTGTCGCAGTCCTATCCAATGCCATTTGGTGACCCTTTGTGGTGACACCATGAGGAGGCTGCCTTAATGTAACATGGACCCTGGAGGCAATCGCAGTGTTCCTTAAATGCTGCACTTCCTGTTGCCACGGATGGCACATCTTCCTCTGGTTACATCGCTGCACTGACCAGAAGATGGCTGTCCTTGCGGGTCATATCCAAGCCCTTGGCCATGATGGGATCTAAAGGTCGCACCACAGGTGGTCTGGCGTCTCCGTTTCCTGCCAGGGCCTCAGAGAGGACGCTCGAGAGGGCCGGCTTCCATCCCACCTTTTAAGTGTCTCCATGTTGGTCAGACTGGGGTATATTCAGTATGTTATTGGGGATATCGGTGGTGTGGCTGGCTGCAATTCTTTTTTGCGTAACGTATTGCAGTATGACAATTTTAACAAGCATTGGCACAACAAATTAGTGTGGCTTTGTGTTAGAGGAATTGCTTGTGTATTGCCCCAGCTGTCCTGAAATAAAACTCCCTAATGAAACAGAATCTTGGACAACAACAATAGGAACAGACTGCTTAAGAAGAGGAAAGGTGTGCCTGCAGAGAACTATCATGGAAAGGAAGTCTAAAGAGGAAGTTCATACTCTAAAAGTAGTGCCCTTAAAAATCAAAATACTGCACAGTAGATACTTTTGACAAATGACTAGTATTTTCTTTGCCTTTTTAAGAGAACACAAGCGCGTGCCCATATTTAGTTTGTGACACACACGCTGTTAGATTGATTAGCATCCAATTAGCAATCACTTCCGGGACAAACAGCCATAAAATATCAATTAAAATGTTGAGTCAGAAATGTAGTTACATCAAAGAACACCCTGCAGTCTAACAAAAGGACTGCTTAACCCCCATCACAAATGGTACAATTTAAGGATCCAAGAAACACCAAGGACGTAATGGACAGCCCACCCAACCAATGGCAAACACAGAAAAACCAAAGGCTAAGGGAGGCTGACGCAAGCCCACTCTCCACTTCAGAATGTCTTTTTAGGTCTTGTCTAGCGAATGCAATGCATGCGCTGCTTCGCCTTGGCGAGACTATTGTTGTGGGTTTGGTGCACGAAGGGAAACAAACCATGTCCGCGCACAGACCGGCCATGTGCACGCGCATGCCGTCTCCTTTAAGATTTCAGTTCATGTGCGCTCGCACCACGTCTCTTTTTCTTACGGGCTTGTTAATATGACATTGCCTATATAAAGTACGAGGCGCAGCGTCCTCCATTACGTAATTAATTATGGCAGAAACGATACGAAGCAGTAATGGCAGCTTTTCTCTCTTGACTACAGAGAGGAGGAGATAAAAGAAGCAAGCCCGCTCATGCAGGCTGTTAGCAGCAGACTCTCTCTATCGTGAGAACAGAAAGGAATGGCGAAAAACATGTCAACAAACAGGGTAGAAGAGAGAAAGTCCCAAAGCACGCAGTACAAGATGAAATCGATACAGGCAGGTCTGGCTTTAACTCGTTGTGGGCTGGTGAGAAAAGTAAAGTTGAGTCCGGACTCGCTCTGAAGACAAACACATATTCATTGTGATTGACGTCACCTCGATGAATGATGCCCTAAAACTGCCCCTATAAAGCAGCCCTCTGCGCAGCCGGTGCACGTTTAACCCTGAAGTCTGGGTGACTCTAGGCTGTTGAGGCCTGTCTGACTGAGTGCAGCAGGGCGAAGCGGGCCAGGCGCCTGTTCCATCTAGGCGCTAAAATACAGTCAAATCACCAGCCCACTGCATTGATTGAAGACTCCGGGACAAAGCACCTCCCTGCCTAAGGTTCATAACCCACCGCAGATGCATGGACCTTAAACTGTGCGTGCGGAGTGTAGGGCCAAACACAAGAAAGTGAAGACAAATACAAACTTTCTAACGAACACTTGTTGGGACTGGTGACGGCAGTGTGCTGCTGGTCGAACCCCCCTCCGAACATTGGGGCGCAGGGGATGTTTGATTAATTCCGTGTTCATGTTTTTGTCCCCTAAAATCGGAACTGTGTACATGAAAATCCAGTTATTCTGGCCAGCTCAGCTTAAGTTACAATTAGGGGCCCAATTAATGTTGAAGTTTTTCTTTCACATGTGTTGTTGTTTTTTAGGTCTCGCCTGCCAATGCGCTTGCGCATTGCTGGCGAGATTATAGTAAGGGCAAAAGAACAGTCTACCAAAACGTTGGATTATACACAGTTCATGTGAGACAGGCGCGTGCACGAGGCCAGCCACGTCACACCACCATTTGTCTGTGCCTCGCATCAGACTTCAAAGGCTGCCGCTCCTCCCGCATCAGACTTCAAAGGCTGCCGCTCCTCCCCAATCACACTTCAAAGGCTGCTGCTCCCCCGCCCCTGCATCAGACTTCAAAGGAATGCGCTCCTGCTCCCCCTTCCCCCGCCACAGCAATGCTGAGAGCTTGTTTTGTGTTTGTTCTGGCCAATGCTTGTTTTATTTTCCTGCCCTTTAAACAATGCATTGATTTTGAAATATACCCAAGCTGGTTACAAATATTAACAATCTAACAGTTTATTTGCTTTTTATAACATTATTGTAACTGACTATACCCTGATAGTGTACTCGGTGTCTTGGATTATGTATCTATGTAGCTGATGCACTGTAAATACACCATGATTATGATCCCCCAACCCCACTAAAGAGGCTTAAAAGATGCTTTTATTGCTATAGGAGGTTCGATTGGAAAAAGTCATTTTAACAAGCAGAGTACGATTAACGTTTCTTTTTTTGTGTGTATTTTTTCGTCATACCGTGGCCTAAAATGTTCTGCACATTTGAGTTTAAGAACAAGAAAAGATAAAACATAGGAAAGCAGCAAGAAAGGTTATACTTAAAAGGACCGGAGCAAGAAGGTGTCATGGTATAAATGTTCACAGCAGCACCATCGTCTGCAGTCTATTCAGCTTAAGGTGTTGGTAAGTAAATCAGTTTGCCCTTGCAGTGACAAAACAGACCAGGCCCGTGCAGCAAGTCTTACTGTTCACACCCGGTAAAGTCCAACTGTGGGCAGTAAAACTAATCATAATATTTCATGGCGCTATGGTGGATACAGAAATGCCTTTTATAAACATTATTTTCCTTTTTTGTTTGCATGCGATTAAGGCAAACCATTTTATGCTGGGCATACTAGTATTAAGGCACACTATTAGAATTACATTATACCTACTCTTCCAATTTGGAAAATAAATTACTACGTTTTCATTTTTCGTATTTTAGCACGGGTGAATATTTCATTTTACGTTGTCCTCAAATTTATTACTAGCCTTGTTTCGAGCGCCCTTTTCTGTACCACTGCAAAGGAACACGTTCAACTCAACACATTTCCACAAATATGAAAATATTACAGCCAGCAACTTGGTTGTGGGATTTCCAACTTACATTTCCCTGCCTCTGGGGGAGGGGGTAAGAAAAGTTCCTTTTCCCTACTGGAACTTTTTTTTTTGCAGTAGATGGGCAGGCAAGCTCGTTCCTTGTGGATCCCATTCAAGAAACACCAGTTTTCCAGCACATGTTGGTTTAATATAAAAGTGTTTTCCACTATAATCCATTGTTCGTCAGTTGGAGGGAGGGGGTCAGCCTTCGTTTATCCCTTCAAATATAAATATTGCCTTGCAAACTTTCCAGGTGTTGATCAGGGGCACGTCACGATATACATCTGGCACATTGATATTTTAGCACAGGGCAAAATGGAGACCTGTTGCCTTTACAGCTGGTTGGGCCCTCTAGGCTCTATATCAGAATTGTATATTTTGCGGGACATATGACCAAAATGATCCCTTTGAAACGCATACTTATATCGTCTAAACCCGTCATATTAGATTACTGGTGAACCATTTTTTGTGTGGGGGATGGGCGATTGCTGCCTGTGACGCAGTTCATAACACGTTCTTTTCTCTCCTCCGTCTGCATCAAAACTATATTTAGTTGCATCTTTCATGTATTTGGGTCTAGTGTGTTCTGCATCCGTCGAACTTGTAGAATCAGGCTGGGTCCAAAAGCTGCATACACAAGACAGTTGCTCTTGGCTTTCGCTATTAGAGTTGTTCTTTTTTGGCCCGCCATTTTGGGTTCCTCCTTTGTCTTTCCCATTCAGCTGAGCCTCCAACTCCACCGTCCAACTCCACCCGACCATCACTCAGGGGCACCACCACATCACTCTGGGACACCACCACATCACTCTGGGACACCACCACATCACTCGGGGACACCACCACATCACTCAGGGGCACCACCACATCACTCAGGGGCACCACCACATCACTCGGGGACACCACCACATCACTCTGGGACACCACCACATCACTCAGGGGCACCACCACATCACTCAGGGGCATCACCACATCACTCAGGGGCATCACCACATCACTCAGGGGCACCACCACATCACTCTGGGACACCACCACATCACTCTGGGACACCACCACATCACATCACTCAGGGACACCACCACATCACTCAGGGGCACCACCACATCACTCTGGGACACCACCACATCACTCTGGGACACCACTACATCACTCTGGGACACCACCACATCACTCGGGAACACCCCCACATCACTCAGGGGCACCACCACATCACTCAGGGGCACCACCACATCACTCAGGAGCACCACCACATCACTCGGGGACACCACCACATCACTCAGGGACACCACCACATCACTCAGGGACACCACCACATCACTCAGGGACACCACCACATCACTCAGGGGCACCACCACATCACGCAGGGGCACCACCACATCATCACTCAGCACCACAACAGCACTGTCCTTGCTTGCTACCAACAAGCATTGCCATAGCCAATAGGACTCGCATTAGGAAAGTGTAAGCTATTGGCTTTGTGAATAACAATGCTATTAATTTATATATTTTCAAAGCCAACACATATTTAAAAAATGTGTCATTTACAATACCAATAGTTCACACTTTCCTAATGCGAGACGTGTTGCAAATGCTTGTCTAAACGTTCTCAGCTTCACAAAGCATCCTAAATTTAAAGCACAAACAAACAAAAATACAGTCATCTGGGTTAGCAGAAAAAAAAAAGCAAAACTTACTTTTACTGCACAAATCTTACTGCAAAGAAAGGTTTCCACGGAAAAATCTTTTGCATAAAACAACTCTTGCAAGAATTTTCGCCCACAACCATTCATCAAATGTGACCTTTGTTAATGTTATTTGTGAATTTTCAATTTTTTATAGCACCAACAGACAGCTAAGAGCTTGTGTCCAAGCGGTGTGCCAGAAAGCAAACATTGAATGCTGCTCTCCCATCCCAGCCACCACAAAAAAACACACATTACTTCCTCGTCCACTTCCTTGATGCAATGACTGGTGGTTCGACAAATGGACCCAAAAGTAATGAAATTACCAGTAAGTAATTGGAACATTAATTAGTCAGTTTCACCCACAATGCAATGTCTCCCCGTGGATGGGCCCTCGGAGGGGCGGTTTTGGCAGCTCTGCTTTACTGCACCTTGGATTCTGGGTCCAGCAGGAAATTCAAAATCAAAATTCAAAATCAAATTTCTATAAAAAAATAGACATGAAAGGTTCATTAAAAAAAATTACACTAAATATAAATCGGCTTAAAAGACGACGAATAGAAAAATGTATGAAATACACTAGACATATTTCTCATTTCCCCAAAATCAGTATAGCCATCTTATTGCACCTAGCCGTGCCTCAACTTTAGAGCCCTCACCACCAGTGGTTAATTTGTAAAAAACATAAGTGCTGGGGCTCTCGTCAGTAGATAGCCTGAACGAGCACATTTCTCCTGTTAGTGCCACCTAAAACAGAACCAACTACTAACCATGAAAGTGGGCAGAGCTGCGGACTTCAAGGCTGGGGAACAAGGTTTGAGTCTCAGCTCAAAATCCAGTTATTCTGGGAAAATCACTTAAATCTCTTGTACCATAAATGTCCTTAACTGGTGCTCATAAAAAGCACTGGGGCTGATAATTAAGTGCCAGGGCTGAGCACTGGAACCCACAGTATCAAATTAAGCACTGCTCACAACTGCTTTGAGAAATGCACAAAACGTAAACAGACGTCATGACCATGTAAAGGTTGGGGGAAAAACACAGCATACCTGCACTTATGTAAACTTAGTGATATGAAAATAAGCTCAATAAATAAGATAAAATAAGTTTTATAAAATAGGCAAAAGTGCATAAAGTGCATTATGGTCTGGCCAGATGATCCATCACATGGACGAACTAGAACCTGTGACCTGAGCCACCAGCACCTGTGAAATTCAGAAGCTCTACCACGTGGCGGCACTAAAACAAAACAATAAAGATCTCTCCCACAAAGAGTGGGATTGCAAAATAGAGTACTGACTTCTCAGGTAAATACAGGGTATGATGCTCCCTAACAGTGCTTTTGTTATACTCAATTTGTTGTTATTTACAATGCTAATAGCTTAAATTCTGACAAATGCGAGACCTATTGCACTGCAAATGCTTGTTGAAGATCTGGTGGCTCGAGGCCATCAGGCAACTAAAGCTGTCAGTAGCCAGACCTGCAAGAGTAATTTGCACCATTTTTACTACCAGGTATTGGCACAAGGCTGATTCAGGGTGTGAAACCAGCTTGCTCCTCAGCAGTGGACACGGTAGGGGTACGCTGGTAGGGCACGGCGTCATCCAGACAGGCGATTGCGGACACTCACACCCACAATGATAGCACCTGGGAGAGTGCGGAGTCAGCCCTATGCAGGGACTTTCAACATTTACACCACACACAGGGTGATTCCGAGGTTGGCCAATCCGGATGCAACATTTGCACCAGATCACAAATCCAATGTTGAACCCAAATGAGGAGTTAAAATCACACGAGAAAAAAAAGGAAGATGGCTGGCTGTCGATCATGGTAACTTCAGATTTTTCCCAAATAAAAATACAGGAATTATACCCTGTGCATTGAGGGATGCATGCAGTGTAGACAGGTTCTTGGGCTAGATGGCCCACCTGTGCCAATCCAGGACACCTGGTATGGGCTGTTTCTGGGCATGAGACATATATACGACCAGCTGTGGCGCCACCTGCAGGAGGGGCACACATGAGGTCTCTGAAAATGAACAAGGAGGGAGGTACATGCTTGTCACAAATAAAGTGGGTGGGGGCAAAAAGAGTTGCTCCCGCGGTGTCCCAAAGTATCTGGAGACTGAGACGCCTGTCCTAAGTGGCTAGGGATACTGGACATGCATCCCACGCCCTGTTCTACCCGTGTGACCTGACTTTTTTGCTTGTCCATGCCCCTTGTTTGTTTGTGCTGTATGTGCATGCGCAAATGCACTTTGTGGATCAGTGTTTGTGACTTTCTATAGTTCACTGCTTCATGTAAAAGAGATATGGCCAATTGAACGCTTTTTTTGTGTTCAAAAACAGAACGGGTATTGGAATCGACCCGTTTACCAAGGCAAAAAGCGTTTTGGCATGTATGAAACCCAAACTGTGATTCAGTAACACATTACCAAATCCCAATTTGGATTTGCGACCAAATACCGATTCGGTATTTAGAAAGTGAGAGTTTACGGCCAGATTAACGAAACGAAAATCGGCTCGCAAAGGGCCAGATTCTGAGAATCTGGCCCTTTGCTAGCGCAATTTTTGCATTTGGGATTCATCATCCCAAATGCAACAAGCATTTACAATGCAATGGTTTTGCCTTTGTTAAAGTTAGAGCTATTGGCATTGCTCTTGACATTATTTTTATTTATATTTTTTTTAACATAAATAAATGGCATTGTCATTTACAATGCCACTAGCTTTATCTCTCGCAAATGACACACACAAACACACACAGAGCCCCCCACACCCACCCACACAGAGCCCCCACACACACAGCCACACAGAGCCCCCCACACACACAGCCACACAAAGCCCCTCACACACACAGCCACACAAAGCTTCCTACACACACAGGCACACAAAGCTTCCCACACACACAGCCACACAGAGCCCTCCACACACACCCACACAGCACAAGCAGGCAACAGGGGCACACGGAGGCACAAGCAGGCAACAGGGGCACACGGAGGCACAAGCAGGCAACAGGGGCACACAGAGGCACAAGCAGGCAACAGGGGCACACGGAGGCACAAGCAGGCAACAGGGGCACACGGAGGCACAAGCAGGCAACAGGGGCACACGGAGGCACAAGCAGGCAACAGGGGCACACGGAGGTACAAGCAGGCAACAGGGGCACACAGAGGCACAAGCAGGCAACAGGGGCACACAGAGGCACAAGCAGGCAACAGGGACACACAGAGGCACAAGCAGGCAACAGTGTGTGCGAGGACTTGGCACGGGGAGTTGTTGCGGGAGCTGGTTATTAAAGAGCAGGACTGAAGATGTTCTAATGTAAATGAGGTGGGACAGACGGCCGGAGACACGGACAGCGGGAGGGGGGGGGGGGGGTGCGGGAAGGAACGGGAACACAGACATTATGGAGCTCGGCGTCGACAACATAATCTGTTAGGATAGTAAAGAGGCCATTGTGCAGGGGAGAGAGAATCATGAATCTTAACATTTCAAACAAATACCTTTATATCTATAAATCTCAGAAAGCGAGCATGCAAGCATGTATCTGACAGCTGATCACTTACAAGACAGCGTGCCTTTGGAGGCTAATAATACTTCTCAGCAGGAACCTCTAAAATGAAGACATTCTCGAATGGATCGCGGATTGGAATGTTTGCAGCACTATTTTTGGCTAGACATGCCTGCTAATAGACAGAAATAGTCTTCTTATTTATTATTTTAAAAAAAGCCAAAGACACGTACACATTGGCAACCCCCCCAGGTCATGTGCAGAATCCCTCTAGTAATGGTGAACCGGAGTGGCTCCAGGGTGCCCCTGTGGCACTGCACAAAACAATCCTTATTGCATGCACCCCCTCATTCTTGTCCCTTCTCACGCAGGACCCTGCCTTAAATAATCCTATAAGGTATGATTCTCGAATACAGATTCATCCACATACCAGGCCTTCCTGTTAATTCACAGACCATCCACGTTCAGCGATTCCAGCGCCATTAAATACCACGGGTTACTAACTAGCTGCACGGGATAATTTCAGACAGTGAGAATGGATCCCCGTGCTCCTTCTCTGCCCCCACCCCACCACCACCACCACCACGGGCGTCTTAGGACCGCCCCATCCCACAAAATAAACACACAACAAGAATGCTATGTATTTTCTTCAATATTCTAAACACCACCGACACCCCCCTGGGCTGAGTGTAAATAAACCACCAGGTGCACAAAGCTCAGCCACGCGCATGGAGCGCCCATACCTTACCTATAGCAGTGCACGGAGCGCACCCGTTGGAGGACAGTGCATGAAACGCTCGTCCCAGCATCTGAAGAGTCAGATTCTTTCCATTTCCCAGCCCTCCATAGCGCCCAGAGTTTAGAGCGTGCCCTTCGATGCGCCTTCTTGTGGCGTGAAGCCGCGCTTTACTAAAGCACCGCGCTGCCTGCAAGGCGCTCAGCTACCGTCTCCGTACCTGTTGCCCCCCAAGTTTCCTTTAGGAGCACCGAGTACGTGAGGGGTCCGTAGAGAGGGCAGCGCGGCTCTCACAGCCGTCTCCGACTGTGATAAGATGGGTTAAGAGCCCCCACCTACCCAGAGCCGCGAGCTGTAACCCCCTGCCTGTTACCGAGCCACTCCCCAACCTGCAGACAAGAAACAAGGCGCTCGGGAGCAGACCCGCTTTCTTCTTTGTTGACTCTGGGGCTACCCCGGAGCACCAGGGGTGAGCACGGACTCTTGTCCGCTTCATGCGCAGGGGCTCCTCCCACCACGCACAAGTCTGCTGCCTCTGCCTGCGCAGGGCTGTAGTGTGTGGAGAGCAGTGCAGGGATCGGCACCCCAGGGACTAGCAAGGAGCCCTGCTTCCTGGAGAGCAAGGGAAAATGTATTACAGGACAGACAGACAGGCAGCTCCCTGCTGCCTGGGAGGGGAGGTGTCCGCCCCCAGGAATAAGGAGCGTCCAGCCCTCAGGAGAGGTCATCACCCCAGGGACCGGCAAAGCTCACCGACCGCTGATCTCTGCTCCCAGGGGAGACGAGGAGGAAAAGGAACCTGCGCCTCGGAGAGCGGGGGCCAGGCGGAACCCTGCCGACCCGGAGGCAGTCAGACTCCTGAGGACTCCCGTTAAGGTAAATAGAACCCGGAAGACGTCGGCTGAAATAGCGTGTGCACGGGAGCACCAAATTAGTGGGAATAGAAAGAAGCAGCGGGAGGGGGGCGGGAACGGCCACACACTGACAGCGGAGGGGGGGGGGGAGCGGGAACAGACACACACAAACTTAAGGCAAAAAAAACAAAGCACTCACGCAAGCAGGAAGGCGGGTGCCGGCTCAATGCCGGACCAGATTCGGGGGTGTTCCCGAGGGCTTTTGGCTGGCGTAGCGTGACGTAGCCAAAAGCCAAAAAATCTCAGGAACGCCCCCGAATCTGGTCCGGCATTGACGGACAGGCCTGTCTTCCAATGGCTAGCCTCCATTTATGGAGCTAGCCAATGAAAGACGGGGGCCGTTCCTGTCTCCCGTACTATTCTCATTAGGTTTTCGCCTGCGCGAAAAAGATGCTCAGAGCGCATCTTTTCGCCAGGCAAAACCTAAAAATCGCTATTATAGAATTCGCAAATTTGCGAGCAATTGCATTTAAAGAATCTCTATTTGCGATTCCTTAAATGCAATTTATAATACATTTAAAAAATGCGAATTTGCAATTTTGGGCCGCTATTTACCGCGAAGTCAAACCTCGTGGTAAATAGCGAAAACTTAGAAAAATGCACTTAAGTGCATTTTTCTAAGTTGTATGTTACACACACACATATCCTTGGGACATGTGTGTGCGTAACACCAGCGTCCAATGTCATTTCAGGGGTGCAACAGGGTGTCCTTTGGACACCCCTGCACCCTTGAAATCGCAAACTCAAAATGCGAATCGCTAATAGCGATTCGCACATTGATATGTCATCCCATTCATTCCTATGGGCCTTTAGGGCCATAGGGATGACTGGGGAGTTATTCCTTATTTGTGATTAGCAATTAGCTAATCGCAAATAAGGAAGCTGTAGGAATCGCAAAAAAATTGCGATTTGTACATGAATCCCTATTTGCGAGTCTGTAATAGCGATTCCTTAATAATCGCTATTACAGACTCGCAAAACGGGACTTTGATGAATCTAGGGGCAAGGGCGTTCTTTCTTTATAAGTACTGAATCTAAATGGCGTGAATAAATGTTTTGCAGCTGAATTCCAGGCACAAAAAATGAATACTTTACCGATTACAAACACGTAGCAGTAATCCATTTACAAATAAAAAAAATTATCTAAGAGAAGGCACTGATCAACAAATGATAAAAAATTGAATTGTTTCATTCTAAACACAATCCCATGAACTTTAAGGGAAACAGGGTGCATTTGAAAAACATAAAAGATTGCTTTATTGAAAAGCAATTACAGACATGACCCCAGCAGGCCACCATCCCAGCGATGGCCGCAATTCATAGAGGGTTGCAATGAGCGAGCTGCCTCATTAATATTGATGAGATAGGTCGAATTGCAACCCACTACAAATTGGTAATTTGGTAACTGACCTATTAGTAAATATGTCTGGCCCAAGGTTTCTTACATTACAACGGGATAATGTGGAAGTTTCTTGCCAGAAATAACGTGCTTCAGAAACATATTTGTTTCGAGATTACTTTTCACTACACGACCTTAAAGCTGACTTTTTATGGCCCTGTCTCTTTAAATGTTATTGCTGCGCCGAGTGTCCGGAGGTTTAGAGGATTATCTGAGAAAGCCCCGTGTTTCTCTCCGGGCCTCGGTCCCGCCCACCGGAGAGGCGTGTTACAGGCGCTGGCCCGAGGTGTGAAGGGCAGCTCTCCCGGGCCAGCCGGGTGCCAGCTTCTGACCCGGGCCAGGACTGATCTAATTAACCAGGTGTAACATCCTATTGTGTGACGTCGTGGATTCCGGCCTGGCCGGACGGGACGTGGCAGCTCCCCAAAATGAACTGTGTGCAAACGAGGCCTTGTGTATTCATGACAGAGGACTTAAGGGGGAAACCCGCAGAACCCCCGGCCTTTTCCTTCGAGACAATGGGCAATACCTCATAAAACAAGCATTAGCAACGTCAATCGTGTTTACTCAAAGGAGCCAAACAAGAGATGTTTACAAGCTTGAGTGGTGCTCGGAAGTAGCGCTTGGGCCTTGGGAGCAGTGTCGAGTCCACGCACACTTCACCTCAGACTGGGAATGGTGTACTGGTGGGGGCGGGCAGGGGCTATTTTTGAGAATCTGGACTTTTTTTGTCTTGGAGCTGTACATTTTTTTAGTTATGAAATCTTGTGGTGTTTTTGCACGTGTAGTATTTGGTGTACACCTGTGTTTGTTTTGTCCCGTGCCTTTTGTTGAGATATGAATTCTTCTACCCTTACTTTTTGTAATGTATCAAGGGCCCCCTGGTAAGGATAACGTTCCTGGGTCAGGGAAAAGATTCAATGCGAAGGTATCAACCCAGGCTAACTTGCAAAGAGACAACACTGGCTATATTCAGAAAGATTTTTTCCCAAAAATATGCATAAACTATAACACAACAGTAATATTGATATCAAAAAGTTTTTTAATTATTTAAAAAAGGAAATGATTAAACATTTATATCTTATATACATGATAAATTGATGCCATAAAAAAGATATTTTCAGAAATAAAACATTTAGTTTAAAAACACTCAAGGGACAGTATTGTTGTCCTATATATTATTGCTGCGGCTGTAGTCTGTCAACGCGTTTTGACACGTTGCGGTGTCTTCATCAGGACAATATATTTTGCAGCCAATTTTTCTAAAAAGAACAGGACATTTTTAGTTCTTGTTCACACATAAAAGAAGAAGTGTTATAGTGCATACTCGTATTCTATTTACTTATAGCAAAAAGACTTTCAAGATGGATTTCAGATATTCTTTCATTTTTTTATATATAAACATTTCTTTATACATAGCCAAGTGTTGGAATTATACCCTTACTGCACATATAGGGGCATACCATCAAAGGCCTTATCTCCGCTTTTTTGGCTTTAAAAGCCAGAAAAGCGGAGATAATGTTATGTTATGTTATACAGGGGTTTAATATAGCGTGCGGCTACTCGAAAGAGTGTCCCGACGCTAATAATAATGATAATGTTTTCGCCCTATCACCAAGAGGGTGCTAACATGCATAGTCGCATGTTAGCACCCTTTTTCCCTACGCCTCACTTTGCATCTCTAGTGAGATGCAAAGTGGGCATTCCTTCCCCAAATAACTGGACAAATGTCGCTAAGTGACATTTCTCCAATTATCAATGGGCACGTTAACAAGCATAGCGATAAGAAAAGTAGCGCTAACCGCGGTTATCGCTACTTTCCTTACGCCTGCTTGTAGCTTGACTTAGCCATGATATCCAATGGAAGGTGGATATCATGGTTAAGTATGCCCTTCCCTATCAGCAACGTAACGCCAAACAATATGCGATTATCGCTCGAATCCCAGCGATAATGCACATTTTGCAGCTAACTCGGTTGTTTTTATCGCTTTGGAGATAAGCGTCGCTGATAGCGCACTATCTCCGCGATAAAAACAAGTGATAGCCGGCGATAATGATCCTAGCGCTAAGAGCACTTAGCGATAATTATCGCCGGTTGTTGCTGATATGCCCCATGGTACTTGGTGTGTGTATAGGTGGGGAAACATCCTTGACCCCGCAGTCAGAACAACAACCTGCCTTTACAACGCAGTCACTGCCCTGACTGTGATGTTAGCACGTGTTACTTTACCCCGCAAGTCAACAACTTGCTTTAGGGGACACGTTGTTGGATTTTTAAGTCAAACACCTTCCCTACTGTTGCGTAGACCACGTTGCCCCCTAAGGCAAGTTGTTGTAATGACTTATGTGGTAAAGTCACATGTGGTAACATAGCAGTCAGGGTAGGGACTGCATTGTAAAGGCATGCAGGGTTCTGTCATACAACCGTATACGTGTGCATGTGTTTGTGTGTGTGCTAGCGTGTGTGTGCTGTCCCCGTGACGAGCCTCAACATTTTGAAAAAGGTATGAAACTGAGCTTGTGACTGCATAGATGCGCAGAGCCTGGTGCACGATCATTCAAAGCCTGCTTGACGAGGGCGGCACCTTTGTGCCTGTCTAGAGCCTAGGTTCGTAGGCCGTAGTAGGGCTGCTCCGAACAACAATGGCCGACTAGGTAACAACAACTATGACCCAATGGTGGAAAACCAAAAGATCAACGCAAACTGCCGGCCTCTGAGTGACAGCAGCAGGACTTTCAAGATGATGACGTGTAATGTTACCCAAGTGTTAGTGTGTCTCCTCTCCCTTCCTCTCAGTTAGTTGGGCGCCCGCGCCAGAGATCTGTCTGTAACCTACATGCACCCACGCCTTAGCTGGACATATTCTGGAGCGATGGAGACCTGCACTAGTCTGACCCGCTGGGTCTGCTGCTGGATATGCTGTTGCTGGTCAGGGTGTTCCTGCGGGGAGTGCATCAGTGTGTGTGCGCCTGACAGCATCAAGGTGCTCTTAGATGCATGAATGCAGGTTTGTGTCATCAACGGAGAGGTGATAAGGGAGGCTCAGGAGATGCCTACAGCGTTTTCAGGCAAGCTACAGCCTGTAGGTTCATGGTAGTCATCCTGCTGCTTTTGGGTACCCTGAGGGGTTTTCTGGCTGGACTGTTCCCATGAGGCATTTGCATATGGCTGGGTTCAAACTGGGGTGGTGTGGTGAGCAAAAGAACGATGCATTTAGCCCCGATCTTTGTGGCTGGGGTTGAATGTTTGCATTGTCCCGCATTCCATCCATCTATTGTTTCTTTTGCATATATCGCCTTAAGTGGGCATGGTATACCCAGATGTGGTCCCGTGCTCACTGGGCCACAGGATTCAAGCTAGCCTGGCTGATAAGGAGTGATGCCCCGAAACTGCTCCCAGGATGCTTGTTTCTGGTTCAGGGAGGACCTGGCTTGGCAGTTCTGGCTGGACTGTTCCCATGAGTCTGGCTGGACTGTGCCCATTATTTAAGACTGATTTGTTAATGGCTGGGTCCAAACTGGGATGGTCTGGTGAGCAAAAGAACAATGGATTAAACACAGATCTTTGTGACTGGGGGTGAATGTTTGCATTGCTCAGCATTCTGTCTATCATTTGATACTTAGGTTTTAACCCAGAACATGAAATGCATGCCTCAGAGTAACTGCGAGTAACGAAATGCATGATTGAGATTAAGGGTGGGACATTTATCAAGGCACTCATTTATACCATGCTGTTTATTACTGAAGATCTCCTCTTGGTTTGTACCCATAATGCCATGTCCTTTAATCTGGGTCCAGTTTTGTGTGATGTCACCATCAGACCCACAGTGATGTGATGCCGTTTTCTGTTATGTCATCGCTTGGTAATTGGTGGTTTTGAAAACTGAAAAATTCAACCTCTTTTTTGGTCACAGAATGTTGGCTATTGTTTGATTGACAATGTTTTGTCTCCTGGGCCTCTGTTTGTTGCCCTCCAGATAGTGTTATCGTCCCCGAACCCCTTCAGAGCTGCTGTTGAGTGTTTCATTTCTAGGTGTGGCTTACCAGCTCAGCTGTCACAACACCTTACATGAGCAACACAGAAAGAGCTTTCAGGGCATCACTGAGAGAGGACCTAGGCTCAACCCACATATTGGCTTCACAAACTACAATATTTGACTGGGCCAAAGTTGTGTCTCTATTGAAAACTGTGCTTATTTTGTACTTTTTGGTTTGTGGCAAAGTTTATACTCGAATGGCTAGAATAGGACACTTTACTCCCCAAGCATTTACAACGCGTGCCATTACCCTGCATTTTTTACTCTGATTTTTTTTACAACGCAGGGCTTTACAATGCAATCCATTACAATGCATTGTTCATTACAACACAATTTACTATTCTAACTCCACTGGGGCATTGTAATGGGGAATGCGTTGTAATGGATTGCGGTGTAAAGCCCTGCATTGTAAAAAATTTGTGGAGTAAAAAATGCGGGGTAATGACATACGTTGTAATGCATGTGGAGTACAGGATGTTTCCCGTTGGCTATGGTAGCGAGCCATTGATCATGGCTCTAGGCCAGATTTCTTTATTATGAAATGTTACGATAAAGGCAGCCAACTAGATGTATTTATTGTGAAAGGATTATGTTGCATCAATCCTATTAAGAGTGGGTTGTTATTAATCTGTATTACAGCCTGCAGACAAGGTTTTTGTCACATGCATTTTTTTAGAGAGTTTTATATAGCGCAAACTAGACCCGAGACATTGGGTATCAGAGCGCTTTACATCAGCACCAGTTTCGTTACAGAAGGACACGTTCATTTTTTATTGGGCACGGGGAGATTAAGCGATTTGCCCAGAATCACAGGATGTTGAGCGTCGTTGCCAAGACTCAAACCTGGTTCCCCAGCTTCGAGGTCGACTGCTCTAGCCGTAAGTCTACATCCTCTCCCCATTCTGTGATTGGTAGGGGTTTTTATGTTTGTGACCCTCTGTGACACACCGTCGATATAGAAACCTTGCTGTGTGAAAATCCTTGTAAGGCCCTCCTAGGAGAGATAGAATGTAACCTCACCAAATGTAATTTCTATACCTTTGTAATTTTACAACGGTGTGCCCGATGGTTGCCCTGTGAGAAACATTGCACTCAAAACAGTAGGCCTGAGTTGTTTATGGTGACAACTTTAGGCCTGATTGAGGCACTGGGAAAAGTTATGGCATTGGTTTGAATTGCTTATTCTGAAACATTGTGACAAAGACAATAAGCCTAGTTCAGTTATCCTGAAAAGCATTTGTTAAAGCCAGTAGGCCCTTAACAGTGGATTGCCATCACATTGTGCTACAGGCTGTAGACAGACATTTTGCTATAGGTAATCTCAGTATCGTAGGTAAGAGTTTCGATGGTGGTCACCCGCTCTGATGAACTCTGGGAGTAGAAGATTTTCTCTGTGGTGAGTCCTGTTAATTCCCATTGAGAGTAGTTGTACATTGTTTTGTCAGTTACAATTTTGCATATATTTCTAATTCTATACCTGTGTGCCGTATGCATGATGGTTGCCAGTTTATGCGCACTTGAGTAGGCCTGTGCTGTTTATAGTGTCAAGCAAATGGTGACGCCAATAGGCATAGTCGGTTCACAGGGAAACCTTATGTCAGATTCCATAGGTGTAATATGCTAATAATGAAAAGTTAGGACAAAGCAAGTAGGCCTGACTTACTTATTGTGCATAGAATGTGTAAAGGATAATAGGCTGTTAAAATGGATTTGCTATGACGCAGTGCTAAAGCCTCCAGACAGGTATTTTGTTACACAGAATCTTTCAGATTACCATAGTCGGCAAGGATTTTGGTGATGGGGACCTACATGAACAAACCGTAGGGATTGAAGATTTGAACTATCCTTATTAGCCTCTATTAGGAGGAATTTGATATTGTTTTGACAGCTGTAATTTTATACCTGATGGTTGCCTTGTGTGAAAGTTTATGCCCAACACAGTAGGTCAGAGTGGGTTATCGTGACATGCCAATGATAATGTTGCAATAAATGCAGTATGCCTGACATTTTGTTGGTGAAAATCATATTTTAAAGTCAAGGTGCAAGTAAGGGTGGACTGTTAAATCTTTATATTGAAGGCTACGGATGGATATTTTGTTACAGAGAATCTCACAAATTACGGTTGTAAACTCGGGTTGTCGTGTTGGCTACTGCTTCTGACAAACAACCAGAATAGAGGTTTTGTTCTCTGAGAACCTTTGTTAGACCATTTTAGGAGAGATCATGAGGTGCTTTCTCAGCTGTAATGTTGCATACTTTCGTAAATTTAGGACTGTTTGCCTGATGGTTGGCTTGTGGGAACGTTTAAGCTCAGTACAGTAGGTCTGAGCTGGTTATGGTAACAAGCTGTAGACCTGATTGGTTCACTTGGAAAATGCATTTCAGATGCCACAAGTCTGAACTGTTTATTATCAAAAGTTAAAACAAATGCAGAAGGCCTGATTAATTTACTGTGTAACACATATGTTTCAGTGAGTAGGCCTTTAAAGGTGGATTGTTTTTGCACCGTGTTAAAGCCCACAGGCAGGTATTTTGTTACATTAAATCTCTTAGATTACATTTGAAAAGAAGGATTGTGGTGCTAGTCACCCTCTTTGACAAGCTTTGGGTGTAGAAGTTTTGCACTGTAAAAATTCTAGCTAGAATTTCACTCGGAAAGCCTGACAGGCTTAGCTGTCGGCCAGGATCTTGTAATAAAAATTATTAAATAATACATATATAACAATATAGCAACATACATACATAATAGACATATAGAGGGCCTTTGGGTCATACATTTTCTGCCATTGGTCTCTCAGGGTGTCTTCCATCCATGACAGCGTACTGCCTGGGGTAATGCTTCAATCCACATCAGTCATTGGCTCTCATGCCCTGTGAATGACAACCTTTTTTGATCACATGTGCACAACCACCTGAAAAAGAGTGCCCTTCTTTGGCAGGGCTGGCTGGCAGGAGCTTTAGGTTTTTCTTTTTTTATAGCTCCCTTTTATTTCTTTGCTTCTTTTCTTCTTCTTTTAAATTGGATACTACAGCTCCCAAGGCAGTGCTAGTGGGCCACTTGCTTGCCACTCATTTTATCTGCAGTGAACCACATCCTGTGGGGCTGGTTCCTCTAAACCAAAAGCCCATAATGGAATGCTGCTGCCCATAGTGTATCATTGTTTTACCATTCCAAAATGGCTATCAAATTGGTTCTAAATGTGGTGGCCATGCTGGGACATTTAAGCTACAAAAGTCTATTTACAAAACCTCTGCAGGACAGACACCCGATGCAATGTTTAATTTAATTGTTGCAAGCATATGCCCACCATGTTTCTACTTGGACTCTTTTAATTTCTCTTGCATATGTTGTTGAGTTTGTGTATGTTTTATTGTGCTTGTGTCTGAGGGTGAATGCAAGAATGAGTGAGAAGATGAATGAATATTTTATTTATTTATAAAGTTTTAAAAAGCGCTAGTTAGACCTGTGGGTATCAGAGCTCTTTATATACACAAAGGAAAGGAAAAAAGAATTGCCTAACATCGCTGTACGTGAGGATGCATAAAGACAAAAGCAAAGATATAATACTTATGTATCCAGTGAGTGGAGAAGGACTCAGGTGGCTGACACAGTCAGAAAACCACCATCCTTGAGGGTCAGG
The DNA here is from genome assembly GCF_964263255.1 of Lissotriton vulgaris. Lineage (NCBI taxonomy): Eukaryota > Metazoa > Chordata > Amphibia > Caudata > Salamandridae > Lissotriton > Lissotriton vulgaris. The sequence continues at coordinate 66,014,063 of NC_141691.1, read as the reverse complement.
GAGAGCGGGGAGTCTCCTAGCTTATTGATGCCTGGGACGGTTGCCTTGGTCGGTAAAGTATTGGTTGAGAAGAAAGAGTTTGAGGTCCTTTTTGAAGCAAGAGAAGGAAGGGTTGCATCTGAGGTCGATCAGGAGTGCGTTCCACATCCTGGGTACGTTGCCAGAGAAGGACCAGTACTGGGTCGATTTCTTTTTCAGTTTCGGAGGGATGACCAGAAGTGAGTTGAATAAATGCATGAGTACAAAGATAAGCAGCAGAGTTGTGTATAGTGACTTAATGAGTGCCTAAATCCATCTATGCTATAAAAGGCACTTTCATTCATAAGCCAGATCTATTGGCATTGCCAATGCTTGTTTGAAATAACAATAATAATTATTGTGCTGAGGTTGTTTCATTCAGCAAACTGAAGTTGTGAAAAACCAATGAGCTGCTTTTGGGAACATTGGTTCTTGTAATATATATATATATAACGATAGACACCCTGACAAAATTACCTGTCTTCCCCGTTTTGCAATTGCAAGGTGATGCTCAATAATTATGTTGGACACTCCCACTGATTATGCTGTAACCAATAAGATGTTTCCGCTGCTAATGCACGAGCACTTTAAATTCACGCAACTCTCTCAGTGCGTCATGTGACCAAGGCCTCTGTGTAGGCCGAAACGTTATGCTGGCGTGGTGTACTGAGAAATAAAAAACTCACCTGCACTCTGGGTCTTCCGTGTTCTGTCTGGTCGATGGCTGAGGATTGAAGGTCTGTCGCAGTGAGGGTACAAGTGCGGTGGAAACATTTCGAACCGGTTGAGTGTTTCTCCGGTGTTTGGAAGACCCCTCCTCCGTAAGTGGCCGAGGAAGCAGGAAACTGTGGCCTCCGGTAACCCGGAAGTCGTTACTTTCTCCCGTTGGGGAGTTACTGCTCAAGACCCTGGACGTCTGGATAATTGTTTGCGGTTGTTTTTTGACGGGTGCCTTCTTGGGACGGCTGTCTCAACCTACGGCATCCGCATCTCAACGGCGGACTAAAAAGAACTGTTCCGGTGAAGGAGTTGTGTTCAGTCGGAGGACGAGCAGCGATTTAAGCAGCATCCCCGTACTGAGTGAGTACGACAATTGTTGAAATTTAGAAAACACCATGGCGGCCAGCGCACGCAAGGGGAGAGAGGTTGCCGCCCTTGAAGCTTTTGACGACTCCCCAGCTGGGGGGTCGACAGTTGCCACCTCTGAGGACTCGTGTGCTACTGGGGGTTCAAACCTCCGTGAAAAATTTAAAGCATTGGAAAAATTATTAAAACGGGAACAGTCCAAATGGTGGGAGCATCGTTCTCTCAGTCGGTATCTAGAAGTAAATCGGATACCACGTGGACTGAGGGTTATGTTAGCTCCAAGCTACGAGTACATGGACCCAGCAATGCTCAAGGATTGGGCTGAATGGAGCTTAGACTCATCACGCCGTTCGGTAACAATGTTGGTACGATACGCGGAAAGCGACAGGTCAAAAATACAAGCAGAAATTGATGTGCTTGAGGCAGAAATAGCGAGCCTGTGTGTGGACGATGAAAATATCACGCTGGAATGCAAGAAACATCAGGAAGTAATGGAACAACGAGTGCAGAAAGAAGAAGACGTTATTAGAAAGCGTAAGGCATTCAAGTTCCAGCGTGATAAAACTGACTATAATGAAGGCAGAATCTTCACATTTGCTCGTAAATACGACGCAATTAAAGCCTCCAAGATGCAAAATTCACGAGCGGGGCAAAGCACAGCTCGTAACACAGCTCATGTGCGATCCAACTCACCTGGGGGTTCAAGTCTCACGGACCTTAGTTCCAACATGGATAGTGGGTCTGAAACGGAAGCTGGTAGATTTTCAGACCAATTGGGGTTTACATGACTGACTATGGAGCAGGAACTGGAATGTATCCGGCAGGACAGGCGCGAAACTCTGCGTCCAAGAATTCCAGCACCAGAAAAACCCCAAACGAAAAACGACCGGAGCGGAGAAAAAGCCGCGCCAAGCGAAAAACCCAAGAAACGAAATTACAAGCGATGGAATGCCAACAAGAAGAAGTAGCCAACACGAAACAAGTAAGCAATTTGTCACAAACACTCAACAATGGTTTATCTGTTATCAATTTGACTAGCACTACTTTTACTGACTCAGAAATCAGCATCTTGTCTAAAGGATTGTCGTACAGCCCTCCCAGCAGTTTCAATTACGTAAACACAAGAATAGATCTTTTTAAATTCACACGAAAATTGAAACTCAAAAAACACTTCGCCAACAGTAAATGTCGTGGTTTTGGCAAAAGGGCGGGGCAGAGCCCGTTATTCAGGGTTTGGTGGTGAATGATATCCCTCTGATGCAGGACCTGGCAGTTTTGCGAGCGGAAGCTCCAAATTCTCAGAACACTCAGGGGGAGGTGAATACTCAAACTGGTGGCTTAAGCAATCTCAAGCCATGATCCACATTCACCCCCGTTACCCCATACGACAACATTGACATTTTTCAGGATGCTGTTGTAAAACAAGTGAAGGCCTTGCATGTGAAAACTTTGAAATCCAATTATGGTAAACCTCATGGCAGCAGCGAATATCAAAAACTAATCAGAAAAATGAAATCGGATGGAAACATGATTGTCAGGCAATCTGACAAGGGGGGCAACATCGTGCTCTGGCCCAGATCATTATATCTGGAGGAAGCCTACCTCCAGTTAAATGACCCGAACTGCTACAGACACTGTGATATCAATGCACTCAGGAAAGCACAAACAGACTTCCATTCTCTCCTGATGGGATGGCGATCTAGCGGACTCATCAGTATGGATGAGTTAAAATGCCTGAAGAATGATCATCCTATAACCCCTGTGCTGTACCTGATTCCAAAGGTACACAAGAATGCGATCAAGCCGCCAGGTAGACCCATCATTTCGGCGTGCGGGGGTTTGCTGGAAAAAGCCACTATTTACATTGACTTGTTCCTCCAAGAGCATGTATTGGCACTTGAGTCATATATTCAGGATTCTAGTGATCTGATGAGGAAACTGAATGAACTGCAGTGGAGCAATGATTTTTGGCTTATCACCCTAGATGTGTCATCTTTATATACAAGCATAGTGCATGCAGATGGTTTAAGGGCTGTTGAGTTCTTTTTGGGCAGGCGACCAATAGAATTAGTTGAGCATAACAAAATGCTGCTTGCTATGATTAGTTTTTGTTTGCACCACAACTACTTCATGTTCCTGAACCGGTATTATCAACAAGTCAGAGGGGTTGCCATGGGGGCCTGTTTCTCTCCAAGTTACGCCTGCCTCCACATGGGGTACTGTTGGGGAGACAGGTCCTCGATGGTACTCACCGAGATATCTGCACTTGCCATATCATCCGATGGTACAGATAGATCGATGATATTTTAATGATTTGGCGTGGAACCTATGAAGAGGCCGTCAGTTTCATTGATGTTCTGAATACCAATTCATTTAACTTGTCCTTCACATCTCATATCAGTCAGGAGGTAGCACACTTTCTTGATGTTACGCTGGAGGTCAGTCAGGGTAGACTAGAAACCAAGCTTTATAGGAAGCCTACTGCAGGCAATACTATTTTGCATGCGGGAAGTCACCATCCCCCGCATTTGATTCGAAGCATTCCCTACGGGGAGATGCTTAGAATTCGGCAGGTGTATAGTACGGACTCCCACTGTACAGCTGCACAAGCTGCTAGTAAACAAAGGTTTCTGGCAAGGGGCTATTGTGAAAATCTGATTGATACAGCTATCAGAAAAGCCAACGCCCTGTCTCGTAATGAGGCACTGACCCACAAGAAAGCCCAGAGAACTACAGTAGCCAGCAGTGAACAACCAGTCAGACTTATTTGGACCTACAACAGTCAGCACGGGGCACTGAGAAAGATCATCAACCGACACTGGAATCTGATTAAATTAGATCCAGTCATTGGAGAACATATGCCTAATAGACCTGCGATCACCTACAGGAAGGCATTCTCATTACAGGATGCACTAGTTAAATCTAGTCCTGAGGTGATTCCACCCAAAAATTGGCCGGCTGCCAGTCGAGGGTTTAGGAAATGTTCCAGTTGTAAAGCGTGCTCTCAAGGGCTCAATAAGACCGAGTTCTTGACAGCATTCTCTACAGTGCCTCGTAAAATCAACAAGCAACTAACATGCAAGTCAGAGTATGTGGTTTATGTGCTGGAGTGCCCATGTGGCCTGCAATACATTGGCAGCACCAAATTGCAGGTCCACAAAAGGGTGCTCCAGCATATCAGGGCGATCAACACAAATGATGCCACTTACCCTGTTGCGTGGCATTTCAAGGAGTTCCATGATAACAACAGTGGGCTCCTTAGATACTATGCCATTGACTCTGTAGGTCCACTTAGGAGAGGTGGTAATCGAGATGGGATCTTAAGGGCTCTTGAGACCAGATACATCCTGGAGATGGATAGTAAAAGTCCAAACGGTCTAAATTCCACAGAGGATTTTTATACATGCTTATAGGGCCACTTACATCTTAGGGCCCTCCAATACCATCTCCCCATCTGTCTTTGTTACTGGCCAATATAGATGTAAATTGTCAAATTTACCATTGGTGTTTATATGTTGATTAAAAATAACTATATAAGATGAGAGATACTAGGTTATACAATCAACTATGACATAAGTATTTGCTACATATCCTCAGTATATGTGTTTAACTGTATATAATTTTATAACATCAGCAAAATTTGTTTTTAATTGCACTTGTAACAGCGGTATTGGTAAAGGGTATCAGTAAACCTTGAATACTGGGCACTTGAGGGGATTGTAAGGTATATATGAGACTGTGCCTAGTTTATCCGATTAGCATACTACTACAAAATAGCATTTTATGTTTAAGGGTAGTAGTACACAGAATTTATATTGTATATAGTTGTATATATATGAAATGTGGTGTATATATTTTAGAGAAACCTTTGGGGACTTTCTGGTTTGTGCATTAGGGTTTATTGGATTTAAGGCATTTACGCCGTTATCAAAAAATACCCTTCGACCCACCCATATTGAGGTCGTTCAATTGCACATTTTGTAAATATATGAAGTTTTTTATATGCATTTGGGAATATCCAGAATTTCCTCGTTTGTCAAAATAATTGCGAATTATCGGATATTTGTTAATGTATTTATACAGGTATTATAACGATAGGCACCCTGACAAAATTACCTGTCTTCCCCGTTTTGCAATTGCAAGGTGATGCTCAATAATTATGTTGTCGTGATAGGGTCCGTCCAGCACTCTTATTTTCACTTGCTTTCTTTGTAATTTAATCTCTTTTGTTGTTGTGCACTGTTACCTTAGTGTTTTAGTCTGGAAACACTTCTTAAATATATTACGAAAAGTGAGACACCGGGGGATCCCAATGTCTATGGTAACACTCAGCACACTTTCACATGAACCACTAGGTTCTCCTCAGGTATATCTGTATGCCAGAATAATGATAATCCATACTGTTTTCTTTGTTTCAATAATTATGTTGGACACTCCCACTGATTATGCTGTAACCAATAAGATGTTTCCGCTGCTAATGCACGAGCACTTTAAATTCACGCAACTCTCTCAGTGCGTCATGTGACCAAGGCCTCTGTGTAGGCCGAAACGTTATGCTGGCGTGGTGTACTGAGAAATAAAAAACTCACCTGCACTCTGGGTCTTCCGTGTTCTTTCGGGTCGATGGCTGCGGATTGAAGGTCTGTCACAGCGAGGGTACAAGTGCGGAAATATATATATATATATATATATATATATATATATATATATATATATATATATATATATATATATATATATATATATATATATATATATATATATATATATATATATATATATATATATATATATATATATATATATATATATATATATATATATATATATATATATATATATATATATATATATATATATATATATACCTACTGGCGGTCGCCAGTAGGTAGTTATAGTTAGGACCTGGTTTCTATAGGAAACTTGTTTTTTGTTTTCCCAAAAACTTTGGCACCGGTTGACGAATCTTCGCGAAGTTTTCAAAACTTGTGGCCCACTCCGGTCAGCTCCTATCCTGAAAGTTTCGGGGTAATTCGCCAAGCGGGGCCGAGAAAAAGGGGGGCCCAAAACGTGTTTTTTCCATGTTATTTCATAGCTCTTAGTTCAGAAAGAGACCTTTTTTTAAAATGGAGTAAATTCGTTCAGTAGTTCCTGAGAAATAAAAAAAATAGAGGTGAAAAATCAATTTCCCATAGGAAACTTTAGACACCGTTACAGCCCAAACTGCTGAACGGAATTACACTAAATTTGGCACAAATGTAGCCCTTGGTTCAGAAAGAGACTTTTTTTTTAAATGGTGTAAATCTCCTCAATAGTTGCTGAGAAAATCAAAAAATAAAAGTTTTGATATTTAGAGGCACAGAGGATCCGCGCACCCCCCGACCATGAGCTGCATTTTAATTGGCTGTCAACACTTCAAACCAGGAAGTGTTGGCAGCCACCTTGTGCCTCAGTAGAACCGAGGCACAAGAAAAGAGAAAAAAAATGCTCAAAACAAGAAAAGGGGGCAGGGTAGAAACACCCTGACCCCCTAGGCCTGCTCAGTGGGCCAAATTCACGCTGGGTGCACGAATCCAGCTGAGAAAACAAAAAAATCGAAGCGCGGGCTCCTGCTCCTGCGCTTCATTATCGTGTAGCCCCGGGTGGGCGAAGTCCCAAGAGCATGCGAAAAACGAATAGCGGGGGCCCAGGGAGGCCACCACCCCCAGGGCTTTCCATAAATATTTGCAGGAGGGCTCACGGACCCGCTACAGCTCTGGGGACCGCCACCCCTGTTAGTGTTGTTTTTTTATGTGTGGGGGGCCTCCAAGCCCCGGGGACCGTCACCCCGAGGCTTTCATTAATAATTTTGCAGGGGGGCACATGCGCCCTCGCTGCCCCGGGGACCGCCACCCCCGGTGCATTTAAAAAAAATTACAACACCTATGTGTGGTGGCTGATAAAGAATATCACATTTATTCCAGCTGTTCCATTTTAGCAGACTAACACAAACGTATTTCGACTGCCTGGCCTTCGTCAATGTTAGATGACACAACTTTTAGTATACGTTAAATAACAAACCATTTCATTTGTTTGTTCAACATCCAATCAAATTATTCAAACATAAAAAAGGGACTACACATAAGGTGGCTCAAACAGACTTTTCATGTCGGCCATCTTGGCCTGCCTCTATTTGCATTGCATGATATCATTATCTCATGCATCATGTAAACATTTCATGGGCATAGCGCAATATTAATAACTTTCACCATGATTTTTTCAGAATTCAGAAATGTACATGATCAAATGTTTTAACTAAATATTTTCAATGTCATTCCTGTTACTCTCATTCTTTTTAATCCTCGAAGTTGCCACCAATGTGTGCGGGCAAATAACATCAAGAATCAAAAAAACAGAATTCCATTTTGAAATTATTTTGTCAAACAGATAAACCAATTTTACAACCAAGGGCCATTTACATTCACTAGACCCCTATCGTTGTATGCCCATATCGCAGGGTAGCATATAGAGTCTAATCTATCATCATGCATGGAACCATCGTACCCTCGATTGGCTCATGTCCTGCCACAGCATGAGTCCCCCTAGTGGGTAAATTTCCAAGGGATTAACATTGTTCTCAGCCTTCAGTTCTGCAGCATTTTCCACCAAATGTCTACACAATCAAGCCCTTATTGGGCATTGTAAGTTACAAGCATAAGATCCCAGCTGACCATACATCTCAATTAATACAGGTTACTTAATTCAACCCACAAAATACCACCGTTCCTCGTCACTATTAAGCCCTAGGGTGCGAAGTTCGATAATTTATCTTCAGGTTTCAGGTTTTAAAGTCTTTATTTCGATTCATAAAAAAATCATAAAAGACAGACATTTGACAAACATTTGACATACATAGCTTATTTTAAAAAATACATAATCTTTAGATTCATAAAACTAGTATTAAATAACAAAAAAGACAAACCTGGGAGAACTTACTAAGATTAAGCTCGGGAATAAAGGCACAAAAGTTTACAATTAAATTCCAAACAATTTTCGATAACATAAGCAGAAATGAGCAGCCTGTTTTGATAGAGCTCAGTACATCATAGGGGAGCATTATCATGGTCAGTGCAGTAGTTATATTACGGTTTCAACCTCAGTATCCAGGCCCACCCCAGATATTTAGCCAGGCACACTGAAATAAACTCAGAGGTGTTGGTTGTTAATACATGAATAGCCTCTTCAGATTTTCTTATGGGCATACGCTGAAACAATGGCTTTAACCATTTGGCTCTGGGTGCTAGGTATCTAGGGCAAGCAAACAAGAAATGTCCTATTGTTTCCTTGTGGCCTGGGCACCATCTGCAATGGTCCACAGTACTCTTTTTCCAACTATTAGTGAAAATATTCAATGGTAATGCACCCACCCGAAACTGATGGTAGAGTTTCCTGTCCAGTGTTTTGGAGATTGAGTCCCAATACAGTTCACGGGACAAGTCCAACTTAAATGACAGGAACCTGCCCGTAAGATTGGTAGAGCTTGAGGCATTGACTCTATTCTGACGGAGCGTGGCCCAGTACAGTTCCTTAAAAGCTAATTTAGATGGAAAGGTGCTGGTAGAAGGGGATGTCCAAAGTTGCTCTAGCCCCATATCCGTCAGGATAGATTTTACCATTTTAAACCATTTAATTTTACCTGAACCCCCGAGTGCCCTAACTTCGCCTACCTCATTAGCAAATTGGGTAAGTTCAGGGGTTGTCCACAAACGCCTCCAAAAAGCAACCAATCTAAATTTGGCCATTTCATTAATCGGGGGGCAACCCATATCCAAGCAGAGAGGGATAGAGGGGGTTGACTGTGGCAAACCCACTAGGTTACGCAAGAATTTGCATTGTATTTTGAACAAACCCATAAGATCCATATAACCCCACAAATCTGCACCATATAAAATTGCTGGGTTGATTTTAGCATCATAGATCTTGAGGGCCGGACAAACCCGCTTAGTGATAGATCTTTTTTGTTCACTTAATAGGCAGCCGGTAAGGCGGGCAAGCTTTAGTTGTTGGGCTTCGACTTGTGCTTTCCATCCCAGACGACTGTCTAGGGTAACCCCTAGATACACCATATTCTCCACTTGGTCCAGTTTCACACCACCCATATTAACTGTACACTGGACAGGGCGATTCCTTGTTAATACCATAAGCTTGGTTTTCCCGACATTCACCTTGAGGTCGCTGATGGCACAAAACTCCCCAAACCGATCCAATGCCCGCTGAAGACCAGAGCGTGTCCGGGAAAGGAGAAGGGTGTCATCAGCGAAGATGAGCATCGGGAAACGCTGACCTGCAAGCATCGGGGCGTCTGTTGGGGTATCCTTAAAAAATTTGACCACTTGGTCAATAAACAATAAAAAAAGGGTAGGTGCCAAAACACACCCCTGGCGGACACCCCTGGTTACTGGGAAGTGTTCCGTCACCTGCCCCTGGCCACCCCATCTCACCCTCGCGAAATTGTCTTCATGCAATTTAACTATTAAAACTAATAGCTCCTCAGGCATTCCCAAGCTCCTCAAAACTCCCCACAATTTATCCCTAGGGACAAGATCGAACGCGGACTTCAGATCAAGAAACGCTGCGTAGATTGTGCCACCGCCAAGCTGAACCACCTTCCAGTAGATCAGACAAAATCTGAACACCTGGTCAATGGTGCTCGTTCCCGATCTGAAGCCCGCCTGCATTGGGGATAGAATGTCCTCTAGTTCGATCCATCCTTGGACCCTACCTAAAATCATACGTGCAATAAGTTTCTGGGTTGTATCTATGAGGCTAATTGGGCGGTAGTTACCCGGAATTTACCTACTGCCCTTTTTGTAGATGGGTAATATCTCAGCCCCCTTCCAGGATTTTGGTATACTTGCACCAGCGGCTATTGAATTAGCCACTTTAGTAAGGTAGGGTATCCATAAGGCGGGGTCGGTTTTAAACAGGTCGGCTGGTATAAGATCCATGCCCGGCGCTTTCCCTCGCATTGTAAGACCTATAGCCAGTTCGACCTCTTTTTCCGAAAAGGTAATAGTCCTAGTTTGCAAGGGTGGCTTGGATACCACCGCCATAATACTGGGGGGATTAGAGTATTCAGCACAAAACTGGGTCGAATAAAACATTACCCATTCCACAGGGGACACATGATTTACAGGGATGCATGCATCGGGATCTTTCCCCCACTTAACTATTTCCCAGAACTTAATGGGATTATTTGAAGTGGTAGCCTCCAATAAATCCGACCAATGCTTATCCTCCCACACCCGCTTAGCTTCCCACTGCGTTTTCTTATAGTTTGATCTAGCTTCTTTCACTGAGATCATAACTCTGGACTTGACTGCCCCTATAAGTTTGGTATGGGCTTCCCTACATTTAGTATTATACCATTTCTTGGGACAGATCGATATTTTGGGGCTTGCCTTAGACCGTGGATTTGAAAGCAGGGATTTGAGGTCAGCGAAACAACGATTATGGAGGTTAACAATATGGTTGGCCATTTCGTGATTGTCCCCCAGATGGTCATATGCCAGCATTTCGCTATATGTGTTGCTAACTTTTATGTTTACCTCATCCCTTAATGTAACATCCTCCACTATTTTGGACCATTTTAATCTCTTCCTATCGTTGGTTAGGAAGGCATCCCCAGTCTGTGCAGTACCAGGGTTCTCAGATCTCACTAAACCTGGTAACTTTAATTTTAAAGACAAGGGGTTATGGTCGCTTTCTGGGCGGGGGAGAACTACCATGTCCATCATAAGAGGCCAATCTCCTACTTTTAATAGGATATAATCAATACGGCTTTTTCGCAACCCGTTATCGAATGTAAAGTTTGCTTCCTGGTCTGATTTGGCGCGGCCATTTACAGCCCGAAAGCCCCTATTAAGGCAAAGAGCCGTCCAATTCACTGCTGCCTCCGTTGCCATTACTGATTTACAGGGCATCAGTTCAGGGATACCCCATACTGCATCCTCCGCGTAGCCCCAACTGTCCCCTGAGTCAAGCAAAGGCTCAAAGGTACAGTTTAGGTCTCCAGCCAGGAGGGTTACAAGATCACTATCAAGATCGTCTAAAATGGGATCCAATGCTTCCAACAGAAGAGGGGGGCGACCTCCTGGCAAGCCTCGGGCATATACATTAATCAAAATCATATCCCGACAACCAGTCTTGCTCAACTTAATTATAAGGACGTCGGGGTTGTGTGATGTTATTTCTGTAGAGTGAAATCCCAGGGATTGTTTCACCCAGATCAATAAACCCCCTGAAGCTCTCCCTTTGGGACTTCTAATAGCGAGTTTAAAAAAGTTAGTATATCCCTGCCTAAATACTGGTTCAGTTGCCCAGGTTTCCTGGAGTAGGATGATATCATATTTATCTATAAACTCCAGCCAGTCATCTGAGTGAATACGACTTTTAACCCCCGCAACATTCCAGGAGACAATGGTAAGTAGTTCTGGGGCGTGGGTCACGGGGTGTACCACTGGGTCCAGGGCTACTAAAACATCCGAATTAATCTCGGCATCACACCCATTAATGGTGCACCCGGTGGTGCTCCGTTTTTCCCCTGTCTTCCGAGAGGCTTCTACTTCCCTTAAAGGTAGTCTGGTAGTACTTGCTATTATTGGAGCCCCCATTCGCTCTACCTCTGCGACTACAGACTGCGGAGGCTCGTTACACGGCCTAGCTGGCAGAGACCCTAGATTTACTATGCCAGATCGAGAATGAAGTCAATCGTTGGCCTCAAGACCAGATAAAGGGCCGAATTGATTGAAAAGAAAAGGGAAGATGGTGGGCTAGGGAGTCCTCACGGTTGGATAACTCCTAATGTTGGATTGGCCATGTCTGGGACCCATCTGGGTACTACTCTGCCTATGCGGGTAAAAGTATGATAGGCTTAGTGTTTGAACATCCCCCTGTCTGGCAAACCTCGCTTTTCTACTAATCATTTCCACTACCCAAGGATCCTTAAACGAGATCAGTATACAATCGCCCTCCAGATCTTTTGTACCATGGCCCACCCAGTCCACCCTTCTCACAAACAGAATTTCAGTTGGCAGTGAGGGGGGTAACGGTCAATTTTTATTTAACCAAAAGGTCACCTTATTTCGTAGATCATCAAAAGTCTCCCTCTTACCGGGTTGGAGGGGGGCTACACCAGTCAAAACTATTGTATATAGTGCAGCCTCGGTAGGGAGATCAACCCGTGACTTGGTATGTCTATGATGTTTTTCAACCGGGGGTTTTAAGGTGTTACGTTTTTGGTTGGCTAAAGGCCCTGGGAAGAGAGGCCGAGGGGTATTCAGACTGGGTTGGGCCAAGGATGATGGTCTAGTTAAGTGGGTTTTAACAGGGATTAAGCTGTCAGGTTTGACCACAGACTGCTTCTTCTGCAATGATTGGGATGCGGCCACTGATGTGTTTTTAGGTACAACCTTAGGATCTCCTCCCCTCATTGGTCCATTAATTACTACCCCGAGGGGTTTATTATTAAGAGATGAGGAAGTATTTATTTGAGCATTGTTTGCTGGTTGTATTAGATTAGTCCCCCCTTTGCTCAAGCTACTTAGTGATACTAGTAGGGCTGAATTAGTATTTACTACTGCCTCCAGGGATTCAATTTTTTGGGTCATTAACCTGGTCCGCTCTAGAACAGGCAATAAGAGGTTTTTCATCAAAGCCTCGATTTTAACCAACAATGATTCATCGCTATTTTGACAGGTTGGGCAAGGGTCAGAGGATCCAAGCGAGGTAAGGGAGGGGCAAGGGATATTAGGAAAAGTACTGGGACAATGTTTGTTATCGTCAAGTTCACCCATAGCTAATGATGTGAGATTGCCATGGCAATTGTCTGTAGTTTCTTTTACTTTTAATTTGGGCATTTTTCGTTCTCTCCCCTCTAAGTTATTCGTGTCATGCTTTCTCTTCCTTGTTGCCGTATCAGCACCGACTGTGTTCATTTGTATCACCCTTTTGGAGACTGTTTTAGGGGGCTCGGGAGATGATTGGTGCATTTCTGCGGTATAGTCTAATTCAGAGCTAACATGAGATACAGTTTCTCTACTCGCCTTGGAATCATCTAAATTATGTTCAACATGGGCTGGTATATGTGCGGGCAGGTCAACCCCTTCACTATCTATATGTACTAGAGCCTCAATAGTTGCTGAATGAATACAATTGAAAGCTGCATGGGGTTGTGTCACAGGGCTAGGGATCGTAGCCAGCCTACCCAATGAAGAACGTCTTTCGCTAAGTAAGTCAATTGAAAGACGTTTCTCTACCATAGCGATTTCTTTTTCCAGTATACCTGTGGCACGAGAAATAAAAGCATCCAATGGCCCAGAAACCACTCCTTTAGGAGTCTGAACTTGGACAATGCGTGTTTTACCTGAACGTAATGGCATATTTTCTATGAGAAACAATTATGGGAGATAGCAACTAAACACGCTAATTTACACAAATAATCTACGCTGATATCATAAACCTATCAGGGAATAGAAAGTTTCTTGTATCCAAACAATTAGGAAGTATCAGTTTTTAGTAAAAGACAACAACAGCGGTTAATTATCCCGCCTACCTTGGATATGGGGAGAAAATCAATAAAGGGGTACGGGCCGGGGCCGTCCTCGAACGGCCTCAAACGGCCCGCTCTTAGCCCGGTCTTGTCCCGGGCTGCGTCCCGGGCTGCGTCCCGCGCTGCGGGAGATTTAGCCCTAGATATAGGAAGTGTTAGAGGGCGGGGCGGGCCGGCAGGGAGAGCGGACCGGAAGTTGACCACGGTCTATCAGGGACTCCTGGGAATTGGAGTCCCTGTCACGCTCGCAGCCCTGCAGACCTCCGCCGACGCCGAAAAAGTCTTTCCCCGGTCTCCCGCAATGGTCCTCCTCGCGTTGGTGTGGCGCAGCGGCACCCGCGGAGCGGGTGCTGCAAGGTGTGGGGAGAAGTCAGCAGAGACCACACAAAGTTCAGGCAGGTAGGCGCGACCCAATGCGCTTTAGCAGGATTAAAACAGTGTCCCAGTAAAGGCTTGTCAGCCGGGGGTTTAAAAATGCACTCCGGTGGGCGGGGCGGGCCGGCAGGGAGAGCGGACCGGAAGTTGACCACGGTCTATCAGGGACTCCTGGGAATTGGAGTCCCTGTCACGCTCGCAGCCCTGCAGCCCTCCGCCGACGCCGAAAAAGTCTTTCCCCGGTCTCCCGCAATGGTCCTCCTCGCGTTGGTGTGGCGCAGCGGCACCCGCGGAGCGGGTGCTGCAAGGTGTGGGGAGAAGTCAGCAGAGACCACACAAAGTTCAGGCAGGTAGGCGCGACCCAATGCGCTTTAGCAGGATTAAAACAGTGTCCCAGTAAAGGCTTGTCAGCCGGGGGTTTAAAAATGCACTCCGGTGGGCGGGGCGGGCCGGCAGGGAGAGCGGACCGGAAGTTGACCACGGTCTATCAGGGACTCCTGGGAATTGGAGTCCCTGTCACGCTCGCAGCCCTGCAGCCCTCCGCCGACGCCGACGCCGAAAAAGTCTTTCCCCGATCTCCCGCAATGGTCCTCCTCGCGTTGGTGTGGCGCAGCGGCACCCGCGGAGCGGGTGCTGCAAGGTGTGGGGAGAAGTCAGCAGAGACCACACAAAGTTCAGGCAGGTAGGCGCGACCCAATGCGCTTTAGCAGGATTAAAACAGTGTCCCAGTAAAGGCTTGTCAGCCGGGGGTTTAAAAATGCACTCCGGTGGGCGGGGCGGGCCGGCAGGGAGAGCGGACCGGAAGTTGACCACGGTCTATCAGGGACTCCTGGGAATTGGAGTCCCTGTCACGCTCGCAGCCCTGCAGCCCTCCGCCGACGCCGAAAAAGTCTTTCCCCGGTCTCCCGCAATGGTCCTCCTCGCGTTGGTGTGGCGCAGCGGCACCCGCGGAGCGGGTGCTGCAAGGTGTGGGGAGAAGTCAGCAGAGACCACACAAAGTTCAGGCAGGTAGGCGCGACCCAATGCGCTTTAGCAGGATTAAAACAGTATCTTACTTCTAACTGCCTAAGCAGCTTTTCCCTGTCTCCTCCTCTTTCTTTCATGGGAACATGGTCAAGAGAGAAATAGCGTCATTTATCGCTTCTTGATCCATGGATTTCTGCAAAATGTCTGGCAACTGGGTACGCACTATCCCGGTGTGTAATTGCCAGTGTGTGCTCCAGAATTCGTTTTTTAGCTGGATGAATGGTTCTCCCAATATACTGGAGTCCAAACAGGCAAACCAAACAGTACACTACAAAACTAGTGTTGTAGTTGAGATATTTACCTATCACGGTCTAGTTTTTTTGACAGGTACCATGTACTCCTTGACTTTATGACTGTTCTTGCAGGCCTTGCATGAAGAACATAGTTGGCGGGTTACTACCCAACAGTCCATATATAACATATCGAAAGAGTCAGTCATTACAGGACATTTTGGTGCACAGTCATTTTTTTCTGAGGAGAAACTGTCTCTGAAAAGACCTGTCATGGGATTTACCCATGTTCTTCATGCAAGGCCTGAATTGAGAATAACTAGACTCTTTGCTAGTTGGGTTGAATCACTTTTATATATACCACACACTGTGTTTAAATGTGTGTCTTGGATATATGTTCATTAGTCATGTATATATTGTGCTGTGATATGTAAATATATTTCTTGTTTTCACTTCACATCACCAATTCAAGTGTAATTGTATAGTGTGTGCATATATTTGCTCTGTTCTCATTTTTGAGCACGTAATTTCCAGCAATTTGCTATAGAAATCATATACTGACAGAGAAGTACATGAGTTTCTTTTGTTTGGACTTCATTTGGATATTTCTCATTTAATGCTAGTCTCATCTTGCTAGAGGGACCAATTGCACGAATAAGTTACACGCTTTGTAAAGCAAATAGGTGGCAGAACCACTGTTCACTTAATGTACGAATCCCCAGGTTCTGCACTTAACTGGGTTACCCCATTACTTTATACTGATTATGTAGGGGCACCCCAATGCCAGAATTAGCTATCTGTGAGGGCTAATCCTGGGGTGGCGGCAGCAAAAACTGAGAAAGAATTGCGCCTGGGCAGGGTAGCAGGCCCATTTGACTGCGTTCCACTGGAGGGTTGTGTTTGTTCTCCACTTAGGTTGGTTCCTAAAAAAGAGCCAGGGGAATTCAGGTTGATTCATAATCTCTCATCTCCCAAGGGTCAGTCTATAAATGACGCCATTGATGAAAAACTGTGCACGGTCAGATACTCATCCTTTGATCAGGCTGTGGGGATGCTCAGGGGTCTGGGCCCTGGCGCGCTTCTGGCGAAGTCAGACATAGAATCAGCATTGCGCTTGTTGCCAGTACACCTTTTAAGATTTCCATCTTCTGGGTTTCCAATTTCAGGGGAGGTTCTACTTGAATAAATGCATGACTATGGGGTGCTCTGTTTCTTGTGCTTATTTTGAGAAGTTTAGTTCCTTTTTGGAATGGGTTTTCAGACAGGTGATGGGGCACCAGTATGTTTTGCATTACCTGGATGACTTCCTCTTCCTTGGAGCACCAGGCTGTCAGGATTGTGGCTGGGCACTGCAGGAATTCTGTGCACTCATGCAGGATTTTGGGGTACCACTAGCGCAAGGTAAGACTGTCGGGTCGTCCACAGTAATTGACTTTTTAGGGATAGAGTTGGATTCGGATCAAGGTTGCTCACGTCTGCCCAAAGAAAAGATCACTAAATTCAGGTCAGCTTTACAGCAATGCTTGACAAAAGAGAAGGTTACATTACATCAACTGTAGCAGACTGTGGGTCAGTTAAACTTTGCATTGAGGGTCATCCCAATGGCACAACCATTCTCACGACCCATAGCACAAGCCATGTCAGGACTCAAGGAAAAACACCATCACACCAGGTTATCAAGCGTGGTCAAGAAGACATGCAGATTTGGATGGCATTCCTGCTGGACTTCAATGGTGAGGTACTGTGGCCTGGCCCGCTCACACCCTGTGCAGAGATAGGCTTAATGACTGACTCCGCAGGTAGTAAAGGATTTGGCGCCATACTAGGTACTGAATAGGCAGCACAATGCTAGTCGGCATGCTGGGTCGAAAACAGGTTAACAGGTAATCTTGTTTCCAATTTTGGTGGCATTGTCTGTGTGGCCGGAACAACTGAGGAACCAATCAGTTGTTTTCTAGTCACACAACATGTCCGTGGTAGAGTGCATCAATCATCAAACAGCATGGTGTAAGTTGATCCTGTGTCTGTTGAAAGAAATAATTCTGCTGTGCATGAAACTAAATATGCAGTTTAGGGCTAAGCATGTCCCAGGGGTGTTCAATCACTCTGCCGATGCACTCTCTCTCTTTAAGATGCAGGTATTCAGGTTGTATCTCCCAGGAGAAGTGGAGACCCCAACGCCTTTTCCAGAACAGCTTCGGCAACTTGGTACCCCCAACTACCGGACCCCCTGGCAGCTAGCCTAGCACCCAGAACCAGGAGGGCATATGAAGGGGTGTTTTGGGCTTACTGTAACTTTTTAGGGGACGAATGGGAGGAGAATTGTCAGGACACATGGGCTATTTTCTCTTGCCTGAGTGCAATGAAAGACGAGTGGCCCTCAGTGGCAGCAGCAGGGCGACACATAGCGGTTATCTCGTTCTTTGCACAAGCCAAGGGCAGAAAGGACCCACTAATACAGTCATAGTGCGGAAAGCCTTAAAGTGGTGGCAGCGTCTGCAAGGTTCACAGCCAGACCCAAGGTGACTAATAGGTGTTAACATCTTGGCCGCAATACTTGGAGTTTTTTGCTAGGTTTGCAACACAGAGGCAGAAACTTTCCTGTTTAGGGCTGCCTTTTCACTGACATTTTACGTCGCTTTTAGGATTGGGGAACTGGTGGCAGAGAACAAGCAAGATAGGCAGAGGGGACTGCAGTTTAGCCATGTGAGAATCCAGGGAGACTCATTGTTCATATCAATCCAGAGATCTAAGACCGATCAGGAGGCCCAAGGGGATGGGGTTGTGCTGCGAAGGGCACAGGGGAGCCCTTGCTGCCCCATTACCAAGTTAGAGGCCTTTTTGGAACACAGGCCCAAGGGCGTGGGAGGCCACTGTTAATTCACACAGACTGTACCCCACTTACGAGATTTCAATTCAGGAGGGTCATGGGCTTGGCCATGCAGAAAGCGGGTTTAGACTCCAGCAGTTTCGGAACACACTCTTTCAGGATAGGGGCCGCCCCCGAAGCAGCTGCAAGGGGTTTCACTAAGAGTGAGGTGCAGAGGACAGGCAGGTTGTCTTCAAATTGCTACAAGCACTATATGTGGCTGCATTTGCTATAATATCACATGAACCGTTTCACTGACAGTACTTTCTTTCTGTTTCAAATTGCAGTTTCTCAACCCTGTCACGCAGGAGGGAAACTCGCAGCGGCTCATCATCAATCAGGATCTATGCTGGACCAGATTCACGCCTGGGAACATTGCGAGCACAACGTTTGGGTCACTGGGCATTCTTATGTGAAGAGGTTACACAAATGTTTTCTTTCAGTCAATTGCGAGTTGAGAGCAAGGAAGCCTGGTTTTAGGGTCTCTTTCCATGGCCTGGGGGTCTTCGCTTTGACCATTTCAGGGATCTGGTGGTAGACCTGCTGGACCGGGAAGGGACTCCCCCTAGAGTCTTTATTCTGCACTTTTAGGGGAATGATCGAGTACATCTGGGTAGAAGGGTCTGGTGGAAACACTGATCACTGAAATGGGTTGGTTGACATAACGATGCCCTGGGTCTATCCTGGCATGGTCACATATGATCCCAAGATTTCAGTGGCGGGGGGGGGGGGAGTCTGTGAGGACCTTGAACCACTCGGTGAAAAGAATTAATAACAAAACGGATAGACTCTTCAGATCTCTACATCTACAGACGATTGCTCATGGGTGCATCAGGGGGGAGCCGTTCTTCCTACAAGACGGTGCCCACTAGTCCAAGTTGGGTAATGAACTATTCATGGAGAACCTTCTTGCTTGGTCAGTAGGGTCACGGAACAGGGCATGACCTTCGTTAGGGCAGAGAGGGGAGGCCTGATAGTCGGGCAACTATATAGGCATGTGGGGGTACAGTCATGATTGGTGAGCTTAAATTTAAGGTGCTTAGCGGGCGGCGTCATTGTTAAATAAGGACGCCTGAGGGGGAGGGACAGGTGGTCTCTCATAGAACTCCTCGGGCAGTTACAGCGAGTAGGCTGGAAGGGTGCGGGGGAGGGGCGTTGCGCTTTCCAGTAGGCTGGCTTGCCACTCCGCACGCGCATTAGGGTGCAAGTAAACTCTGCATAACTGCATGGGCCCCTTATGGAGATAATCTTCTGGGCATAGTGGGTGCTCGGGGGGGAAGTACCCTCCCGGTGAACGGGTCCCCTTGTGCATGGGCACTCCGGTAGGAGTGCGGGCATTGCTTGATCAGGATCTGGGTCCAGTCATTGACCTTGCCGAAGGCTCAAACAGGGATACGCAGAAAGATAATGTTATTTGTTGTTGAATGCTTAGCTTAGGATAGGAATGTCTATGTATTGGAAAAATGTTAAGGTTAGCCAACAAGACATAATGTACCTATCAATCTAACAGACTGATTTTCTGCGTATTGTGTATATAATGTAAATATAGCAATGTTTTGAATATTGATTTATAATAAATACGAGCGGGGTTGACGACCCCGAATCCAAATCCTCGAGTTAATGGAGTTGCTTCCCTTGGGGGAAGATGGGAGGTGAGCAACTTGGGCACGGGCTATGGGGGACCATCACCCAAGGGAGGGAATCTAGGGAAGAGGGGAACTCGGCCGTACCTGGCCATATAGTAAGGCAGGAGACAACATTGGACATGCCAAATGTATGGCAGTCATGCCGGTCCTTCGCTGAGGCAACAGGGAGGCGGGAGTACACTGCGCACATGTGTGACGTGGTGTCCTGCCTCCCTTTCTGATTGGCCAATCGGCGCGCACCCCGGAAGCATTTGGAATCACTTCCGGGTCGAGCATCGGAATAACGCCGGGAAGCAGGTTAGAACCGGCTACCAGCGTTCAAGGTAAATAAAAGGCTGGGAGAGCAGCGGGGACGTCCTCTTTTCTCGCGCCCCCACAGCTGACTCCAAGTTAGCTCCTCAGACCTCGCTAGGCGGTCCCATCAATTTCACCCACCCACCATCCCCTAAAGCAGAAGTTTTTGAGCAATGTTTGTTTGTTCAATGTGGTTTTCTCCTACAACAGATAATAGGTTGTATTTACAGGTTTGTCATTTATTCATCATAGAAGGTTTAATTGTCATTTTTATAGTTGCTATTCCTTGGTCGGCGGTAAGGTCATGCATGGTGAGTTTCAATTTAAGGTCCTTGGCGAGCCGTGTCATTGTTAAATGGGGATGCTTGAGGGGGAGGGACAAGTTGTCTCTCATAGAACTCCACGGGTAGTTATAGCTGGTAGGTTGGAAGGGTGCGGGGGAGGGGAGTTACGCTTTCTGGTAGGCTGGTTTGCCACTCCGCATGCGCACAAAGTTGCAAGTAAACTACGCATAACTGCATGGGCCCCTTATGGAGATAATCTTCTGGGCGTAGGGGGGCTCAACAGGGATACACAGAAAGATAATGTTATTTGTTGTTGAATGCTTAGCTTAGGGTAGGAATGTCTATGTATTGGAAAAATGTTAAGGTTAGCCAACAAGACATAATGTACCTATCAATGTAACAAACTGGACGTTCTGCGTATTGTGTATATAATGTAAATATAGTAATGTCCATCCAAATCCTTATGTTAATGGATTTGCTTCCCTTGGGGGAAGATGGGAGGTGAGCAACTTGGGCACCAGGAAAGGGGGACCATCACCCAAGGGTGGGAATCAAGGGAAGAGGGGGACTCGGCTGTACCTGGCCATATAGGCTCTACAGAGTAAACAAAGAATCAAAAGGGGGAGTGAAGAGGTAGTGCTAGAAAGCACTCAGGTGGGCGCACCCTCCTCCAGTTAATGGTATAAATAAACAACAAGGTCCACCTCTAGAAGGTTTCCTGTGAGCCAGAGTATATCAGGCATACACAGTATTTGTTAAAATACCCCTCACACACCAAAAGGGCCCTTGGTGTCATGCTTCATCATCGGGGTCCTCCCGCCCCGCTAAAGGGACGGGCGTGCTACGACTAGCGACTACGCTGAAGCACTTAGATATTGTAAGTGCTATGTGAAGTGTATTGAGTGAGTGTGAGTAGGGTCAGGAGTGATATGGAAAAGTGAGATTTAAAAGAATACCTGGCCTTATGAAAGCAAAAAATTCTTTATTAGTCATAGGCTGGTACCGTTAAAAATAGTGTGGCGGAGACAATCTAGCTTAACAATGGGCTAGTTCTCCTGGTGTTGTCAACATGTTTCGAGGCTGACTGCCTCTTCGTCAGGACGGGGTCAGATCCCTCTGTCACTCACTAAGGTTGGCAGTCGCTCACTATCCTTTCTGGTTAAAGTCTCGGCACTCTCTGGAATGTCTCTGTGCTCTAGTCACTGTTTCTGTTGTCTCTTTGCACTGTTTCTGTGGTTTCTTGGCAGTCTCTGCTCTCTCTATACTGTTTCTGTAGTCTCTGGATGGTCTCTGCACTCGCTGACAGTCTATGTCCTCTTTGTTTAAGGTCTCAACACTCACAGGCAGTCTCTCTACTCGCTGATACTCTCTGCCCTCTATGGATGGTCTCTGCACTCGCTGACAGTCTCTGTTCTCTCTGGTTACGGTCTCTGCACTCGCTGACAGTCTCTTTTCTCTCTGGTTATGGTCTCTGCAATCGCTGACAGTCTCTGTTCTCTCTGGCTACGGTCTCTGCACGCGCTGACAGTCTATTTTCTCCCTCGTTATGGTCTCTGCACTCCCTGGCAGTCTCTTTTCTCTCTGGTTATGGTCTCTGTACTCGCTGGCAGTCTCTGCTCTCTTTGGTAGTCTCTTTTCTCTCTGGTTATGGTCTCTGTACTCGCTGGCAGTCTCTGCTCTCTTTGGTAGTCTCTGCACTCGCTGACAGTCTCTGCCCTCTCTGGTTAAGGTCTCTCTCTTCTCTGGTTATGGTCTCTGCTCTCTGTGACTGTCTCTTTCTCTCTGGTTACGTTTTCTGCGGTCGCTGGCAGTCTTTGCCTTTCTGGTTACGGTCTATGTCCTTTCTGACAGTCTCTGCTCTCTCTGGTTATATGGTCTCTGCACTCGCTGACAGTCTCTGTCCTCACTGGCAGCCTCTGCCATGTCAGGGTCGATGTCTCTCTCTCTCTCTCTCGAGCCCCGCTGTCTGCTTCTCACCTCGAGCAGTCTGGGGACCTGCACCAGGTTTGGATGTTTCTGCATGTCTCCCTCGCTTCAACAGCCCACAGCCCATAGCCCTCCCCCCCTCCTCCCCCCACCCCCAGCCGCGGTCAGTCCCCCCATGAGACTCCTCGACAGGGACCGGACCAGCGTCACCAGTGACATCCCTTCCCGGGCCCCAGAGACGTGGCCAGGCCCTTATCTCTGGCTCCCGGGCGGTCCCTCCGAGGTCTGATAGGGGCTCTAGAAGGGGTGAAAAACCAACAAAGCGTCATTAACAAGGGAATCGTCTTTTAAAGACCTGTGAAGTACTGGGGGGTTAGGGGGACTGCATGTGTGCACAGAAAGCTGTTTCAGCCCGGGCTGTCACACAGGGTGGGGGGGAGGGAAGGGGGAGCATGCATTGCCAGCAACCTGCCAGGCCAGTGCACAACACTTGCATCACCATCTCTCTGCCTGCCTTTGCGCTCCATGCTTCTGGAAGGTAAAAAAAATGTGCATTTGTGTTTCAAATGTCCAATCCTGCAGCAGCACGCTTCCAAAGCCCACAGATGCCAGTAACCCGATTCAAGGCCCCATTCTCCCGATTTTTCTTTTTTTTATCTCCCTCTTTGCTCTTCTGAAATGTTGGCATGTATGCATGTGTCTGCTCGTAAGTAGGCACAGGAAGGCACTGCGACGGCCTTCCTGACTGGACATATTGTGGCCCGTGGCCGCGCGTCACGCTCCTGCGCTGCCCTGCGTCACAGGGAAAGGGCGGGAATGCGCCACATTTATCCAACACGTGCATGTCTGTACTCTCTGCGGTGCGGGCCCCATTTTGGCTGCCCACCGCCAGCAAGGCCCCCCCTGCAGGTGCAAGGGTGCCTGTGTTGTAAGCAGGATTATTTATGCAGAAAGGAACACCTTCCTGCACAAAAGCAAACTACCGAGGTGTTTCCCTCTTTCTCTGTGTGATGCAGGGTGCGGCACACTTAGAAAGAGGAAGTCACGAGGCGAAAGAAAGATCTTTCTCCTCATATCGCCTCACCAGGGGTGCATTCCCAGGGTCGCCAGGTTTGGTAAATACCGGAATGTGTCAAAAACCATGGGAGTTGCTTGGAACGCCCACGCGCCACCCATGGAACGCTTCCCTGGCACAGAGTAATAATACGCAGCGGTTTGCGCTGTGTTGCATTGCTCCATATTTTTAAAGCCACGCAAAGTGGCCTTGCGTCGCTTTAAATATATGTCCTACGGTTTGTGTCGCTCTTGCACCAGGTCATAAATATGGCCCAACTTACTGCAGCGTAAAGTAATGTGAAGTGCAGATGATGTTATTGATAACGTTCATATTTTGTTTGTGTCCGTGTTCCACTGTAGTGGTTACGAGTCTCGGTGTCTGGCACCCAGGAAGGACAACAGATTCGTTTTTTTTAAATACAATTTTGGGATAAGAGACTTCCAAATTATTTTGATTCAACCTTCAAATACTAAAGATTGAACTATGATTGGACCAATGCATTTTCTTAAATACAGAAACATAAAAATGTGCTAAATCACTGTGGTCCAATGGTTGGACCATGAGCATGCCCAGCATGGGGGCCTGACATGCACCCCTGCCCTGAGTGTTTGACCCCTGGTGACCTTCCTTATGACCTTGGCTAGTGATGACCCAGCATGTCTGCAGGGACTGAGGCTTCTTCCTCTTAATGTAAGACCCAGAAGCTGCCCTGTGACCTGGAAGGACACACCAGGAGTGCTGACAGCAGTGGGATAGCACACCTGCTGGGGCCCCCCCTGCAAGGTATTCAGAGGGCCGCCACCTCAGTTTTACCCCTTCTATGAACAGGTGTTTCAGCAATGCAGGTAACATCAAAAGACAAGCAGAGAACAATTCAGCCTTTGAACCTCAGAGCCTAATTTAAATTAACATTTGTGTAGCAGACAATTGTTCTTCTTTACAGCCCCCATATATGATACACTATACCTCCAAAGTGGCCGGCCCCTCTACATATAGCTAATGTCCAACCTGCAGCATGCATGGACAGTTTCAAGGGTATTTCTACCTGCAACTGGTTACATTGCCGCCCTGGGCATAAAGGCCAGTGGCAGAAGCCTGGAAGAGTAGGCCCTAAGTGGATGGCCGCCTGCTAGTATGTGCACTGGTGTCGCAGAGCCACACATGTGTTTTTAAGCCGGAGCCGATGTCAGCCCAGCCATTGGAGACACTGCGCTCTGGCGGTGTGTCTGAATGGGGAGCCATTGGATAGCAAGGTGGTGAGTTGTGATTGCAAGGTAGCCTGGCCATTCACCTAGGCCCTGTTTGTTCAGTCTCTTCCTTAAGCTATATAGGGCCCGTCACCTGAGTGCCACTTAGATCTAAAATGTGGGGAAGCCATAGAGGCCGCTTGCAAGAACATGCACTAGCAAAGGCATGAACAGAGCAGGTTTCCTGCTCGAGGGAAGGTAAAGAGTGGCAGCAGATTCTGTGCAAGCTTCACTGACTCATACAACAAGTGCTGTATAGGTGGCAGCATTGTGAACTTTAGGCAGACACAAATTAAGGTACCGCACAGGAGGGAGAGAAACATCTACAATAGCCATGAATAGGCTTATTAATAAGCTGCAAAGACTGCAAACTCAAGGGACCAAACCCTGATTCCACCATTTGATAAAATACCTTGTGAAAGCCATTCCTAGCTGAGTGGAAACTAGGAATGATATCGAAAATCTTGTTCACAGGGCTCAAGGTCTACCCAACTACCATCAAAATATAGCCACACACTACAGTCCAACCAGGAGCCTTCATCTTGTCACACTTGCTGTGCATTTAAACACAAACGTCAAATGTCAAGCTCTGTCTTCCCAGGGAACTTGGTGTTTACTTTTCTTTCTGTGACTTCAAAGTAAGAGCGTTTATGGGAAAGCAAGAGGAATCCAGTTTACAAGGCTGTAACCTAACCCTTAAAACGGGCCTGCGGTGGGAGGTGCACGCACGTTCTGTGGTGGTGCTAAACAATATTCGTGTTGAGGTTCTTCTATCAAAGCACTGTTGGCTTTTACTCTAGTGAATGTCTAATGGTTTTCTGTTTACAGTCAGTGAGTCCTAGTAGCAAACCCTTTAAAAGACTCTTCCCTCCTCTATCCCTCCTTTGACACACCCTAAACCTCATCTGACTAATATGAATTCCCAAATAACACTTTCCAGACTCTTCCCTTCTCTATCCCGTCTTTGTCCTATGCAATCCAACTAACAGAGTCACATGTCCACCTCTCGAGTTAACAACTTATATTTCCCTCTACTAATCCACCACTAATCCTTTGGGTTCCAGAGCAGCGTGCTACTTGCCGAAAAGCACTCCAACACCTCGTATGGGGTAGTGAGTGCTATATGCATACAATTATAACCAATGCTCCAGAGCCTCATCCAACAAAGAAACGCTCAAATGACGGGAACGTGGACGAAGATTCTTGGGTGTTCTAGGGTTCCGGACTCTGGAATGCCCTGGACCCCAGCCTGAGACCAACCACCTCATGATCAGAAGAGGTCTGAAATCTGTCCTCTTTATATACATTGCATCTGATCCTTGGTCGCGCCCAGAGCATCGTTGGAGTGGTACTGAGTAGGGGTGCTTCACCTCACTTTTTGTTGAACTCTCCATCCCTACGCTACCTTAGCCTGCTGGTTTTGCTTTGGAGCTCTATAGCAGACCACGGCTTCTCATCTGGACCTTTAAAAACTCATCAACAATTAAGATCAGTCACAAAGCAGTTTCAGCAGCAGAAGTGAACCTATCCTTGCAGCAGAGCACAGCACATGGGACATGCACCCGTGACAGGAAGCAGGCACAGGCATCAGTGCCCAAACTCCGCACCCAGGAAAGACAAGCATGGGTGTCAGCTGTGAAAAACAACTTCACACTAAATACATACAGAGTGAAGGAACAGTGCAAGCCTCCCTCACATAAGTGCTACAGGGCAGAATAGGGGAGAGGATATGGCGTAACAACCAGAGCTGTCGACCGGGTTAGAGTCTCAACCTCAGCACAGCATCCTGTTCAACACTAATCCTTTATGGGTTCCGGAGTAACGTGTTACAAGCCAAAAAGCGCTTCAACACCCTTTCAGGGGTAACAAGTGCTATAAAAATGCAAACCTTTTTACCTCTTCTATGCCTCCGCTATCCATCTGAATCCAAAAAACTGACTAACCTATCCACCACTCAAATTACTTTCATATTTCACTACATTTGCCCTTCCATATGAACTGCAAAACACTCAGGATCTTAGGTTTTTAAGAAGCACTTAAAGACCTGGCTTTTTAACTAACGTGCAGCACCTCCTAACGCCTTTTTCTCCTGTCTCCGGCAGTTGGCTCTCGCGCCGGGAAACTCCTAATATCCGTGCGCGCTATAAGTGCTGAATAACATAACATAACATACTCGCTGAAAAAGCACTTTGACGCCTCGTCAGGGGTAGTACGCGCTATATAAATGCAATTACAATACAATACAATACAATACCAAGCATGAATGTGTCCTTGTTTAATGTAACTGGTGCTCTTGTAAAGTTCTCCAATACCTTTGGGTGGAGTTTGCCCACATAAAACTGCTAACAAACAAAGTCAACAGTGCAGGCCAGCCTCACATAGGGGTAACATCACAGAAGCAGATCTCTAGGCTTATGCAGGTATTGTATTCCCCCACACAAAAAACACTTCAAGCCCATACATGCCAACATTTCAGGAGTGAAAAGTGGGAGATTTAAAAAAAAAATCGGGAGAATGGGACTTTGAATCGGGTTACTGGCTTGTATGGGCTTTGGAAGTGGCTGCTGTAGGATCGGACATTTGAAACGCAAATGCACGTTTTTTTCTTACCTTTCAGAAGCATGAAGCATAATGGCAGGCAGAGAGGGTGATGCAAGTGTCGGGCACTGGCCTGGCAGGTTGTTGGCAGTGCATGAACCCCCCCTCCCGCATCCCGGGCTGAAACATTAATTACCCCCTTCCAGTACTTCGCAGGTCTTTAAAAGACGATTACCTTGTTAATGACGCTTTGTTGGTTTTTCACCCCTTCGAGAGCCCCTGCATCGCCACTCTTTGCTGGAGGAATTAGCACTTTACACAGTACCAAGCCCTGTCAGCTGAAACCCCCGTGGAATCGGGTTTTTGCTTATAGGAATCGGGAGGCGGGAGACTAGCCTTCAAATCGGTAATCTCACGCCTGAATCGGGAGGGTTGGCCTGTCTTCAAGCCACCTCACAAAACAGGCATATGAAGAGCTGTGTAGGCTTCCTTCACACTAAATAATAAAAACAGCATGCGCACCAGGAGAACAAACCCCCAACACTCGAAAAAGATGCAGCACAGACAGCAGCACAGCAAGCATGCCTTAAGAAACATGGAAAGAATGGGCAGCTTAGTGAAGGGACAGGTATGCAAGATTTCAAAGGGGCTCAACCCGATCTTTGACCAACTAGCGTGTGCTTCCCTCCGGGAAAACTCCCGAAATCCACGCTCACTTTGGACCACCGGGCAGTGCAGGATTCTTCGGTGATTACTGGGATGGGTCTCTCTGGGGCACTTGTTAGTTGACACTGTGGGCAGCGGTGAACGTATTCTTCGACCATGTTCTCCAGCTCAGGGAACCAGACCTTCTACCTCATCCGTGCTTTCATTTTGGTCACTCCTTGAAGTCCTCCAAGGGCTAACTGGACCGCCCGGTGTTTAAGGGCTTGCGGTATCACCAACCTGGACTCCCTAGGCAAAATCTCGTTAGTTGGGGCGTTGAGTTCATTCCGTACCCACCATATCTTCGTCCAGTTGTCATGGTCTTCTGTGCCCCAGGAGTTGGCCTGGCGCATGTAGTTGGTCTACGACCCCGCTCGGACTGCTTGCAGGGTCCTGGTGTACACCGTGTGGGTGGCTGCAGTTTCTTTGATGTCGTCCAGGGTCATGCTCTGGCGGCATGCCGCTAGAGATACCAGGTGGGCATAGTGCTCGACATCGTCGGTGTCTTCTGGCTTCTCTTGCGGGACTGGGTGTCTTGATAAGAAATCAGCCGGGTTCTTGGCTCCGGCCGGTATACTACTTCCATTTCGTACGGTTGCAGCTGAACTGCCCAGCGCTCACTGCGTGGAGGTGGGTGAGGCGCTCTCCCTTTAAAAAGGGGAACGAGGGGCTGGTGGTCGGTGACCATGGTGAACGGCTGTCCTTTGAGGTAGAGATGAAAATGGCTACAGGCCCATTTGATGGCTAATGCCTCTCGCTCGAATTGAGTGTGCCTCGTTTCGGTGGGTGTTAGAGACTTGCTGGCAAATGCTAGGGATGCCCAGTGACCGAGTTCATGTTCTTGAGCTAGTACTGCCTCGAGTCCGACCGGACTGGCATCGACTAGTACCTCTGTTCGCTTTGCCAGATTGAAGTAAGCTAGTATTGCTTCTCCCAGGAGGGCATCTTTTATGCCTTGGGACGCCTCTTCCTCCCTTTGACCCCATTGCCAGGTGGCATCTGCGCTTGTGAGGGCCGCAATGGTTCCGCTCGGGTGGCCAGGCCAGGGGTAAACCTACCGCAGTACGTGGCCATGCCCAAAAATCTCCGTACTTCCGTTGGTGTTGTCGGCGTGGGGGCATCCTTGATGGCCTGCAACTTCCTCTGGTCGACTTGGATCCCTTCTTGGTTGAACACATACCCGAAGAACTCAAGGGATGTTTAAAAGAACTGACATTTGTCTTTGTGTAGGGTTGCTCCATACTCACTGAGGTGCTTCAGTGTGTCGCTGAGAAGTGTGTGGTGATCTGCGGCTGTCGCTGAGTGAATAAGGATATCGTCACTCACGTTTAGGACTCCAGGTAGTCCCGATAGCAGCTCTCGTATCGTGTTTTGGAATACTTCGGCTGCAGAGGATATTCCAAAATTCAGCCGTTTGCACCTCCGTAGTCCGAGATGGGTGCTGAAGGTGGTGATGTGACAGCTTTCCTTGGATAGAGGGAGTTGGTGATACCCGGCGTTCAGGTCGATTTTTGAAAACCATTTGGATCCATTGACATCTGCGATGATGTCATTCATCGTGGGTGTTATGTGGCGTTCACTTCGAATGGCTCTGTTCGGCAGCCTGATGTCGATGCAGAGGCGTATGGCTCCCGGCTGTTTCGGCTTTTCAGCGATGACCATTGGGGACACCCATGGTGTGGGTCCAGATACTTTTTCAAGGACCCCTTGTTTTTCCAGGGCCTCTAACTCCTTTTCTACCAGCGGTCTCAGGTGGAACGGGACTCTTCGGTGTCGCAAGGCGACTGGGGCGACTGTCTTGTCAATGTGTAGTTTGATGGGGTCGCACTGGATGCGCCCAAGCCCCTGGAAGAGGTCAGGGAATTGGCTGAGTAGCTCATCTACTTGATAATTCTGGATCCTCCTTGCGAAAGAGATGAGTCTGAGTTCTTCGGCGGTGTGGCTGCTCAGTAGGGTATCTGTTTCTCTGTCAATGACGTGGATTGTTGGTGTCACTTCAAGATCATCAGTCTTGATGGGCACAGAGATCTTTCCTTTCACCGGGAGAGGTGTGTCTGCCCAGTATTCATAGATTCTAGTTTTGGAGGCCATTGCCGGCGGGTGAGGCCGCACACCGCGGTATTGTTGGAGGCCCATGACATTCACGGTTGCTCCTGTGTCAATCACCACTTTTATTTACGCTCCCGCGACGTGGACCATGCATGTTGGCTGTGGTCGGCGGCGTAGCTTGAACTCCCTCGCAAATGATATTAGGTATACTTCCTCTTCGTCTTCTTACGAGGAGTCTTCCACCTTCAGTAGGTATCTTCCTCTCTTCCGCTGTGTGTCTTCAGGTGGTGCAGGTTCTGTCACGGACAGTTGCCATATATAGCTCTTGTTGGGGGCCTCTGATTGCGGAAGTCCCGGCCTCTGGTGCGTCTCCGGCATACAGTGGCAAATTGATTGGGTATCCCACAGTTAGTGCAGGTCTTCCCTTGTGTGTGGCAATCTTTTGCGGCGTGTGGCTCATGTCCGCAGAACCCACATCTCGGCTTGGAGGTGTCCAGCTTTGTTTTTTTGAACGGGTCCCCTTTAGGCTTGGCTCGCAGGGCATTGGCTCGTTCCGTCTTGATGGTGTCGGACCGTCCTCAGGCTTGATTAGTGCTTGGTCCATCTCGTTCACCCTGGCTGCAGACAGGTCCTGTGACCTCTCCAGTATTAGCATGTCTTTTTAGGACTTGTGCCCTGCCCATGACACAGATGAGCTGCAGCGGCTGGAGGGGGCGGTGCCACCCTCGTCTGGGCCCATGCAGGCAGGACTTAAGTCAGGCAGTTGTGAGCCTTTTCCGGGTTTATTTCAGAGGAACCCCACGCTGAGGTCGTTATAAGTATAACATCCTTCGCAGTGCCTAGTTTGTAAATATTAAGTGCCAGGGCCCTCCTCAGACGGCCACTGCAGCGTGCACCACCCATCGCCCCTGCCATGCTGCCAATAAAAGTCCCTACGCGAACACTAACCATCACGCTCCTACAAGAGTGACATTTTACACTATTTCAGTCCCCCGATACTATAAGAAAGGGTTTGGGCGGCAGGTTTTTGTTGTTTTAATGTACATTGAATTAATAAGCACATGTTGTTCTGCTCATCTCTGAATTACGTAAACAGTGCCGCAGACTGTAATAAGTGCCGGTGTTGACAATTAAGTGCCGGTGCCAAGCACTGGAAACCACAGACTCAACTTAAGCACTGCCTCTTCGGTATCGATGCAGAAGGTAAGCCTGGTCTAGTGGCTTAGTGGACTAATGCATCCACTGCAGGGGCCTGTGTTCTACCTCATGGTCACAGGTTCAAATCCTGGCAAGTCCACTCAGCCTTTCATTCATCTGAAGTCAATAAAATGAGTACCATTGAGTTGGGTAATGTGGCCGTTAGTGGTCTAGCTGCAGCGGCATGCACATCCGCAGGCCAGGCGTGGCCTGCATGGGAATCAATAAAAGGAGGGCCCCGCTCGAGGGCGTCACTTCCGCCCCTGCATGCATCTATGTGTGGTCTCCCTCATTGCGCACCGCGCTCCTGCCCCCGCGTACGCTGGCCAGCCCCAGTAAACCCCCAAGAGTGGCTTGCTACATTGGCGACGAGAGTGGGCTCGAGACCCTCGCCTGCCACATGCTGCGCTCCACATCGCGACAAGAATAAACGCCGGCCGCGAGCTGCGCGACATCGGGTGCGTACAAGCGCCCAGCAGGAAAGAGCACATTTGGGGCCCTGCTACACGGACGGCCACGAGGGGAGCAACAAGGAGTAAAAAAAAAGAAGAAATAAAAAGAGGTCAGTGCGTGCAACAGCAGTAATTAACAAAGAGGGCTCAAGTCAGCACCAACAACTAGGCCCCGCCCCCTCAGAAGGCCTCAATACGGTGCACATCCTGTGTGAGAGGCTGCACCTGCCATAAAGGGAAAACACACCATGGGAAGAGAGCGTCACCCCCAGTGCCAGGAACCCAAAAGGAAAAGGGAATACAACCTGGAAAGGGAAGCCAGCCCCTCCACAGACACACCCACAGGCACACAGAAGCCAGGGAACATCACCACCTCTACAAGACTCACAAGGGGAATAGAAGGCGAGGTGCCTGCCACAGCACACCCACCGCTGCCAGCCACCAGGCACCATGGGAGACAATGACAAGGCAGCAGCACCGGCCCACGCGCCATTCGAACACGCAGCATCAGGAGTCCTACCCCCGTTCAGCGAACTGGAGGACCCTGCGACGGCCTCTCCCAGGCGGAAGATCTGGATCGAAAGCCTCAACTACTATTTCATCGCAACCAGAGAGACAGATGAAGCGGGAAAGAGGTCCTTACTGCTACACTATGCGGGAGACGAAATATTCAAGCTATTCAAACACCTACCCAACACAGGTGTGACCACCGACTACAACGCGGCGGTAACCGCGCTAGATGCCCATTTTGACCCACAGCTGAACCCAGATTTTGAAAGAATCAAACTACTCCAAGCCCGCCGGAGGGAGAGTCATGGACACCTTCTACGTCTGCCTGCGTGAACTCGCCAGCACATGCACCAAGGATGACCAACTAAAGGAGATCAGGGCGCAGCTAATCCAGGGGTGCCATGACAAGACCTTAAGAGGTCTCATACTACGCCAGCCGAAGATTGCGCTTGAAGACATGCTAATACTGGCGAGGTCACACGACCTGTCTGCATCCTCCCCATGACCAGGCTGAAGATACAGGAGACCCCCTCCTCAACCGTAGAGGAGACAACACCCCAGCACAACAGGACGCCGCCTGCAGGCAGGACAGAGAACTGCAACAAGCTGAGACTGATTCTGCCCAGAACCACAACAGGGAGGGGAGGGGGTCAAAGTGACTGATAGGGCCTTTAAATGTGATTTTCTGAGCCTACTTCACGCCTGTACTTCAGGCTGTTGAGGAACTACAACGAGGTATGATGCATAGGGTCACCTGGGTGGAAACAGAGCTTTGGGTAAAGGCACACCCTGTATCTAAAGAGACAAGGTGGGGCTGGGCATTTGGTTGTTGTGTCTGTTGACTGACTGTTCGGGTCTGAGTGCCCCCACACCTCCCTGGGGCACCTGTGACTCCTCACCCCGCGACCCTGAGGGTCACCTGTGGAAAGGGTTCTACTTGGCCCAGTTTGCAGAGTGAGAGGAGGACAGACCCCAGAGAACGAGGCAAAAGGGCCCAACTCTCAATGCTGGGGCCGTGGCCCCACCAGCCCTGTGCCCCCGCCAGCCCTGTGCCCCCTCGAGCGCGATCTCACAGGTGCCCATCGCACTAGGATGCCCACGCCTGGCCCGTCTGGACACTTGATGGCACTTTATAGCATATTATGGTTCGTTGAATGGTGCCAACCTCTGGCACCGAGACCTGGGTGGTCATTCTTGGCATATTGTGGGCACTTGTGCACAATGATGCCCGCACCTCTTATAACATTAGACTCCGCTTTATCGTGGTAATCCTTTGTATACTGTGGGCATCCATGGCATGATGGTGCCCCCATGGCATATGCTGCCCATGATATGATTGCGGTATTTTCTGGCATCTTGAGAGCAGCCATAATATGATGGCGTTTTGGCATAAAAGTAAATCATTTTAAATGTGTTAATGCCAGGGTAGCGGAAGTGACATCACACACCATTTGACCTTTCCTTTCACTCACACACACATGCTTATGCATACACGCACATTCACGCATACTCACGCTCTCTCTTACGTAATTTCACACTCACCAGCAAGCATGCAATACAGAATACATTCAAAAGCATGTTTTGCTCACCTCTGATTCCAGGCAGGATCATATTCTAGCTCGTTGTACTCCACTTTTATTGCACTAATAGTGAAGAATGTCTCAGAATTCATGATCAGTGTCTTATAAACTTGAGAGACAACAAGGAAAGTGGAGGTCCAACCAGTGTGCAGAAGGGTGAACTGCCCCTGTGTTCCTGTCACTGCGTTTACAACCTCTGAGGGCACACAGGCAGTGACCCCCTCTCTCCCGTGGCCCACGTTGAGCCGTGCCCCGTATCTCACCCCTCCACCCTCATACTTACTTCGCTTATGACTGGTCAAACTTTTGATGCGTGGTTGTATGCAAAGCGCCGTAACACGTCGAGGCAATGTTTGCGCCATAGAAAACGGCATAAATAAATAAACAAAATATATGCGGAATGCTGGTGGCTCAAAAGCCATGACTGACAAAGAGGCCATGAGGCACCGAGCTCTCAGGGTGTTGAGCCCATTGAGTAGGCAACTCGCCAATGCCAGGATTTTGCTCGGCATTCCGGAACCTGTAGACCTGCTCATCGATGTATTAAATCAAGACTACAGTTCCCAAAATGCAAAGCAAAAATCCGAACTGGATGCGCTACCCACGCATAGACCTTCTTGGAACTTCAGCTCTGTCCACCGGCCCTCACGCACCCACGTGCATCATCACACGCCCTCGGCTCACGTGTGCATCATCACACGCCCTCTGCTCACGTGTGCACCCTCGCGCAATCCCAGCTTTTCAGCGATCAGCGCTTTGCACGAAGGGAAAGTTGGAGTTCACAACATGAAAAGAGCAAATCTACAACCCTCCCAGTGTAACTTGTTGTGGATTAAGGACCAACAAAGGCTGAAAGCGTCGTACATAACAATTGACGCCGAATGTGCAGAGGGTCAAACGTCTCGTCTGAGGGAGGAATTGTTGGTTCGTGGACCCTGGAATGTCTGGTTGGGTGTGATGGGGAACAGGCGCGAGCATGGAAGGGGTTTGAACTTCAGGACATCCGCACGCCCAGCGCCCCCACCCCGTGTGTGTGCTGATTAGGGCATTAGGAGCTGATAATTGCACCGATGACTGTACAAGGACCCTCCCACGGGGATCAGCGCGTGGGGGTGCACGGAGGCGTTGATATTGACAAGGGTCAGACAAGGGCGGTGTGGGGGGGTGCCGAGCCTGATGGAGGGAGATGGGTAGCTTGGCATTGAAAGAGAAACCTCTGCTAATCCAATTACCCCAGGGTGCCTACAAGCAAACCACCCTCTTAATGCTACTTGTAATTATTACTCAGAGGCGCGGGAGCTCGCGAGTAAGTCAGCAATTACATGGCTCAGTGGGTTGTGCACTTGCTGCCGAGATGGCCTGCTAAACCCAATCAAGTCTTAATTTATTTTTGAGTAAAACCCATTAAACTAACGTTTTCGCAGATTAGGCCCGAGGCAACCGTATCAGAACCCCTGAACCGCAGCCAAGAAGCAAAGGTGCCATTCGGCGTGTTTCTAAGCGCCTTGAAATCTACCGAGACTGGGGCTGGAAGGAATTGCTTCTTATTGCTCGGTGCGCCGCGTGACCTGTCACGCACCTCGGAGCGCTGTAATCTGCCCCTTGAAGTAAATGGACGGTTCTGGCAGAAATGTGCGATCAGACACGGTACAAAGGCCCTGGTCCGAGTGGGTGAATATGCACAGCGGCTGCTGCCCATCGCGCGCCCACCACTACACAACACACTGCTCTGTGCTGCAACCACTATCCATTGTGACTCCCTTCCACACAATACACAACACGACCGAATACACTGTCAGCACACACTTCCACTCCGGTCACGAACCGGACACCGCAGTCTGAACACACAGTGTGAGCGCGCTGCACAGACGCACGCGACATGACATCTAGGTGGAGGGTGGCTTGTCTAGGAGGGGCAGGGTCAATTCACTGTATCAGTTGCTGACATTACAAGAGTGGTCAGGGTGGTTGGGTCCTAGTTTCCCCTGTATCTTCATGGATCATGCCCGCTGTGAGAAGTTGGCCTGGCATATGCTGTCCACTGTTCTAGTGGGCACCTTGCACCAGTCCAAACGACCCTTATTGATGGTAGGTTAAAGACAACCGTATAGAAAGCTATCCTAGTGGTAACGGTGGAGAGCAGCCTTCAGGCTAAGTCTTGAAGGAATGGAAAGCAGCGTGTTTTACCAGTGTATAATCTCATGAATGACCAAATGAAAGGAGAACCACACCAGGTATATATGATGAAAAGCAGCGTGACTCCCAAGACTTTCAATGCCGTTTGGTGCAAACCACCTCTAATTCACCCTAAGATTTAGTGATCAAAATAATGAGTCAGGCGCTGGACCTGGAAGGCGAAGAACAGGTTTATTTCTTTAGAGGAGAGTACATCACATCCGACACCGGGGCTATCGTCAGGAGGTGCTCTAACTGCATCTCTGTGGCATGGCCTTTTATATGCTTTTTCGTCAGTTTATTACATGGTCAAACATTCCTGGCATCAGTTTATTCCATAGTCAAACATCCTTGGAATCCCCGCCTCAAGCTAGTTCCCACACAAACCCAGCCGCAATCGTCCCTCCACCAAGATCTAACAGATGATCGCTATCTCGCAGCTGGACATTCCGACAGGATCTAAAACATGTGGGATCGGTCAGATCTAAGGGTTCGTGTCTTTGATTAGATTAGGCCCCTTTGTTGGTGGAACAAGCCCTGCCGTGTGCGGGTAATAAACTATGTCCACAGGGGTTGGTTAGTGCCTGGGACCGGATTGAGTGGCCAGGTGCAGGGAAGTGACTCCGGGGCATTGTCATGCTGACAAGGTTTTACGACCCTGGTACATGTGTTAAGGCTTGGTCAGAGCGCGGGGGGATGATAGCGAGGTTGGGGTGATTCACAGGTGACCAGCAGCGTATGGCACCCGACTCCTTACCTGGCCACGTGGACGACGCCTGATGCTTCTGCCTCGCTTCCCGGAAACCAATGCCGATGCCACCAGGTTCGCCCGCTCTCCCTCGACAATCCAACGGGAGATGCGGCGCTTAAATTCCGAAGCCTGCCGCGTCGAGGACCCCTCGGATCACAGCTCCCGCTCTCCCTCAACAATGCAACGGGAGATGCAGAGGAGTTTCAGAAGGCCGGCCTGGATCACAGTGATTGGCTTCGGTGCCGGCGTGTGCAGTCAGGTATCCTGGAGTGGTAGCGGGAACAGAGATCCCGGTCTCAGGGAGTTGACCCTAAATAGGCCAAAGGTCTCCGCCCCTACCACTCAGGATACGCGTCACTCCCTGACCCGGAAGTGGAGGCGGCCGGCTGCCGATTGGGCCACCCGGCCAAGCAACCACCAGTGACCAGGGGCACGGTCCGGAGGAGCCGGGTCCTAAGTGCGCGCGTCCTGATTCTCCGCGCTTGTCAGAGTATGAAATGGCCGCAATGTCTAAAATTGTTGCTGCTTACGCGCACATAAAGGCCCTCACTAAGCAAGATGGCGCCGGCAATGTTCATATTTGTCATTTGTCGTTTTATTTTCTACAGTCCTCCCTTTGAACATAGTCCAGCCAGCATGCTAGTCTATCTCAATGTCCATAATGTCCAGTATCTCTCTATCGTTTAATACTCTCATCTTTGTGAGCTCAGTGTCCATAGTCTTAGCGTGCAAGGAGTTCAGGCAAATAGAACACAAAAGTGGTATACAATGTATCCCCAAACAACAACCACTTATTATTAATATTAGAACCGAGAGGATCATCATTATTTTCCAGCCCCATTCTTTCAAAATGCCCCAAAACCAGCTTCCAAGTGTCCAAGTTTCTGACTCCTGATGGATTTCTGACGCCAGCCTGTGGAGGTGTTCAATTGCCTTGAAAACAGAGGGTGAGTTGTCAGGGACGTAAGTACAGCAACTGGCTCCGATGATGTGGCATGCTCCTCCACGATCCGCTAGTACCACATTTAGAACAATGCGGTTCTGTAAAGCCACCAGGCGGACCACCTGAAGCTCAGCTGTGTTGTTGGTGAGGATGCCACAGTGACGTTCAAGGCTGTTTCAACTGCTTGACTTAGGTGTCGGATGGCTCGGCTGTTTGCCATCGGACCCCATAGCGGGACGAGTCCTTTTGATGCGTCGAGGAACTGTGATGTGGCGGAGTCTGCTTGTTCTGTGTCTTTGGAACGCCTTTCTCTGTGATGGTCTGCAGGTGCTGTGTAGGTTGGAGGCAGAACAAAAGCGATGTAGCACGTACCCCCCCAGCCTTTTGGGAGCCAGGTGTAGGCTTTGGTACCACAGATGAAGTACATGTTGGGTGATGCAACAAATGAAGGGGGGTCGGCAGTGTTCAGAGTCTTCGTTATTTGGCAAGAGCTGTGACCCACGATCTTAGTCCCATGGCCTTCGATGCATACAAGGCCTGAGACGTTCACCACAGATAGGGCCACTGTCAGAGTTGCGGCAGTTCGTTTCTTTAGATAGGAAAAGGTAGGTCTGGCTGGGTTGTTGTACACTTGCATTTCAACTCGTTCTTCGGCGGGATTGTTCATTGGAAAGGTTGCATTTGAAGTCAGAGGGCAGAAGGGAGCAGATGTTCTTCCTGTTTTTTTCAGACAGAACTCATTGTAAAATTGTTTGATTGTCCCATCGGATGTGGCATTGTCTTTGTAGCTCTCTTGCAGGAGCATTAACCAGGCAAGGCAAGATCCATGAACAGAAAAGGGTGAAGGAATGAAAGGAATGAAATGTTCAGTGGCATGAGGTAGCAACCCACAAATCAAACAGTTAGTGGCCTTTGCGGGAAGATTGTGCTGGTGCAATAATTGTACGAAATAATTATTCCAGAATTCTTTGCGTCGTTCTCGGAGGTGTGGTGACAGTGATACCAGATAGTGTTCTTTCTTGGTGGTGGGTTGCATGGTGGGTGACATTGTCCTGTAAGCGGGAGCACTCTCTTCAACGATCCAGACTGTGACCATCAGCAAGAGGCAGATGAGAGATGCTGCCACAAGGGTTATTATCTTTGTACTGTTCAATTTGGCAAGTTTGGAGTCGTCGCAGTGGTTCTTCGGTCGTCCGGGTTCTTCCATCACCTTCAAGAGGCTTGACGACTGGCAGGACCACATACTTTCATCGAGCGTTTCTCCTGGTAGCAGTTGTAGTGTTAGCTACCATTCTGAGACTTTTGACTCAGTTAGTTGCCTGCTTTTCGGAGCACTCTCCTTTCGTTGATCTCAAATTATATCCTTTCTTGGATGGTACCGTGGGGTCGGGAAACTCTGCCAGTTCAAGTGTTTCTGTCTGTGGGTAGCAACTCAGGGCTGGTCGGTCTTTTGTCAGGAGCTCTTCTTGGCTGTTCACTTCTTCGGGGGCCGTCAGTGTCGGAGATATCTTCTTACAGTGGTCTGCATGAAGCCAGTTTCTTTTTCCTTCCACTTGCAGGGCAGTTCGGGTGGTGATCAAGACTTGCCAGGGGCCCGTCCACCAGGGTTCCAGACTCTTCGACCTCTGAAAATTTCGCGTCAGCACAAAGTCCCCAGGTCCTGGGCCCCTGGACACGTCTGGTATGGCTTGCTGCACCTGTTGGTGGATAAGTGTTAGTTTTTTTCGTTAATTTGTACAAATTGTCCGACATTAGTATGTCCGGGACATCATTATTGGAGGTTGGCTTTGGTGCCGCCCAAATGTTCATAGGCCTGCCGAAGATTACTTCGTAAGGGGTCAGTCGGTGTTTGGTTGGGGTGGAGCGCATTGACAGTAATGCCAGTGGGAGGGCGTCAGGCCATTTCAACCCAGTCATGGCTACTATTTTTGCAAGCTTCGGTTTTAGCGTGGCGTTGTGTCTCTCTGCCAGGCCCGCTGATTGGGGGTGGAAAATGGCATGGAACTTTTGCTTTACCCCCAACCATATCAGTATGTTTTGTATTACTTCTGCTATGAAGTGGGGGCCATTGTCGCTCCATAAAATTCTACAAAGGCCATATCGGGGGAAGAACTCTTTCAGTAATACCTTCGCAGTAGCTAAGGCGGCGTTGTCACAGGTGAGGTAGGCCTCCACCCATTTGCTAAAGGCGCACACGATCACTAGCACGTATTTTAGACCATGGCACCTCTCTAGCTGGATGGAATCCATCTGGAGGACTTCGAAGGGGTGATCAGGGTCTCCAAACTCTCCCCATGGTACTACTGTCCCTTTCCCCGGGTTGTGTTGCAGGCATACTATGCATTGCTGTACTAGGCGTTTTGCTGATTCTGCTATCTTGCTGTTATGCCATACTCTGGTGATCAGTTCGGTCATGGGGCAGATCCTATGTGTGCTGGTAAATGTGCCATGGTCAATATGGGGATCAGATAGGCATTTGTTTCCATCTTTTGTCCTCCAGCAGCCTTCCTCGTCTTTCAGTCCCACCCGAGCCCGTTCAGTCAGTTCGTCCTGTGTGCCTGTCGTTTGTATGTCCCTCACAGTCGTTCTAGCATCAGTCCATTGTTCTGCTTGTGACCTGGTCACGTACATTTGTGTCGTGGTTCTGTCCTGGGCTGTGGTTCGGGCAGTAATGTCGGCTAATGCATTTCCCTGTCCAATGAGGTCGGTCACTTTCTTATGTGCCTGGCATTTAATCACTGCTAGATGCTTGGGGAGGAGGACTGCTTCTGTCAATGCGGAGACTAGATCTCCATGTTGGATGGGTGTGCCATGTGAAGTCAGAAACCCTCTTTCTCTCCACAGGAGCCCAAAATGGTGAACCACCCGAAGGCTTACTGGCTATCAGTGTATATGTTTACTGTCGTACCAGATGATAAAATACATGCTTGTGTGAGGGCAATGAGCTCTGCTGCTTGGGCGGATCGTTGGGCAATGCGGGCTGTCTCTAGGATGGTTCGGGCTATGGTGACAGCATATGCGGCTGAGGTGGTGCCATCAGGGAGTTTGATGCACGAGCCGTCTACCCGTAGTTCCCCATCTGATTCTGAAAAGGCAGAGTCTCTGAGATCCACTCTACTCTTTGTTTGTTCGTCAGTGAGGGTCACACAGTCGTGCAGGGGAGTCACAACAGGGTCACTTTCGGGTAGAGGTAACAACGTGGCTGGATTGAGAGTGGTGCATTGCTGCAGGGTGATGTGTGGAGCTAGCAGGGTCAACTCGTAACCTGTCGTGTCGTGCGCTAGTCAAGTGTTGGGTTTTGGTCTGGTTCAGTAGCGTGTCGACTGCATGGGGTACTAACACAGTGATTGTATTGGAGAGCACTATTCCTTCGCTCTGGCGTATAGATACTGCTGCAGCTGCCACAGCGCGCAAACACGCTGGCAATGCTCTAGCTACTGGATCGAGGGTGGCAGAGAAATATGCACAAGGGCGATGTTTGTGACCAATTGATTGTGCTAAGACGGACAATGCACATCCCTCCCTTTCATGTGTGTAGAGGAAGAATGGTTTGGAGTAGCTCGGGGTTCCTAGAACAGGTGCCGAACAAAGGGCATCTTGCAATTCTTTGAATGCTGACTGGCATTCGGGTGTCCAGGGGAAAGGTGATGGGGTGTCTTTGGCTAGGAGGGAGAGAAGGGGTTTGACAATGAGGCTAAAGTTCGGCAACCACTGTCTGCAGAATGAGGTGAGGCCTATCAGAGAGCGGACTTGCTTCTGATTCTTGGGAACGGGAGTGTCTAGAATTGCCTGGATCCTGTCTGGTGTGAGTTTCCTCCTTTCTTTCGATAAGAGGTGACCTAAATATGTTACCTGTGGTTTGCAGAACTGCAATTTCTTTCGAGAAACTTTGTGGTCATTTTCTGCAACGAAGTGTAGGAGTTGGATGGTGGCTGTGACGGCTAGTGGAGTGGTGTCTGCTGCTAGAAGGATATCGTCTACATACTGTATCAACACCACCCCGTCTAGTAATTGAACGAATCTGTTGAGCGCCTGGCTATAGATGCTCGGGCTCTCGGTGTACCCCTGGGGTGCTCGACAAAATCTATATGAGCGGGATCTTAGAGTAAATCCAAAAAGATAGCGACTGTCTTGGTGAATGGGTATGGAGAAGAAGGCATTCCTGAGATCAATAACAGTGATAGTGGTAGCAGTTGACGGAATAAGGGTCAGGATGGTGGTGATGTCAGAAACTGCTGGGTACTGTGGTACTACTATTTTGGTTATCTCCCGCAAGTCGCCGATGAAGCAGTAGGCTTTTCCATCTCCCTCTCCCTGTCTCTTTATGATCGGTAAAATAGGACTATTACAAACATTGCTCACTACCTCTTCTACCACTCCTGCCTCTACTAGTGACTGTATGATCTCGGTCAAGGCTTTCTCGCCCTCTGGTGATATCTTGTACTGGGGTATTTTCGGTAAGGTTGCGTCTTGTCGTATTGTCACGTGTACTGGGTCAATCATCATTCGTCCTACGTCTGAATCAGCCCTAGCCCATATATGCGAGGGTAAAGTGTCTAGTAGGGATGTGTCTGTCTCAAAAAATGGGTACATGTGTTGAGATTGATTATCTCTCGGGTGTTGGTGATTGTCATATAAGATGACTCGTACTCCGTCTGGCGAACATCTGATAGTCGCATGGAAATGCTTCAGTAGATCGAGACCCAGAATGGCGTCTGGAGTGTTGGAGGAGAGAAGGAACGTCGTGTCGCTAACATTGTTTTCAAGTTTGAAGGGGATCGGTCTGGACAAAGGGTTGGTGAAGGGCGTACCATCAAATCCTATTGAGGTTATATGTGAGCCAGACAAGGGTGCCCTTGGATCAGTCGTTTGGATAGCGCACTACGTGTTGCTCCTGTGTCTACCAAAAATGGCGACTCTGTGCCCAGGACCTTTGCGGTAACATAAGGGCCTTGTTGGTCAACATAGAGCTCAACTGGATCCCTCCCTTGCCCCTGGCTGTCCTATGCAAATGTATTATTAGAAGAGAGAGGAACCCCTTAAATTAATCAAGGGAAGTGGGGTATTAGACCCAAAAATTGAACTGGTTCCCTTGAGAAATATACAGAATAAGCTAAGACTTAGCTTTAAGTCAAACAAAGATAAAATCATGAACTAGTGCGATTTTAAACATAAGGTACAGAAAAATTTATTAAAGTAACAAGAATAAAAACAATTTACATTTATGCATCATAGAATTCCTAAATAACAATTAAAATTATCACTAATAATACAATCTATTGTGACCTGCACAATACAAAAGACAGACAAAGATTTGTAAAACGTAAAAAATTGTAAAATACAAGTGGTACATTCAACGCTATAATTTCGTCACACCCTTGTTTTATAGCCACAGATTTGTATATCAACAGGGGAGGAGAGGGCTTGAATTGTACAGTAGTTGGGCGTCGACGCGTTTCGGTGGTTCTGGAAGAAAATATGATCCACCTTTATCAAGACTAAGGTTCGATGTCTGTCTTGTTTCAGGGTCTGAACAATTCCCCTATGCAACTCTGAAATGCGCGGTTAACGAATGGGTCTGGAAACCAATTCTCTGCCACGTTTTTGAAGAGCAATGTTGGCCAAATTCCTTTGGATACAGATGGATTTTATTGAGGACATCTGTTTTGTCTGTTCGTTATATTGTATGATGGCACCTTATGGGTTGCGAAGACGTACGAGAGTAAATGGTTCCTGAAGAAGTTAAATCGTGTTCAATCTCTGTAATAGAGATAAGCGTTCTCTCCGAATATAAGAGAAGAAGAACGTTGCATGTACGATGTGTTGAGGGGAAGCGATTCGCGCTAACGGAGCCTGTTGCTGCCAGTAGTTGCAGGTGTTCTAAGGCGGAGCGCTCTAACAGTTTCCTCAAACGGGAATGGAATCGCCCCTTCTTGAGCGGATGAATCACGCTGCCTCTGGGGGTTTTGCCTTAGAACGCTTCTCTCTATTACAGAGATTGAACACGATTTAACTTCTTCCGGAACCATTTACTCTTGTACATCTTCGCAACCCATAAGGTGCCATCATACAATATAACGAACAGACAAAACA
The DNA here is from genome assembly GCF_964263255.1 of Lissotriton vulgaris. Classification (NCBI taxonomy): domain Eukaryota; kingdom Metazoa; phylum Chordata; class Amphibia; order Caudata; family Salamandridae; genus Lissotriton; species Lissotriton vulgaris. The sequence goes on along the minus strand of NC_141691.1, from coordinate 65,970,423 downwards.
GATGTCCTCAATAAAATCCACCTGTATCCAAAGGAATTTGGCCAACATTGCTCTTTAAAAACGTGGCAGAGAATTGGTTTCCAGACCCATTCGTTAACCTCACATTACAGAGTTGCATAGGGGAATTGTTCAGACCCTGAAACAAGACAGACATCAAACCTTAGTCTTCCAGAACCACCGAAACGCGTCGACGCCCAACTACTGTACAATTCAAGCCCTCTCCTCCCCTGTTGATATACAAATCTGTGGCTATAAAACAAGGGTGTGACGAAATTATAGCGTTGAATGTACCACTTGTATTTTACAATTTTTTACGTTTTACAAATCTTTGTCTGTCTTTTGTATTGTGCAGGTCACAATAGATTGTATTATTAGTGATAATTTTAATTGTTATTTAGGAATTCTATGATGCATAAATGTAAATTGTTTTTATTCTTGTAACTTTAATAAATTTTTCTGTACCTTATGTTTAAAATCGCACTAGTTCATGATTTTATCTTTGTTTGACTTAAAGCTAAGTCTTAGCTTATTCTGTATATTTCTCAAGGGCACCAGTTCAATTTTTGTGTCCTATGCAAAGTCATACATGTTGTCGTAATCTGTCTGTTGACACTGGGTCTGTCTAGGGCGGTCAAATGCATTCACTCTTCCTGGCCTTCCTTCGCTAGCTTCACTTGCGTACCCTCTCCCACGTCCTCTTCCTTTCTGTTCATTTGTTATTTCCCTTATCTCTCTGCCCCTACCAGCTCCTGATAAGGCTGTGCATTGGGATTTCCAGTGTCCGTATTCCTTGCAAAATGCGCATTGATCCTGTCTTAAGTCTCGGCGTCGTACATATGGTGTCAATGAGTCATTTCTAGGAGGCTGTACTCTAGGGACATTCTGTTGGTATCCTCCTTTATATTGTTTCCGTCCTGTATTCACCCCTTGGAGTTGGGCTATCATTACTCTTTCCTTCAAGTCCTGCTTTTTCTTTTCTGTGGCTCTGTCATTCTCGTTTTTCTGATGTTCATAATACTGGGCCATTTGGAGAATAGCCGCTGGCTTAGAGGCTGCCCAGCTACTTTTGCTAGTTTGTAATTTCTGTGATACCTCCGGCAGCAGTCCTTTGACGTAATTTTGCACAAATAAGTGGTGTCCGGTCGCAGTGGACATGTCCTGTCCACTGTAATCAGAGAACACTGTTTCGAATTTCGAGAAATACTCGGAGACATCCTCTTGTGGTTTCTGGCGGCACGCTGTTACTATGGACCAGTCTATCTTTTTCTCTGGTATCAGTGTTCTGCACTATTTTATCAGGGAGGTCCAATATAGCTTTAACTGGTTTTTGGCCAGGATTCCGCTGTTCATCTAATGTGCTGAGTTGTTCCCAGGTATGACCGAGCAATTCTGTGTGGTCTATCCTCCTAATCTGCTTCCACACATCGGCTGGCAAACATAACCCGAAGAACAAGTCAATGTTGGCAAGTGTCATTATTGTGGACCCCAGAGCAGTACCTAGTTCTGTGTAAAAGGCAGTGGGATTTTTTTCGCAAATCTGGAAGAGATTTTCGGTATGTCAGGATGCCATGTCTGTCCAATGGCTGATACATCCAATTGTAGACCACCCTTCCATTAGCGTCCTGATGGTTTATGTCGTCATAAGTCCCTTGTCCCCTAGGGGGGACCCAATACGGAGCGGCTTCCTTTATCGGCATCATATTGTCTAGCATCTCTATTGGAGGTGTTACTGGCTTCGATGCTCTGTCTGTATCTATCCGCCCTTGTTCTACGAGGTGGCGGTATACTTCTAACGTGGACAAAAAGAGTTCTGCTACATCGTTGTTGTTTTCATCTCCTATGTCGACTTTTCTATAAAGAGCCATTAGCCACCCGGGTCCTACATCCTGATATTTCTCTTCATAGGCAGTAAGTGTGTAGTAGCAGAAGCGCACAATGAAGAATCGATTGTGGCTCTCGACATAAGAATTGCATATTATTATTATTATTATTATTATTATTATAGGAGTTTGTAAAGCGCCTGGTGACGCCTCCCGGCGTGTCCCCGCGCTTAGGAGAGAGTATTGCTTGGGTGGAAAGGCATCAGACAGTGAAATTAGATAGTGAAAAGATGTGTTTTTAGAAGTTTCCTAAAGGATGTTTCGCTTTTTTCCTGTCTGATATTCGTGGGGAGGGTGTTCCACTCCTTGGCTGCGAGAGTGCGAAAGGACCTGCCTCCAAGTCTGGCTTTTTTTGGGCGCGTTGTTTTAAGCAAACCTGTTCCCTTAGAACGAAGAGTTCTGGAGAGTTCATAGAGTGAAACTAAGTCAGACAAATAGGAGGGTGCTCCTTGATGAATGATCCTATGGCACCAGAGAAGTGCCTTGAATATTGTCCTCTTTCTGATGGGCAGCCAATGCAGAGCATCCAAGGAAGGTTTAGATGGAGCTCTGCGGGGGAGTCTTAGCACAAGGCGTGCCTCTGAATTTTGCAGGACCTGCAATTTTCTGATGTTTTTTTCAGAAGTGCCCAGCAGTAGCACATTCCCGTAATCAATGCGGGAAGTGATAAGAGCTTGTGTCATGGTACGCCTGGAGCTCAATGGGAGTAGATCCATGGTGCGGCTGAGCGTCTTCATAACTCCAAAACACTTTCCAACTGTTTTTTTGACATGACTGTCATAAGAGAGTTTGTTGTCAATCCAGACACCCAAATTCTTGGCCTCCTGACTGGGGGTAGGTATTGGTCCCAGACATGTGGGCCACCAATCTTTGGTCCATTTGGTGTTGTTTCCCCCTATAATGAGCACCTCTGTTTTTGTTCTGTTTAATTTGAGGCAGTGCTCATTCATCCATGTGGCCAACTTGCACATACAGGCTTTAAAATTATCGGCCTCAGAGGAGGGGGATTGAGACAGGGAGATCAGGAGTTGGGTATCGTCGGCGTAGGAGACAAGCTCTACGCCGAACGATTGGACCACCTCTGCCAAAGGTGTCATATATAAGTTGAACAGGGTGGGGCTCAGGGCCGAGCCCTGAGGTACCCCCTGTTCTAAGGTCAGGCTGTCCGAAAGATAGGTTCCTCTTTGGACCTGAAAGCTTCTGTTGGTTAAAAAAGCTTTCAGCCACCCTAGAGCCTCTTTTGTGACTCCCGCTCTGTTTAGACACTGTAGCAGTATGGAGTGAGCTACAGTGTCAAACGCGGCACTGAGGTCCAGCATGATCAAGGCCATGGTTTTGCCTTTGTCGGCTCCCTCCCGCAGAGTTTCAGTTGCTCTTAGGAGTGCTGTCTCTGTGGAGAAGCCTGATCTAAAGCCCGATTGTGAGGGGTGGAAGGTTTCTTGGGTTTCAAGATGCCTCATAAGTTGGGCATTAGCTACTTTCTCAGCTAATTTAGCGAGGTAAGGGAGTAGAAAAATTGGACGTAGATTCTCCAATATATCCTGGCTCAGGTTAGGTTTTTTCTTGATGGGGAACACTATAGCTTTTTTCCAATCCGCGGGGAGAATAGCTGTAGAGAATGATATTTGCAACATATGTCTAAAGTGCGGCTCCAGGACCGGGAGGCTGGCAGTTAGAATTTTAGGAGGAGCGGGATCACGTGGTGAACCAGATTTAATACAGATTTTAGGCAGAGTTTCAGCTGGAGGTACAGAGAAGGCACATAGATGGGCTGGAGTGCTTATATGAACTTCATTCTCTATGAAGTCATTGCCAGATTTTATGTTGCTGGAAAAATTTGCATAGATGTTGGTAATTTTATCAGAGAAATACTTGGCAATTTTATTGCAGGTATCCACTGAATCATTCTGGGGAGTGGGGTTGGACTCAACTATAGAGATCTCCTTATAAATCTGAAAAAGCTCTTTAGAAGAGTTCTCAGCTTCCTGGATTCGCTTATTATAATAGGAAGCTTTTGATGTGCATACCATTCTGTAATAATCTTTTTGTGCTGTTTTATATCTGGTTTTTATTTCAGGGCAGAAATTAACGCGCCAATCTCTTTCGAGCTTTTTACACGCCGTTTTAGCGATCTGGAGCTCCTGACTGAACCACGGGGCAGTTTATTTAGTTCTTGTGGCATTAGTAGTAGTACGAATGGGAGCTGTAGCATCCAGCGCTTTTGTGATATTGTCCTGTAAGTGAGCATAGGCTGTCTCACTATCAGATCCTTTTGGGGGGCCAGCATCCTGAATGATGTTAGAAAAAGAATCAATGGAGAAATTTTTCCATCTTCTACGCTTGAATCGTTGTGAGCTTAGTTTGTACTGCTCAGCCCTTTCTAGTTGAATGGATATAGGCACTATATAGTGATCAGACCAAGGAATAGGCTGAGGAGCTACGGTCTGAATTCCCTTCCAATTTCCAAATACAGGGTCTAGTAAATGTCCATGGTGGTGTGTAGGATCAGTATTTTTTAGCTCTAGTTCTAAAGAGAGTAGCTCTGATTTGATATCCGCCGCCTCTTTATTGAATGGGTCGTCAAAATGAACGTTAAAGTCACCAAGTACTACAATGCGAGTTTTTTTGAGCGCAAGATAAGTGATGGCTTCTACCAGAGTAGAGGTGAAATCATAAAGTTGTCCAGGGGGGCGGTACACCAGAATACCAGAAAGGGAGTGATTGGGACCGGTAGTAATAGTGAAAGTGGCCGCTTCACTATGGTCAATCATGGTAGAAGAGAGGGTGCATTCTAATGGGGTTTTAGTGGCTATCGCAATGCCCCCCCCTCTGCCATCTTTCCTATCCAATCTGGAGAGGACGAAACCAGGAGGAAGAGTCTGTATGATATCGGGCTCTGAATGTTCATCCAACCATGTTTCTGTAAGAAACAGAATTTGGATATTATCGTCTTCAAGTAAATGGAAAATTTCTAAGCTATGTTTTCGGAGGGATCTGCAGTTTAGCAGAGCTGCCTTTATTGTATTAAAGTCACTGGCCGATTTCAGATTGGTGACAGGGGCGAAAGTGCAAGAGGTGCAATTTACTAGCGATAGGACATGCATCGATTGTTTATCACATAAGGGGATGTTAGGACGTATATCCAGCAACTCTTGTCTGCCATACCTTATGTAGGTCGGTGTAGGTGAGCCAGGGTTTGTGGCCCCGCGCCCCGTCCAGTCGCGGACGGGCGCAGACGGGCTTGACTTTGGCTCGACTTCGGCGCGCTTCCGGCGCGCCCGCTGCACGCGTCCGCTGCGCGGTCGCTGGCCAACACACATTTATAGGCAGTAGGGGCCACTAGAACGCTGACCTGTCCGCCCGAGCCCGGAAGTGCTAGGCTCCTCCTCACACTCCGCAAACAAACGCCCAGAAATGGACGCGGCGGACCGGGGCGGGAGTCGGCAATCAGGTGAACAACAAAGTGAAATTATGCACACCGATGTATTTTAAAAATATCTTTAGGTCTCCAAGTTAAAATTAGCGCTATAAATATGCACTAAGCAGTGTAACACATTTAAACACCCAGCGCGAGCGGATGGAGCCTGCCACTGCCACCGGCAAGACTCTTCTCCACAGCGCGAGTGCAGGAGGGAGCTGATTAAATACCCATGCCGCCTACAGCGCCACTAGAACGCTGACCTGTCCGCCCGAGCCCGGAAGTGCTAGGCTCCTCCTCACCCTCCGCAAACAAACGCTCAGAACACATACGTCAGTCACATACTCTTCCGTTTCTCTTCTCTTCACGAGGGTTTTGACTATCTTGTCAATGTTTGCCCGCTCGTGCATACTTAATCGTGGAACCCTGGGCAAACCTTTTTCTATTGATCCTATTTCTACGAATGCGTTCGTTGATGAGGCACTTGATGCAGGTGGCTCGACTGGAACGGAAAGGTTTGTGGCGTCTCCGTTGGTACCTTGCTGTTCTTGGTGCTGTACTACGGGATGAGTAGGTGCATAAGGAGGTGGCATGTAGATGATCGGGGGACCCAACAAGAGGTCATCATTTATTCTCTGTTTAGCCAGTAACTCGGGGTAAAGAGTTGAAGGCGTTCTAACAGGGCACAGGCCTGATATTTTCGATTCTTGTTCATTTCTATCAGTCTCTCTTTCTTTTATATCTTCCTCTAACTTTTTACAAGCTTGGTGAGCTGCTTTTCGCATCTCTTTATCTAGTCTAGCATTGTTTCTTCTCTTTTGTTGGGTTGCTTCTTTCTGCGGAGCCATTGTCCTTCTCAATACAACTGATTATGAGGCCGAAGTACTACGCCTCCTGAGTGTCAGAACTAACTATGTACCACTTAATAAAGATCCTGTGGAAGAATTGTCAAAAACCATCCGCGACATGGTCGGAGTAGCTAAGGAAAGAAAATGGATTTCGGTCAAAGAGGCGGAGTTCCTTGTAAATACCAACCTAGGACTCCGTCGTTTTACATCCTTCCAAAAATCCACGCGTCCACCTCCTGGGCGCCCGATTGTGGCGGGTATTCAATCTATTCTGGAACCGCTATCCCAATACGCGGATTACTTTTTAAGAGAGTCTGTGGTCAATCAAAAGTCATTCGTCAAAGACACTACTGACATCTTGAATGTACTTGAAGACATCCAGCATGACCCTGCAAATGAGTTCTTTGTCACTATTGACATCGAATCTTTGTACACCTGTATTCCCCTGTATATCTGGTCAGAAACTGAGGAACTTCTGTTGGAATTCCTTAACTGGCTGAATGTACAGGATGGCACCTCAAGTTCACTTGGACATATGACAGACATAAGGCAGTATACCTTGATCTGGACATTGAATACAGCATGGGCACTATTAACACCTGTGTACATCAAAAGCCCACAGATAGGAATTCTTTGCTCTCTTACAATTCCTTTCATCCCAGAGCTTTGAGGGACAATCTGCCCGTGGGGCAGTTCCTTAGGTATAGACGCAATTGTTCCAACACCAATACCTTCCTAGAACAATCTGAAGGACTGACATCTAAGCTGACTAATAGGAACTACCCTATGAAGATAGTAAAACAAGCAAAAAAGAGAGCGCTTAACACACCCAGGAGTGCTCTCTTAGAAAAGGTAGTCAAGAAGAGGGACGATTGTATACCTGTGGTCATGACTTATGATCCTATGGCCACCAAAATCCGTCAGTCTATCCGCAAGCATTGGTCAATTTTGTCCAACAGCGACTTTCGCATGCCACCACCGAGATTTGCCTTCAAGAGGGCGACTAACTTGAAGGATAAACTTGTACATTCAAAGGTCCCCCTGGCATTAACTGATCACAATTCCACCGTACCCAATGGCCATTTTCCATGCGGAACATGCTCGGTATGTCCACTCACTAAGAAAAGCAAAAGTGTGAGTCTCGCATGGGGGAAGGAGTGGTTCCAAAATCAGTTTAGCAACTGTAACTCCACACAAGTTGTATACAGGTTAACGTGCCAGTGTGGGTTACACTATATAGGACTCACTTCGCGTAAGATTAAAGTGCGCATACAGGAACATCTGAGCACTATCAGAGCAGGCAAATTAACAACTAAGCTTGTCCAGCACTGTTCTACTGAAAAACACACCTTCCAGTGGACAGTGCTTGAGAAGATCAAAGGCTCCCCCCAGAATATTGATGAGATCCTGTTAACCAAAGAAGCACGCTGGATTTATAATGAGAAAACTGACAGAGTTGGGCTCAACGAGATTATAGAATGGAACAGGATTAAACTGTGATTGACACTCTCGTCCTGAAACAACAGATTCAGTTTGCCTGTTTCAATTTCCATAGGGAACCCCTTTAAATCCGTGGACCAGCGGCTTTGTAACCACATTAGCCTGTATCACCCTGGCTCTGTGAGGGCGTCATTTCCCTATTTCCAGCTAGGCATAAGTATTTAGACTCCTTAGAGGCAGTAGTATATGCCCCCTTATTTTTGGGTGCTGACATGGCAAATTGCCATCTGCCCAAGTGTCACATAAGAGTCACCTGTGCTTTTTACACTGCCTATGCATTGGATTACTGTGCCCGTTTTCCTGAGTCCTATTTCACCATCCATCACCCTCTCATTGTTCTGTTTCAGTGGTATGGCACCGGGGGTCCTATGTGGGGTTAAGCTAGTTATAATGCCTGTAATATGACCTAAAGATCTGGCCACTTGACTAGGCTAAGATGTCCGCCGCGCCCGATGGCGCGATCACGTGGTGTAATTACATGGGCGTGGCTTCGCCGGCGCTTCGCATTTGAATGCTCCGTGAGCTGGCCACCGGCACGGCTGAGGAAAGGCGTCTTCCGGGCTTGTCATGGTGAGGCGGTGTTCGTTAGTCACGCGCCAGGGAATTATCAAGTGGACCTCTGTTGATATGCTAAATGGAGTATGTGTGTTGCCGTGGGTACAGGCTCCGTGTAGTTTCACCGCTTCATAGCAAAGCCTGTCACGATCGATTTGAGAGGGGCTTGACCTCTGGTGCTGTACTGTCTAGCATTTGTTGGGGACAGTGTGTAAGGTGTGTTGAACTGCGTTATTAATAACAGCGCCACAGTTGTTTACATTCCGAGGGGGCAGCAATCCTGTGTATTGTTTTGCGGGGGCAGCACTGAGCGAGCATGTCATTGTGTGCTTTTCATTTGGCACTTGTGTATCATACATGAGGTATGACGGGGCACGTTGAAAGTCAGCAGAACAATACAGTTTACAAGCTCATGTTTGCTTCTCCCCTCTGCAGATATAATATTTTTATCAAGGAACAAGGGGCACACTTACGTTAGAAGTACCCAGTGACCTTGTTGATACCGGAGCGGCGGGTATGCATAGCTTGGCTGCTTCCGGGTAATACTCTACACATTACCATACTTTTTATCCCCTAAGAGTATGTTTATGGCCACCCTGAAGCCCACATGTTTTTAATTACGTTCTCCGTACCTGTTCTTCCTTGGCAGCACTTTACAGAACTAGTGTCCAAAAAGAGTGAAGTGGCAGCACTTGAGTGCAGCCCTGATGAAACTGCTCTACGCAATACAGCAGTGAAACATGTCGGCACTGTAGGTAATGGTATGCATGATTAGCTACCAGCCTTTTTAATAATCAATAGCACACGATCACCACCCTACGAATAAAATTGGCTAAGGGATTGGTGTACTGTGTGTGTTTTTAGGCACTCAGTTATCTTTATGTGTGTTTGTCACCAGCAGATTTCTCTGCACTTCACTTTGTCACTTTATATGTTGTTTGTTTTGGACACTTCTTTTCTTTCATCTTATTTTCCTTTGAGAAGCAAGTGACCACCGATGATGAGACAGGGGCCTGTCTGGAAATTGCATACCAGTTACCCCGATGGTGGTGTTTCCGTGAGGGGTCATTTGCTTCTCGCACATTTTTTCCTCTATTTAGAGTAAGGTCCAATGTCTGGTGTGGACTACTGTGAACCAGTATACTTTGGGTCACTCTGAGTGGGTGTTCTGTTGTTTTGCCCAGGAGAACAGGTATTTTAAACACGGCGGAGTACAGTGCATTACCTCATTATAATGTGGATAAGAGAGTAGTGGGGAGTAGGACTTTTTTGACCCCCCTTGAGTCACTGATATATGCATACGCCATTGGACTGGGTCTCATTTTGTATCGTTGCTTCTTTCTCCCACAGACCAAAGTTGTCAAGCATGGCTGGCGTACCTTTCTTTTTGTGGAGCGCTATTTCTAAGATTTCTATTTTAGCGAGATCAAAAGATCCTGTCAGTGGCCACTGATTTACCCGGTTCTTTCTAGTGTATGTGTGCTATAGTTTGCTATAAGCAGCGATGGCTACTCCATATTTAACATACATGTCTTTGTTAGGGTGCCTTCCAGCGGTGCTGGATGACTGACCTCTAACAAACGGTCTGGTCCAAAACAATCAAACAATTTTGAGAAGACAGGCATGACGTTCAAGCGGTCAATATAAATATCTCAATAGGTCATGGACAAAGGTCCGCACTGCCTGTCCTTCGCTGCCTGCAAAGAGGGAATATTCCTATTCTACGTTGTTTGCAAGCAGGGAATATCTCAATTACTACCAATAACTTCAAAGAGCGGAATACTAGTATTCGAGCAAACAATTTCAATACAATCAGACAATCAGTTTTGTCATATATCACAACCTTACCCGGACCGTTATGGACAGTTTCTTCGTCGTCCCCTTCCAGCGCCCGTTTGTCCTCTCACTCCAAAAAATGCGGCGTTCCTGTAAGGTCCTAGTCAGGACCGCAGTTCACTCGAGAGAGGTCTGTTTGGAACCGGTGAAGTTCAGTTGATTGGCAGCCAGACGAGGGTCTCTTTCAGGCAGGTGCACTCCAATCGTTTAGATGTTCACTCCGTCGTTAGGACCTCTCTCACCGAACCCACGTGTCGCTGATGGGCCCGACGTTGGTGCGCCACTTGATGAAAATCAGCGTGACTCCCTTGACTTTCGATGCCGCTTGGTGCAAACCACCTCTAATTCACCTTAAGATTAGTGATCAAAATAACGAGGCAGGCGCTGGACCTGGAAGGCAAAGAACAGGTTTATTTCTCTAAAAGAGAGTACATCACATCAGACACCGGGGCTATCGTCAGGAGGTGCTCTAACTGCATCTCTGTGGCATGGCCTTTTATATGCTTTTTCGTCAGTTTATTACATGGTCAAACATTCCTGGCATCAGTTTATTGCATAGTCAAACATCCTTGGAATCCCCGCCTCAAGCTAGTTCCCACGCAAACCCAGCAGCAATCGTCCCTCCACCCAGATCTAACAGATGATCGCTATCTTGCAGCTGCACATTCCGACAGGATCTAAAAGTATGTGGGATCTGTCAGATCTAAGGGTTTGTGTCTTTGATTAGATCAGGCCCCTTTGTTGGTGGAACAAGCCCTGCTGTGTGCGGGTAATAAAATATGTCCACAGGGGTTGGTTAGTGCCTGGGACCGGAATGAGTGGCCAGGTGCAGGGAAGTGACTCCGGGGCATTGTCATGCTGACAAGGTTTTACGACCCTGGTACATGTATTAAGGCTTGGTCAGAGCGCGTGGGATGATAGCGGGGGATGATAGCGAGGTCGGGGTGATTCACAGGTGACCAGCAGAGTATGAAATGATGAAATTGCCGCAATGTCTAAAATGGTTGCTGCTTACGCACACGTAAAGGCCCTCACTAAGCAAGATGGCGCCGGCAATGTTCATATTTGTCGTTTTATTTTCTACATATATATAAAATATATGTATTTATTCTAAACACATCCCGCTACTCTCTTTATGAGTCTAGAGGCAAAAGTACAATCAGTAAACTTAATTAGCACACAGTAAATTAGCACAATATACATTGAGCCCTAGGGGCGTACCAAACCATATATTAAGAAAGTGGTATAAGAACCACGACTGACATAGAAACCAGGCCTGGAGCCTGTAGAACTGCTGGGGCCACCAGGAACCACCCAAGGTAGTGATGCAGGGGATCCACGGGGGACGCGTGCAGTGTTTAAACACAAACGCAAATCACGATTAACTTCTATGGGGAAAGTCGCGGTTGAAATTTCAGAAATTAAGCACACTTAGAAGAGGACTTAGAGCAAACCCCTTTAGAACTAGGAGGTTCTAGAATCAACACACACGGAAATACCAGAGTACTCGAGTTACCTCACCAGAGAAGTCGGGTGCATAGGTGTCTTTTCGTGTCTGGTTTCATCGTTGATTTCAATGGCGATTTGATACATTTGCAAATGTGCACGATGTCCAGGAGTTCTGGTTCCACATCACTCGTGAGGGCTACAGGTCCCAGCTTTGCTGGAATCTCGTGACGGCCTCTGAGAAGTCTGGAAGTCTGTGTCCTGAGTTGCAAATACTTCAGAGTCCGGCTGGAGCTTCAGAAATACAGACTGGCAAGATGCTTCTTTGGTGCCTGTTTTAACAGGGGAGTCACTCCTTGACCCCAAGGGAGATTCTTCTATCTACTAGTCGTGTAGAATGTTGAAGTTCCAGGAAATATGTATAAGAGTTTCGCCCAGGTGTAATCTAAAGTCCTGTTCCCAGGGGTCCCTCACTCATACTGAAGAAAGGGGTTGGATATACTTTGGGGACCCGCCTAAGGGAGGGTCTGGGAAGAGGGGTGGTTATACCTCCTTCCTTTGTCCAGTTTCGCTCCAGAGCAGAGGCTAAGTGCCCCTGCAACCGGGTTGAACTGGGGTATGCACAGGGACACCAAGTGTGCCCCCAGCACTGTCTGAAAAGCATTCTTTAAATGCACCCACCCAGCCCCAATACACTAAAGCTGATCTGGGACAGGCTACACCCCCTGTGACAGGAAATCTATTGTCCAGGCCTCCCCTGCCGGAGTTTCGTCCAGCATCAGGAGGTCAGACACATGTTGTGGCTGGAGCATCCATTTTGTGATGCTAGGGTTCTTTTAAACTATAACCGGTTAGGTCAGTGTGTACGTGTCTTTTCCTCTGAAAGGGTGAAATTCTACCCCCGCCGCCAGGACTGGCAGCGGGGACGGGGGGGGTAGGATTCCAAAGTGTTTGACACCAAATATGACATGTTTCCATGCAGCGATTCCAAAGTTACCATTTACCGCAATGCACTTAAGAGTATATGGCCTGGCTGTATCACAGAACAGCCTCAGAGAATTGGCTCCGAAAGCTGCAGAGGGGTCCAGCTCATGCATGGGCACCCTGTCACACAAAACCAAGCACTCTGCCTAGGAATAATAAGGCCTGCCATAGGAGTGACTGATATGTTTATATGTGTCAGTGATTAAAGGTAGATATAGGTAGCCTATATCTTAGTAAGGGGTGCATGCACCACCGTATCCAGGCTTCAGTAGCAGACCTGTGGTGCCATTTTGGAAGGCTTCCCAGGGGTGGCATAATACATGGTTCAGTCCCTGGTAGGCCTCTGGGTTACCTATGCCCTTAGTACCTAAGGTACCATATACTAGGGACTCACAAGGGTAACCCAGTAACCAATCTGGAGTGTAAATCTAACTCCTGACAGTTGTGTCCTTGGCGCCAGGAAACCTCCTGGTAGCTGCGGTCCCTATACATTTAATTTAATAATAATAATAATAATAATAGTACCTAATGTATATGCAATAAATTTACAGAGGTAGCAGCTAGGTTGGGGTCCTTGTTAGCAGGGCCCCAGCCAGACTAAGGTCGAAAAACAATGAAACACCAGCAAACAGTGGGGGTAACCATAGTAAGCAGATCCTACTCTCCTACACCTGGAGTGGAGTGGGTGGTTTGGCCCTTCTTTCCCTGTCTCTTCATGGATTATGCATGGAGTGGCCAGGGTGGTTGGACCCTTGTTTCCCGGTATCTCCATGGATCATGCCTTGAGTGGAGAGGGTGGTTGGACCCTTGTTTCCAGGTATCTCCATGGATGATGTCTGGAGTGGCCAGTGTGGTTGGGCTCTTGTTTCCCGGTATCTTCATGGATCATGCAAGGAGTGGACAGGGTGGTTGGACCCTTGTTTCCCGGTATCTCCATGGATTATGCATGGAGTGGCCTGGGTGGTTGGGCCCTTCTTTCCAGGTATCTCCATGGATAATGCATGGAGTGGCCAGTGTGGTTGGGCTCTTGTTTCCGTGTATCCACATGGATCATGCCTGGAGTGGCCCGGGCGGTTGGGCCCTTGTTTCCCTGTATCTTCATGGATCATGTCTGGAGTGGACACAGTGGTTGAGCCCTTGTTTCCCTGTATCTTCATTGTTCATGCCTGGAGTGGACAAGGTGGTTGGGCCCTCATTTCCCTGTATCCACTTGGATCATGCCTGGAGTGGCCCGGGCGGTTGGGCCCTTGTTTCCCTGTATCTTCATGGATCATGTCTGGAGTGGACACAGTGGTTGAGCCCTTGTTTCCCTGTATCTTCATTGTTCATGCCTGGAGTGGACAAGGTGGTTGGGCCCTCATTTCCCTGTATCCACATGGATCATGCCTGGAATGACTAGGGCGGCTGGGCCCTTGTTTCCCTGTACCCCCATAATTCATGTCTGGAGTGGACAGGGTGGTTGCACATCATACCTGGATTTGACAGAATGGTTGTGCCCTTGTTTCCCTGTATCTTCTTGGATCATGCTTGGAGTGGCCATGGTAGTTAGGTCCTTGTTTCCCTGTATCTTCATCGATCATGCCTGGAGTGGACAGGGTGGTTGCACCCTTGTTTCCCTGTATCTTCATTGATCGTGCATGGATTGTACAGGGTGTTTGGGCCCTTGCTTTCCTGTCTCTTCACGGATCATGCATGGATTGGAGAGGGTGGTTGGGCCCTTGTTTCCCTGTATCTTCATGGATGCATGGAGTGGTTAGGGTGGTGGGTCCCTTGCTTCCCTGTATCTTCATGGATCATGCCTGGAGTGACCAGGGTGGTTGGGTCCTTATTTCCCTGTATCTCCATGGATCATGCCTGGAGTCGTCACAGTGGTTGGGCTCCCGCATCTCTGTATCTTCATGGATCATGCCTGGCAGGAACAGGGTGGTTGCACCTTTGTTTCCCCGTATCTTCATGGATGCATGGAGTGGCTAGGGTGGTTGGGCCCTTGCATCCCTGTATCTTCATGGATCATGCCTGGTGTGGACAAAGTGGTTGCACCTTTGTTTCCCTGTCTCTTCATGGATCATGCAAGGATTGGACAAGGTGTTTGTGCCCTTGTTTCCCTGTATCTTCATGGATCATGAATGGAGTGGCCAGGGTGGCCTGTATCTTCATGCATCATGCATGCTGTGGACAGGGTGCTGGGTCCTTGTTTCCCTGTATCTTCATGCATCATGCATGCTGTGGACAGGGTGCCGGGCCCTTGTTTCCCTGTATCTTCATGGATCATGCATGCTGTGGACAGGGTGCTGGGCCCTTGTTTCCCTGTATCTTCATCGATCATGCATGGACAGATGTCGGGTGATCTCAGGTGAAGAAGGTGAAGCTTTACTCTTTAGCCACAAGGACCAGGAGGTGTCGACGACAATAAAGTGCTGGATTGTCCCACAAAGCATGTCGAGTGCTGCAGTGTCGGTTTCCGGATTGGACCCAACAAGCCTTGGCAACAGCAACCCACGCAGAAAGCAGCAATTGGCTTTGGTGAAGACCAGCAAGGTCTGAGGGACTCACCACTCGGTGGGGAGTCAGTGCACATGTGGAGCAACCAGGGAAGCCCAAGGAAAAGAAAAGTTACCTTCATGGGGACCGTCCATTCAATGGACCAGGGATCGCGAAGGGGCCTTAAGCAGAAATGCTAGAAGCAGGCTCACAGAACACTTGTGGAGTGTAGGCCCACAATCTTCAGTGCAGGTGGTGCTCGGGGCTTGGACTACAAGTAGCCCAATGCACAACTTCGGGAAGGCTCGGGAAGTTGATACATTTGCAAATGTGCACGATGTCCAGGAGTTCTGGTTCCACATCACTCGTGAGGGCTACAGGTCTCAGCTTTGCTGGAATCTCGTGACGGCCTCTGAGAAGTCTGGAAGTCTGTGTCCTGAGTTGCAAATCCTTCAGAGTCCGGCTGCAGCTTCGGAAATTCAGACTGGCAAGATGCTTCTTTGGTGCCTGTTTTAACAGGGGAGTCACTCCTTGACCCCAAGGGAGATTCTTCTATCTACTAGTCGTGTAGAATGTTGAAGTTCCAGGAAATATGTATCAGAGTTTCGCCCAGGTGTAATCTAAAGTCCTGTTGCCAGGGGTCCCTCACTCATACTGAAGAAAGGGGTTGGATATACTTTGGGACCCACCTAATGGAGGTTCTGGGAAGAGGGGTGGTTACACCCCCTTCCTTTGTCCAGTTTCGCTCCAGAGCAGAGGCTGAGTGCCCCTGCAACCGGGTTTAACTGGGGTATGCACAGGGACACCAAGTGTGCCCCCAGCACTGTCTGAAAAGCATTCTTTGAATGCACCCACCCAGCCCCAATACACTAAAGCTTGTCTGGGAGGTGGTTACACCCCCTGTGACAGGAAATCTATTGTCCAGGCCTCCCCTGCCGGAGTTTCGTCCAGCATCAGGAGGTCAGACACATGTCTGTGGCTGGAGCATCTATTTTGTGATGCTAGGGTTCTTTTAAACTATAACCGGTTAGGTCAGTGTGTACATGTCTCTCCCTCTGGAAGGGTGGAATTCTACCCCCACCGCCAGGACTGGCGGGGTGGGGTAGGATTCCAAAGTGTTTGACACCAAATATGACATGTTTCCATGCAGCCATTCCAAAGTTACCATTTACCGCAAGGTTATAATGCACTTAAGAGTATATGGCCTGGCTGTATCACAGAACAGCCTCAGAGAATTGGCTCCGAAAGCTGCAGAGGGGTCCAGCTCATGCATGGGCACCCTGTCACACAAAATCAAGCACTCTGCCTAGGAATAATAAGGCGTGCCATAGGAGTGACTGATATGTTTATATGTGTCAGTGATTAAAGGTAGATATGGGTAGCCTATATCTTAGTAAGGGGTGCATGCACCACCTTATCCAGGCTGCAGTAGCAGACCTGTGGTGCCATTTTGGAAGGCTTCCCAGGGGTGGCATAATACATGGTTCAGTCCCTGGTAGGCATCTGGGTTACCTATGCCCTTAGTACCTAAGGTACCATATACTAGGGACTCACAAGGGTAACCCAGTAACCAATCTGGAGTGTAAATCTAACTCCTGACGGTTGTGTCCTTGGTGCCAGGAAACCTCCTGGTAGCTGTGCACCCTATACATTTAATTTAATAATAATAATAATACCTAATGTATATGCAATAAATTTAGAGAGGAAGCAGCTAGGCTGGGGTCCTGGTTAGCAGGCCCACAGACTAAGGTCGAAAAACAGTGAAACACCAGCAAAAAGTGGGGGTAACCATAGTAAGCAGATCTTACTCTCCTACACCTGGAGTGGAGTGGGTGGTTTGGTCCTTCTTTACCTGTCTCTTCATGGATTATGCATGGAGTGGCCAGGGTGGTTGGACCCTTGTTTCCAGGTATCTCCATGGATGATGTCTGGAGTGGCCAGTGTGGTTGGGCTCTTGTTTCCCTGTATCTCCATGGATCATGCCTGGAGTGGACAGGGTGGTTGGACCCTTGTTTCCCGGTATCTCCATGGATCCTACCTGGAGTGGTCACGGCGGTTGCACCTTTGTTTCCCCGTATCTTCAAGGATGCATGGAGTGGCTAGGGTGGTTGGGCCCTTGCATCCCTGTATCTACATGGATCATGCCTGGAGTGGACAGGGTGGTTGCACCTTTGTTTCCCTGTCTCTTCATGGATCATGCAAGGATTGGACAAGGTGTTTGTGCCCTTGTTTACCTGAATCTTCATGGATCATGAATGGAGTGGCCAGGATGGCTGGGTCCTTGTTTCCCTGTATCTTCGTGGATCATAAATGGAGTGGCCAGGGTGGCTGGGTCCTTGTTACCCTGTATCTTCATGGATCATGCATGCTGTGGACAGGGTGCTGGGCCCTTGTTTCCCTGTATCTTCATAGATCATGCATGGACTGAAAAGGGTGGTTGGGCCCTTTTTCCCTGTCTCTTTATGGATTATGCACGGAGTGGCCGGGGTGGTTGGGCTCTTGTGTCCCTGTATCTTCATGGATCATGCCTGGATTGGCCAGAGTGGTTGGGCCCTTGTTTCCCTGTATCTTCATAGATCATGCAAGGAGTGGACAGGGTGGTTGGGCCCTTGTTTCCCGGTATCTCCATGGATCATGCCTGGAGTGGACAGGGTGTTTGTGCCCTTGTTTCCCTGTATCTCATGGATCATGCAGGGATTGGAGAGGGTAGCTGGCCCCTTGCTTCCCTGTATCTTCATCAATCATTCCTGGAGTGAACAGGGTGGTTTCACCTTTGTTTCCCTGTATCTTCATGGATCATGCCTGGAGTGGCCAGGGTGGTTAGGCCCTTGTTTCCCTGTATCTTCATCGATTATGCCTGGAGCGGACAGGGTGGTTGCACCCTTCTTTTCCTGTATAATCATGGATCATGCACAGATTGGACAGGGTGGTTGTGCCCTTGTTTCCTTGTATTTTCATTGTATATGCCTGGAGCGTACAGGGTGGTTGGGCCCTTGCTTCCCTGTATCTTCATGGATCATGCCTCGAGTGGACACAGTGGTTTGGCCCTTGCTTCCCTGTACCTTCATGGATCATGCTTGGAGTGGCCAGGGTAGTTGGGCCCTTGTTTCCCTGTTTCTTCATAGATCATACATGGTGTGAACAGGGTGCGGGGCCCTTGTTTCTCTGTCTTTTCATTGATCATGCATGGAGTGGCCAGGGTGGTTGGGCTCTCATTTCCCTGTATATTCATAGATCATGCCTGGAGTGGACACAGTGGTTGGGCCCTTGCACTCCTGTATCTTCATGGATCATGCCCGGAGTGGACAAGGTGGTTGGACCCTTGTTTCCCTGTCTCTTCATGGATTATGCATGGATTGGACAAGGTGTTTGAGCCCTTGTTTCCCTGTATCTTCATGGAGCATGCCTGGAGTGACCAGGGTGGTTGGGTCCTTGTTTCCCTACTTCTTCATGGATCATGCATGTTGTGGGCAAGGTGCGGGCCCTTGTTTCCCTTTATCTTCATGGATCATTCATGGATTGAAAAGGGTGGCTGGGTCCTTGTTTCCCTGTATCTTCATGGATTATGCATGGAGTGGCCAGGGTGGTTGGGCTCTTGTTTCCCTGTATCTTCATAGATCATGCATGGAGTGGACACAGTGGTGGGTATCTTGCTTCCATGTATGTCCATGGAACGTGCCTGGAGTTTCCAGGGTGGTTGGGGGCTTGTGTCTCTGTATCTCCAAGGATCATACCTGGAGTGGACACAGGGGTTGAGCCCGTCAGATTTGAAATGTTATTTCCGTAATGCACAGACTCCAAATGTCCCCTTTGCAATGCTCATACTCTATCCCGTGTTAAGTTCGGGTTGTTTTCGCCATCTTTCGTGGCACCATTTTGTTCTGTAACTGAGATCGAGCTCCTGGCTCATAATGCTTGCCTCAGCAGAAAGACTGCTGTTGTGCCTCCAGCTTGTACTTCTCAAGGTTGAGCTTCGTTGCACTAATGAATGTATTATCTATTGTTGCATACTTTTGCTGTTAGATAGACTCGTTCCCACATCTTAGAATGGTAGGCACTGGCTGAACGGCCTTGGGGTCGAGATAGCATTTACCCAGCCCTGTGCCATGGCTCAGCCTTCTTTGCTTCCTTTGTTCACCGTAGCCTAAGCCGGAATTTTCCAGACTGGGCGTATTCTTTTATAATTGGGAATGTATGATATCTTATTTTATGTTGGGAGGAGTTAGTCCTTCAGCAGTCATCTCAGGAGACTGGTCAGACTAGGCTCCTCTGCAGCGCATTTCTAATAAACTGTTTTGTTTGTAATCTCTACTGTCTGACCAATTCTTCATCATTGGGAAGGCATAGAGGTGGTCATGAGTGACCTGAGTGACCCTATTCAGGCCACTTCCTTCATTTGGTGCCCGAACAGGTACTCCACCGGGTGTCCCATCCTTGCCCGTAACTGGGTGTGGAGGATGGGGCCACGTCAGGTCGGATGGGCGGATCAGGGATCCCCATACGACCAAGCTTAGTTCTCGCAGCTGCCCCGCCTGTATGATCGGGCGGTGCCTCATCTAGTGGTTATCCTGGCTGGGGTCCGGAAAGGCAAATCCCTTGGAATTTGCCATTTGGTCCGAAGAGTCGGCAGTGGAGAATAATATTCTTCGACCTGTATGCACCAGATGAGTTTTTCTTGATTGTTGGTAAATATGGCGCCATCTTGAATAATTTTGGTTATGGTCTGGAGACCATTTCTCGTTTTTTTTTTGGGAAGTTGATAGGTCCGCGGGCCGCTTTGGAGATACAGGGTGTCTGTGGACCCCCTGCCAGGCGACTTGGTGAATTCAGCTTTTTTTAAAAAAATGCCTGGGGTTTGACTAGAGTTTGGGGCTCGTGATGTGGAATCTGATTTGAAAGTTGGTGCTAAGGGTTGGCTTTGATTTTTGAGCCTTCCATTTAGTCCGAGGGCAGACCTGTGGGAAGAAATTGGTAAGTCACTTGTCGGGTTCAAGTAGCAACTTTGTTTCTCTTTATTCTTGTAGATGTCCTGTCTTAGCAAGTTCTGCTGTTTGAGGTGACGTTGTTGTTCTGCTGATGCTCGATTTGAAGAGAAGGAGCCTGTGCCTCAGGACGGCAGCTCAAACTTCGATATGTATGTTAAGCGTGGCCTCTGCCTTATTATGTTTAGTACATTATGGCACAAATATATGAGGGACAATGCTGAGTTGCAGTAGCCTTTGACAGATACTTTTGATGAACAGAAATTGAACTTCTTACAAGATAAGTTGCTTGCTAAAAGAAGTAGGCAGTCAATGTTTGACTATCTCCAGGTATGACAAAAGGAAGCTAAGCAAAGACGAATGAGAGTTGAGACGGAGGCTCGGAGGGGGAAGACACAGATAGTAACTCAAAAGGCTATAGAGAGAGAGGATAGAGAAGGGTATAGAGTGTGCTGACCGGAAGTTTAGATTGCAATGGGATAAGTTTTATGTTGCACAAAAGGAAGGTGATGCCTTTGCGGAGGATCTGTTCGATATATGGCCACCACCTCCTTATGCCCTGTAGAGGATATATACAGCAGCCCCACCAACCCAGCATCTCAGCTCCCATGTTCCTGCCTCTGGTTTCCATGCCCCTGCCTCAGCCGCTTCAGATGGGGCACCCCTTGTTTTCTCTTCGGCTCCATCGGCCAATACTGCAGCGATTACGAGCCGATCTGCTGTGCCCGCTGCCCCAAGCTCTTCTCTATCTCTCTTGATAATACCCACCACACAGACTTTGGTGTCTCTAGTTCCCGCAACATCCACGAGTGTGTCCTCCCTCACTCGCCCTCCTCGCCCTCGTGCGCTGGAACACCGGTGCAGGGACTGGATGATGGGGATTGGGTGGTTGCTAAGGAAAGAATTGGATGAGTGTTGATTCAGTGTGATGTGGGTGATGCAGAGAAGAAGATGGTGGCTGACTAGGCCTCCCAGTGGGCCCAGAGTCTGATTTACAGTGTTGAGGATGTGTGTGGTGTACTGAAAGATTATGAGCCGTTCGTGCAACAGCATGCCCTCAAGCATATGTCAGCTACTCTGATTGGGCTATGGAAGCAGAGTTTTAATGGTGCTGCCCACCAATTTATTTATGACATTCGGGACAGTGTGTATGCAGCTGGCATGGCCCCTAATTACGTTTTAGGTCTCGCCTGTCGATGCGCATGCGCATCGAGCAAGCGAGACTATGGGGGCTTATCCACTCTTTGTCCAACTTGCAAGGAATCGTGGCGATTCCTTGCAGTGCCCGTGACTTTTAAGCTCAATGCGCATGCGCATTGAGCTTAAAAGCGCGTGCACATGCCCCCAGCCGCCTGCCTTGCGTACTCTCCCGCCCCCTCACTTCTTGATTGCACGGCCGCTAGGCCGTGCCTCCCCTACTCTCCTCCTCCTACTCTCCTCCCCTCGCCGTCTGTTCCCGCACTCCTCCCACACCCCCGCTCCGCCCCCTCCCCTGCCTGCCATGTCGCGTCGCATTTCTCCTCCCCCCTCCCCCCAGCCGCCTGCCTTGCCTACTCTCCCGCCCCCTCACTTCTTGATTGCACGGCCGCTAGGCCGTGCCTCCCCTACTCTCCTCCTCCTACTCTCCTCCCCCCTCCCCTTATCTGGCCTTCCCTCCGTCTGTTCCCTCTCCCCGCTCCGCCCCCTCCCCTGCCCGCCGTCTGTTCGAGACAATCATGAAACCAGATGCTTTGATGCAGACTTCACTGCTTTTAGTGGAGCTACTGACGGATAAACGGCTTCAGGGCGCACTGTCACTCAACAGTTGTGGCAACTTATGCAATTGTGCATGAAAAGCTGCTTGTTTACTTAGTGTGCGGAATTGTAGTGCCTAGAAGCACAAGGCCAAGACCTGAGTGGATGTGCTGAGCCGCTCCTTCTGCACAGAGAAGGAGTTCCCTGCGGCTCACACCAGTGTTTATCCGTACGGGCAGCAGCTTCCTGGCGCTGTGGATCAAGGAACAGACCATTATTTCTTTGAAGTCGTGGAATGTGCTGTGACATCACCGTCTGTCGCAGACCTGTGTTTGGTTGTCTCTCGCTTTCACTCAACAGTTGTGGCAACTTATGCAATTGTGCATGAAAAGCTGCTTGTTTACTTACTGTGCGGAATTGTAGTGCCTAGAAGCACAAGGCCAAGACCTGAGTGGATGTGCTGAGCCGCTCCTTCTGCACAGAGAAGGAGTTCCCTGCGGCTCACACCAGTGTTTATCCGTACGGGCAGCAGCTTCCTGGCGCTGTGGATCAAGGAACAGACCATTATTTCTTTGAAGTCGTGGAATGTGCTGTGACATCACTGTCTGTCGCAGACCTGTGTTTGGTTGTCTCTCGCTTTCACTCAACAGTTGTGGCAACTTATGCAATTGTGCATGAAAAGCTGCTTGTTTACTTACTGTGCG
The DNA here is from genome assembly GCF_964263255.1 of Lissotriton vulgaris. Classification (NCBI taxonomy): domain Eukaryota; kingdom Metazoa; phylum Chordata; class Amphibia; order Caudata; family Salamandridae; genus Lissotriton; species Lissotriton vulgaris. The sequence continues at coordinate 65,948,055 of NC_141691.1, read as the reverse complement.
GAATTGTAGTGCCTAGAAGCACAAGGCCAAGACCTGAGTGGATGTGCTGAGCCGCTCCTTCTGCACAGAGAAGGAGTTCCCTGCGGCTCACACCAGTGTTTATCCGTACGGGCAGCAGCTTCCTGGCGCTGTGGATCAAGGAACAGACCATTATTTCTTTGAAGTCGTGGAATGTGCTGTGACATTACCGTCTGTCGCAGACCTGTGTTTGGTTGTCTCTCGCTTCAAGGCCAAGGCTGTGCTTGGACTTGCCTTCTTTACCTCCAGACTCATGAATCAGGGATTCACCCAGACCAAGCCCCGTTCTTTCCACAAGGCACTCGTGGATTACACCTCCTCCGACGTGCTTCAAGAGTTATACTTAACTTTTCAGCCACACACACTCGCCCAAATACAGGTCGGTACCCACAGATTGAATATGTGGGTCAATGAGGCAATGCCACCTCAGTCTGTTTTTACATGGGCTGGTTTGGGGTTTCGGAGCATATCCTTGGTTCAGTTTGCATTGACCAGTATCCAGCTGGTGTTGGGGGTTTGTATTTAGCACGGCAATGGCAGCGCCCATCAGTTGTGTGATCCCCTTTCAGGGCTGCCACTTTAACAGGATCTTTTAACTAAATGGACTGAAGATCTGAACTTGGATACACAGCACATTCACTGTGCCCAGTATTCCCTTTTGGGTAAGCCGGGGCCTGGGTTCGACCTCAGGGTCACAGGTTCAAATCCCAGCAGGGCCACTCAGCCTTTCATCCTTCTGATGTCGATAAAGTGAGTACCATTGGACTGGGTATCAATAAACATATGTTATTCAGTGCCAGAATACACGCCTGCGTGAACGTGCGCTTTACACTTTAAGTTAAGTGCTTGGATTTGACCAGACTCTTTGCATAACAACACCTCTCACACCCTCACTCACCCTCACACACACTCACACTCACGCAACGTCACACACCCGAAGCCTCACACCCCCTCACTCACACTCACCCTCACACCCCCTAACCCGCACACCGCCTAACGCTCACACTCCCTAACGCTCACACCCCCTAACAATCACCCCCTAACCCTCACCCCCTCACTCTCACCCCACACCCTCACCCCTCACCCTCACCCCTCACCCCCTCACCCTCACCCCCTCACCCCCCCACCCTCACCCCCTCACCCTCCACCCTCACTCACCCTCAACCCCTCACCCTCACACCCTCAACCCTTCACCCTCAACCTCTCACTCACCCTCACTCACCCTCACTCACCCTCAACACCTCAGCCTCACCCTCACTCACCCTCACCCTCACTCACCCTCAACCCCTCACACTCACTCACCCTCACCCTCACTCACCCTCAACTCCTCACCCTCACTCACCCTCACTCACCCTCACCCTCACCCTCACTCACCCTCACCCACACTCACCCTCCCTCAACCCCTCACCCTCACTCACCCTCAACCCCTCACCCTCACCCTCAAACCTTCACCCTCAACCCCTCACTCACCCTCACTCTCACTCACGCTCACTCAGCCTCAACTACTCTTACTCACCCTCAACCCCTCACCCTAACTCACCCTCACCCTCACCCTCACTCACCCTCAACACCTCACTCACCCTCACCCTCACTCACCCTCAACACCTCACCCTCACTCCCCCTCACCCTCACTCACCCTCACCCTCACTCACCCTCACCCTCACTCACCCTCACTCTCACTCACCCTCAACCCCTCACCCTCACTCACCCTCACTCACCCTCAACCCCTCACCCACCCTCACCCACCCTCACCCTCACCCTCACTCACCCTCAACCCATCACCCTCACACAGTGCAATAGGTCTCAGACCATTTCAGTTAGAGCTTTAAGAAATGTTTATGGCTTTTTTTATTTGTAATTCTTTAGCATTGGCTACAGGAAACAAAAATGCTAAACATTTACAAAAAAAACCCATAAACAATTCTAAAAGCACTAACTCTAATGGTGCGAGACCTATTGCATTTCCAATGCTTGTTTAGTAATGTTGCCACGTTGGTTGGATATTGAGGTAGGTTGATCCAAAAGACCCCTACTGTAGTGTCTCAGTTCCCGATGAGGGAAGTACATCCCATCTACCACCCCGAAATGCCAGAGCTTCGAAATGGGCAGGTCCATGTTGTCAGACAGTGAGCAGAGGCCCGTTTCCAAGAACAGTGGGTTTATACTCCTTGGAAAAGGAGTGAGGTTTTGGCTCTTAAGACTCAGCTGCCCGACCCTAGGAGAAATCCGACTTCTTATTACAAAGAGTTGACAGAGGCTGCGTCGTCGACGTTGATGACGTTGGCGGACATTGAGATGTTTTTGCTGGTGCCGGTTGATATTTGGCGGCAGGTGCACATGCAGGATCATGTAGAGGAGTTGGGTGGCACCTGGGATGAGAACAGGGCATGGTGTTATATTCTGTAGGTTGCTGATGCCATTAAGGAGAAGGGCAATTGGTTGAATCTGCTTAGGGAGAAGCTTTGGACCTATCGCATAACTCCCCATACCACCACGGAGGTTAGTCCTTTCATATTACTTAAAGGTAGGTATCCTGCGTCAAACATATGTCCCTGGTGGTTTAAGGAAAAATGTAAAAATCTGGGAGAGGATGAGGTTGATATCCAAAGCGTTGCGAATAGAGTTAGTTGTAAACAGAGTAAGTCAGCTATGTGGTACAATAAGAGGTGGAAGACAAGGGAGCATAGTTTTTGTGTGGGTGATTGGGTTAGGATTCTGACACCTTTCATAGTTAGCAAAGGAATGAGTAAGTATGGTAGACCAATTCAAATTAAAAGAGTGTTCAGTAATTCTATCATCACCCAAGATGGCAAGGTCTGGAATTTGAGCACTTTGCAAAATGTCCAACACAAAATGATGTACAGTTCCAGTCTCAAAATAATCTTGGCCAATGTGACAATTCCAATGGTAGAACTGGTTCGAGTTCTTTTTCTGACTCAGTAGCATCAAGAGTCAAAGATGATATGCGTGTCAGAAGAGGACCTACTACTTTACAGGATTTTGTATAATATGTATTTTGTTCATTTATTTAATGAGGGAGATGTTATATTCTGTATAGCTGAAGCGTTATGTAGTCTGTAACCCTTTCCCTTTTAGTGCATGCGCCATTTTATGTTTCTTCTTTTGTTCTGCATTCTGAACAGAGCTTTCCTCATACAGCATTCTGCTCTGTTTGTCAGTTGTAACTTGGATACTGCTGTACTAGGACTTGATGCTGTGCTGAACATTAAACCTTCTTTGAGTCAAGCTGTCTCTGGATTATTACACATGGGATAAAGAGAGGAATCCTGGCAAGAAGCCTAAGGCTGAGATACTAGCTTTGCCAGGCCGAATTATTAACTATATGCACTCCTTGATCCCACCTAGAAGAGTAGATTGGGATAGGATAACAGCATAATACCAGTAAAAAGATGAAAGTGTATCCGACTTCTTCACCACATTTGAAGGAGTGTTTTGGGATTTTAGTGGACAGGATTTGTCGTTGGAGGGAGGTGTCCGGCTGTTTAACAGGTTTGTTACGAACCTGCTTCCCGAGATCGGCCTATGTTGCAGGCTTCGGAGAGCACTTGGACTACCTCCTCCCCATCTGCAATATTAAGCATGGCACAGTATTATGAGCACAGAGACACTGAAGAGAATAAGACGGTACAGAAGAAAAATAAGGAGCTGAAAACGAAGGTGTTGATGCAACAGGCATCCCAGGGGAACGATAGAGGACAGGGCATTGGTCCGGCCCTGTAGCTGCCCCGCACTGGTATAAATACTACACCCGTGGGGCCTAACCAGTGTGCATATTGTAAGGAGGAGGGGCACTGGCGTAGTGAGTGTCTGACGCTGTTGCAAAGGGTTGAGCCTCTGAGGGGACGGGGGTCCAGAGGACGGGGCCAGGGAGCAGGTAGCTATGGCGGAGGCCGGGGAGGTGAGGAACAGCCAGGTCGGTCTGAGCAGTACTATTTTGATGATCCGAGGGGGCAACAGTATTACCATGACAATTATGATTCGGACGTAGTGACTGGACTTACCCACGGCTAGGACAGCCAAGGCCAGGATGAGTGATCAGTTCAAATCCCTGTGGATCAGTGGGGGACCTTATGTACTGCTGATCTGCAGGGCTCAGCGAAGAAATTCTTGGTGGGCACAGGCGCAATGAATATCTCTGTTTCTCGTTCACTGGTCCCTGCGGCAGCCCTGTCTGGCCAAAAAAATGTTTTGATAGGCTTCTCAGGTATACTGGTTGTGAGACCCATTTCTGAGCCACTGGCACTGACTATTGGCCCTTTTACTGGAGATTCGCCCTTCTTATTAACATTTAACTGTGGAGAGAATATAATGGGTTTTGACTTGTTGAAGAAGTTACATGTAAGTATTTTATACTCCCTGGACGGTGTCTATATGATCATATGACCCAATGTAGTGAATTCCAAGCAATGTTTGTCAAAGGATGAGCCCCTTCCTGAGTTTAAGGAGGTGCTGACGACATTATGGGCTACAGGTGATGGGGACATAGGACTGTTGCAGATACCTCCGGTCTCCATCACAGTTAAGGACAATGCAGTTCTGCCTCGTCTTCCCTAGTACAAGATACCAAAGGCAGGGGGATGGGTGTTATTGCAGATTATACAGGATTTGTTTGCGTCTGGGGTTGTTGAAGAGACGACTGCGAATGTGTGCAATAGGCCCATTATAAAAAGGGCACCATCAGGTTCTCAGGATGATCACCTCAATGTCTACTGCTTTGTGATTGATATGCATGAGGTGAATAAGATTGTGGTCTCCCAGTTCCCTGTTGTCCCAGACATCACTGCTCTCCTGATTCCCACTTGTGCCACATACTTTTCTGTCATTGACTTGAAGAATGCTTTCTTTATCATTCCCATACATCCAGATAGCAGGTATCTGTTTGGGTTCTTCCTGATCAGCAGAATTTTCTGATTCTGTTGGGCTCCTCAGGGCTATACTGAAAGCCCCAGTATCTATAGCCAAGCTTTAAAAAGTCAATTGGACTCCCTCGTCTCCCTCTGGTAATGTCCTGTTGTAGTACGTGGATGACCTCCTAATAGCTTTGGATTCTGAAAATGGTTGCAAGTATGCAACGTTTAAACTATTGTTACATTTGGCCAATCATGGACATAAAGTGTCCCTTTCTAAATTTAAATATTTTCGACCGGAGGTCACCTACTTAGTTCACCTACTGTTGAAGGAGGGAAGGAGAATAACACCTGAGCGTATCGCTTCTATGACTAAAATGTCCATCCCTAAGACGCAATGGGGTGTGCGAACCTTTATAGGTATTACTTCGTTTTGCGCCACTGGATCCCTAACTTCGCTTTACTAACGAAGCCCCTTCTGCACCTATCCACTAAAGATGTGCATGAACCCCTGCCTTGGACGCATGATTGTCAGCATGCTTTTGAGCAGCTAAAATAAGCATTTGCAATGCAATAGGTCTCGCATTGACGTGAGTTTGAGCTATTGGCATTGTAAATGACAATACCTTTTATTTATGTTTTAAAAAGGAAAACAAAAAAAAGCCATTGTCATTTGCAATGTCAATAGTTCAAACTCACGTAAATGCGAGACCTATTGCATTGCAAATACTTGTTTGTGGTAGGCTAGGCTCCTAACAAACTGTTCACAGACAACCAATGTTGTCAGCGCCTTATGCAATTCACAGTTTCAATTATTATAACAGCTGCCAGTGCCTATTTCTAAAGAGGGGCAGCTGCCAACGCCGTTGGAGTGACATCTGCCGTAAGGGAAGGACGGTGATAGTTCTCCCTTAAACCAGGGTCTTTTGAAATGAGAGAACCATATCAAGAAATATTTACTAAATATTATAAAATAGGAAATTTATGAATAAAAGGATATTCTGATGGTTATTTAAAAACAATAGATGTGTTTTGGTGATTTTCTCGACTGTCTCCCTGCATTAGGTTTGTGTCTGTTCACTGTGAGCTCAGACTCATTTCTCACACATCCAACTTTGACAGCACAAAACAAGTCAGTGCCCAGACTAGTGCGAGCACTCCAGCAAAATAGCATCTGTGTAGCTCGAGAGGTTTGGGCGCCGGCTGCCTAGGTGTGAGGGTGCAGCCTGTAGGCAGACGGCTCCGAGCCTGGCAGGACCAAACTAATCTTCTATCCCCCTGGGCGCGATAAAACAACTACAACTCAATTGTTTTTTTGTCATTCCGGCTGTTGACAGTGCGTAGAAGCCCCGATGCTGCAACAGCTAGCGCTATATGAAAACAACAAATTATTGAAAGATGGTGTACCACAGCACCGTAGTGACCTTGGAAGAGCTGGTAGGAAATGAGTAATGTTCAAACCACTGAGTATCAGGTACACCATCTCCGATTTGAAATGTTATAGCGCTTCCTATGGTACGTCTCCATTTGTAAGCGCTGTAAATAGTAAGTGTCGTGAGGACTCAAATTGATTCGACCTCATGACTTGTCGATCACCTCCTGTTTCAAGGGCAAGTATTTAACCTATTGATCTTATTTTTTTATTAATGATCAAGTCTTTGACTCCATTTATTAGATGGATGGAGAATAGCACATTGACACCCTGGGTGTGTCACTTTGAAGTTCACATGCCTAGCAAAAGTTAGTGCACATACTCTCAGGAGCAAACAGGTACTATAAAGAGTGAGTACCCTCACTTCTGCATTTCCATTTAAAGCACTGCTCCTGCTGACGAGTTTGATTGACTTTCTCTGTCAGATCAGCCTTTCCTCTTTTAAAAGTTCAGGAAAGTGAGTGAGTAACACAGACATCTGTTATCAACACTTGGAGACTTTGGCGAGCTGTGGCTATGTAAACGACAATCCGTGCACTTTTCAACAGAGCTGGGAAATTACAAGATGACACAACCATATGTAGCAACATGTGCCACGCGAGACAGTCAATAGCCACGTGTGGCAGAGGTGTGGCATGATGCCAGGCAGATGCAAAAAAGAAAATGTTTTTAAAAAAAGTTGTTGATAGAAGGCATTTACACAATCTGTTCCTGTTAGTTAGTATAAGCCCTTTCACACTGCCAGTCCTGTGTTGTGCTTGAGAATACAACTTTTTCACTCGGTATTCAAGGATCTTGTGGAAATGACGTGGCTAGTAGATGTTATGTGTAGCGATTTAATTGTGTTTGTTTCCCAGCTAACCTAAATAATCTCCACCAATGAACTAAACAATCTTAGCTCATGAAATGAAATGTAATCGTCTCTTAGTTTCCTGGTAGAAACATGCAAGCGTTACAATGTCTTTACACAAAAGAAAAAATATTTTCTGACTTTCATCTTGAAAGCCATTGAAGTTGGCTGTTCAGAGAAAATTATCTCGCTACTGCAATACAATACATGAAACATAAATTAACAAAAAGAAACTAGGTTAAACCAATAGGAATACGTTGAAACGCGACCTTTACTGCCCCACTCTTTATATTAATGAGGAGAGAGTGGCACTATATGGTTTGGAAAAATTGTTTTTTTACCCCACCACCAAGTGACCATATAGAAAGTCATGACCTGATACCCAGAGAAGCTCAAAACGTTCACGGCTGGGACCTATCGGCAGGAGGCGTTTGAAGAGTGGGTGATGCGAAAACAACATTTCAGACTTCAACAACAAAAGAGAGAATAGGAACATAATTGTGTGCCAACTCGTTGTGACCGGAACTGCCACAGGAGTATGAATGGCACCATCATACGCCCACTTTCACTGCCCTGTCAGTTCCGCTGCAGGTGAGTAACAGTGAGAACTGATACACTAGTGACCCCGAGAAGTGTGGTATGAAGTCATGACTCATTTAAAAGTGAGAGGCAGGCACCCTGAAATGTTTCAGTTACGCATTGTAGTGAGATGGGCTGAGCCGGAGATCACCGGGGGACGCTCAACCACCGCCCGTGTCCCGCTGCTGCAGCCGCCATGTTGACAGATACAGTATGGCACAGAAGATGTGTAGTGCCAGAAAGTATATCGACAGCGCCGCTGCTGCTTTCCTTAAGGTGGACCGCCAAGCAGCGGCTGTCAAAAGCACTGAATTCACTTCCTGCATTAGTGTGGAAGCTTCTGGCTTAGCTGCAATAAAAACAAGCCCAGCCGCGAAAAACCACAAATCAAGTAAAGAGCAGATTTAACTAAACCCTTAAATGTGTATTCCCATAAAAGTATTTTATTTAAATGTCACTAACATGTATAAAACATGTTATAACATGTAAAAAACAAGCGCGAGCTTGTAAAAAAAACAAGTTTCAGGAGGAGGCAGCAGGGGGAGGGGAAAGAGGAGTGGGCCTGCGCCTGTTTCCCTTGTGGGAGCGAGTAGGAACCATATGTTAATTACAAACAGATGGTTTGAAAGCTTTCTCCCGCAAGGGAATTGCCAAATGTGCACGCGTTGCCATTCAAAGAAATGCAACGTGTGCACATTTTTTGCAGCAAAACTGAATCGATTTCTAAAGGTCTTTTCCTATGCAGCGCATGTGCACTGCGTAGGCAAGACCTAAAAAGCGCTTTGCTCTGCACCTGTGCTTGGTACTCCAGGCTTTCAGAAGCCGTTCGTGTTTTATGTACACAAAATGGCTGGCTGCACTCTCTCTGTCTTAACACAGGCCTTTGGAGATAAGCAAAGGTTGTGTGTCTATTTCTCTGATCTGCTTGACAAAGTCGCCAGAGCCCTCCCGAGCCGTCTGAGTGGTCGTGGCCATGACTATTTCTATCCAAAAATTATCGTCAGGGCTCGTTCTTGAAACTGATCTCACAGTCATGGTCCTGCATGCTGTGGGCACACTCTTGAACAGAAGAAAGAGCTGCACCTTACCAGTGCTATGAGCTGACCCTGTTTGCACCACAAGTCACCATTAAAAGATGTGCCACCCTGAACCCAGCCACATTACTACCCCTCCCTTCTGAGAGTGAGGATAAGGACTTGCATGATTGTATCATCCGCACTGAAGAAGAGAAAAAGGGACGGGTAGACCTGACTGATGTTATGTAAATGTAAATGTAAATGTCAGGGTATTTGTAGAGCGCACTGTCACCAAGCGGTTTCCTGGCGCTATTACTCATACCGCTGTGGAACCCCTCCTGGCTTTCCCTGTGAAGTGTCCACTCCTGGGCACCCCCAGGAGTGGACACTTCACAGGGTGAAGCCAGGCATCCACAGCGCTGTTGGGGCCGGTGTGGAGGTTAAGCAAGCTATTGCCCAGAGTTGCAGCGTGGGACCCATGATTAGAATAGGCACCGAGGCGAGAAATCAGGTCTGAGGAATTATGAGCCCAAGACCCGCCGAGGCGGGAATTGAACCCTGGTCCCAGACCAGAACTCTGCATCAGGGTCTGCCGCTCTAACCATTGAGCCACACTCCTCCATGTTCCTCTATATGAACCCCAAGGGGAGCTATATGTCGATGGCTCTTGTTCTAAATTACCAGATGGCATGACAACAGCGGCCTATGCTATCTTACACACTGCAGTTGAGACATCACGAGTTACCCATCAATCTGCATAAGATGCAGAGTTGGTAGCCCTTCTTTGTACCTGTTGAGTGAGGGATTGGCTGTCAATATATATACTGACAGCCAGTACTCGTTTGGAGTGGCTCATAATTTTGGGCCGCTCTGGGCAGAGAGGGATTTCTAAAGTTCCATTGAATGAGAATACAGAATGGTCCAATAATAGACAGACTCTTGTCAGCCCTGGCACTCCCTAAGAAGTTAGCAATAGTGAAGTGCAGTGCTCACAAGCCAATCACGGATGATTTTGGGAGGGGTAACTCATTTGCAGATCAGATAGCGAAGAAGACAGCAGGGACCAAAATGAAAAGGATGTTTGTGGCAGGTCTTGCTAGATGGGTGCCCTAGTGTGCGATGTTTGAGGATACACTGGAAAATGTCAAGGAGATTCAGAGTGAGGCAACAATTGAGGAGTTAGCAATATGGCAAGAGAGCACAGCTAATTTGGATGAGGCTGGGTGCTGGATTATCAAATCCGGAAGGCAGAGGTACATGCTACTGGATGCATATGTCCTACCTGTGGTTACCATGGTGCATGGCCCAGCCCACATTAGTGCAAAAAAGATTTGCAAGCTGCGTGACCCCATATGGCAAAATGACAATATCCCTCAAGTCCCTGCTCATCTGGTGAAGTACTGCATGATCTGTCTGATGCACAATCCTGGGAAGGGTACCCCCACACCTGTTGGCACTTTTGCTCCACCTTCCTTCCCTTTCGAGGTTCTCCAGATGGATTTCATCAAAATGGAAAGAGGCAACAAATTGAAATATGTGTTAGTGGCTGTCTGTGCATTCAGTAAATGGATTAAAGCCTACCCCACTAAAGAGAATACCCCCATGGCGACGGCAAAAGTACTCTCAAAAGAGTTTTTTTTGGTTGCCCCGTTTGATTTGGAGTGACAATGACAGCCACTTCAATGCCAAGGTCATCCAATTGGTGTGTGACGGGTTGCAGATTAGGCAAAAGTTTCAAGTGACAAACCACCCCCAAACAACAGGTTTGGTCGAGAAGTACAATGGTACTCTAAAGCTGAAAATGTCAAAGATCAAAGAGAGCACAGGATTGCAGTGGCAAGGCGCTTTACCCCTAGCACTAATGTCTACGAGAGTCACAGCCCACTCTAGAACATTATTGTCCCCTTATGAGGCCGTGTTTGGCCGCCCGGCAAAAGTTTGGGGCATCCTGCGACCTCGCGGGCTTTCTGACATTGAATACCCCTTGCTTATAGACTACCTCTATGAATTGACAAAAATGTACATTCTATTCCCCAACAGATCGCTGAAACATTGCAGTAAAATCCAGAGGGTCCAGGTCACGACATACGGCCAGGTGATTGGATATTGATCCGGAATTTCCAGCGGAAGAGCGGCTTGGAGCCATGCTGGAAGGGACCTCTGCCAGTCCTTCTAGCCACCAGGACTGAGGTGAAGGTCGACAGTCGGAAGAATTGGATACATAGTACCCCTAGTAAGATGGTAAGATGGTACCCCTCCACTGCCCTACAACCAGTGGGTCATGGACGGGATTGGGGATTGTGAGACGGAACAGGTGCCACGGTTCATTCCATTCTCAGACGCCTGGCTCACGTGGGCACCAATGGAGGAAGAGAGCCATGCGGTGCTGAATGAGGTGGTGTCACCTGAAATTAAGGCCATCCAGGAGCTCCAATCTGTTGACCCACCTGTCGTTGCATCACACCCGGCTGAGCCCCAATTCCCCAACCTGTCTGAGTCCGATCCTTTGTCCCCTGGTCCCCTTGAGCCTGACCCTATGTTCTCTGACCCCGCTGTGCCTGGAGTGTAGAGATACAATTTGCGTCGCCGTGAGAGGAATAGTGCATCAAAGGGAAAGTCATATTAGTAGGGATGGACTGCATTGCTGAAGAATAGGTCGTACGTACGCTGCTTGTGGTACCAACGATAGCTTAGCGAAAAGGAGACTGGTGCATTGTTTGGACATTCAAAGAACAGGGCAAATGGACTGTGTTTCTGAAGAGAAAATACCTTGCCCTGAAATGTGGGATTTGAATCCAAGCCAGACGAACGGCTCTACCGCCAGTGCTCGACAGCACCTACGGCTAACAAACAATATATTGTCTTATTTTCTTGCTTTTATTCCAGCTTGGCTCCAAGTGTAAGTCTTTTTCAACTGCTTTAAGAGAATGTCACCCCATTCAGGAGGAGGAACAGCCTTTCGCAGCTCCGGTTCTGAGTGGGATAGGCCTGTCTGGTCCACCTGGTCTATGAAAAGTAAAGCTGTGTTTGTAGTAATTATTCTGATTTCTTTAATAATAATACTTGGGGTGATGTATTTTCTCAAGGAGAAATATCCTGTGCAAACTTTGATTAGTACTAGGCCTGCTCCCCCTGAGCATATCTTTGTTACTCTGGTGCCACACAAGGAGGGGCACCGGAAGTCTTATAAAGATAATGTGTTTATTCAGACCTTGCATCAAACTCACACTGCTTATAATATCTTGCTATCCATACCATTGTCATATGTCAGTAGCTGTGAGGGGGTGTTTGCATTGCTTAGCATGGTCCGTTCATTTCACCAGGTTGATACATTGGAGCGAAAAAGAACTAGTTCTCCCACCCGTACACAAACTGTATGTTTCCAGCATAGAGTACCCCCCAGTGCTCCCACCGGTCAAGAGCCGGTTGTCAGGCTGTTCTTACATGCATGCGTACAAGGGAGTGAGGAAGGGAAATTGGCCCGAGGTGGAAAGGGACAATTTCCTACAGTTTAATGCATCAGAATACCACCAGTACTTTCAGACCCGCAATGTCACTGAAGATAAGCTGATACCCTTGTCAGTGGTGGATGTCATAGCTCCCTTCTGTGTCCAGGGGGCTGGAGAAATAAACGTGGGAAGAGCAGTGCAACACTACTTGTAGCTTGAGAGCAACAAATAGTCCACCCCTCAATTCCGCCACCTAATGCCTATTTTGTTTGCCGAGCTCATGGCTATGTTTGGCTTCCTGAAGGGTGGTCGTGAAGGAGTTAACTTTCTTACCTCTTGCTACCTGTGTATATTATCAGGATCTGAGCGTGTGCCTGCATAACTAAAGGAGAACTGGGGAGCTACACGTCCCAGAAGGCAAAAGGGGAGGAGTCATGCATTATTTCAGGCCGAAAATCGCCTCCCCAGGTGTACGTAATTCTGAATCCTTTTGGCATTTCACGAGGCTACAGAGGGTAGCCCGTTTTGTTCTCTGCAAAGACCGCCGCGGAGGTTGCAGTATCTGAAGGATTCCTGCATTCGGCTTGAGATGCCGTAGTGTGTTCTTTTCTATTCCCGACGAGGAGATTGGATTCTGTGATCCAACCATAGCTGGATGGGGTTGAACTCTGCTGTGAGGAAGCAAAGGGTTCTTTGGATTCCCGGTGGGCTTCGGCGATTATTTTCTTCTGGATTGCCGACCCGCGGGGTGAACTCTGGGAGTGCTCTCGGCGGTGAGATTAACTGCGGAAGGGGGTGCCCTTATTTCCCGGCTTCAGGTCCTATTTTTGGCAGCGTTCGAGTTCTGCTTGCTACTCAGGCTTGAGTGGCATTTTCAGAGGTTTACTAGCAGGGCAGGAGAAGAGTTCCCCCTTTCAGGTACCGATTATTATGCTTTGAATAATATTCCAAACAAGAGCCCTTTTTATTGTTTGGTAAAAAGGATCACAAACATTGTACTGTAAAGATTTATATCGTATTTGCTTCAACCTCTTCCTGACTACTTTCTGAAGACTTTCACAGTGCCAGGAGTGGGAGCCAACTTTTTAATGCCTATGACAATGCAATAGGGTTGAAACCCTCTGGATTACATTTCTTCGTTTGTTTATACTTTATGGGAAGGTGTGAAAGGGAGGCGACTGTTTTACACAAATAAGGGTTGGCTGTATGTAACCCATGTGCTTTGTGTCTTTAGGAAATCCACATCCGTTTGTGAGCAGTATCATAATTGGGTAGTGTACTGGATCAAGAATACCACTGTAGGGGCCTTAGCCATAGGTAACAGTTCATTCTAGTGAGAATATATGAGAGTAGCAGAAAGTGCTCGTATTCTAACTTATGTATTTTCTGTTTGCAGGTATCCCTTTCACAGCTGATCCTTCCCTATACCTTTCCCCTGCTTGATCACCTCAATACTCTGTACATTTATGGCAGAGTTGGGGGTATCTAGAGGTGGACCCTTTTCGCCCAAGTTACGAGGAGTTCCGGTGGACATTGTAGAATTACGTATCCACGTATTCACTCCTCCCGGCTTGGGTGATTCCGAAATGGCGTTCATGTGTAGTAGTGGGCCTCAGCAAGGCCTACCAGTGCTAGGGGTTCTCCCTTCTCTGCACAGAGTCCTCAGACAAATAGAAAGAAGTTGGCACCGAAGCTGGAATAGAAAATACAGAGTTTATTAACCCTCATGAGGTGGAACTACATTCACACAGCACCCTTCGGTAATGTATGAAGTAGCACACCGAATGGAAGGAGCTTGGTTCTTTTATACCCACACAGGGGCTCAACTGAATGCGGTACAAGTACAACATGCTTTTTTTTAGGTACATATAAGGTCATACAGAAAATGCACAGTCAACAAGTGGGAGGAGCTAACAGTTGTTAATTCTGGTGAACACATCCTGACAGTTCCAGACTACAGCAGCTGCATGGACAGCAGCAAGCTCAACTGAGCATGTGCGAAGGTGGAAGATGCTAAATATATCTCGTCTCTAGGCAGATTTCAAGAGCAGTTAACAGAAAGGTAAGACAGAGCACATGGCGAGCACATGGTAGCACATGGCAAACAAAATGGCTGACAGAAATACAAAGTGGATTCCACAAAACAGACAAGATAGTCTCTAAATACAGAATGGCTTCTGCTAATGCTAACCCCATAGCTGCCAAATTACAACAGATAACCCTTTTAGCATTAGCTGAAGACATTCGTTTATCTGGGGTGATCTAGATATGCATCCTGTACATTGATGCTCATCATCTCAGTGATTTCTTTATTTAACATTTGTTGTGCTTTCATTTCTGCAATATTTCTTTAGCCAGGTGTACAAGCAGTGATGTACATGGAGCAAAGCATAGGACCACATTGTATACAAGTACAGCATATAAATAGTATAACCAGTAGTATACATAGAATAGTCAGTAGCTTCCAGCCCCAAGTAATAAAGAGTGTCCATATCCAGTTCGAAAATGTCCATGTACAGTCTCTGGGTGAATTTCTGCAGCAATCTTATGCAGTTTAGAGATTGCATCATATACTGAAGGCGAGTGATCCGGAATGAAGACACAACAGCTGCTGCCAATGATGCGGCATGCACCACCTCGATCAGCCAGAATCACATCTAATACCATGCGATTCGATATGTGTCGGACCTTGCTAAAACCATCAAAGCACATGGGATGAGCCTAACCTCCTATGCCGATGATACCCAGTTGGTACTGGCAATCAAAGGTGACGGAGATCAAGTGGCTGAAAAATTTAAGAAGGGACTTATCGACATAGGAGAATGGATGGCCACTAATTGTCTCAAGTTAAACTCAGATAAAACTGAGGTGGTCATATTTGGACCTCTTCTCCCAGCCTGGCCATCAAGTTGGTGGCCAGATGCCTTCGGTACCCCTCCCACCCCAACCGCCAAAGTTAGGAACCTTGGTATTGTTTTCGATGAAGGTTTACACTTCATGGATCATGCCAATAAAACAGTTTCCACAGCACATCTAAAACTAAAGATGATCAGAAAAATTCGACCTTTTCTCCCGGAGTCTGCCATTAAAACCTTGGTCACCTCCCTAGTATTTTCTGCCCTGGATTATTGTAACGGCCTCTTTCTCAATGCTCAATCCAGAGTAATAACCAAACTACAAACTATCCAAAATGCAGCAGCACGCTTGCTCTCAGGCAAAACAAAATATGAATCAATTTCAAAAAGCATAAAGGATTACCACTGGCTCACCGTTCGAAACAGAATCCATTTTAAGTCCCTCTGTATCGTCTTCAAGGCGCTCAATAACCAAGGACCTCACTTTCTGAAAGAGCAGCTCCAACCGTACAAACCTAGCAGAATGTTACGCTCAGCTACCCTCGGCCAACTGGTCATTCCTCGTACAAAGACTGTATCCTGGGGTGATCGACGCTTTCTGGTGGCAGCATCGAAGCTCTGGAATACTCTACCCCTAATCATCAGGCAGAGCCCCTCCCTTCTTCACTTCCGTAAGCTCCTAAAAACTTGGCTGTTCAATCAATGATTCCACTGTCCCCACGTTTCTCACCACAAGTAACTGGTTTCTATTAGCGCCAAGACGCCCTAGGGTATATGCTGCGCTTTATAAATATTAAAAATAAATAAATAAATAAATAAATTCTGGAGTGCTACAATCCTTGCAACTTGCAGCTCCTCTATAATGTTCCCAAGTGCCCTAGCTGTTTGATTGGTGACAGCTTCCACAACACAAGTCAATCGCCTGATCTTTCTGCTGTTCAATGCAGCACCCCCAAAGAAGAACAAACCCAAATTGAAATCGACATATTGTTGCAAAGTGGTATCAGTCTGATCAACCTCATCTGTACTTATAGTTCGTTTGTATCTGTTCTTGGAGAATGTCGTTGCACAATTTTAAATCCCGGTGATATGATGGAGGGGATAATAACACAGGTGGTAACAAAAATGATATGTAACATACCCCAGACCACCTCACCACAGGCCAAGATGGGTGTCACTACACTACGCAGGACTGACCCCCCCCCCCTTGCCACATCAGCTCTCCGTTTCACTAACGCAGGGCGGTAGCTCAACCAGTCTCTTTCAGCACTGCAGATTCTTTCCTTAGTCTCAATTGTTATCGCGATGCTCCAGGAATCGTGTGGTCCGGGAAGACTTCGGCTGATTTGTCAGGTGAGATAGTTTGACCTTTCTCCGTCTCCAGAATCTCTCGATGGTCGGTCAACACAGCAGGTTCCACCAAGGCAGGCGACACACATTTGCAGTGTGTGCTATGGACCCAGTTCTTCTTGTTCATCACTCGAACTGCTGTCCTTGGTGCTAGGAGCACCTGCTCCGGTCCTCGCCACCTCAGTTCCAAACTGTTCGATCTGTTGAAGACCTTGACCATCATGTGATTGCCAGGACGGAGTTCATGGGCCTCACCTGTAGATCTGTCAGGAAGAGCTTCTCGAACCTGTTGATGAATAGAGATCAAACTGTTGGTTAACTGTGCCAAATAATCATTCATCAGAAAACATGGAACATCATGTACGGGGCATGGCTTAGGAACTCCCAAAATGTTCATTGGTCTCCCAAAGACCACTTCATTTGTGGTAAGGCCAGATCGTGAATGTGGCATCCATCTTATGGACAACAATGACAAGGGTAGTGCATCAGGCCACTTCAAGGACGTGGAAGCCAGTATTTTTGCCAACTTCAATTTCAAAGTAGCATTGTACCTCTCCACTAATCCTGCTGATTGCGGGTGGAAGACTGCATGGAATTTCTGCGTGATCCCTAATCCTTTCAGGGCATGCTCAACAACTTTCCCAATAAAATGAGGTTCGTTGTCACTCCACAAAAGTTTACAAACACCATATCTAGGAAAAACTCCTTTAGAAGCACCTTTGCTGAGAGCAGTATTATCCTTTGTAGAGTATGCCTCTATCCATTTACTGAAGGCACATACCACCACTAGGATGTATTTCAGATTATTGCAGCGTTCAAGTTGGATGTAATCCATCTGCAAAACTTCAAAAGGTGCTGTTGGTGTAGCAAACCCTCTGTAGGAGTCCGTGTCCCTTTACCAGGATTATATTGCCAACAGATCAAACAGGACTGTACTACTCTTTTAGCTGTGCTGGCAATTTCAGGATGCTCCCAAACTTGGGTAAGCAATTTAGTTATTGCTAGAGCGCCAACATGTGCCAGCCCATGTGCCATTTGAACCATAGGTTGTAAATAGGCTGCAGGCAATTTCCATTTATCCATATCTTTAGAAGCCAACAACCCTCATCTTCCAAAATTCCTTCTTTAGCCCATTGCTCAAGTTCTGCTATAGAAGCAGCTCTCTGTACATGCAACACTTCCTGTCTAGCATCATGCCATCGCTCAGCTTGAGACTTCACTACGCACATGGAAGTAGTGCTTTGTTGCATTGCAGTCTCACGAGCTACATGGTTTGCAAAGGCATTGCCTTGTCCTATTTAGTCAATGATTTTCTTGTGTGTGCTACACTTCATAATAGCTATCTTCTTTGGATATTTAAGTGCAGTCAAGAGATTATGTACTAATTCTCCATGCATTATCTGCATCCCGTGGGATGTAAGAAAGCCTCTTTCCTTCCAAAGCTGGCCAAAATCATGGGCCACTCCAAAAGCATAGCGGCTACCCGTGTAGATGTTCACACACAAGTCAGTGTTAAGTTCACACGCTCGTGTCAAAGCTATTATTTCAGCTGCTTGAGCCGACTTCTGTGGTATGCGAGCTGTTTCCATTACTGTCTCAAGTGTCGTGATTGCATATGCAGCTGAAGTCGTGCCATCTGGCAACTTCAAACAGGACCCATCAACCCATAGTTCCCCATCTACATCTGGAAGGGGCGTATCTTGTAAATCGACGCGACCCTTTGTCTGTTCCTCAGTAAGGAATATACAATCGTGAGGCTCTTTTGATTGATACTCGGTTACAGGATATGGCAACAAAGTGGCTGGGTTCAGTGTTGCGCATCTCTTCAAGGTAATATGAGGTGCTAACAGTGTCAATTTGTATCATGTCAAACGGGCACTAGTCAAGTGTTGTGTCTTGGTCTGATTCAAAAGGGCATCTACTGCATGGGGTACTAGCACCAACAGTTTGTGTGACAAAACTATCCCTTCACTCTGACGTATGGACACAGCTGTTGCTGCAACTAAACGAAAACACCCAGGCAATGCACGAGCAAGAGGATCAAGGACGGCTGAAAAATATGCACAGGGGCGCTGCTTGTCACCGTGTGTCTTCCCTAAAACTGATAATGTACATCCATATTTCTCGTGTACATAGAGTGAAAAAGCCTTCGTGTAATCTGGTGTGCCTAACAATGGTGCAGAACAAAGAGCTTGTCTTAACTGACAAAAAGCATTTTGACATTCATCTGTCCATGGAAGGGGGATCGGAGTGTCTTTAGTCAAAAGCGTTAGCAGGGGTTTAACAATGTGTGAAAACCCCAATATCCATTGCCTACAAAACGATGTCAAGCCAATGAATGCACAGACATCTTTCTGGGTGGAAGGTACTGGTGTGTCTAAAATTGCTTGTATGCGATCTGGTGTAAGTGCACGGCCCTCCTTAGACAGAAGGTGACCTAAGTAGGTTACCTTCATTCTACAATATTGCAATTTCTTTCGTGACACTTTATGATGGTGTGTAGCAAGAAAAGAAAGTAGAGACAAAGTACACTCTTCACATAGTTCAGGCATATCGGCTGCCAATAAGATGTCATCGACATATTGTATGAGAGCCACTCCTTCGGGCAAAATAAAGGAATCAAGTTGTCGTTTTAAGGCTTGACTTTAAATACTCGGACTCTCAGTGTACCCTTGAGGAACTCTGCAAAATCTGTATGATCGATTATTCAAAGTGAAACCGAACAAATATCGGCTATCAGGATGAATAGGAATCGAGAAGAAAGCATTCGATCACAGAAAATGTAGTCGCTGTTGGGGGAACCAAAGTAAGTAGTGTTGTTATGTCAGAAACCACAGGGCACTGCGGTACTACAATCTTGTTGACTTCCCTCAAATCAATGATGAATTTGTAAATCCTAGTGTCAGTATCTTTTTTCAAAATAGGAAGAATAGGACTATTGCAAACATTGTAAGGAACTTCTTCCACAAACCCCACTTTAATCAAATCATGGACAATACGAATGAGTGCTTCTTCACCTTCCTGAGAAATTTTGTATTGAGGCAATCGTGGCAATGAAGCGCCCTCCTTGACACTAATATGCACTGGTGGAATAACCATTTGTCCTACATCAGTGTCTGAAGTAGCCATCAAAGCAATAGGGAGTCAAGCTAATGCAGTATTCTCTTTAACAAGGCAGGATCTCTCAATCACAGGGTAGTTGTCATTCAAAATAACACGCACTCCTTCAGGAGAACATCATATCGTAGCCCTGAAATACTTGAGCATATCAAGACCCACAATATTGTCTGGTGTGTTCGGAGAGAGCAAAAATGGACATGGAGCAGTAAACTTATCAAAATGGAATTCGAGTGGTTGTAACAATGGGCTACGGGAAGGCGTTCCATTGAACCCTATCGATGTGATGGTTGAGCTGGACAGGGGAGCCCTTGTTACCAATTGTTTAGATAAGGCGCTACGAGTAGCTCCTGTATCAACCAGAAACTGATCAGTAGAACTCAAAACATGCTGTAACATAGGGAGCCCTCTGATCTACTGGAACTTCAACTGATTCCTTACCCCATCCTAGGCAATCCTATGCATAAGCAGAATCTTGCAAATCAGACAGCACATAGTCGGACATTTGATATTGGCTCCTTCTATCAAAAGTGTTGAACCCATCCTGCCCACGTGTATTAGCATCAAACCTAGCGCGATCATTCGAGCTTCCTCTAGGCCCTGAATATCCTTAACGACTTCTCATTTCTCCCCGACCACATGGACACTGCTGAGCACGAAGCACTGGACAATCAGAATTCCAATGTCCAAATTTCTTGCAGTACGCTCACTGGTCAACAGACAAATTTTAACTAGTATAGGAAGGAAAGGACAAACCATAAGATCCACGTCCACCCCTATCATTACCTCTAGAAGGTGGACCATAAGCCTGAGAACATAACCTTTCTTTTCAACTCTTCAGTCTTTTTATCCTCATTACCCTTCGCTTCTAATTCCTGGCGTTCATATTACTGAGCCATAGTCAAAAGAGAAAGCGGAGAAGAGGTAGTCCATGAACTCTCGCTGGCCTTTAGGTGACCAGCTATTCCTGGCAAAAGGTTTGGGACATATTTATCGACAAACAGATGCCTACCCGTGTCATCTGTCAATGACTGGCCACTAAAATCGTGGAATGCCTCCTCAAAGCATGTAAAGAAATCTGAAACCGATTCATCTGCCATTTGCTTACACAATGCTAATACAGTCCAATCTATCTTTTTAGAGGGAATAATCATCTTTAACTTAATTAAAATAGCTGTAGGGAGATCTATAATCAATTTACATGGTTTCTGTGCAGGCTCCCGCTCTACATCCATTTGTTCTAACTCTTTCCAAAATGCCCCAAAAGTTGCACGATCATTAACTTTACGCACAGTTCTCCACATGTCAGGCGGCAATATCATTCCGAAAAACAAATCAATATCAGGCAAAGTCATGGTACAAGACCTAATAGCACCCTCAACTTCCTCATAAAAAGCTGCTGGATTTTTGCGTGGATCAGGCAATGCATTTTTAAGGTCCATAACATCCACTCTATTCCAAGGAGTGTAAACCCAATAATAAATAAAGTAACCCTTTGCATCAATAGAAGTCTTATCATCACTCTTACCCGCTCCTTTAGGAGGAACATACAAAGGTGCGGCTTCCCGCATAGGTTTCACATGAACTATCATAGTCTTATCTATTCCGAAGATAGAAGCTTATGCCACGCCGGTCTGAGATGTTTGTGCAGCTGGGTCTGCTGCCTTTTTATCCTCTCGCAAACGGACTGCCTCAACACGTAATTTAACCAAACGCCTGATTGTATCAGCCACCCGAGAAAAGACAAAAAAAACATCACGCATTTGTTTACAATCCTGTGCTACATCATTGAGCTCCAATTCATCAGAATGTTTCCTAAACCGCTCAATGAAATATATTTGCCTCCTTTCCTGCCAATTTTTCATCTCCTCTAAAAGCTCAGAAGCAGGGGCGGTACTGCGACGGGCTTTTCGGGCAGCAGATCTAAGCTCAGACGAACGCTGGGCGGGCAGCAGAGAACAAGTTTCTCGCACTTTCTCCTGCTAGGGGTTGCCTAACAGCGTATTGGCCAGTTACCTGTAAATGGCGCTCCCTATCCTCTCTCTCTTTTAATTCTTTTGTTTTCTTGTTTTTTAACTCTAATGGTTTCGCATACATGTTCTTTCGCTGTTCTTTTTTAATCAAGGCTTGCTCACGCTTCATTCGTTCACGCACTTCTTTCTCCCACATTCGCACACAGTCAAACATATCTTGCCTAGTCTTTCGCTTAAACATACATTGTTCCACATACTGAATCTTTCGCAAATCAAATGACCCATGCATAGGCCAACGCAACTCAGGGTCCTTACAAGTGTATTTATTCCATAAAGTGCTGTACATTATGGAAGAAATACCATACTTAATATACATGTCCCTGATAAGGCGTCCCCTCCGGTGGGGTGGGGGCGGTTGTTCTTCATCGAGTCTCAAACTGCTACCACTACTAAAGAAACACATCCTACAAAGTGTGCTAGTAACAGGCATGCCAAAATATGCAGTATTATAATCAAAGTAGCGCTTAAGGTACTCTTTGTACGTTGCGCCGTTCAAACAAATTCAAATAGAGAAAGATATCCTCATTACCTGCCTATATAAATTGCAATTTTTTCTATACCTTACATACAAATACTAATATTGGCCAATCCTTCAAATCAAAAGCCACAGTAAGTGTTACTAAACTACCTCACCAATCCAAGGCATCAAAAACCAACAGCAAGTGCCGCAGAACGACTCTTACCAATCAAATGGTGTCCAGGTTCCAACTGCCAAATTCTCAAATCGACCAAATGGTCACTGCACGGCGAATCAACAGAAGAGATCTCAGTCGAGGACCTTCACCACCTGGATGGTCAGATCAGAAAGAAAGGAAAAACGCTGTGGTTGCCAAGACTCTGGTCTCCTCAGGCAGCGATCGCGTCCAAAGCGAGATTCCAATCCTTCGTTTCGACCAGTCCTTCGGGCATCCAAGTCGCCGATGAGCCCCACGTTAGAAGCCCCAATTTGTAGTAGTGGGCCTCAGCAAGGCCTACCAGTGCTAGGGGTTCTCCCTTCTCTGCACAGTCCTCAGACAAATAGAAAGATGTTGGCACAGAGGCTGGAATAGAAAATACAGAGTTTATTAACCCTCATGAGGTGAAACTACATTCACACAGCACCCTTCGGTAATGTATGAAGTAGCACACAGGGGCTCAACTGAAGGCGATACAAGTACAAAATGCTGGTTTTAGGTACATATAAGGTCACACAGAAAATGCACAGTCAACGAGTGGGAGGAGCTAACAGATGCTAATTCTGGTGAACACATCCTGACAGTTCCAGACTTCAGCAACTGCATGGACAGCTGCAAGCTCAACTGAGCATGTGCGAAGGTGGAAGATGGTAAATATATCTCGTCACTAGGCAGATTTCAAGAGCAGTTAACAGAAAGGTAGGACAGAGCACATGGTGGCACATGGCAAACAAAATGGCTGACAGAAATACAAAATGGATTCCACAAAACGGACAAGATAGTCTCTAAATAGAGGATCGCTTCTGCTAATACTAACCCCATCGCTGCCAAATTACAACACATGGACGAAGTGTTACAGGCATTACTGGTAGTCCAGCAAGAGTTAGCCGCTCGGGCTGAAACAGTCGCCCTTAAGGACAGACTGGGTAGGCAAGTCACGAACCCCTTTGATGCTTCCCCATCACAGATTCAAGTGAACGTTCCTCCACCCATTCCTTTGGCTAACCCAGAACGATATTCTGGGGACCCTTTAAAGATACAGTCATTCTTGACACAAATAACATTACACTTTTCCTGTAAACCAGCTTCATTCCCTATTAATCACTCGAAGGTGGCGTTTGCTATATCCTACTTGATGGGGGATGCCACTAACTGGGCTGTTCCACTGGTGAAAAATGACAATCCCTTATTATCTGATTGGAGCGGATTCCGTTGGGAATTCAAGAGTGGGTTTGATCGAAGAGCCACCACATTCAGCGCTGATAGAGAGTTACTGGAGCTGAAACAGGGAAGACCAGATTTGATCACCTATTTGACTTCTTTTAATCGGCTAATAGCTGAGACAGCCTGACCTGAGGAAAAGCGCATGTCGCTTTATCATAAAGGGTTGCGGGAGGACATGAAGGACGTGTTGGTCCAGATAGACTCCCAACCCACAACTTCTTCTGACTTAATGAACCTAACTTTACGTTTGGATCACAGACTGTCGGCAAGAGAAGGGGAGCGCAGGAGAGGAGACAGAACTAGCACTTATGTTGAGAAAGGGAACAAACCCTGGAACAGGCCTAGCGAAGACAGCCCTGAACCTATGGATGTAGGGGCTATCCGAGCCCCTTTATCCAGAACAGAGAGGGAGAGCCGCAGAGTACATGGCTTATGTATGTACTGTGGAAAAAAGGTCCATTATGTAAGGCAGTGTCCACATAAACCCAAAGGGCTGAGGACACATCGTCCCAACAAACAAGAGGCCATCACTACCGTTAGGGCTGATATTTCTGAGGAAACTGGGATAAAAGAATCATGAGATACAAATGCCTTCCTTAGCAGTGCTGAATGCTAGTGATACAGAAACCCATCTGGGTCTTACTGTTGGTCAACAAAAACACCAAGTATGGGTGATGATAGATTCTGGGGTCACTGGGAATTTTATAGACACAGGGTTGATTGAACGCCTAGCACTCCGACGTATACTCAGAGAAAACCCTGAGAAAGTGCTGGCCATAGACGGGAAACCCCTTAAGTCAGGTCCCAACACAGAACAGACGGAGAGAGTAGAGGTGATACTGAAGGGGGAACAACAAGACCATGTAGAGGACATTGCATTAAACATAATCGAGGCACCTCAGTATGAGGTTATACTAGGCATAAGAGTCAAAAATAAAGAGCAGGCCCTGCTTAGGGTCTGTCCCCTAGGGCACAGCAAGGAATGCCGATGCGGCTTATGTAGCTGTACAAATTAAAACAGATGGTGAACAGTCTTTCAGCAGTTTCTTTTGATAAAGTCTGTAAATTCAGATCATCCAATCAGTCTTGGATTGATAAATCAATGATTTTCAATAGTAGGCAAACAACAAAAGTACTTCCCGATGCATTTCGGGCATCTCGGTGCCCTTCTTCAGGGAAAAATCTACAGTAGAAACCAGAAAGAAAAATGCGTTGTATCCATCATGTGGTATTAATGGTCCCCATGTCATCATATCATGCTTAAGTGTCGAAATGCTCTAGACGGTGTGGTGAATACACAAAGGTGAGATGGCAGGTGCTAAGGGCAGTGAACTAACTGTGCGGTCGACCAAACTACAAAAATTAGCAAATTGATAAAGCAGTGTAACATACTTTGGTAATACGTGTAAATCAGGAATAAGCAGAAGAAAAAACGTCACGAAATCAACCAAAAAGGAAATATAACGTGCTAATGTTAAAAGAAACCAAAGGGGTAAAGACAAAACGTTCTTACTGTCAATGATAACGAGGTGCTCGACTCTTTATGCGGTAGCGTTGCCGGAAAGGTCTCGACAAGCTCAAAGCTGCAATGCAAAAAGTGTATCATTAAAGAGGTGATCGGGCGGTGATACAGTGACGACTGATAACATAGCGTGTACAATATACTTACACGCAGATGCTGGAAAAGTGCAAAAAGCTGAGATCTATGGGTCAGCGATCAAGCGTTCCATGCTGGAGCCGAGTGCGGAGGTGCATTGAGGCAGCCATGACAGTTAACGTAAGTGCGTTAATAATAAACAAAAACAAGGGTCACAGGTGAATGACGGGTGCCGAACAAAAGTGGCAGACATCTTGGAACAGGAAAAGGAAACAAGATGTACAAGTAAACAAATGTATAAAGAAGACCATGGGGGATATGGGATCAGAAACAAATAAGTTGCAAAATAAAACAAATAAAGGTGAAAAGTAAAGATGAAAAAAGGATCAAATTAAAGGAAATAATCAGAATGTGGAGGTGTAGAAAGGAAATAAAGGTAATAAACGTGGACGATGAAAGAGTGAAGCAGCATAAGGGAATAGATGAAAGCAAAGAGTGTACAATACCAAGTGAACAAAAATGAGAAGAAATGGAGACAAAGGGTAACAAATATAGATACATGAGTAAGAATAAGATAACATAGTAGATAGAATCAAACAGTATGACTTTGATAGAGAAAGCAGATGAGAGATGGTGACAACAGTGCATCACAGGTAACAAAGAAATTCCAATCTGTCATTAAGACCATTAGGCTGCATAGTGTTCAGATTTATTTATTTATTTATTTATTTATTTATTGACATTTGTAGAGCGCGGCGAATACCCGTGGGCGTCTCGGCGCTAGTTAAGGGATGGATCAGCAACTGGGGTAAAGAAGATATACAAGGCTATTGGTCAAATAACCACGTCTTTAGCTGTTTGCGGAATGTGAACAGGGAGGGACTTGCTCGGATATGTGCAGGAAGGGTGTTCCAGAGTCTAGGGGCGGCAACCAGGAAACGCCTGTCGCCCCAGGTGACTGTTCTAGTGCAAGGCACAGCCAAGAAGTTCTGAATAGAGGAACGAAGAGATCGGGTTGGGACATGATGGAGAAGATTCTGTTTGAGAAAGTGGGGACCTTGATTATTGAGTGACTTGTAAACAATACACAGCGATTTGAATTTGATACGGCTGCGTATCGGGAGCCAATGGAGATCCCTAATGATGTTTGTAACTGGTGCGAACTTGGGGATCCCAGCCAGCATTCGTGCGGCTGCATTTTGGATTGACTGCATCTTATTTGTCACTCGGACTTGGGCATTTAAGAATAGAGCGTTACAATAGTCCAAGGAGTACAGGACTAGTGAGCTGACCAGTGTTTTCCCGGCCGTGTTCGGTAGGAAAGGTAGTATTTTCCTAATCATTCTCAATTTCATATGAGCTGAAGCCGCAGTTTTATTCGCATGTGCCATAAAATTGAGGCCAGCATCGAAGATGACGCCTAGATTTCTCACTTTGCTAGCTGGACTCGGCGGGGGACCGAAAGATGGTGGCCACCAGACAGGTGACCAGCCCGGGGAGAGGTGACCGAAGATGACCACTTCAGTTTTTTCTGAATTGAGTTTCAGACAATTCGTGGCCATCCAGTCACCTATTGCCATCATTCCTCTCGTGAATCGATTGGCCACTTCCTCCCCGTCCCCTTTGATAGCCAGTACCAATTGGGTGTCATCGGCGTAGGAGGTCAGGCTCATCCCAAATGCTTTGATGACATTTGCAAGGTCCGACACGTAGATATTAAATAGTGTCGGACTCAGGGATGAGCCTTGAGGGACCCCACACGGCAGAGACACCTTCGATGATTGGTAGGGTCCTAGAGATACTGCTTGTGATCTATTGGCCAGAAACGATACAAGCAGGTCCAGAGCAGTTTTCTGGACCCCCAGCCCCAGATAACGGATCCAAAAGTTCTCTCTTTTAAGTAAACGGTTGTTCAGATCGATTCCTTCCTTGTTTTCCACATTTTCCAAGATTAAAAACTTGAGCTGAGAAATGTTGTGTTTCAGGTTGGTAAAATGGGCAGATAAGGCGGATTTAGTGTTTTTCGAATGAATATTACTTTTGTGTTCCAAAATCCGTGTTCGAATTTTGCGAGAAGTTTTTCCAACATAGCACAAGCCACAAGGGCACTTAATCAGGTAAATCACTTTAGATGAGTTGCAAGTTCCATTGACCTTGAGTTTTATCGGTATGCCTTTCATGGTGTGATTCGAAGTAGCTCCACGTATAACATTATTGCAATTGCTGCAATTCAAACAAGGTTGAAGACCTTTGTAATTGATGTTCATGGACGTTTGGTCAGATTTGGTTAACATATCCTTGAGGTTGGGGCCTCTGGTGTATGCGAACATAGGTGGTTGAGAGAAAATGTTATGAAAATCCGGTTCAGCTGTGAGTATAGGCCAGTGTTTCATGATAATTTTCTTGTATTGAAAACTCCTTGTGGAATACTTTGAAGTGATAACCATCCTGTTTTGTGGGCTCTTTGTATTGGGTGTTAACAGGTCTTCACGTTTGTATTGATTACATCTTTCAATGGCTTTTTGAAGTACTTCTGGCGGATAGCCTCTCTTATTGAATCTTGTCCTCATATCTTCCATTTGATTGTTATATTCGGTGGGATCAGAAACTATTCTCTTGACTCTGAGGAATTGTGAGTAAGAAAGGTTACATTTAAGGTTTGATCTGTGAAAACTCTGGAAGTGGAGAGTGCTGTTCCTGTCAGTTTGTTTACGGAAAACTGTGGTTTGTAGATGATCATCTTGTCGCATAATTCGTACATCCAAAAATTGGATATTGTTTTGATGTATGTCATGGGTAAATTGAATGCGGTCATCAATGGTATTTAATTGTGCAAGAGAATTTGTTAAGTCTTCTTTGTTACCTGACCATACGATGAACAGGTCATCAATGTATCGTAAGAATATTTTGCTCTGTGTCTTCCAAGGTTCATTGTGTATGATGTGGTTTTCCTCAAATCTGTGCATAAAACATTAGAGTATGTGGGCGCGGCACAATTTCCCATGGATGTCCCCGAGAGTTGTAAAAACCAGTCATTGTGCCAAGTGAAGTAACTTTGATACAAGGTAAAGTTCAAAAGTTCCATCAGAAAAGATTGTAAATCCAGATCAATGTTTGATCTTAACAGCACATGTTCTACTGCTTCAATGCCCAAATCATGGGGTATGGATGTATATAAAGATGTAAATAAAGATCTAACGTCGGCTGAACATAACCAGATTTCTTCCTGAGGTTGGAATTTCAATTGATTGATTTTTTGAATGAAATTGGCAGTGTCAGGTACATAGGTGTTCATGTTCCTTACAAACTGTTGAAGATATCTATCTAAAAATGTTCCGATGGGTTCATGGATACTGCCACGAGTAGATACTACTGGTCTGAAGGGAGGGTGTTCCACATCCTTGTGCACCTTAGGTAACATGTAGATGGTAGGTGACTTAGGATTAGGTTGAATCAGGAATTTTCCTACTTTTTTGGTGATGGTTCCTTTGATGACACCATTGGAAACTATTTTCTTGAGTTCCTCTTCAAAGTGACTTGTAGGTTTAAATCCCAATGACATGTAGATGTTGGTGTCATGTACATGTAAATTGACTTGTTCCTGGTAGAATTGGTTGTCCATAATAACTAGAGCTCCTCCTTTGTCCGCATTTTGGCAGATAATATTCGGGTTCTGTGCCAATTTGCGAAAGACAGCTTTTTCTTTGATTGTCATGTTCGAGTGTTAGGAAATATGTCGAAAGGGCAATTTTAGAAGATCTTTTCTCACCAGATTTTCAAAGAGATCCAGGCTTTTATGACTTATTGGAGGTAAAAAATGCTCCTAGGTCTTAATCCTTTAAGGAGAGGATCGTCGGATGAATCAGTGATTGTAACAATGTTTTCCAAATAGTTTCTTAAACGCAGATTCCTCATACATTTATAGAAACTAATTTCTAGTTCTAAACTGTTAGAAGAAGTTGTGGGTACAAAAGACTGACCTTTTTGTAATATGCATGTCTCAAAGTGTGTTAGTTGTTGAGATGAAATGTTGATGACAAGGTTGTCTTGATCCATTATTTTTTGCGTCCCTTCTTGATTAAGAGTGGTTGAGTTTTTATCTGTTGATGGTTCTTTTTCGAGGTTTTTTGCTCCTCCGGGGTCGTTGAGATCTTTTGTTCCTTCCTCTAAAAAATGAACCGCAGTAGTAGTATACACAGACTAGTTTCTCCTGGCTGTGCGTATCTTCTTCCTGATTGTTATACTGGGCATGCCATGGCTTTGGCTACATAATCCCCTGGTTGATTGGAAAAAGAAGACAGTGTCTTTGCCATCAGACGATTGTATGATGAATTGCTTGCAGGTTCCTGGGTATCATGTTCTGGCACTTACTCAGACTTTCCATATAGCTACCGCTGCAGAACGAGAGACGGTGTTACCAACAGTGTATGAGAAGTACAGTGATGTGTTCAACGAAACTAAGGCAGAAGAGCTCCCACCTCACCGAACCTATGATTGCCAAATAGACTTGGTAACCAGGGCAACCATCCATTCATGTAGAGTATACGCATTGTCAAACCCAGAGACAAAGCATCTTAGAGAGTATTTGGACCGTTATGTTGATATTGGTTTCATTAGGCCTTCCCGTTCCCCTGCAGCTTTGCCTCTTTTCTTCATTTAGAAAGCTAACAGAGAATTGAGGACGTGTATTGATTACCGCAAGCTCAATAAGAATACGGTAAGAAATCGATACCCTCTTCCATTCATCTCTGTGTTGTTGGATCAGGTGAGGGAAGCCGTAGTTTACACCCGCCTGGATCTCAGGGGAGCTTAGCACCTGGTTCGCATCTGTGAGGGAGATGAGTGGAAGACTGCTTTTAAGACTTGGTATGGGTTGTTCGAGTACCTTGTCATGCCTTTTGGGTTATGCAATGCAGCCTTTCAGTTCTTTCTAGACGATGTACTCAAGGACTTTATAGATCAATTCGTAGTACTATACATAGATGACATCTTGATCTATTCCAACAATACCGCTCTGCATGTGAAGCATGTTTCTCTAATTTTACAAAGGCTCAGAGAACATAGTCTGTTCTGCAAACTAAGCAAATGTGTGTGGTCCCTGCAACAGAGGTAGAGTTTTTGGGGTTTATCTTGAGTCCATCAGGCCTGAGTATGGCTGAAAGGAAAGTTGTAGCGGTACGTGACTGGCCAGTTCCGACGAATGTGAGAGAGGTACAGTGTTTCCTTGGGTTTGTCAATTACTATCGCAAGTTTATTTCCCATTTTTCCCTGATGGTGTCACCCATTACTTGTTTGCTAAGAAAAGGAAAGCCATTCGTCTGGAGCGATCAGGCCACGGAAGCCTTCAATACTTGAAAAAAGCTTTCACTATGGCACCCATATTACGACACCCACAAAGCAAGGCTACTTTCATAGTCGAAGCGGATGCTTTCAATGAGGTGGTGGGGTCGGTGCTATCTCAACGTGACAAAAGTACTGGACAGCTGCATCCAGTGGCGTTTCTATCCAAAAAACTGAATGCAGCTGAGCTCATTTATACTGTGGCAGAAAAAGAACTGTTAGCCATCAGGAGTGGGGGCAGTATTTGTGGGGGAGAGTTGGTTTCCATTCACAGTATACATAGAATACCGTAACTAACAGTACATGAAAACTGCCAGACATCTCACTCAGAGACAGATGCGATGGACGTTGTTTTTTGCAGACTATGATTTTGTGATTACCATTCGTCCTGGATCAGAAAACCGAAAGGCGGATGCTCTGTCACGTCAGGACGAAGTTGCAGAACCCCAAAAAGGCATCACTGAAGCAATAGTCAATCCCAACAAGGTGATCTGTGCTGTAACTATAGATCACTTTCTGGAAGAAATCGTAAAGTATCAACCTATGGCCAGGTGGCGGCAATGGGCAGCTTGGGAGGGTAATTGTACTCTCAAACTTGGTGTACCATTGTATAAAAACAAACTGTATCTACCCTCACAAGAACTTAGAATGCATGCCTTCAATTGGTGTCACAACTCTGTCATGGCTGGCCATCCAGGTTCCACCAAAACACTGTACCTGATTAAAAGACAGTTCTGGTGGGAGGGGCTTACGCAAGATGTAACACAATGGGTGTCGCTGTGTGACACATGTGCCTGAAACAAGAGTGAGCAAGCAAAAACCAAGGGAAAATTGATGCCTATGCCTACACCTTCACAACCGTGGCAAAATATCAGCATGGACTTTGTTTTGGGCCTACCTACGGATCAGGGATATGACACCATCATGGTAGTGATAGACAGTTTGACAAAAATGGGTAATTTTATCCCAAGTAAGAACTTGTCGACAGCAGGGCAGACAGCTCAATTGTTGCTGTCCCATGTGGTTCGATTGCATGACCTCCCAAGGGTCATAGTGTCCGATAGAGGGCCTCAATTCATTGCACGGTTTTGGCGTATGTGGGGCAAAACATTGAAAATCGAAGCAGCATTGTCAACCAGCTTCCACCCACAGACGATGGACAAACGGAAAGGCTGAATCAGACACTCAAGAAGTACCTCCTTCTTATTCTAGGGAAGCCATTGATTCATGGGTATCCTTGTTGTGGTTGGCCGAACTGTCGTACAATAAGACTTGGCATTGTTCCATCAATAAAACTCCTTTCAAAGCCAACAGTGGGTTTCATGCAAAAATACTGCCTCTGAACATCCCTAGTGAGGTGATTAATCAGCATTCGGTGATGCAACATGTGAAAAGGCTGCAGCAAGGGCATAAACGGATACAAGCTCAACTAAAGAAAGATAAACTGTCATACAAAAGATGGGAAGACCGACAGCGAAAAGAAGAACCAGACTTTCTGCCAGGGGCTCGGGTGTGGCTGTCCACCAGGAACATTCACTTTAGGATCAGTAGCATTTTCTGTCCTAAGTTTATAGGTCCCTATACAGTGCAGCACAAGATCAACCCTGTCGCGTATAGACTAAAACGTCCAGCTTCACTGCGGATACATCTGGTGTTTCATGTCAGCCTGCTGAAACCAGCAATGGGGGCTCGGAGTAAGGCAGTCCCTGCGGTACTTAGGGACAGACAGCTGGAGTATGAAGTACCTTGTGTGTTGGATTCTATGTTCCGTCAGTGACGGCTGTGGTATCTCATATCTTGGAAGAGATATCCAGTGGAAGACGATTCATGGGAACCCAGTTGTAATGTCCACGCTCCTCGCGCTGTTCACAGCTTCCACGTCAGATGTCCCGACAAACCTGGTCATAGGAGGCACTTGGAGGGAGGGCGTACTGTCAGGATATGAGCGTGCACCTGCCTAACTGAAGAAGAACTGGGGAACTACACGTCCCAGAAGGCAAAAGGGGAGGAGTCCCGCACTATTTCAGGCCGAAAATCACCTCCCCAGGTGTACGTAATTCTGAATACTTTTGGCGTTCCACAAGGCTACTGAGGGTAGCCCGTTTTGTATGCTGCAAAGACCGCTGCGGAGTTTGGGGTATCTGAAGGCTTCCTGCGTTCGGCGGGGATGCCGGATTAGGTTCTTTTCTATTTCCGACGAGGAGATTGGATTCTGTGATCCCACCGTAGCTTGCTGTGGCTGAACTCTGCTTTGAGGAAGGAGAGGATTCTTTGGTATCCTGGTGGGCTTCGGCGATTATTTTCTTCTGGATTGCCATCCCGCAGGGTGAACTCTGTGGGTGAGAGATTTACCGCCGAAGGGGGTGCCCTTATTTCCTGGCTTCAGGTCCTATTTTTTGCAGCGTTTGAGTTCTGCTTGCTAATCATGCTTGAGTGGCGTTTTCAGAGATTTACTAGCAGGGCAGGAGAAGAGTTCCCCCATTCAGGTACTGATTATTATGCTTTGAATGATAATCCAAACATTGTTTGGTAAAAAGGATCACAAACATTGTACTGAAAAAGATTTATATTTTATTTGCTTCAACCTCTTCCTGACTACTTTCTGAAGACTTTCAAAGTGCCAGGAGTGGGAGGCAACTTTTTAATGCCTATGACAATGCAATAGGGTTGGAACCCTATGGATTAAATTTCTTCGTTTGTTTATACCTTATGGGAAGGTATCTTCTAGGGTATGTATGTGAAAGGGAGAAGACTGATTTACACAAATAAGGGTTGGCTGTATGTAACCTGTGTGCTCTGTGTCTTTAGGAAATCCCCATCCGTTTGTGATCAATAGCATAATTGTGTAGTGTACTGGATCAAGAATACCACTGGAGGAGCCTTAGCCATAGGTAACAGTTGATTCTAGTGAAAATATATGAGAGTAGTAGAAAGTGCTCCTATTCTTACTTATGTATTTTCTGTTTGCAGGTATCCCTTTCCCAGCTGATCCTTCCCTATACCTTTCCCCCACTTGATAGCCTCAATACTCTGTACCTTTTATGGTAGAGTTCGGGATATCTAGAGGTGGACCCTTTTGAGCATCACCCAATTTCCCAGGAGTTCTGGTGGACGTTACATGTATAGCCCCTCCCAATTACCATAAGGACCATCGCCTACAGCCAAAGTACTCTGGAATAAGAGAATGATTAGCACTGATGACATAGATCAGACAGACACCACACTGCAGCAGTTTACGGACGCCATGAAAGGCATCATACCATTCTGGGTCCCAATGGCTAATAGTCTTAACATTAGACGCCTCAGCAGGATGGTGGAAGGAGTCATTAATATAACAGAAGGAATTTTGAAAAATATCACAGTAGAGGTTCAGGTTACAAGATTTGTTGCCCTTCAAAATCAGATGGTTTTAGACGTCATCCTTGCTGATTGGGGTGGCGCCAGCCTCGTCATCGGCAGTAGCTGCTGTGTGTATATCCCTGACCATGCCCCCACTGTGTATGATGCTATACAGAAACTGCATAAAATAGCCTCAGATATACACTGATAGAACAGTACAGGGTAATTTACGGGATGATTCTGGGATCTATTTGACACTTGGGGTTGGAAGATTCTTATTTTTCTGGTTGCCATAGCAGATATAATTTTGACATGCTGTCTATGCATACACTGGCTCCCTGCATGTTGTCTGCTGCGTATCACTGCTCAAGCCACGCCCTAAGACCCGAGGCATGATTCTAATGCCAAGGCTATGATGATGCAGGGTATTCAGGACTTGATGGGCATTGAGAAGGGTATTTTTGAATATTGATTATATGTGTTTTACATTTAAAAATATTAGTTTCAAAAACCAGTCCATATGTTAGCAATTGTGGTCTATGTGAGAAAGTTTTTGTTTCCCCTTTTCCCCACTGTAGGATTGTGAAGAACCTTCCCTGATGGCTCCAATAAAGCTAGGCTTGAATGCTAAAAGGAAGGTCTGTTAGATTTGAAATGTTGTTTTCAATGCTCATACTCTATCCAGTGTTAAGTTAACATTCATGGCGCCATCTTTCTTGCCGTCATCTTGTTCTGTAACTGAGATCGAGCTCCTGTCTCATAATACTTGCCTCAGCAGAAAGGCTGCCGTTGTGCCTCCAGCTTGTACTTCTCAAGGTTGAAGCTTCGCTGCACTAATGAATGTATTATCTATTGTTCCATACCTTTGCTGTTAGATAGACCCGTTCCCACATCTTAGAATGGTAGGCAGATGATACACAACTGGTGATCAATCTGTCCCGTGATCCAGTTGTGGATGCTGAGAATTTCTCGGCTTGCCTTGTGGCACTTGACGGCTGGATGAAACAGAACTGTCTCCGCCTTAATGGTAACAAGACGGAAGTTCTTATTGTAGGTCCATGTCCTTCCATCTGGACCTCTGCCTGGTGGCCCACTGAACTGGGCTCTGTCCCGGTCCCAGTAGACACAGTTAAGACCTTGGCTTTCTTCTGGACTCTAATCTAGCCTACACCAATCATGTGGGTAAGGTCGCGGGAAAATGCTATGGACTTCTGAAGGTCCTAAGGAAAATCCTGGACCTATTGCCCCCCAGCTCCAGAAAAACTATGGTACACGCCTTGGTCACCTCCCAGTTAGATTATGGGAACTCCCTCCTATGTGGACTTAGTAAAAAGGGCCTAACACAGCTACAACGCGTCCAGAACGCAGCTGCGAGGCTGGTCCTTAACCTCCCTAGGAGAGCCTCTGGGAAACATGCTTTACGCTCCCTTCATTGGCTCCCAATAAAGGAAAGAATCAAATTTAAAACTATGTGCATCACCCACCGTATAGCTCACAAAAAAGCACCTCCATATCTTCAGGACTTGCTTCCAGTCTATCGCCCTTCACGTCATTTGAGGTCGATGGGTAGCATGCTATTAGTGGTGCCTCGGATACATAGAGCAAGGATGGGAGGACGTTCATTCAGACACCATGCCAGCAACGACTGGAATAACCTACCTATCGAACTGAGGATGGAGCCGTCTGAAACCAGGTTCAGACAGAGGCTGAAAACCCATCTTTTCCCCATGATAAACTCAGCATAGTTCACCCGTGTCCCTGTGCTCACCCTCTGTGAGCTAAGCTGAAGAGATGTAGGTAGGGTCGTCAGCGCGGGGACGCACTATTCTCTGTGCAACCAAGCGCTTAACAAATGTCATAAACTAAACTAAACTAGGCACTAGCTGAACAGCCTTGGGGTCGAGATAGCATTTACCCAGCCCTGTATAACTCCTCATTCTTCTTTGCTTCCTTTGATCACCGTAGCCTGAGCCTGAATTTTCCAGACTGGCGTATTCTTTGAGAATTGGGAATGTATGATATCTGATTTTATGTTGGGGGGAGTTAGTACCTCGGCAGTCATCTCAGGAGATTGGTCAGAGTGTGCTCCACTGCAGCGCATCAAAATAGAAGGGGGTTCCCCGTAGGGGTTTAGGATATGGCAGGTCAAAGGGGTTAAACAGCAAAAAAGAAAAGCAACAGAACCCTGCCGATTTTGTGTATAGAGGTCCGATTAACGGATCCTACAATTTAAGAGGCGATGACAACACCTGGTATCAGAGCCAAAAACACATAGAACTGTTGTTCATTTTTTATTTATCTTTTTATTTATTAAACATTTTTATCAAACATTTCTCAAGGTCTCAAAATCCTTCATTAATAATAAATAACATGACAATAGTTAAAAAGTTCCACATACACCGTGCACATCAAAGCTCAGTTTTATTCCATTACATATACTCTCATTCATTCAACACATTCTACCACACAATCATACTCCACAAACACAATGGTACGCCAATGCCTGAAAATGCAATCCAGATGTACAATATTGCATTCACAAGAAGGAAAAGGTGGGAAAGGACAAGGGTAAACAAGGTCATCCAACATAGATGAGGTCCTATCACCAACAGGAATCACGCCGACGCGCGTTTCGGTGTAAGGCCGGAATGGGGCCGCACCTTCGTCAGGGCGATGAAGTACCACGGGGGTGGGACAACACAAAACTGAAAATACAAGAAATATACATATGGATACATGTATGTGTAAGATAAGAATAGTGATAAATATTCTTTCATTAAACATGATATCATTGGTCAACATGTGTTTTTAGGCTCTGATTGCCAAAGTCACTCGAGGGAACAGATTTCATCATAACTACGTAGTTAATCGCTAGGAAGAGGGAAACCCCAACATTCATCCACATCATCTTACTATGCATTACATCATTCATCCATCCATTCACTTTACTAGGTTTTCAAGACTTTAATAGTGAGCTAAGATCTCAAAGGAGATCTAAGGGGCGTCATTGATCACTGGGGAAACAGATAACTAAACCCTAGTTCAAAGGAAAATGAGAATTACATTTTTCCTTTTTGCTGGTTTTGTTTTGTAAAATGAAGGGGAGAGAAGGAAGGGATCAAATTCATGGATATACAAAAACTGATGTCATATGTCACTCACCCAACATAAAACTAGTTATTAGTTCAAATCCTGGAAAGAAAGGCCACACTCCACCTTTCATTTCTCTTCTTTGGAATTATGGAAGGCTGAATTTCAAAGGATTGAGTCTGTGAGAGGGAGGAAAAACATTTACTCTCAAGTTCATATTTTGACAGGCTCTAGGTTAGAAATTATGCAAGGTTAGCCAATGTTCCGTGCATAGACAGGGTTCTATATATTGCGTCCCTCAAAAATGTAGCGCAAACAAGATACAAAGTAGAAATATATAGCGAGCGCCTTGTGCGGTGAGAGGTCAATGCCGTGGCGCTTCACCTTAAATGTGTAATATATCCTAGGGACACTATTTGAGTATAGTTCATAAGTTTTCCTGGATTATAAAGCAGATATAAATTTGGGGGACAGAAGACTGAACCAACAGATGAGATACCTACAAGCAAGAGGGTTTCAAGATCGCTTCGGGACTGCCACTCCAAACAGGTACTTGACCCAAGCAAGAATAGCTTATCACTGTCAAATACAGGAACTCTAGGGCCAAAGATAGACATTCTCATTAGTTAACAAAGGACAATAGTACTTTGCGCTAGACATAGAGGTGATATCGCCAAGGACAACGGGCCCCAAAACGGGGCACGTGGTCCAGGTGAGTGGGAAAGTCTTACCAATTCATAGACAAAATACGGGCGAGAAGGGAGTTGGAGATACGACGCAATCTCCATTCATATTCAGATTTTCAAAAATGTGGCCATACAATAGTCCCGTCCGGTTCAGTTTTGTAGCCTGAGAGATCTAAAAGATGAAGATAACAGCTCAATTCATAACAAATAAACATGCAACATGGGCGTACATGAACTTCACGTGCAGGGTACAACTGAGGAGTCTTACCCAGGTGATGCAACAGCAGACAGACACATCATAGATGGTGCCTTAATAGACTTGAGAAGTTACACGTTCATAGATAGGGCATTCTGAACATAAGACAATGCTAGATTTTAGTGACGAGGCACGCAAATACAGCGGGCTAGGGGATTGAGCGGGTAAAAGGGCACAAAGCTCAAACGAGTGACAAGACATCAATAGAAAAAACAGTCTAACCGCTATTTACATGTAATTGAGCTGCAACCCTTTAGACCAAACAAGCTCCGCTCCTCCTAATAAAGGGCTTTTTAAATAGCGAATCAAATCACCGTTCACGACGTTCTCCACTGCAGCGCAGTCCCAGTAAACTGTTTTGTTGGTATTCTCTACTGTCTGACTGACTCTTCATTATTGGGAAGGCATAGAGGTGCTAAGAAGAGTGGGATCTCGCACAGCGTAGGTAGACAGATTTGTGTAAGTAATGGATTGTAGCGTGCAATCGGGTTGTGCACTGTCTGACCCAACAGTGTGAGCACGAAGCTAGAAAATTCAAGGGTCCCCCTACTGGGAGGGGAACAATCCGGTGCACAGCGTGAGGACCGTAGTCTTATTCCATAGACACATTAATCAAGAGTCTGCATGTGTGTTTTCACACTTTTAATCTTCAAGTGGTGAATATTCATGCATATTCAACTGCATTGTGGTGATATGAGCCACTACAAAGTCTGTAATTCAAGCATAGTAATCCTTAACACAAGATCCCGATGCATTTCGGGCAAAAGCCCTTTCTCAAGGGAATGCTCTACAAAAGAAAACAAATGTAACCAGAATGAATCGTCTGTATGAAAAGTAAAAATGCCCGATCGAATACACTCATGCATTAGCCGGCTCTTAAGTGGCTAAACAGAAGGTGACGCTGACTAAAACTGAAACCGTGTGACACATTAATAAAATGCGGCGGTATCCAAAGTAGTGAAGCGAGGAATCCAAAGTAATGAAAACGGAGTCAGAGTGTGATAAAACAAACAGTGACAACTGGCGGTAAAAATGAAGCGTCTTAAGCCGTTTCACACCCGTGTTGAAGTAAAGAGACACGCGAGCGTGCCAAAGTGCCCCGGAAAGCGCTCCCACAGTTACTCACATGCAAACGGGGCCTTCGTGTCCCACTCAAACCACTTTTATGCAAAAACAATGTGAAATTTGTTGAACGCTGGTACGCCATACTTAACAAATGTTCCCTCGATCTAATCTTGCTGATCGTTGAGGAACTTTCCAAATCTCTGGACGAACTATCACTGGAAATTACAAATATAAAAAAGGAGCTGTCCGACACCCTTACAGCAGATGACCTGAACAAAATGTTGGAAGATATTAATGTTCAACTTGAGAAACATACCCGAGAGACCCAGGAGAGGAAACTGCGCAAGTTTAAAAGGGATACTATAGACTACAAGCTCGGCGAGGTATACACCTGGGCAGAGGTGTATGCCCGCCGGCGCTCCAACAAACCCTACAATCCTGCTGCAGCCACTGAAACATCATCTTCTGACGACGACAGCAGAACCAGACCAACCCGTACTACATCTAACGTTGATTCACAAACACTGAGTACCTCCACAGACTCCTCGGTTCATTTTTTAGAGTCGGGCCCGGATCAACAGCAAGACCCCGGCGGGGAAAAACCCGCAGAGGAAGTAGAAAAAACACCTCCACAAACCAAAAAGAAACCCAAGGGCAGACGTTGAACACCCAAGAAAATTTGGTCATCAACATATCCTCCACCAATCTAACTCGTGATGAAATCAACACCCTGCAAAAGGGTCAATCCTTTGTTCCCACCACTGCCATCAACTCCCTGGAACTGGAAGTCAGCGCTTTTAAACTGATTCGCAACATCCGTTTAAAACACTATTTTTTAAACATCAACCCTGTTCTAACACAGGAAGAAGATATGCTCAAGGGATTGAGACCCCACAGCACTTTCATGGCACCACAAAGCCACAAGATTATTGATGCTTTTGAAAATCTTATCAAGCAAGAAATCTTGAATCTACCCTTTCAAACGAATATAAAACGTGGAAACCTCACTCGGAAGAAGAGAAATATCCTCCAAAAATTGGCCGACGACCCGACCATCACTTGTCAGAATGCCGACAAAGGTGGTGCCCTTGTCATCATGGACACCACTTTTTATGACCAACAAGTTGACATACACATCAGCGACAAAAATACCTATGATTTCCTAGCAAGAGATCCCACTAAGGAATACTCGCAGCATCTGACATCCATTGTCAAGACAGCATTTGACCAAGGCATCATCAATGAAAAGACTCGCAGATTTTTGACACCAGTTAATCCCAGACCTCCGGTATTATAAATGCTTCCTAAGATGCACAAGCATCCAACGCACCCCCCTTTTCGACCCATTGTGCCGACTAGAGGCAGCCTACACGAAAATGTGGGCAAAGTTTTGGACAAATATCTACAACCTTTTGTTCTAGCCACCAAATCGCATGTTAAAGACACCACTGATTTCTTACAAAAAATTGAACCTATCATGAACGAGCTCAGAGACACTCAACTCATCATGTGTACGGTGGACGTATGTTCACTTTACACCTCCATTCCACACGATGGAGGCATCGAATCCATTGAAGGCGTTCTATCATCATCTGATTTAGATGCAGATTTCAAATTATTTCTAATGCAATTAACCATATTCACGCTATATCACAGCTATTTTTCAATTAAGGACAAATGGATTCTCCAACTCAACGGCACTGCCATGGGAAATTCGGCAGCTCCATGCTATGCTAATATCTACATGAGGCAATTTGAGGAGTCTTACATCCTGTGCCAGTCCAGTTGGCAAGCACATGGCCGACTGTACTTACGCTTCATCAACGACATTTTCCTCCTATGGGAGGGCAACACAGACACTTTGAATGCTTTTTTGGAAACGTGGAATCAATTTAATGACAGAATCCAGTTTACATGGGAACACAATGAAAGACTTATACACTACCTAGATGTGGAAATCCACAGGAGTCAAGGAGACTGGTTCACCACTGTATATCGGAAACCTACAGACAGAAACTCCACTCTGCATTACAGTAGTTTCCATCGTCCTAGCCTCAAGAACAATCTACCATATGCTCAACTCTTACGGATAAAACGCATAGTCTCCAATGAAGATGAATGCAAGATACAAATGAAAGATACCCTTGACAGACTGAAAGCAAGAGGATATCCCACACCTATATTGGATCTCGCCATGGCAAGAAGTGACAAGAAAAGCAGGTCTGCCTTGTTGCAACCAAAACCAAAAGACAAATCAGAACGTTTGGTTGTTGTATCCAAATATTCTAAAACGTCCAATCGCTTTCAGGCCATCATCCGAAAACACTGGTCCATCCTCACCCTGGAACCAGATTTCAGGGGCTTGTTCAACAAACCTCCGATCTTCGCATTCACACGGGGTAGAAATTTAAAAGAAATCTTATCGAAACCCAGCAAGGACGATACACAGATGATATACAAAGGACTGAAACCTTGTTATAACTGTTCCAACTGTAACAACTGTATCACTGGCAATGTCATCTGTCACCCCATGAAAGGGCATCCCATCAAACTTAAAGTGAACGCCACATGCAACTCGAACAACGTCATCTATCTATTGAAGTGTCCGTGCGGCAAATGTTATGTGGGGCACACTGAAAGAAAAATCCGCACCCGGATTTTAGAACACAAAAGCAACATTCGCACTAACAATCTGAAATCCACTGTAGCTTCCCACTTTGCCGAATCCAGACATACTGTAGCCCAACTTAAATTCCAGATTTTGGAACAAGTACCAGCAACCCACAACAACAAGAACACTTTACTAAAACGTGAGAACTTTTGGATCCGTTTCCTTTCCACGATGGCACCCAACGGGCTGAACGATCGAATTGAATTCCTCTGTTACCTATGATTATCTCATGTCTTTATTTGTACATATCACTAGTCTGCTTCTTTTCATTCACCTTTATGCACTGTGTCTTTTGTCTCTTCCACAATGGCGATTCATTTTCCATCAGTTTGTCTTTATACTTTGGTCCCTTTTTTCTGTCTACTAACTCCCAGCATTGAGTCCCTTGTTTGTGTCCATCAGTGTTTGTATTTCTGCTTTAGACCCTCTGGTCTCTGTATCACCACCATTCTGGCATGCCGCGAGGCACCCGGTACACCTTTTCATGTGAGTAACTGTGGGAGCGCTTTCCGGGGCACTTTGGCACGCTCGCGTGTCTCTTTACTTCAACACGGGTGTGAAACGGCTTAAGACGCTTCATTTTTACCGCCGGTTGTCACTGTTTGTTTTATCACATTCTGACTCCGTTTTCATTACTTTGGATTCCTCGCTTCACTACTTTGGATACCGCCGCATTTTATTAATGTGTCACACGGTTTCAGTTTTAGTCAGCGTCACCTTCTGTTTAGCCACTTAAGAGCCGGCTAATGCATGAGTGTATTCGATCGGGCATTTTTACTTTTCATACAGACGATTCATTCTGGTTACATTTGTTTTCTTTTGTAGAGCATTCCCTTGAGAAAGGGCTTTTGCCCGAAATGCATCGGGATCTTGTGTTAAGGATTACTATGCTTGAATTACAGACTTTGTAGTGGCTCATATCACCACAATGCAGTTGAATATGCATGAATATTCACCACTTGAAGATTAAAAGTGTGAAAACACACATGCAGACTCTTGATTAATGTGTCTATGGAATAAGACTACGGTCCTCACGCTGTGCACCGGATTGTTCCCCTCCCAGTAAGGGGACCCTTGAATTTTCAAGGCATAGAGGTGGTCGTGAGTGACCCGAGTGACTCTAATCGGGCCACTTTCTTCACGCCCTTATTTCCCTGTAGCTCATGGATCATGCAGGGATTGGAGAGGGTGGTTGGACCCTTGTGTCCCTGTATCTTCATCGATAATGCCTGGAGTGGACAGGGTGGTTGTAGCTTTGTCTCCCTGTATTTTCATCGATCATGCCTGGAGAGGGCAGGGTGGCTGGGCCCTTGTATCCCTGTATCTTAATTGATAATGCCTGGAGTGGACAGGGTGGTTGCACCTTTGTTTTCCTGTATCTTCTTAGATCATGCATGGATTGGACAGAGTGGTTGTGCCCTTGTTTCCTTGTATCTTCATGGATCATGCATGGACTGTAGAGGGTGGTTGGGCCATTTTTTCACTGTCTCTTCATGGATTATGCATGGAGTGGCCACAGTGATTGGGCCCTTGTTTCCCAGTATCTCATGGATCATGCAGGGATTGGAGAGGGTGGTTGTGCCCTTGTTTCCTTGTATCTTCGTCGATCATGCATGCTGTGGATAGGATGTTGGGCCATTGTTTCCCTGTATCTTCATGGATCATGCATGGACTGAAGTGGGTGGTTGGGGCCTTTTTCCCTCTCTCTTCATGGATTATGCATGGAGTGACCAGGGTGGTTGAGTCCTTGTTTCCCTCTCTCTTCATAGATTATGTCTGGAGGGGACACAGTTGTTGGGCC
Organism: Lissotriton vulgaris; assembly: GCF_964263255.1. NCBI lineage: Eukaryota > Metazoa > Chordata > Amphibia > Caudata > Salamandridae > Lissotriton > Lissotriton vulgaris. Next base: position 65,904,745 of record NC_141691.1, on the reverse strand, counting down.
CTTGTTTCCGTGTATGTTCATGGCTCATGCCTGGAGTGACCAGGGCGGCTGGACCCTTGTTTCCTCGTGTCTTCATGAATCATGCCTGGAGTGGATAGTGTGGTTGGATCATTGTTTCCCTGTATCTTCATGTGTCATGCATGGATTAGACACAGAGGTTGGGCCCTTGTTTCGCTGTATCTTCATGGATCATGCATGGAATTGACAGGGTGGATGTGCCCATGGTTCCCTGTATCTTCACGGATCATGACTGGAGTGGTCACAGTGGTTGGGCCCGTGTTTCCCTGCATCTCATGGATCATGCAGGGATTGGAGAGGGTGGTTGGGCCCTTGCTCCGCTGTATCTTGATCGATCATGTCTGGAGTGGACAGGGTGCTGGGCCCTTGTTTCCCTGTATCTTCATGGATCATGCATGGACTGAAGTGGGTGGTTGGGCCCTTGTTTCCCTGTCTCTTCATAGATTATGTCTGGAGGGGACACAGTTGTTGGTCCCTTGTTTCCGTGTATGTTCATAGCTCGTGCCTGGAGTGACCAGGGCGGCTGTACCCTTGTTTCCCCGTGTCTTCATGAATCATGCCTGGAGTGGATAGTGTGGTTGGATCATTGTTTCCCTGTATCTTCATGTGTCATGCATGGATTAGACACAGTGGTTGGGCCCTTGTTTCGCTGTATCTTTATCAATCATGCATGCTGTGGACAGGGTGTTTGGGCTGTTGTTTCCCTGTATCTTCATGGATCATGCCTGGAGTGGACAGAGCGGTTGCACCTTTGTTTCTCTGTATTTCCATCCATCATGCATGGATTGGACAGGGTAGTTGGGCCATTGTATCCCTGAATCTTCATAGATCATGCCTTGAGTGGCCACAGTGATTGGGACCTTGTTTCCCTGTATCTCATGGATCGTGCAGGGATTGGAGAGGGTGGTTGGACCCTTGTTTCCCTGTATCTTCATCGATAATGCCTGTAGTGGACAGAGTGGTTGCAGCTTTGTTCCTCTGTATTTTCATTGCTCATGCCCAACCACCCTGTCCAATCCAGGCTGGCTGGGCCCTTGTGTCCCTGAATCTTCATGGCTCATGCCTGGAGTGGACAGGGTGGTTGCACCTTTGTTTTCCTGTATCTTCTTAGATCATGCATGGATTGGACAGAGGGGTTGTACCCTTGTTTCCCTCAATCTTCATTTATTTATTTATTTATTTAAAACATTTATAGAGCGCAACTGTCGCCTGGCAGGCATCCTGGCGCTAGAGTAGCTTACTCCTAAGATAGAAAAACAGTGGGAGAAAAGATAACTGGTGAGGGGGGAAGCTAGGGGAAAAGCCAAGTTTTTATTAGTTTTCGAAACGGAAGGAGCTGTGAAGTGTGGCGAATGTCAGCAGGCAGACTGTTCCAGAGCTTTGCAGCCGCCACTCGGAATGATCTTCCTCCAATCCTGGCTCTCTTGAATCTGGGCACTATTACAAGTCGAGCGGTAGCGGATCGAAGGGCTCTGGTAGGGGTGTACCAGCTGAACAGCCGTTGTAAGGGGATAGGTTTGCATGATCCATGAAGATACAGCGAAACAAGGGCCCAACCTCTGTGTCTAATCCATGGATTCATGGATCATGCATGGACTGTAGAGGGTGGTTGGGCCATTTTTTCGCTGTCTCTTCATGGATTATGCATGGAGTGGCCACAGTGATTGGGCCCTTGTTTCCCTGTATCTCATGGATCATGCATGGATTGGAGAGGGTGGCTGGGGCCTTGTTTCCCTGTATCTTCTCCGATCATGCCTGGAGTGGCCAGGGTAGCTGGGCCCTTGTTTCCTTGCATCCGCTTGGCTCATGCATGATCTGGAGAGGATGGTAGCCCCTTAGTTCCCCATAATTTATGAATCTCCGCTTACAAGTTCCGATAGGACGCGGAGGTTGACTAAATCGGAAGAGTCAATCAATCAATCAATCAAAGCATTTATATAGCGCACTACTCACCCAGAGGGTCTCAAGGCGCTAGGGGAGGGGGGTCTGCTACTGCTCGAACAGCCAGGTCTTGAGTTGCTTCCTGAAGGCGAGGTGGTCCTGGGTCAGGCGGAGGTGGGTCGGGAGGGAGTTCCCTGTCTTGGCGGCGAGGTAGGAGAAGGACCGTCCCCCTGTGGTGGCTCTCCGGATGCGGGGGACGGCGGCGAGGGCGTGGCCGGTCGATCGAAGCTGGCGTTTGGGAGCGTAGAAGTTGAGGCGGCTGTTGAGGTATCCTGGGCCGGGGGGATGTCCAGGATGAGTCGTGCTGAGGCGTTCTGGATCCGCTGGAGTCTCTTCTGGAGTTTGGCGGTGGATGAATCCCAGGTTGCGTGCGTGGTCTGTTGGTTTGGGTGCGCTGCCTAGGGCGGGGGGCCACCAGGAGTCGTCCCAGGCGGAGGGTGAGGATCCCAGGATGAGGACTTCCTTCTTGTCCGAGTTCAGTTTCAGGCGGCTGTTCTTCATCCATTCGGCTACCTCTTTCATCCCTTCGTGAAGGTTGGCTCTGGCAGTGGCGGGGTCGTTGGTGAGGGAGAGAATCAGCTGGGTGTCGTCGGCGTAGGCTATGATGTTGAGGTTGTGCTGGCGTGCGATGTCTGCGAGGGGGCTCATGTAGGCGTTGAAGAGGGTTGGACTGAGCGAGGAGCCTTGAGGAACGCCGCAGATGACTTTGGTGGCTTCAGATCTGAATGGGGGAGGCGGACTCTCTGTGTCCTTCCGGCGAGGAAGGAGATGATCCACTCCAGTGCCTTCTCCTGGATTCCGACGTTGCTGAGTCGCTGCACTAGTGTACGGTGGCAGACAGTGTCGAAGGCCGCGGAGAGGTCTAGGAGGATGAGGGCTGCTGTTTCTCCGTTGTCAAGCAGTTCTCGGATGTCACCGGTGGCTGCGATCAGGGCGGTCTCGGTGCTGTGGTTGGCCCGGAAGCCATAATGTGAGAGGTCGAGGGATTCGTTCGTCTCGAGGAAGGCGGCCAGCTGCTTGTTGACGGTCTTCTCGATGACTTTTGCAGGAAACGGGAGCAGCGAGATGGGGCGGTAGTTCTTGAGGTCAGTGGGGTCGGCTGATGGCTTCTTTAGTAGAGCGCTGAGTTTGGCGTGCTTCCAGCTCTCCGGGAAGGTAGCGGTGTCGAAGGAGGTGTTGATGATGTCCCGAAGGTGGGGTGCGATGACAGCATCGGCCTTGTTGAAGACGTGGTGAGGGCAGGGATCGGTAGGAGATCCGGAGTGGATGAGTTCATCGTGCGGACGGTGTCTTCGGTGCTGATCGGGGTCCAGGCGCGGAGGGTGGTGGTGGGGGGCGGTGGTTCGGTCGTGGCATGCGTCAGTTGAGTGCTGAAGCTGTTGTGTATGTCCGCGATCTTGTTGTGGAAGTAGGAGGCGAGGGAGTTGCAGAGGTCTTGCGAAGGGGTGATGTTGTTGTTTCCGGGTTTGGAGAGCTCTTTAACGTTGTTGAAGAGTTCCTTGCTGTTGTATGCGTTGTTGTCCAGTCGTTCCTTGAATGCGGTTTTCTTGGTGGCGTGGATGAGTTGGTGGTGTTTTCGGTGCGGCCTTGTTGAAGACGTGGTGAGGGCAGGGGTCGGTAGGAGATCCGGAGTGGATGGAGTTCATTGTGCGGATGGTGTCTTCGGTGCTGATCGGGGTCCAGGCGCGGAGGGTGGTGGTGGGGGGCGGTGGTTCGGTCGTGGCGTGCGTCGGTTGAGTGCTGAAGCTGTTGTGTATGTCCGCAATCTTGTTGTGGAAGTAGGAGGCGAGGGAGTTGCAGAGGTCTTGCGAAGGGGTGATGTCGTTGTTTCCGGCGTTGGGGTTGGAGAGCTCTTTAACGATGTTGAAGAGTTCCTTGCTGTTGTGTGCGTTGTTGTCCAGTCGTTCCTTGAATGCGGTTTTCTTGGTGGCGTGGATGAGTTGGTGGTGTTTTTGGGTGGCGAGCTTGAGGGCAGTCATGTTGTCCGGTGTTGGGTCTCTGCGCCAGGTTCTCTCGAGGGGTCGGCAGTTCTTCTTGGAGCTCTTGAGTTCGTCGGTGAACCATGGGGCTTTCTTGCTACCGGGCCTGCTAGGCGGGGTCTTCAGAGGGGCGAGGTCGTCTGCGCAGTTGCTGATCCACTTCGCGAGGTTGGTGGCGGCCTGGCTTGGGTTTGTTGCGCTGGTGGGAGGGTTCATGCTCAGGGAGGTCGCAAGCTGGTCGGCTGTGATCTTGTTCCAGCTTCTGCGTGCAACCTGTTGCTGGTGGTGGTGGATCGTGGTCCTTCTGAAGCTGAAGTGGACGCAGCTGTGGTCCGTCCAGTGGAGTCAAGTGGCGTGGCTGAAGTCGATGTCCTTGCTGGATGTGAAGACGGGTCGAGTGTGTGTCCGGCGTAGTGGGTGGGGGTGGTGACCAGCTGCTTGAGTCCCAGGTTTGCGAGGTTGTCCAGCAGGGTGGTGGTGTTGCGGTCGTTGTTGTTCTCCAGGTGGAAGTTGAGGTCCCCGAGGAGGGCGTGCGGGCTGATGAAGTCGGCGATGTCTTTGCTGAATTGTGTGCGTGGTCCCGGGGGTCTGTAGATGAGGGTGCCTCTGAAGGTGGTCTTGGGGTTGATGTGGACCTGGAAGTGCAGGTGCTCGGCGGGTGCGAGGGTGTCGTCGGTGTTGGTCGTGATGCGCATGGTGTTCCTGTGGATGATGGCGAAGCCTCCTCCGGTCTGGTTGATGCGGTCCCTTCGGATGATCTTGGAGCCGTCTGGGATCGCGATGGCGATGTCGGGCGCTGAAGAGGCGTTCATCCAGGTTTCTGTGAGGAACGCGACGTCTGGTGAAGTTGTGTCGAGCAGGTTCCAGAGCTCGACGGCGTGTCTGTGGACGGAGCGGGTGTTGAGCAGGATGCATTTCAGGTGGCTGCGGCTGTTGCTCGTCTTGGTCTTGGTTGGTGCTGGAGTAGTGCAGGTCCGGATGCAGGTGAACTTGCAGGAGTTGCAGCAGAAGGGTCCGTGGGTGCGTCTCGGGGTGGCTCGGTAGCATCCTGGGATTCGGCCGGCGTTGAGTGCGTTGAGGGTGATGGCGTCGTACATCCGGCAGGTGGGCTGGGGTCTGCGGGGGCCAGGGGTCCTGGCGCTGGGCGCGGTCCAGGCGCGGACGGGCGCATACGGGCTTACCTTTGGCGCACCTTCAGCGCACAGTCGGCGCTCCCGCTGCGCGCGGTCGCTCTGGGGGCGTCATAAGAAGGGGGACGGGAGGGCGGGTCAGCTGGGCGGCGGGAGCGGCTCGGCCAATGGGCCGGTGGTGGGCGGGGCCTGTGGCGAGCTGCGGCGGGAAACTGGCGAGCGGGCGGCCCTGCTGTGGCTGGGCTGCTCGGGGGGCCAGGGGGGCGTCGGCGGCGGAAAAAGGTGGCAAGGCTGGCTGGCAGGAGCAGGAGGCGGCAGGAGGAGCAAGGGGGTGACCCGGCCTGGTGAGAGGCGCAGCGGTCACTCCCGAGCACTCCTTGCAGTCCCCTAAGAAGGGAGACGGGAGGGCGGGTCAGCTGGGCAGCGGGAGCGGCTCGGCCAATGGGCCGGTGGTGGGCGGGGCCTGTGGCGAGCTGCGGCGGGAAACTGGCGAGCGGGCGGCCCTGCTGTGGCTGGGCCGCTCGGGGGTCCAAGGGGGCGTCGGCGGCAGAAAAAGGCGGCAAGGCTGTGTGTGTAGGGAGTGAGTGTAGCGCAGGCCTAAGTATAACTAAGTATAAGATGGGCATAGCAAATGGCTGTGGTTAAACACCATGGCGAGTAGCTCCTGGAAGAAAATGCCAGACCATTCGTTGAGAATCAAAAGAGCACAACAGTCAGAGTCAGGGTCCTGCGGTGTAACTGAGGCCAGACAGAGAACTGTGATGTAACTGAGGCCAGGCAGAGCCCTGCAGTGTAACTGAGGCCAGGCAGAGCCCTGCGGTGTAACTGAGACCAGGCAGGGTCCTGCGGTGTAACTGAGGCCAGGCAGAGCCCTGCGGTGTAACTGAGGCCAGGCAGAGCCCTGCAGTGTAACTGAGGCCAGGCAGAGCCCTGCGGTGTAACTGAGACCAGGCAGGGTCCTGCGGTGTAACTGAGGCCAGGCAGGGTCCTGCAGTGTAACTGAGGCCAGGCAGGGTCCTGCGGTGCAACTGAGGCCAGGCAGGTCCTGTGGTGTAACTGAGGCCAGGCAGTGACCTGCGGTGTAACTGAGGCCAGGCAGAGCCCTGCGGTGTAACTGAGGCCAGGCAGAGCCCTGCGATGTAACTGAGGCCAGCAGAGCCCTGCGGTGTAACTGAGGCCAGGCAGGGTCCTGCGGTGTAACTGAACTCAGACAGGGTCCTGCGGTGTAACTGAGGCCAGGCAGAGAACTGTGATGTAACTGAGGCCAGGCAGAGCCCTGCAGTGTAACTGAGCTCAGGCAGAGTCCTGCGGTGTAGCCGAGGCCAGTCAGAGCCCTGCGGTGTGACTGAGGCCAGGCAGAGCCCTGCGGTGTGACTGAGGCCAGGCAGGGTCCTGCGGTGTAACTGAGGCCAGGCAGGGTTCTGCGTTGTAACTGAGGCCAGGCAGGATCCTGCGGTGTAACTGAGGCCAGGCAGAGAACTGTGATGTAACTGAGGCCAGGCAGAGCCCTGCAGTGTAACTGAGCTCAGGCAGAGTCCTGCGGTGTAGCCGAGGCCAGTCAGAGCCCTGCGGTGTGACTGAGGCCAGGCAGAGCCCTGCGGTGTGACTGAGGCCAGGCAGGGTCCTGCGGTGTAACTGAGGCCAGGCAGGGTTCTGCGTTGTAACTGAGGCCAGGCAGGATCCTGCAATGTAACTGAGGCCAGGCAGGGTTTTGCAGTGTAACTGACGCCAGGCACAGCCCTGCAGTTTTAGTGTAACTGAGGCGAGGCAAAGCCCTGCAGTGTAACTGAGGAGAGGCAGAGCCCTGCGGTGTAACTGAGGCCAGGCAGGGTCCTGTAGTGTAACTGATGCAGGGTCCTGCGGTGTAACTGCACCAGGCAGGGTCCTGCTGAGTAACTAAGGCCAGGCAGAGCCCTGCGGTGTAACTGAGGCCAGGCAGGGTCCTGTGGTTCATCAGTGGTCAGGCAGATTCCTGTGGTTCATCAGTGGTCAGGCAGAGTCCTGTGGTTTATCAGTGGCCAGGCAGAGTCCTGTGGTTCATCAGTGGTCAGGCAGAGTCATGTGGTTCATCAGTGGTCAGGCAGAGTCCTGTGGTTCATCAGTGGTCAGGCAGAGTCCTGTGGTTTATCAGTGGCCAGGCAGAGTCCTGTGGTTTATCAGTGTTCAGGCAGAACCCTGTGGTTTAACTGTGGTCAGTCAGTGTTCAGGCAGAACCCTGTGGTTTAACTGTGGTCAGGCAGAGTCCTGTGGTTCATCAGTGGTCAGGCAGAGTCCTGTGGTTTATCAGTGGTCAGGCAAAGTCCTGTGGTTCATCAGTGGTCAGGCAGAGCCCTGTGGTTCATCCGTAGGCAGGTAGAGCCCTGTGGTTTATCTGTGGTCAGGCAGAGTCATGTGGTTCATCAGTGGTCAGGCAGAGTCCTGTGGTTCATCAGTGGTCAGGCAGAGTCCTGTGGTTTATCAGTGGCCAGGCAGAGTCCTGTGGTTTATCAGTGGCCAGGCAGAGTCCTGTGGTTTATCAGTGTTCAGGCAGAACCCTGTGGTTTAACTGTGGTCAGGCAGAGTCCTGTGGTTCATCAGTGGTCAGGCAGAGTCCTGTGGTTTATCAGTGGTCAGGCAGAGTCCTGTGGTTCATCAGTGGTCAGGCAGAGTCCTGTGGTTTATCGGTGGTCAAGCAGTACCCTGTGGTTTATCAGTGGTTAGGCAGAGTCCTGTGGTTTATCAGTGGTCAGGCAGAGTCCTGTGGTTTATCAGTGGTCAGGCAAAGTCCTATGGTTCATCAGTGGTCAGGCAGAGCCTTGTGGTTCATCCGTGGGCAGGTAGAGCCCTGTGGTTTATCTGTGGTCAGGCAGAGTCCTGTGGTTTATCTGTGGTCAGGAAGAGTCCTGTGGTTTATCCGTGGTCAGGCAGAGCCCTGTGTTTTTTTATCAGTGGTCAGGTAGAGCCCTGTGGTTTATCCGTGGTCAGGCAGAGCCCTGTGATTCAGCAGTGGTCAGGCAGAGCCATGTGGTTCATCAGTGGTCAGGCAGAGCCCTGTGATTTATCAGTGGTCAGGCAGAGTCCTGTGGTTTATCTGTGGTCAGGCAGAGTCCTGTGGTTTATCTGTGGTCAGGCAGAGCCCTGAGGTTTATCCATGGTCAGGCAGAGTCCTGTGGTTTATCTGTGGTCAGGCAGAGCCCAGTGGTTTATCTGTGGTTATCTGTGGTCAGGCAGAGCCCTGTGGTTTATCCGTGGTCAGGCAGAGCCCTGTGGTTTATCTGTGGTCAGGCAGAGCCCTGTGGTTCATCCGTGGTCAGGCAGAATCCTGTGGTTTATCAGTGGTGTGACTGGGCTCGCTGGGCCCCACGCGATCACTGAAGTCAAGGGTCAAGCAGTGACCTCGCTGTGGTTACATCGGGCTCCCTGGATTGACTCTGGTGCTTGTGGTGAGAGAGTGTTTGTGTCCCGTGAGGCCCTTTATCTGCAGATGAGCCTCGAAGCTCGGCCGCGTCGTAGTTGGCGCTTGGAATGTTCCTTAATGAATTGAACCGGCGGCGTGTGCCCAGCGCTGGGTCGGTGCAGCCGTGTGCCCAGCGCTGGGTCGGTGCAGCCGTGTGCCCAGCGCTGGGTCGGTGCGGCTGTGTACCTAGCGCAGGGTGGGTGCGGCCGTGTGCCCAGCGCTGGATCCGTGCGTCCGTGTGCCCATTCCGGGTCGGTGCGGCCGTGTGCCCAGCGCTGGGTCGGTGCGGCCGTGTGCCCAGCGCTGGGTCGGTGCGGCAGTGTGCCCAGCGCTGGGTCGGGGCAGCCGCGTGCCTAGCGCTGAGTCCGTGCGCCCGTGTTCCCAGCCCTGGGTCGGTGCGCCCCTGTGCCCGGCGCTGGGTCGGTGCCGCCGTGTGCCCAGCCCTGGGTCGGTGAGCCCCTGTGCCCGGCACTGGGTCGGTGCGGCCGTGTGCCCAGCGCTGGATCCGTGCGTCCGTGTGCCCATTCCGGGTCGGTGCGGCCGTGTGCCCAGCGCTGGGTCGGTGCGGCCGTGTGCCCAGCGCTGGGTCGGTGCGGCAGTGTGCCCAGCGCTGGGTCGGGGCATCCGCGTGCCCAGCGCTGAGTCCGTGCGCCCGTGTGCCCAGCCCTGGGTCGGTGCGCCCCTGTGCCCGGCGCTGGGTCGGTGCCGCCGTGTGCCCAGCCCTGGGTCGGTGAGCTCCTGTGCCCGGCACTGGGTCGGTGCGGCCGTGTGCCCAGCGATGGGTCGTGCGGCCGAGTGCCCAGCGCTGGGAAAGTGCGGCCATGTGCCCAGCGCTGGGTCGGTGCGGCAGTGTGCCCAGCGCTGGGTCGGGGCAGCTGCGTGCCCAGCCCTGGGTCGGTGCGCCCCTGTGCCCGGCGCTGGGTCGGTGCGCCCCTGTGCCCAGCGCTGGGTCGGTGTGGTGAACACCACTACAGTCGCTCAGGGGGCAGAGCTCCGGCTGCGATCGGTGAACGAGGAAGGAATGAATGTACAGGTTGAGAAGGATGAAGGGCTCTCCCGGCCGACAGCGTCCAGGAACCCTGAATTACTTTTGGATGTATTTATTAAGTTGTCTGTGTGTTTGTGCATATATTATTTGCTTTCTGTTAATTGTTTTACGTATATATCCATTTATGTTGCCAATTTGTTTATGTATTTATTCGTTTAATTTATTTCGTTTATTTATTGATTACCTATTTTTTTATGCTCGAATATATTTTGTATGCCTCTTATTAGGCGGCTTATTTTGTATTTCCGATAAAACTGTATATTTTTTGTGTGTGAACCCTGAGCCCTGAGCCCTGCCTCTGGTGCAGGAGCTTCTTGTCCCAGTTGTTGCCACCTCTGTCGGTGTGTGCCATGTGTACTCTTGGTGTCATTCTTAAAACACACTCTTAGTGAAACACACGCTTTTACGAAGGTGGGCGACCCGCCCCCGCGGTGCTGTGAGCTGTGTGTCATGTCTGTCTGTTTGTCTGTCCAAGGATGGGGAAGGGGATCTTCACTTGCAGGCAGGTGTGAATGACCCCTTATTGGACCTGGGCAGGAGGCAATCCGATCAGGGGCATTGATACCCTGTGTATTAAACTGCTTCCATGATTACCGCTAATGAAGTGACCCGTAGTGGGCGCTAAATGCCAGCTTCCAAGGCCCGCTGCAGGCAGAGACCACAGCCGGAGGCCGGGGCACCGCCCACCCACGTCCAGTGTGACTCCGAGGCAGGGAGACGTGCCTGACTCTGACGTCAGGGTCAGGCACCTCCAGGAGGGTCAGGCACCTCCAGGAGGGTCAGGCACCTCCAGGAAAGGACACAAGACACGCGAGGCCCCGCCCCAGTCAGATAGAAAAACAGAAAGTCGGATATTAAAGCACTGAGCGCCTAATGGTTAAATGTATGAGTTATTCAACGGTGTAATGTGTTGATCGGTGTGTTCATACCTATCCTGTGAAAAGTATTGATGTATGAATTAAATTTATTGCTTACTGAGCAGTGAAATGTCTTGATTGCTGTGTGGTTGGATGTGTTTGCTGTAGTGTATTGGTAAGGCGCACTTTCACTTCTTGGGGACGTCTGGGCGCTGAAGTACAGGTGTTTGATGTCGCCCACCTCTCTGGTGCTGTAGACCTAGGAAGGATGAAAGGCCGGGAGAGACATGTGACCATGAGATCAGACGCAGATTCCTGAAGAGGGTGCGTTTACTCCCCACTCCCAATCGCCCACGCCCTCCAACTCAACCGCCCCCCCTCCCCCCCCCCTCGCCCCCCCCACCAGATAATAAGGAGAGCCTGATGTAGGTACTTCGTTTCCTTTTTCAAGTCGTCCCGCGTTCATTGTCCACTTGAATAAGACACTGTTCAACTGAACCTTATTTTCAAGGCCCCGGTGTGTTATCGGCTCCAGTAACTGTATTGGATACATTATAGTGACGTATATCAGATAGTGTGCGGTTACATACCTTGACGTCTGCAGATAAAACGTACGCCAAATGTACCCGTTGTTTAAATATATTTATCGTTTTTTACTGTTAAATGAATTGGTGGAAGTAAGGTTACGCGTATAATGTAGTATTTTTAACTAATTGATTAATGTGGGACTAAAATAAAGGCCACAGGTTACAATACTCAGTGTTTCGGCTTCAGCCAGTGACGCACAGACGTCAGGAGGTAGCTCGGGTGGTTCGTGTCAATGCCCCTCCCTTCCCCCACGAGGTGTTACTGAGAGCCCACAGAATCAAGGAGGTACAGAGCCCCAAAATACAAGCTCACAGCGCTTTATGTCTGCCATAACGCGGCGCATCTCTTGTCTTTGAAGGCGGAATAGCTCCGCGGGTTACTGCGCCTGCTGCTGCAGCCTGTCCGCAGTTGTACATCTCGGCCTGGGATGGCCCCCTTTGAGGTACAGGTTGGGGGACGTGACTGGGATGAATATTATGTATCCGAAATGCTCATTAAAATGCTCTGCCCCGGGGTATTTTTCAGGACAGTTTACAAAAGAACTGAGTCTGGAAACGTGCAGGGGAGGAGGGCACAGTATCCCAGTAAATTGTGGAACCGGTGCTGGCATAGAGACATACCAGGCGGTAGGGAGGGGGCGGTGGCACAGGGCAGCAGGGCACCCCGGGCATGCCCCGGTCTCCACCCCAGCCCCGCCGGCCTCTTGTTCCGTACACACCAGTTGCTGCTCCCGGTTTTCCCACGGGTTCAGGCCCGCAGCCTCCTGCGCAGGTCCATTCACCCTCAATAATCCGGGATTATCCCGACACAGACCCTGGGGCTGGGGGGAGGGGCACCACCCCCAGCTGCTGCCAGTTAAACACTCGCTGACACGCGCAGTGCACGTCCCCGAGGCCCTGCTTAATGCACAGCAATGCTCCTCTCCCTGCCCCCCGTCCCCCTCCGCTGCCCCCTCCCTCTTCGCCCCTTTCTCTCCAGCTGAATATTTTACTCTCGGTCCCTGGGTTTCTCCAGAAGCCACCTCCCTGACGCGCCCCCTCTCGGCTGTGTCACTCGTGGGGTGTCCACTAAACCTCAGCATTGTCCTGATATTATTGAGTCTCTGCGTATAGCGCCAACTCCCTGGCGCCATTTATAGCGCTGTTAAGAATAGGTGTAACTAGCTCCCTATTTAATGCGACATCGTAGCGACCTAGTTGGCCCGATCAAGATTCAAAACCGTGGCTGATGATGTTAGCTGTCAAAGCGCCAAGAAGCAGCCTGAAGGTGCTATGTTAGTGCTAGGAGTAACACTCGAGCACTGAAATAACCTGCTCGCCCCTTCGTAACGCGCCCCGATCTCTTCTGCTCTCCCAGAGGAGTCGGAAAGGCAGGGTACACTAACTAGTCTACGGCGGGCAGAGGCGCACAACCCACTGAGCTGCTGTACAGTCTTGCCACTGAGCAGCACACATCTGTAAAGATGCTTTGAGTGGGCACTCTTGCCCTCTTGGGTCAAGGGGGGGCATGCCCTGACAGCGCCCCCTGCTGCACCCCCTCATTAACAGCACATTCTCATGGAGATGGTTGAGGGAAGACCCGCTCCTGTTTCAAAGGTGGGGGCCATGAAAGACGCACACCCGCCCCCCTCCCACCAAGGCCTCTGGCTGGGGGGAGTAGATTGGACCAAGTTTAGCGCTTTAGCTGCGCCTTAAATGTTTGTCTGGGGGTGGGGGGCGATGGTAATTGGCCTCTTCGGGGTGCAAATGTACTGCTGGCCCCGCCGTGGGGGGCGTCCTGCCCGCTTCCTGCCCCGAGGACATCAAAAAAGCAGAATATATTGGGGGGAGGGGGTCTACAGTAAGCAGCCCGTGACCTTACAGGACCTGGGCATACCAAGCAATACCCGTGTGACCTTGGGCTCCTGGAAGCACATGGATGGAGGGGGGGGGGGAGGCGGCGAATATTCAGGATTATTCGGAGACTCGAATAAGGGAATATTGTTTCTGCAAACAGCATCTGGAAGGAACACTTCAGCTTTTCTTTTGTTTTCCAGATCATCTGTTGAAGGCATTATGTGGAAAAGCTAATAAGAATAAAGAGTGGTGACAAGTTTTCTGTGCAACTGTTCCTGCCATGTGGTGATTTTTAATTGAACCTTAGCATTTTGTTTTTGTTTCGTGCAATAAAAATACGGAGCACCAAGCAGCGTGTCAAAATGAGGCGCAACTGTAAATTGTGCACATCAAATTCTGCAATACTGAATGTTTTGTTCGTGTATGACACATTACATCCAAAATATATACGTCCCAGTGTAATCTATGTCACCTGCCTGTTGTGACGTGTCTCCTGCCTGGTAATTATTGAACAATACCCATTGTTTGATGGGGCGGCTGAAGGTAGGGGGGGGGGCGGATATTACTCACCCTGTCCTGCTTTCTACGATACCTGCACGCCACTCGTTAGTAATCTAAACCACAGCGAGCGTGATTTGCGCAGAATCACACGATTTGTGTCCGCTTGCCGAGGCTGGGATTCGAACGTAAAGCGCCCAGAAGGAGTGGATTTAGTTATTGGCGGGCCCTGCTGCCACTGCTGTCGCCCGCCCTTGGTCTGCTTGTGACGTGCCCTGTCGTATCAACGCCACATCTGCTAATGACAGCATTATCATAACTGGTATCAAAAAAAGAATGACACATATGAAGAGGGTAATATATGCAATGGAAAAAACAGCCACATCTATACCAGTGCTTGTTTTAAATAGTACAGCTGTCAATAATATAATAGCAGGAATAATTAAAACAAGAAACGTGTGAAGTATTAATGACATTACGACGAGACATAATGAGCCGCGCTCCCTTCGGCGCGCTGACGGCTCAGCCTTTCATTAAGAGGGAGATTAATTAGCAGATTGTGTCCCTCTCACTGCCTATTTGACCTGTGCTGAGCGCGCCCCCGGTGACTGCGCGCCTCCGCCTCACCAGCACGTCATGTCGATGCTGCCGTGTCACGAGGGTGCGCCGTGGAACACGTTGCAACCTGCTTCTGTTTGCCCGGAGTGTGCACCGGTCACTCTTTGCCCTGTCCTCAGTGTGCACCGGTCACTCTTTGCCCTGTCCTCAGTGTGCACCGGTCACTCTTTGCACTGTCCTCAGTGTGCACCGTTCACTCTTTGCCTTGTCCTCAGTGTGCACCGGTCACTCTTTCCCCGGTCATCAGTGTGCACCGGTCACTCTTTGCCCTGTCCTCAGTGTGCACCGGTCACTCTTTCCCCGGTCATCAGTGTGCACGGGTCACTCTTTGCTCAAGCACAAACCGGTCCCAGGACAAGCATCCTGGGACCGGTTTCTGGGTAACACCCTTCATCAGCCAGGCTAGCTTGAATCCAGTGGCAAAGTGTGCACCAGGTCACTGTTTGCCCTCCCTGAGTGTGCACAGTGCATCGTTTGCCCTGCCTTGACTGGGCACCATGTCACTGTTTCCCCTGTCCTCAGTGTGCACACACTCTTCACCCAGCATGGCTTGGCAGTTTGGGCTGGACTGTTCCCATGAGGCACAGGGTCAGGCTGATTTGCATATATCCATGTCTGAACAGGGGTGGCAGAGTGGGCTAAAGAACGGTGATGGATTAAACCCAGATCTTTTGACTGGGTGTGAGTGTTTGATTGGTTCAGATGCTCCGTCCATTACCACCCCCTTTTGTACCGCTTTTGGCCGCCATAAGTGTGGCAGGGTATGCTCAGACGTGAGTCCCTTGCTCACTTTGCCACTGGATTCAAGCAAGTCAGGCTGAAGAGGTCCAGCCAGAAACCGGTCCTCGGAAGCTTGTCCCATGAGGCACAGGGTCAGACTGATTTGCATATAGCCATGTCTGAACTTGGGTGGCAGAGTGGGCTATAGAACAGTGATGGATCAAACCCAGATCTTTTGACTGGGTGTGAGTGTTTGATTGGTTCAGATGCTCCGTCCATTACCACCCCCTTTTGTACCACATGTCACTCTTCACCCTGTCCTCAGTGTGCTCATGCCACTCTGTGCCATGTCCTTGTTGTGCTCATGTCACTCTGTGCCCTGTCCTCACTGTGCACCCGGTCACTCTTTGCCCTGTCCTCAGTGTGCTCATGTCACTCTTTGCCTCAGTGTGCACCCGGTCACTCTTTGCCTTGTCCTCAGTGTGCAAATGTCACTCTGTGCCCTGTCCTCAGTGTGCTCTTGTCACTCTTTGCCCTGTCCTCAGTGTGTACAGGTCACTCTTTGCCCTGTCCTCTGTGTGCTCATGTCACTCTTTGCCCTATCCTCAGTGTGCACCCGGTCACTCTTTGCCCTGTCCTCAGTGTGCTCATGTCCATCTTTGCCCTGTCCTCAGTGTGTACAGGTCACTATTTGCCCTGTCCTCAGTGTGCACTAGGTCACTCTTTGCCCTGTCCTCGGTATGCAAATGTCACTCTTTGCCCTGTCCTCAGTGTGCACCCGGTCACTCTTTGCCCTGTCCTCAGTGTGCTCATGTCCATCTTTGCCCTGTCCTCAGTGTGTACAGGTCACTATTTGCCCTGTCCTCAGTGTGCACTAGGTCACTCTTTGCCCTGTCCTCGGTATGCAAATGTCACTCTTTGCCCTGTCCTCAGTGTGCACCCGGTCACTCTTTGCCCTGTCCTCAGTGTGCTCATGTCACTCTTTGTCCTGTCCTCCATGTGTAAAGGTCACTCTTTGTCCTGTCCTCGGTGTGCAAATGTCACTCTGTGCCCTGTCCTTAGTGTACACCTCGTCACTCTTTGTCCTGTCCTAGGTGTGCACCCGGTAACTGTTTGCCCTATCCTCAGTGTGCACCCAAACACTCTTTGCCATGTCCTCTGTGTGCTCATGTCACTCTTTGCCCTGTCCTCAGTGTACAAATGACACTCTGTGCCCTGTCCCCAGTGTGCTCATGTCACTCTTTCCCCTGTCCTCAGTGTGTACAGGTCACTCTTTGCCCTGTCCTCAATATGCACCCGGTCCCTCTTTGCCCAGTCCTTGTTGTGCTCATGTCACTCTTTGCCCTGTCCTCAGTGTGCACATGTCACTCTTCGCCCTGTCCTCAGTGGGCACCCGCTCAATCTTTGCCCTTTCCTCATTGTGCTCAAGTCACTCTTTGCCCTGTCCTCAGTGCGCACCTGGTCACTCCTTGTCCTGTCCTCAGAGTGCATATGTCACTGTTTGCCCTGTCATTTGGTGTGCATATGTCACTCTATGCCCTGTCCTCAGTGTGCTCATGTCACTCTTTGCCCTGTCCTCAGTGTGTACAGGTCACTCTTTGCCCTGTCCTCAGTGTGCACCCGGTCACTCTTTTCCCTGTCCTACGTGTCCTCATGTCACTCTTTGCGCTGTCCTCAGTCTGCACCTGGTCACTCTTTGCCCTGTCCTCTGTGTGCAAATGTCACTCTGTGCCCTGAACTCAGTGTGCACCCGATCACTCTTTGCCCTTTCCTACGTGTGCTCATGTCACTCTTTGCCCTGTCCTCAGTGTGCACCCAGTCACTCTTTGCCCAGTCCTCGGTGTGCAAATGTCACTCTGTGCCCTGTCCTTAGTGTGCACCCGGTCACTCTTTGCCCTGTCCTCGGTGTGCAAATGTCACTCTGTGCCCTGTCCTCAGTGTGCTCATGTCACTCTTTGCCCTGTCCTCAGTGTGCACCCGGTCACTCTTTGCCCTGTCCTTGGTGTGCAAATGTCACTCTGTGCCCTGTTCCTTCGTGTGCACCCTGTCACTCTTTGCCCTGTCCTCGGTGTGCAAATGTCACTCTGTGCCCTGTCCTCAGTGTGCACCCGGTCACTCTTTGCCCTGTCCTCAGTGTGCTCATGTCACTCTTTGCCCTGTCCTACGTGTGCTCATGTCACTCTTTGTCCTGTCCTAGTGTGCACCCGGTTACTGTTTGCCCTGTCCTTAGTGTGCATGTCACTTTATGCCCACCCTTTATGTGAACCATGTCACTATTTGCCCTATCTTCTATGTGCATTGTTTGTCCTGCAGTGAGTGTGCAATCCAGTGGCACAGTGAGCACAGGACACAGGTCTGGGCTTACCCAGCGCACTTAGGGCAAGAAAGCAAAAGACACACAATGCATAGATGGAATGCAGAACAAATCAAAACATTCACCCCCAGTCAGGATATCTGGGTTAAATCCAATCTTTTGCTCACCATGCCACTCCAGTTTAGACCCAGCCATGTGCAAATCAGTCTTGGCCCTGGGCCTCATGGGAACAGTCCAGACCGAACTTCCAAGCCAGGTGCTCCCTGGGCCAGAAACAAGCATCCTGGGACCGGTTTCAGGGTAACACCCCTCATCAGCCAGGCTAGCTTGACTCCAGTGGCAAAGTGTGCACAGTGGATCGTTTGCCCTGCCTTGACTGGGCATCATGCCACTGGTTGCTCTGCCGTAAGTTCCCCATGTCACTGTTTGCCCTGCCATGCCTGCACCATGTCACTATTTGCTCTGCCATGGGGGAGAGGGTGTGGCCCAAAGGCTAGAGTGGTCGACCTCGAGGAACTGGGTTCAAGTCTCGGCAGGGACGCTCAACAACTTGTGATTTTGGGCAAATCACTTAATCTCCCCGTGCCTAACAAAATGGATGCGTCAGTCTGTAACACAACTGGAGCGCATCAAAGCGCTCTGATACCTTCCGGTGGAGTTAGCACCATATTAACCCACCCCCCAGGGCACCAGGGCACTGTTTGCCCTGTCGTGAGTGTGCCCGGTATCACTGTCTGTAGTGCCGAGTGTGCCCCAGTGGTTGGCACGCCCGTACCCCTTAATGCTGGGTCGTATACCTGAATCCACTTCTTGCAGCTGCCTGGCGGTGGCACTGCCCTCAGCGCCCCCCCCCCCCCCCCCGCCGCTGCAGCCCCCCGGGAATCCCCCATTCATGCGTGGTGTTCCCCTGCAGCGGGGACCCCTCGATGCCAGCCCTTTAAAGATGCTTCTTTGAACCCCGGGGTGCTGCCACCACCCTCCACCCGGCCCCTGCATCTCTGTACCTGGCCCCGCCCCCGCCCTGCCCGCGGTGTGGATTGGCTCTCCGGGGGGGCCGGGGGCCAGACGCTCCTTTGTGTGCCGGGGGCTCAGGGGGTGATCTGGGCACCGTTTCACACCAGGCCGCAGGGCCGTCCTATTGTCACGGGGAGTTTGGTAATTGCACCTGATTAGCACAGGGCCGTGACGTCACGGGGGGTTTAAAGGCCAGGGGCAGCGGCGGGACCAGGGACAAGGAGCAGAGCCGTGGACAGCGAAGGAGGGTCCGCGGAGCCAGGACAGACAGACAGCAGTGCTAGGACAGACAGCAGCGGTGCCAGGACACACGGCAGTGCCAGCACAGAGGGCACCGGTGCCACAGCACCCAGCAAGCAGTGCCCAGGAGAAGGGATTTGTGGACCTCTTTGGAAGTGGTTTCTGTGTCTCCCGGGACTGCGGCGGGCCGTCTCCCCTGCTGGACTTTGCTCCCCTGCTCCCTGGGCACCCCTGAACCCCCGGATCGTCACCCCGGACTATGGCCCCCGGAACCAGAGCCCCCCTGCTTGTCACCGCCGGCGTCCTGCTGCACTGCGTCGCGATCTGTGGAGGCATCCAGTGGCTGTAAGTCATTTATTCCAGTTCGAGACCTTTTTGGGGGGCTGTGGGGTGCATGGCTGGGGTGCTGGAGGACTGGTACAGCGCCAGGGTCTAAGATGGGGTTCTCTGTGTTTTCCGAAGGGGGTGTCTCTAAAACACTGTTTAGTTTTGTGTTCACTGCTTTATAAAACCCCTAGAAGCATGCACTGAAATGTTGCATATATAGATCGCTTCTGCTTCGTAATTTTGGGGTCGCTTGTTAAACTCCGGTGAGGGTGGGAGGGGGTCTGCATTCCCTTAGGGTGGATTCAAGGGCTGAGACTGATAAACCGGACGCATTTCGTATCAGCAGACAGCGGTACAAACCGGGAAATAAAGCGCTTTACATTGCAGTATCATTGGCTTCAATGGTATAGGAACAGTGGAGGCTTGGTCGATCGACACAGAAGCGGTTTATCCGGCACTTAAAAAGCACCCCGAATCTCATAGGCAAATCACTTTATTTATCATTGTATTGTAATTGCATTTATATAGCGCTTCCTACCCTGGCCTGAGAGACGCTCCATTTCTAAGCAGATTTGAGCCGGCGAGTCTCAAAATAGCCCTCTCGGGTTTTGTTGGGCAAGGTAGGGGGGGGGGGGGGGTTTACATTCCAATACTTGTTGAACTTATCTGAAGTGGGGGAAACCTGCTGAGAATTAAACCGGTTTAATTCTTAGTGTGAGCTGAGTGAAAAGGTCAGGGCTGGAGGACAGTTCCGGTGTCGTCAACAAGTGTTTATTTTGGGGGCTTTGAACCATAAAGCGCTTTATATACCTCTTACTGGACGCGCCCTGCTTCGGGTGACACCAGCGTGTATCGAGGCCATAGGGGGCGCCCACACTGGTGCGCGCGTTAAGTGACCCCCAATCACTTGTGCGCGGGCAGTTCAATGTATCGATTCGTTTTCTATAGCACTGCTAGATTCTGGCGGGTGGCAGAGCGCTGCAACTAAGCGCTCTATGTCACATGTGGGCAGTAGCTGGGTGAGGGGGTAGACGGGCAGCTGTGATGCATTGGCATCCCTCTACACTGGGCGTGCAGCTAGCTCCCAGAAGGGGCAGTGCCGGTGTGCAGGCACCGCTCAGGGGCAGTGCAGGCGTTGTGTATGCTCCCCAGTGTGCAGGCACAGCTCAGGGGCAGTGCAGGCGTTGTGTATACTCCCCAGTGTGCAGGCACAGCTCAGGGGCAGTGCAGGCGTTGTGTATGCTCCCCAGTGTGCAGGCACAGCTCAGGGGCAGTGCAGGCGTTGTGTATGCTCCCCAGTGTGCAGGCACAGCGCAGGGGCAGTGCAGGCGTTGTGTATGCTCCCCAGTGTGCAGGCACAGCTCAGGGGCAGTGCAGGCGTTGTGTATGCTCCCCAGTGTGCAGGCACAGCGCAGGGGCAGTGCAGGCGTTGTGTATGCTCCCCAGTGTGCAGGCACAGCTCAGGGGCAGTGCAGGCGTTGTGTATGCTCCCCAGTGTGCAGGCACAGCTCAGGGGCAGTGCAGGCGTTGTGTATGCTCCCCAGTGTGCAGGCACAGCGCAGGGGCAGTGCAGGCGTTGTGTATGCTCCCCAGTGTGCAGGCACAGCTCAGGGGCAGTGCAGGCGTTGTGTATGCTCCCCAGTGTGCAGGCACAGCTCAGGGGCAGTGCAGGCGTTGTGTATGCTCCCCAGTGTGCAGGCACAGCTCAGGGGCAGTGCAGGCGTTGTGTATGCTCCCCAGTGTGCAGGCACAGCTCAGGGGCAGTGCAGGCGTTGTGTATGCTCCCCAGTGTGCAGGCACAGCTCAGGGGCAGTGCAGGCGTTGTGTATGCTCCCCAGTGTGCAGGCACAGCGCAGGGGCAGTGCAGGCGGTGTGTGTATTTTCCCTGGTGTGCAGGCTCAGCGCAGGCGGTGTGTATGCTTCCCGGTGTGCAGGCACAGCGCAGGGGCAGTCACTGTAATCTCATGCCTGCTTCTCGTGCACGAGCAGGCCTCTTCTTTTTATGTCGACCTCTTGAAAGCTTCGAGCTGGCAGGCGCTGGGCTCAGCTTTTTAACCGAGAGGGTGTGATGTGTTGGATTCAAATACGTGTCTTGTGCCCATGCGGTGCATTTCTTGAGGGTGCTGCAGCCTGCACACTGCACTGCAGCCCACCAGACACCTGTCACCGGTCTCGTCCTTCTGGTGGGTGCAGTCTGTAGACTGTCTACCTGCCACAGACCTGGGACATACTGTGCACCCCCCCTTCCTTGTGCAACCTGCACACAGCTCCCCTCCAGACCTCGGCTCTCCCTTGTGCAGCCTGCACACAGCTCCCCTCCAGGCCTCAGCTCTCCCTTGTGCAACCTGCACACAGCTCCCCTCCAGGCCTCGGCTCTCCCTTGTGCAGTATGCACACAGCTCCCCTCCAGACCTCGGCTCTCCCTTGTGCAGTCTGCACACAGCTCCCCTCCAGGCCTCAGCTCTGTGCAGTATGCACACAGCTCCCCTCCAGGCCTCGGCTCTACCTTGTGCAGCCTGCACACAGCTCCCCTCCAGGCCTCTGCTCTGTGAGTATGCACACAGCTCCCCTCCAGGCCTCGGCTCTCCCTTGTGCAGCCTGCACACAGCTCCCCTCCAGGCCTCGGCTCTCCCTTGTGCAGCCTGCACACAGCTCCCCTCCAGGCCTCGGCTCTCCCTTGTGCAGCCTGCACACAGCTCCCCTCCAGGCCTCAGCTCTCCCTTGTGCAACCTGCACACAGCTCCCCTCCAGGCCTCAGCACTCCCTTGTCAGCCTGCACACAGCTCCCCTCCAGACCTCGTCTCTCCCTTGTGCAGCCTGACCACAGCTCCCCTCCAGGCCTTAGCTCTCCCTTGTCAGCCTGCACACAGCTCCCCTCCAGACCTCGCCCCTCCCTTGTGCAGCCTGCACACAGCTCCCCTCCAGGCCTCAGCTCTCCCTTGTGCAGCCTGCACACAGTTCCCCTCCAGACCTCGGCCCTCCCTTGTGCAGTCTGCACACAGCTCCCCTCCAGGCCTCAGCTCTGTGCAGTATGCACACAGCTCCCCTTCAGGCCTCGGCTCTCCCTTGTGCAGCCTGCACACAGCTCCCCTCCAGGCCTCAGCTCTCCCTTGTGCAGCCTGCACACAGCTCCCCTCCAGGCCTCGGCTCTCCCTTGTGCAGCCTGCACACAGCTCCCCTCCAGGCCTCTGCTCTGTGAGTATGCACACAGCTCCCCTCCAGGCCTCGGCTCTACCTTGTGCAGCCTGCACACAGCTCCCCTCCAGGCCTCAGCTCTCCCTTGTGCAGCCTGCACACAGCTCCCCTCCAGGCCTCAGCTCTCCCTTGTGCAGCCTGCACACAGCTCCCCTCCAGGCCTCAGCTCTGTGCAGTATGCACACAGCTCCCCTTCAGGCCTCGGCTCTCCCTTGTGCAGCCTGCACACAGCTCCCCTCCAGGCCTCAGCTCTCCCTTGTGCAGCCTGCACACAGCTCCCCTCCAGGCCTCGGCCCTCCCTTGTGCAGCCTGCACACAGCTCCCCTCCAGGCCTCGGCTCTACCTTGTGCAGCCTGCACACAGCTCCCCTCCAGGCCTCAGCACACCCTTTTGCAGCCTGCACACAGCTCCCCTCCAGGCCTCGGCTCTACCTTGTGCAGCCTGCACACAGCTCCCCTCCAGGCCTCAGCTCTCCCTTGTGCAACCTGCACACAGCTCCCCTCCAGACCTCGGCTCTACCTTGTGCAGCCTGCAAACAGCTCCCCTCCAGGCCTCAGCTCTCCCTTGTGCAGCCTGCACACAGCTCCCCTCCAGGCCTCGGCTCTCCCTTGTGCAGCCTGCAAACAGCTCCCCTCCAGGCCTCAGCTCTCCCTTGTGCAGCCTGCACACAGCTCCCCTCCAGGCCTCAGCTCTCCCTTGTGCAGCCTGCACACAGCTCCCCTCCAGGCCTCAGCTCTCCCTTGTGCAGCCTGCACACAGCTCCCCTCCAGGCCTCGGCTCTACCTTGTGCAGCCTGCACACAGCTCCCCTCCAGGCCTCAGCACACCCTTTTGCAGTCTGCACACAGCTCCCCTCCAGGCCACAGCTCTCCCTTTTGCAGCCTGCACACAGCTCCCCTCCAGGCCTCAGCACTCCCTTTTGCAACCTGCACACAGCTCCCCTCCAGACCTCGGCCCTCCCTTGTGCAGTCTGCACACAGCTCCCCTCCAGGCCACAGCTCTCCCTTTTGCAGCCTGCACACAGCTCCCCTCCAGGCCTCAGCTCTCCCTTGTGCAGCCTGCACACAGCTACCCTCCAGGCCTCGGCTCTCCCTTGTGCAGCCTGCACACAGCTCCCCTCCAGGCCTCAGCTCTCCCTTGTGCAGCCTGCACACAGCTCCCCTCCAGGCCTCGGCTCTACCTTGTGCAGCCTGCACACAGCTCCCCTCCAGGCCTCAGCACACCCTTTTGCAGTCTGCACACAGCTCCCCTCCAGGCCACAGCTCTCCCTTTTGCAGCCTGCACACAGCTCCCCTCCAGGCCTCAGCACTCCCTTTTGCAACCTGCACACAGCTCCCCTCCAGACCTCGGCCCTCCCTTGTGCAGTCTGCACACAGCTCCCCTCCAGGCCACAGCTCTCCCTTTTGCAGCCTGCACACAGCTCCCCTCCAGGCCTCAGCTCTCCCTTGTGCAGCCTGCACACAGCTCCCCTCCAGGCCACAGCTCTCCCTTTTGCAGTCTGCACACAGCTCCCCTCCAGGCCACAGCTCTCCCTTGTGCAGCCTGCACACAGCTCCCCTCCAGACCTCGCCCCTCCCTTGTGCAGCCTGCACACAGCTACCCTCCAGGCCTCGGCTCTCCCTTGTGCAGCCTGCACACAGCTACCCTCCAGGCCTCGGCTCTCCCTTGTGCAGCCTGCACACAGCTACCCTCCAGGCCTCGGCTCTCCCTTGTGCAGCCTGCACACAGCTCCCCTCCAGGCCACAGCTCTCCCTTGTGCAGCCTGCACACAGCTCCCCTCCAGACTTCGGCTCTCCCTTGTGCAGCCTGCACACAGCTCCCCTCCAGACCTCGGCCCTCCCTTGTGCAGCCTGCACACAGCTCCCCTCCAGACCTCAGCTCTCCCTTGTGCAGCCTGCACACAGCTCCCCTCCAGGCCTCGGCTCTACCTTGTGCAGCCTGCACACAGCTCCCCTCCAGGCCTCAGCTCTCCCTTGTGCAGCCTGCACACAGCTCCCCTCCAGACCTCGGCCCTCCCTTGTGCAGCCTGACCACAGCTCCCCTCCAGGCCTCTGCTCTGTGAGTATGCACACAGCTCCCCTCCAGACCTCGGCTCTACCTTGTGCAGCCTGCACACAGCTCCCCTCCAGGCCTCTGCTCTGTGAGTATGCACACAGCTCCCCTCCAGGCCTCTGCTCTGTGCAGCCTGCACACAGCTCCCCTCCAGGCCTCAGCTCTGTGAGTATGCACACAGCTCCCCTCCAGGCCTCTGCTCTGTGAGTATGCACACAGCTCCCCCCCAGGCCTCTCCCTTGTGCAGCCTGCACACAGCTCCCCTCCAGACCTCGGCTCTACCTTGTGCAGCCTGCACACAGCTCTCCTCCAGGCCTCTGCTCTGTGCAGTATGCACACAGCTCCCCCCCCCAGGCCTCTCCCTTGTGCAGCCTGCACACAGCTCCCCTCCAGGCCTCTGCTCTGTGAGTATGCACACAGCTCCCCTCCAGGCCTCAGCTCTCCCTTGTGCAGCCTGCACACAGCTCCCCTCCAGGCCTCAGCTCTGTGAGTATGCACACAGCTCCCCTCCAGGCCTCAGCTCTGTGCAGTATGCACACAGCTCCCCTCCAGGCCTCAGCTCTCCCTTGTGCAGCCTGCACACAGCTCCCCTCCAGGCCTCTGCTCTGTGAGTATGCACACAGCTCCCCTCCAGGCCTCTGCTCTGTGAGTATGCACACAGCTCCCCTCCAGGCCTCTGCTCTGTGCAGCCTGCACACAGCTCCCCTCCAGGCCTCAGCTCTGTGAGTATGCACACAGCTCCCCTCCAGGCCTCTGCTCTGTGAGTATGCACACAGCTCCCCCCCAGGCCTCTCCCTTGTGCAGCCTGCACACAGCTCCCCTCCAGACCTCGGCTCTACCTTGTGCAGCCTGCACACAGCTCTCCTCCAGGCCTCTGCTCTGTGCAGTATGCACACAGCTCCCCCCCAGGCCTCTCCCTTGTGCAGCCTGCACACAGCTCCCCTCCAGGCCTCTGCTCTGTGAGTATGCACACAGCTCCCCTCCAGGCCTCAGCTCTCCCTTGTGCAGCCTGCACACAGCTCCCCTCCAGGCCTCAGCTCTCCCTTGTGCAGCCTGCACACAGCTCCCCTCCAGGCCACAGCTCTCCCTTGTGCAGCCTGCACACAGCTCCCCTCCAGGCCTCAGCTCTCCCTTGTGCAGCCTGCACACAGCTCCCCTCCAGGCCTCAGCTCTCCCTTGTGCAGCCTGCACACAGCTCCCCTCCAGACCTCGGCTCTACCTTGTGCAGCCTGCACACAGCTCCCCTCCAGGCCTCAGCTCTCCCTTGTGCAGCCTGCACACAGCTCCCCTCCAGGCCTCTGCTCTGTGAGTATGCACACAGCTCCCCTCCAGGCCTCAGCTCTGTGCAGTATGCACACAGCTCCCCTCCAGGCCTCAGCTCTGTGCAGTATGGACACAGCTCCCCTCCAGGCCTCAGCTCTCCCTTGTTCAGCCTGCACACAGCTCCCCTCCAGGCCTCAGCTCTGTGCAGCCTGCACACAGCTCCCCTCCAGGCCTCAGCACTCCCTTTTGCAGCCTGCACACAGCTACCCTCCAGGCCTCGGCTCTCCCTTGTGCAGCCTGCACACAGCTCCCCTCCAGGCCTCGGCTCTACCTTGTGCAGCCTGCACACAGCTCCCCTCCAGGCCTCAGCTCTCCCTTGTGCAGCCTGCACACAGCTCCCCTCCAGACCTCGGCTCTCCCTTGTGCAGCCTGCACACAGCTCCCCTCCAGGCCTCGGCTCTACCTTGTGCAGCCTGCACACAGCTCCCCTCCAGGCCTCAGCTCTCCCTTGTGCAGCCTGCAAACAGCTCCCCTCCAGGCCTCAGCTCTCCCTTGTGCAGCCTGCACACAGCTCCCCTCCAGGCCTCGGCTCTCCCTTGTGCAGCCTGCACACAGCTCCCCTCCAGGCCTCGGCTCTACCTTGTGCAGCCTGCACACAGCTCCCCTCCAGGCCTCGGCTCTACCTTGTGCAGCCTGCACACAGCTCCCCTCCAGGCCTCGGCTCTACCTTGTGCAGCCTGCACACAGCTCCCCTCCAGGCCTCGGCTCTACCTTGTGCAGCCTGCAAACAGCTCCCCTCCAGGCCTCAGCTCTCCCTTGTGCAGCCTGCACACAGCTCCCCTCCAGGCCTCGGCTCTCCCTTGTGCAGCCTGCACACAGCTCCCCTCCAGGCCTCAGCTCTGTGCAGTATGCACACAGCTCCCCTCCAGGCCTCAGCTCTGTGCAGTATGCACACAGCTCCCCTCCAGACCTCGGCTCTACCTTGTGCAGCCTGCACACAGCTCCCCTCCAGGCCTCAGCACACCCTTTTGCAGCCTGCACACAGCTCCCCTCCAGGCCTCGGCTCTACCTTGTGCAGCCTGCACACAGCTCCCCTCCAGGCCTCTGCTCTGTGAGTATGCACACAGCTCCCCTCCAGGCCTCAGCTCTCCCTTGTGCAGCCTGCACACAGCTCCCCTCCAGGCCTCAGCTCTCCCTTGTGCAGCCTGCACACAGCTCCCCTCCAGACCTCGGCTCTACCTTGTGCAGCCTGCAAACAGCTCCCCTCCAGGCCTCAGCTCTCCCTTGTGCAGCCTGCACACAGCTCCCCTCCAGGCCTCGGCTCTCCCTTGTGCAGCCTGCACACAGCTACCCTCCAGGCCTCGGCTCTCCCTTGTGCAGCCTGCACACAGCTCCCCTCCAGGCCTCAGCTCTCCCTTGTGCAGCCTGCACACAGCTCCCCTCCAGGCCTCGGCTCTCCCTTGTGCAGCCTGCACACAGCTCCCCTCCAGGCCTCTGCTCTGTGAGTATGCACACAGCTCCCCTCCAGGCCTCGGCTCTACCTTGTGCAGCCTGCAAACAGCTCCCCTCCAGGCCTCAGCTCTCCCTTGTGCAGCCTGCACACAGCTCCCCTTCAGACTTCGGCTCTCCCTTGTGCAGCCTGCACACAGCTCCCCTCCAGACCTCGGCTCTACCTTGTGCAGCCTGCACACAGCTCCCCTCCAGGCCTCGGCTCTCCCTTGTGCAGCCTGCACACAGCTCCCCTCCAGGCCTCGGCTCTACCTTGTGCAGCCTGCACACAGCTCCCCTCCAGGCCTCTGCTCTGTGAGTATGCACACAGCTCCCCTCCAGGCCTCGGCTCTACCTTGTGCAGCCTGCACACAGCTCCCCTCCAGGCCTCAGCTCTCCCTTGTGCAGCCTGCACACAGCTCCCCTCCAGGCCTCAGCTCTCCCTTGTGCAGCCTGCACACAGCTCCCCTCCAGGCCTCAGCTCTCCCTTGTGCAGCCTGCACACAGCTCCCCTCCAGACCTCGGCTATCCCTTGTGCAGCCTGCACACAGCTCCCCTCCAGGCCTCAGCTCTGTGAGTATGCACACAGCTCCCCTCCAGGCCTCTGCTCTGTGAGTATGCACACAGCTCCCATATTATGGATGCAGGCTGTAGGCTCCACCTGCCTCAGACCTCAGTTGTGCCGCCTGCAGGCATAACCGAACCTGTGTGCAGCCAGCAGACATACGCCCCCCCCCCCCCCCCCACCCCAAGCCCCACTGTTTGCAAGATTGCACACGAATTGGCCGAGTGCCCCCCAGGCCTCTTGCGTCCAGCCGACACCATCTCCCCGACAAGAGGTTTCTTTTCCTCAACACGAGGCTCCAGGCCGGGGCCTTAGTGCAGCTCGCACAGGGCGGCCTCCAGCTGTCACCCGCCTCGGCCCTCAGCGCTGCCTGCCCTCAGCTGGCTTCTGGCCGCTTCCCAGCCGGGGTCTGCTGGCCTCTTTGTCACCGAGAGGTCCTCTGCGTGGCCCTGATTAGCTTGGAATGTGCCCCGCCACGCCCCCGCGCCCCAGGCCTCCCACCCCCTGAGCAATTATTAATAGGAGCACAAAGCCGGCCCCGGTGCAAGGCCCCTGGTGCACATTCACACGTGTCACACTAAATCACCAGCAGCCATTACGGTTTATGGGCAGCGGGTCCTTGGGGCTTCGAGAGGAAGCAGTGTGTGAGGCTGGGTGGGGGTGGGGCTGCCTAGACCGGTGGCTCCGGTGCTGAGTGTGTGTACCCCCATCTCACTGGCTTCCACCAGCAGGTACAGGGCACCGAATCCCCTCACCCCCCAGCCATAACCGAGGCTTTCAGAATGGGAAATGAAAAGCTGAAGTCGGACCCGTGCTATGGCATGTTTTCGGGGTCCATTCACAGCCCCCTAGTTACCGCTAAACACAGGCCGCCAGCCAGGAGAGGCACACGATCACACTGCGGCACGTTGCTGCGCTGGGATCTCGAGATCAATGCTGCTGGGATTTGAGACATATTTACAACAAGGGGTGGTGAGGGACAGAGTCTCTGAATTAAACAGAATACTCTCACCCAGTCAAGAGATCAGGGCTAGATCCAACACCGTTTTTTAGCTCACTGCACCATCCCAGTTTCAGAACCTGACTGTATGCAAATTAGTCTGTTCCTGTCCCAGTGCATGATGGGAACAGGGCAAACCAAACTACAAAAGCCAATTCTTACACTGGGAAGGAAACAAGCTACCGGGGACCGGTTTCTGGCATTTCAGCCTCTTCGGCCCGGCTTGCTTGAATCCTGATGGTGCAATGAGCAAGGGACTCACATCTGAGTATACCCTTCCACGCTTAGGGTGGACAAAAATATTTACAACAAGGGGTGGTGAGGGACAGAGTCTCTGAATTAAACAGAATACTCTCACCCAGTCAAGAGATCAGGGCTAGATCCAACACCGTTTTTTAGCTCACTGCACCATCCCAGTTTCAGAACCTGACTGTATGCAAATTAGTCTGTTCCTGTCCCAGTGCATGATGGGAACAGGGCAAACCAAACTACAAAAGCCAATTCTTACACTGGGAAGGAAACAAGCTACCAGGGACCGGTTTCTGGCATTTCAGCCTCTTCGGCCCGGCTTGCTTGAATCCTGATGGTGCAATGAGCAAGGGACTCACATCTGAGTATACCCTTCCACGCTTAGGGTGGACAAAAATACTTACAACAAGGGGTGGTGAGGGACAGAGTCTCTGAATTAAACAGAATACTCTCACCCAGTCAAGAGATCAGGGCTAGATCCAACACCGTTTTTTAGCTCACTGCACCATCCCAGTTTCAGAACCTGACTGTATGCAAATTAGTCTGTTCCTGTCCCAGTGCATGATGGGAACAGGGCAAACCAAACTACAAAAGCCAATTCTTACACTGGGCCAGGGACAGACTGATTTGCATATAGCCAGGTTCTGAGCTGGGATGGGGCAGTGAGATAAATAACGGTGATGGATCAAGCCCTGATCTTTGGACTGGGTAAGAGTGGTCTGCTCAATTCAGACACTCTGTTCATCACCACCCCCTTTTGTAAATCGATTTTGGCCACTATAGGTGTGGCAGGGTATACTCAGACATGAGTCCCTTTCTCACTGCTCCATCAGGATTCAAGCAAGCCGGGCCGAAGAGGCTGAAATGCCAGAAACCGGTCCCCGGTAGCTTGTCTCCTTTCTGGTAAAGAATTGGCTTGGTAGTTTAGTCTGCCCTGTTCCCATGATGCACTGGGCCAGGGACAGACTGATTTGCATATAGCCAGGTTCTGAGCTGGGATGGGGCAGTGAGATAAATAACGGTGATGGATCAAGCCCTGATCTTTGGACTGGGTAAGAGTGGTCTGCTCAATTCAGACACTCTGTTCATCACCACCCCCTTTTGTAAATCGATTTTGGCCACTATAGGTGTGGCAGGGTATACTCAGACATGAGTCCCTTTCTCACTGCTCCATCAGGATTCAAGCAAGCCGGGCCGAAGAGGCTGAAATGCCAGAAACCGGTCCCCGGTAGCTTGTCTCCTTTCTGGTAAAGAATTGGCTTGGTAGTTTAGTCTGCCCTGTTCCCATGATGCACTGGGCCAGGGACAGACTGATTTGCATATAGCCAGGTTCTGAGCTGGGATGGGGCAGTGAGATAAATAACGGTGATGGATCAAGCCCTGATCTTTGGACTGGGTAAGAGTGGTCTGCTCAATTCAGACACTCTGTTCATCACCACCCCCTTTTGTAAATGGGATTTGAGACATGGCGCGCTATTTTCTTGTGCTCTTTCCCCACTCTGGGTGAAAGGGCGCCCCCTGTCTATGTGTGCAGGATAGTCCCATAGAGGGCGCCATAGCTGCGTGTTTGTTTCCTCGACTGTTTGTCACGGGAGACACCTCCTGAAGTCGTAAGTTTTCTTCACGTTATATTCAAAAATATAATATTTTCGTTTGTTTCTGATGTAGGTGTGGATTGGGCATGTAGGGAGTTTTTAAAGTGCTTCAAAATTCTCGACATTTGAGCACTTTTCAATTAAATCTGGCTGGCGAGAATGGGCGGCAAATCTTTTTCATATCTCGGACCTTCTCTTTGGAACATTCTTCCATTGACCCTTAGGCAGGAAACCAATCACTTGAAATTCAGGAAGGCCTTAAAAACCTGGCTGTTCAACATCTAAAACCTGAATCTCTCAATGCACTGGATCATCAGCGCCGGGAAACCCTTTGTTGGGTAGCTGTAGCGCTATAAAAGTGAAATAAATAAATAAATAAATAAAATTGGAATTATGCATTTTTAAAAACCGAATAAACTTGATTGAATCCGAATCATTAATCGTCGGGCAGAGGAGTTGGCCTAACTTTTTTGTCTGTGATTGTCTGTTGCCCATTGAGTCTTCCGTGGGGCTCTCATTCAAAGCCCACGCGCAGTTTCATGCGTAGGGTCCTGTGGGAGCCTGTGTTTTGCCTATAGTTTGAGTAGGGTCCTGCGGGAACCTGTGTTTTGCCTATAGTTTGAGTAGGGTCCCGTGGGAGCCGGTGTTTTGCCTATAGTTCGAGTAGGGTTCTGTGGGAGCCTGTGGTTTGCCTATAGTTCGAGTAGGGTCCTGTGGGAGCCTGTGTTTTGCCTATAGTTTGAGTAGGGTCCTGCGGGAACCTGTGTTTTGCCTATAGTTTGAGTAGGGTCCCGTGGGAGCCGGTGTTTTGCCTATAGTTCGAGTAGGGTCCTGTGGAAGCCTGTGTTTTGCCTGTAGTTTGAGTAGGGTCCTGCGGGAGCCTGTGTTTTCCCTGCGGTTTCTAACGTGTGCGCTTGTCTCCCCCCAGTGGCCTGACGACGAACGGCAGCGCAGTGGGCTGGAACGAGAGCCAGCACTGCCGCCTGCTGGACGGGCTGCTCCCGGACCAGTACCAGCTGTGCAAGCGGAACCTGGAGGTGATGCCCACCATCGTGCACGCCGCCGCCCAGACCAAGCTGGCCTGCCAGGGGGCCTTCTCCGACATGCGCTGGAACTGCTCGTCCATCGAGCTCGCCCCCGACTACGCCCCGGACCTCATGAAAGGTAGGTGGCCTTTGACCCTTGCTGGCCCAGTGCTTAATTTGTACAAAAAAAATAAGTGCCAGTGCTCTCAGCAGGAGGCCACTGCAGCTTGCATCAGACAATGGCCCTGCCAGGTCTGCCAATGACAGTACCAACACAGCTCCTATCCATCACACTCCTACAGGAGTGACACTTTCAGGCCCTTAAAGCTATAAGAATGGTTTGAGCGGCAGATGTGCTTAATTTGAGCCAGGGCTTCCCAGTGCACAGCACCAGCACTTAATTGGTTTCCGGTGCTCGGCACCTAATTGTCAACCTCATACATAGAACAGTCTACCACATGGTGGCGCTGCTAATCTAATTTAGAGTTGAGCAGAACAACGGTTGTTTAGGAATGCAATATACATTAAAATTGCTAATACCTGCCTCCCAGCCACCCCTTTAGCTTTGGTTATCTGGAATAATCTGACGTGTCGCATTTACATGTGAGAGACAGAGTTAGTAGTTGTTTTGGCAGCGATGACATGGGCGATGGCTGGTGCCAGCTGCAGTGGTAAGCCCTGCAGTTTACAGTAATTTTTAATGTTTATTGAGAATTAATAATTAAGCGTTATTGTGCCATCTCTAAATTAGATAGACAGTGCCACCTTGTGGCAGACTGTCACAAGCGCTGGTGTTGACAATTACATGTTGGTGCCCAGCACAGGAAACCACAGGCTCAAATTAAGCACTGCCCTGTCTACCTCCTGTTATCACAGCTTTCAATTCACATACATGCTTGTTAATACAATATTACAGGGTGTGATACATGCACATTACAACACTTTACAAAACGGATTTACAAAAACCTAAAATA
The DNA here is from genome assembly GCF_964263255.1 of Lissotriton vulgaris. Taxonomy (NCBI): domain Eukaryota; kingdom Metazoa; phylum Chordata; class Amphibia; order Caudata; family Salamandridae; genus Lissotriton; species Lissotriton vulgaris. Next base: position 65,872,777 of record NC_141691.1, on the reverse strand, counting down.
TAATAAATTATTCACAGAACCTATATTATCACCTTATTTACAGTAACTTTAACCAGTCACTTCTGCTGCAGGTAAGAGTGGTGAGGCCGGCGGGTGGGTGGGGGGATTTCGAGAGGCAACCATAAGGGAAAATTAAATAAATCATTAATTTTCCCTCGTGGTCATCTCTCAAATCCCCCCAGCTGGCCTCACCGCTCTACCCTGCAGCGGGCCCGGCTGACTTTAATGTAAAATAACTACATAAAATTACTAAATCTCTACACTTTGAACTACCAATTACTATACAATTTTAAAAATACTAACATGCATTTTTTTTTTCTCTTCCTAGGGACTAGGGAAGCTGCTTTTGTGTATGCGCTAGCCTCTGCAGCGGTTTCACACTCCATCTCACGTGCTTGTGCAGCCGGGGAGCTGCCCACATGCTCATGCGGATCTGTGCCCGCGGAAGTACCAGGGCCCAACTTCAGGTGGGGCGGCTGCGGGGACAACCTGCGCTATGGCCTGCAGCTGGGGGCCGCCTTCGCAGACGCGCCCATGAAGTTCACTAAATCCGGGTCCCAAGCCACCAAGCTGATGAACCTTCATAACAATGCGGTGGGCAGACAGGTGAGCGCAACATCACCACATATGTGGACTTTTCCTATGTGCCTTGGTGTGTGGTGGGCGGGCGGCATGCAGGAGAAGGTCTGTTGTTTGGACTGAGTGGAGAAATGTGTAGGTGAGATAGTAGGATGTGGTGGCAGTGGTGTTGTTGGTGGTGGCGGTATGTTTGTGTGTGCTTGTCTGGGGCAACCATTGGTGGATGTGGTGTGTGTAGCAGTAAGATACTGTATTGGGAAGTTTGTGGTGGGGAAGAGGATGTTTAAGGTGCCACCTGAGAAGGTCCTCTCTGGTGGGGAGGATATGTGACGCTACAACGCATGCCATTACATCGCATGCCCTTGCAACGCCAAACTTTACCCCGACTTTCTGTCGGGGAGTGCTGGAAGGTGAACTAAATTAATTTTTCATTCCATCTCCAGTGTGTGCAAGACTAGGTGTTGGATTTAAATCCAACACCTTCTACCCACTGCTACAAGTCCTTTTTTGTTGCAACGGCATGCAATGTTACTGCATGCTTTGTAACGGTTGCAGTGTAAATGCTGCTTCCTGGTGGGGAAGGTGTCCATAGACCACAAGTTAGAGGAGGGTCTTCCTCTTGCTTGCACCATCTCCTCTCGTATATTTCTTGCAGTTCACCGGGGGTCTGGTCTTTCGGACTGTAGTTTTCCATGTTCCACCCCGGCTTAGAGCCAGGGGCACATCAGTGGTACCCAACAATATACAGATGATGTTGAGTGAAGGATGCCCACCTTGAGATATGAAGTCCTCACAGACATCTTTCCTTCTCTCTCAGGTCCTGATCGACTCTCTGGAGACCAAATGCAAGTGCCATGGTGTGTCGGGGTCCTGCTCCGTCAAGACTTGCTGGAAAGGACTGCATGACCTCCGAGACATCGCTGTAGACCTCAAGTCTAAATACCTTGGTGCCACCAAGGTCATTCACCGCCACATGGGCATTCGCAGGCAGCTGGTGCCCAAGGAGCTGGACATCCGGCCCGTGAGGGACGCGGAGCTTGTCTACATGGTCAGCTCCCCCGACTACTGCAACAAGAACCCCAAAGTGGGGTCCTACGGGACGCAGGACAGGTAAGGACACCAAGGGCCAGTCTTCTGCTGTGTGTACCGCGTAGACCATGAGCTCTCTTCTATCGTGGTATTATTTAATGGCAAATGTAAGTGTGGGCGGTCGCTATCGCTCAGGGACTTTTGGGAGGAGCTTTGAACCTCCAGACGCAAAACATTATATTCACACCATAATCCTTAGCCAGGGCCACTGGATTTATGCCATTGTGCAGCTGCATAGATTTTCGCATAGTTGTAGATTTGCCACATAAACCATCATCTGCATAATCTGCAGATTTTAATCTCCCAACATTTTTGGGGCATACGTATTGCGCCACTGTAAGGTTACTTTTTTCGACGTTGTTGTGGTGCAGTGCCCTGCACCATATTTACAAACTGCTGTTAAGCCACTTTTTGTGGCTTAACGTCGCTTTATAGATATGGTACCCTTTCACACGGGTATTTGCATGAAAGGGGGTGCAATTGGTGTTGCTGTGGGCATTCCACTGGAACACCCATTGTTTTTTGATGCTACCCCGGGCTTACAAGGATGTAAAATTTGTGGCGCCGCCCAAAATTAACCCCATTTAAAAGCAGACATTAGATTGGTGCAACGAGGAGAAATACTTTAATTTCTCGTTTTAGGACTCGCCTAGTGAACGCAGCGCATGCGATGCTTCGCCTTGTTCTACGTGTGCTGCATTCTGCAGCTCACATGAAGTAGCAAATCGCCATTATTGATTGTTTATGTGCAGGAAGGACCACCTTCCTGCACATAAACAATCATCGCTGCAACGCAGGCACCCTCGCTTTATGGAATATGGCTGTCTGTATTGGCACTAGGCAACTATTTTAAGTGCCAGTGCAAGGGAAAACACGGGTGTGTCGTATTCTTGTAAATACGGGGCATTATTGTATTTTTTAAATGACGCAGCGTGGTGTAGCAAAATTTACCGCTGTGCCACTTTGCTCCATTTTCTTGTACATGTGCCCCTATGTATTTGAGCTCAAACGGTTCAAAAGTTAGTAAAAATGCAACAACACGTGTCACCGCCCAGTGGAAGGTCCTTTGTAAAGGTTAACTGGTCATCTTTCTTTAGTTTATTGTTATATTTGTGCGTTGAACTTGTGCTAATGAGATTCAACCTATGCCCAGACAGTGTTAATAAATGTCAAAATAATGAAGTAATACTATCACAAAATGTGCCGCATAATGTGCTTTTTCTTGCCACTTAATTTACTCAACCCTGCAGCATAATCGGACCCTCCCCTGCCACATAATTCCAGTAGCCCTGTCTATAGCCTTCAGGAAACTAGTGCATTAGGGCCACCTAGTGGTCAGAGTGTGGTATTTGCTAACCCTCCGCACATCTCTGGGCTCGATTCACAGAACTAACTTAAGACAAAATCCTAAATTTACTACTATTTTGGTATTTCCAGAAGGCACTTACTCATTTTGGAATGCACAGAAGGAACTTACTAATTTCGGTATTCACAGAAGTTAGAGGAGTCATAACTTTACTACTCCTAAACTGAGAAAAATCCTAACTTTAAGACTTTCGGTATTCACAGAAGGCATTTAGGAGTCCTAAAGTTAGGAGTCCAAACTTCTGTGAATACCGAAATGAGTAAGTGCCTTCGGTGAATACCGAAATGAGTAAGTGTCTTCTGTGAATACCAAAATGGTAGTAAGTTTAGGATTTTGTCTTAAGTTAGTTCTGTGAATTGGGCCCTGCCTGCGCTCACTCTCTGGCAGTGAAGGGAGCTTAAACGAAGCAGTCCCTCTGAGACCCCCAACTAACCGTGCCCTGTCTCTTCCTTCCCCCCCCAGGCTCTGCAACAAGACGTCTGTTGGAAGCGACAGCTGCCACCTGATGTGCTGCGGACGAGGCTACAATGTCTTCGCGGAGACCGTGGTGGAACGCTGCCATTGCAAGTACCACTGGTGCTGCTACGTCACGTGCAAGAAGTGTGAGCGGACCGTGGAGCGCTACGTGTGCAAGTGAGCGCTCTGCAGGCTGCGTGGGGGGCAGCCCCCCTCCAACTGCTCCAGTTAGGGACGCACAGCCATCCTGGGACCCACAGACACGACGACCATCCCTGTTCACACACTGAACCGATCCTAGCTGCAGGCCGCCCTGGTCGGACGTGCTGCTGTGCACAGGGGCGGGGGCGAAATTGGCGGGGAAATCACATTCAACCCCTTTCGCGTAATCGTCCACCCCCATATTTGGACAATGGACAATGCTATGACCTCTTGGACAACGTCATGTGTTCTCTCTCCCGTTTGGACGAATCGTTTATCAGTACAAGCGTTTGACACCCCTGGAGGACCAGGGAATGGTGCGGTCCAGTGTCTATTGACTGCCAGGCTGGGATTGATGGATGGGCACATGAGGGCGTGGGCAGAGAAAGTGGCCTGCTGGAGGCCTGAATAGAAACAAAAGACCCCGGGTGGGGAGGGGTGGCATGCCGGCCTGCACCCAGCATGGGGAATGGATGCCGCCTCCTCACACCCTGCCAAGAGCCCCAACCCGCTCTGGGGGCAGTGCCCGACTGCCCCTCACGCGCAGGGACCCTGAGCAGGGGCAATTCCCAGATGATTCATTTAAAACGAGAGATGAATGTTATTTATAGACCCCGGGTGCCCGTGGGGCACCAGTGGCTGCAGGCAGAGGGCACAGGCCCCCAGCAGCGCCTTGAGTGACCCCCGGCAGCACTCGGGGCGCACTGAGGCCTCAGCTGCTTGTGGGCTTGATTACAGCGCCACCTCGCGTCAGCACGGGGGCTGCGCACCTGCTGTAAATAGACCAACCCGACTTTATCTTCTGTACTTTGGGGCGTGGCTCCCGGATAAAAAAAGACACTTTGATCGACATTCGTAAATATATTTTTTATTCACTGTACAATGTTTTTTCGATGCATTAATTTATTTTTGTAATAAATATATTTCACCTGTTGATGCCTTGAATTTGTTCGTTGGTCATGACCTGCTCACTGCACCTCACTCCGGGGGCAGGTGTGGTTCCGGGGCAGGAGAGCCGCATCGGAGGTGTGCCGGGCACCCAGGTTTTAGGGGTACACTCTCATTTCAGGGGCGCTGCTGCATTAACAGAGCTCATGGTATGCAGGTCCGGTGCTTGAAGAGAGAGAAGAGGGCACCGGAGACTTGGGGTTGGGTGGGAGTGGGGGGGGGGGGGAGTGTTTCCTGGCAAGTTCACTAAATCTCACAGGCCCTCAGCATCTTTACACTCTTATTTTGGGACCCCGTCTCTCGCTCACCCCTCTCACTTCTCTCGCTCGCCCCCTTCTCTCACTCGGTCGCCCTCCCCATCTCTCTTTGTCTTTTCCTTGCACTCTTTCTCTCGTATGTTCCCCTCTCTCATGTTCTCCATCTCTTATATTGCAGAGTATTTTCCTCCCCCCTCTATCTCTCTTGCCTCTTTCTTGCTGTCTCTTTCTCTCCTCTCTCTTTTCTTCCTCCCTTTGCCTCTTTCTCCGTCTCCCTGTTACCCACTCCTCCTTTCTTGGCCTGCCCTCTCTTCTTTTTCTGATTTCCATTCAGTTTAATTAAACTTTTTTTGGGCCGGCCCTGTTGTCTTACATTCCTCACCCAAGCGCTGTAGATTCGCCGTAGTACGACATAGTGCCCCTTCTAAGCCTAGCTATTAATAGTGTAGTGGCACCGGGGTCTAGTAGGTAGAGAGGACCCCTGCACCCCAATGATAGCTAGTCTTTCCCGCCCAAGACCTAACACTCTGGATTTGTATAGCGGCGAATCAGCCGTAAGGGTCTCTAGGAACTGTTTGTAGGCACGGGGAGATTAAGGGGCAGATTTACAAGCCTCTTGTGCCCCTTTTACGCCGACATTGCATCACTTTTGTGACGCAGCGGCGGCGCAAAAGATGTGCCATGGTGCTGGGTACTTACAACGTGACGCATCTAGGAGATGCGTCACTTTGTAAAGGAGGCCACTGTTAGGAGGCGTTCCTGCGCGGGGGGGGGCATTCCGGCGCAGGAATGCCTCCTAAAAGTGGCTGAGTGAAATCTACAAGATTTCACCCCAGTCACATTGGGGCCCATGCTGCGTCAAAACCCTGCGCCTGCTTGAAGCAGGCATAAGGATTGACGCAGCATTAACAAGATAGGGTCCCCCAGAGCCTTACTGGAGCTGCGTCGCGCTTGCGACGCAACTCCAGCAATGCGGCGCCTTTACGGCACAGATGCGTCACGCATCTGTGCCGTTTTTACCCATTGGTGCGGCGCATTGTAAATGCGGCGCATCAATGGTGGCGGAGTCATGGCGCACAATAAGTGGCGAAGCCCTGCTGATATACAGGGATGCGCCACTTATTGTAATTTTCCCAGAATCACAGGATGTTGAGCTGAAGCCGAGACAGGAACCTGGGGGCATATTACCAAGCAATAGCGATAATTATCGCTATTGCTTGGTTAGAGACAAATATTTACCGCTGAGCTGCGGCGATTTTTACCGCAACCAAGGTTTATCGCAAATGCGATAAAAATCGCCGCAATGCATGAATATCGCTGTAAAGTCAGCGATATTCAATCAATCAATCAATCAGTGACACTTATATAGCGCGCTACCTACCCGTAGGGTCTCAAGGCGCTGGGGGGGGGGGGGTGCCGCTACTGCTCGAACAGCCAGGTCTTCAGCTTCCTCCTGAAGGAGAGGTGGTGCTGGGTCAGGCGCAGGTCGGTCGGGAGGGAGTTCCAGGTCTTGGCGGCCAGGTAGGAGAAGGACCTTCCTCCTGTAGTTGCTCTTCGGATGCGGGGGACGGCGGCGAGGGCGTGGTTGGCAGATCGGAGGTGGCGTTTGGGAGCGTAGAAGTTGATCCGGCTGTTGAGGTAGCTCGGGCCTTGGTCGTGTAGGGCTTTGTGTGCGTGGGTGAGGAGGCGGAAGGTGATTCTTTTGTTGACGGGGAGCCAGTGGAGGTCTCTCAGATGTCCGGTGATGTGGCTGGTTCGTGGGATGTCGAGGATGAGTCTGGCTGAGGCGTTCTGGATCCGCTGGAGTCTCTTTTGGAGCTTGGCGGTGGTACCGGCGTAGAGGGCGTTGCCGTAGTCCAGTCGGCTGGTGACGAGGGCCTGGGTGACCGTCTTCCTGGTCTCGGTGGGGATCCATCAGAAGATCTTCCGTAGCATGCGTAGGATGTTGAAGCACGCCGAGGAGACGTTGTTGACTTGCCTGGTCATGGAGAGGGAGGAGTCCAGGATGAAGCCCAGGTTGCGTGCATGGTCTGTCGGTTTGGGTGCGGTGCCCAGGGCGGGAGGCCACCAGGAGTCGTCCCAGGCGGAGGGTGAGGAGCCCAGGATGAGGACCTCCGTCATGTCAGAGTTCAATTTCAGGCGGCTGGTCGTCATCCATTCGGCTACCTCTTTCATCCCTTCGTGCAGGTTGGCTCTGGCGGAGGTGGGGTCGTTGGTCAGGGAGAGGATCAGCTGGGTGTCGTCGGCGTAGGAGATTATGCTGAGGTTGTGTTTGCGTACGATGGCCGCGAGGGGGCTCATGTAGACGTTGAAGAGGGTGGGGCTCAGCGATGAACCTTGAGGGACGCCGCAGATGACTTCGGAGGCCTCTGACTTGTACGGTGGTAGGCGGACTCTCTGTGTTCTTCCGTCGAGGAAGGAGATGATCCATTCCAGCGCCTTGTCCTGGATCCCGATGTTGCTGAGGCGCTGAACTAGGGTGCGGTGGCAGACCGTGTCGAATGCCGCGGAGAGGTCTAGGAGGATGAGGGCCGCTGTTTCTCCATTGTCCATCAGGGCTCGGATGTCATCGGTGGCGGCGATGAGGGCGGTCTCGGTGCTGTGATTGGCTCGGAAGCCGGACTGTGAGGGGTCGAGGGATCCGTTCGTCTCTAGGAAGGCGGCCATCTGCTTGTTGACGGTCTTCTCGATGACTTTGGCTGGAAACGGGAGGAGCGAGATGGGGCGGTAGTTTTTGAGTTCGGTGGGGTCCGCTGTTGGTTTCTTGAGTAGAGCGCTGAGTTCGGCGTGTTTCCAGCTCTCAGGGAAGGTGGCGGTGTCGAAGGATGTGTTGATGATGTCTCGCAGGTGGGGTGCGATGACAGCGTCGGCCTTGTTGAAGACGTGGTGAGGGCAGGGGTCGGTCGGTGATCCGGAGTGGATGGAGTTCATCGTGCGGATGGTGTCTTCGGTGCTGATCGGGGTCCAGGCGTGGAGGGTGGTGGTGGGGGGTGGTTGTTCGGTCATGGTGTGCGTTGGTTGGTTGGTGAAGCTGTTGTGTATGTCCGCGATCTTGTTGTGGAAGTATGAAGCGAGGGAGTTGCAGAGGTCTTGCGATGGGGTGATGTCGTTGTTTCCCGCGCTGGGGTTGGGTCATGCATTACCGAGCTAATGCTCTTAGCCATGTTATCCACCTCCCATTGGATAACATGGCTACGAACTGCTCAGGGCAGGTGTTAGCTTTTGGAGATAATCGTGCTTAGCTTGGTAATAGGAGATAGAGATGTTAGCGACTGTTTCCAGTCGCTAACATCTTCGCACGCCCACTTTGCATATCATTAGTGATAAATATCACTGACATGCAAAGCGGGGCCACATACACGCACCGCCCCATGCAGCCCCCACTCCCTGTATCAACAAGTGGTCGAAGGGATACAAAATGTGTGGGACCTGTGTTCCTGAGCACACATGGGGGAGGGGCCAATGAGTGTGGGGGCGGGGTCAGCGAGTGTGGGGGGAGAGTAAGAAGCATAACTAAAAATAAAATATACTCTATAAAGATATTGATAGGGTTTCACCTAGAAATAACTGCACGCAGAATATTAAAGCCCCCAGCACTAATGGAAAACAGCTGCAAGTTGAACTAACCTTCGCAGTGCCCACCCACTGCTGTCCTTTTACTCCGAAGCAACTCAAGGTTTTCATAAAAGAGCAGAAACCGTTATTCAACAAAAAGTATGGGAACGGTTTTGATAAAAGTAAAAAAGCCTGGGAACGTTGTTCCTGATAGATCCCGCACACTTCGACCTCTGGTCTCAGCCTTTCTCCAGTGCATTAAACGCTGTGCATCCAGACAGTGTCCTGTCTCTGCTTGTCTCCATTGATTCACCTATCACGGCTCTTTGCAGCCTCCTCTTCCTGTTTCAACTCATCCTGTTTCAACTCATCCTGTTTCAACTCATCCCCTGTCAATTCAGCTCTGGCCTGACGGCTCCGTCCAGCGCCCCCCCCCCCCCCCACACACACACACCTCAGTTCCTTCCCGGTGTATTTAACTCCCACTGCTCTGATTTGCTGCCACCCCACAGCCCCCACCTCCACCCTTCTGCACTGTAAAGACCATTTTATTGCATAGTCAATAAATTCGTTATCATAATGCACATGGCAATATAAGTAATTACCAGACATTTAAACAGATTTAATACATTATGGTATTAAAAAGCACAAACAGAAGTGCAAATCAACAACACATGTGACCCATGCAGAGTGTAGGTTGACTCTTGAGTGTATGTAGAGTGGACTCTTTAGTTGCTGATCTGCACCCTGGTGCTTTTACTACATGTTTACAATGCCCAGTCATGATTTCTACCAGATCCTGCAAGCTCTTGTAGATCAGATCTCTTATTATCCTTGTTCCAGGATTGCAAAATACTGAAGAGACGATTACAAATCTCACATGGGCACCCTGGCCAGCAGGGCCTTGAAGCGATGCCAGCCTGGCTGTTCAACTGGGCCCTCCATCAGCAGCGGGCGGCTCAGCACCTGGACAGTGCCAGGGCCCACCTCAGGAGGTCACTGCAGCCCGCACCACCCATTGCCCCGGCCTGAGCTGCCAATGACAGCACCAACACAACTTCTAACCATCACACTCCGACAAGTGTGACAATTCACACTATTTCAAGCCACCAAATCTGTAAGAGCGGCTTGGGTGGCAGGTAATAGTCCTTTTTAATGCATATTGAATTAATAAACTATTTGTTCTGCTCATCTCTAAATTACACAAACTGCGCCACCATGTGGCAGACTGTCATAGGTGCCGGTGTTGACAATTAAGTGGCAGAGCTGAGCACTGGAAGCCACAGGCTGAAATTAAGCACTGCATACCCTCGCGGGTGATTAGTCGCTCTTAATAAATCCTGATTTATTGATTCATAAGTAAAGAAGACTTGACTCATCACACAAGGACAAGTCCAGGACCTACTTATATCAAAGACGGACCGAGATCTCTACACATGCAAGATTAACATGATGCCTACCCCAAAATTTAAAAGTCAGGATACCAGATACACTCAGTCAGGAACACGGGGCAGGAGAGCGGTCATTCCAGTCTCCGATTATCTTCTTCCTTTCTCATGATCTCAGCCGTAGGACCCCTGCCTTAGTATGGGTGCAAATGTGCGCCTCGTCTTTATGCACTGAGCACCACCCCCCTATTCCAAGGGACAGTGATGCACAGATTTTTACATTTTCACAGATTTTCTTTAACGCCTTTCGTCTTTCACTTTGACGTCCCTTCCAATTAAAATTGGACCGGTCTGTTTCAAGGGCGTTCGTATGAATACAGCAGCAGGGGCAGTGGCACCGGGCCCTGGGGCTGTGAGGGGCCCCGCATCTCAGTTAAGGCTGCACTCTGTGACCCAACGAGAGGTGGGGAAGCTCATTTTCCTTTCTTGCACCATCACCCACTGCACCCCTGCAACACTTCTGGTCAGTTACAGCTCACAACATCCTCCTGTCTCCCTGCATCTCAATCTGATGGTCCTGTGGTGTCCTGCAGTCCAGCAGGGGTTGGCATCACTGTGGTCAAGCAGTGTCGTAGAGTCTCAAAATATGAAGTAATCTTAGCGACATAGTAATTACTATGGTTCTCATGTCCGGCTGTATTTTTTTTGCTCACTGTAGCCTATAAATATTGTTAATAAAATGCTGAAAGGCGGCAGGGGCATTACATAACTCAAATGGCTTTCGAAATACTCATAAAGGCCACAGTGAGTGTTAAATGGTGTCTTCCACTCATTCCCCCTCACAAATTCCAACAATACGGTGTACTCTTTTTAGATCCTGTTTGGAAAAGACCGCAGCTTCTGCTATGTGAACAACAGACATGAGGGAGCGGAGAGCGATTTCTGTTTGTCATAAAATGTAATCCCCAGTAGCCCACACTTTGTGGCTGTTCCTCATTCGGTTTAGCAATGTAACATTTCGAGTGCCTGCCGGCAAAGTGGAGCGTTTAATAAGCTCCTTGTGTAGGTTTCCTTGTAAGCAGGGCACGATTCGGGGGGGGGGGGGGCTGCGGGTACACGCGGGTGGATAGCGTCCACCCACTTTTTTCACAGGGTGAACGCCGTCCACCCTGCCAAGAAGTTGGGCCCCACTGAATAATGTGCTGAATTCGTCCCGGTGTAATTTCCAAACACAAGACACTTTCAGCAGCGCCTGCACGTTGTCTGCTTTCCATCTGCAACAAGCAACACCTTGCAGGCGGGGACGGGGCTTTCTTATTTAAGACTCCTGCTAGACCCATAACAAAGGCCGAATTTGAGGGGTCATCAGGCCTCCCTTTATTCCAGTCTCTAGTCTGGGAGCAGTCAGGAGCCTCACACCTGATGCATATGAAATGTAGGGGAAACAAAGGCTCACACCTTGTTAGCACTTCACACATACTTAAGAGAGGCAGATTTTCACTTGGTTCAGGCTCTTTTTAGGAGATAGGCGTGCACTGTAAGAATGTCAGATGTGTTGGTCTCTTTAAATACCACTATTTTTCTTGTATGGTGCTACTCATCCCAGAGCAGAGTGTCAGAGCGCTTCACATCACACCTACATATTAAAGTCGTGGCTTGTGATGCCGCATGTAATGTCACACGTTGTGATGTCACGCGCTGTGATGTCACTTGCATACTGCCTGACTAGGTTAGTTCCCCCACTTCTTTTTTTAGGACTTGTGCCCTGCTTGTAAGTGTTGGTGCAGCGGGTTTATGGTTCCATGAGGGATCTGAGCCCAGGTCTGAGGTCAATAGTACAGTCATATCGGCGATGCGGACGGAAGGGATCAGCCCTATTTCGACTCTGAATAGGCTTCAGGAATCTTCTCTTCTTCTGATTCTTCCACCTCTGGAATGGGATTTTGGGTCGAACATTGTGCATTTAGCCAGTTGAGATTCTGCAAGGAATAAACAGTAGCACACTATAATCCATGGGATTCTGTAATTCCTGTATAAACAGCAATCATTAATTTCTTTATAATTGGCGACTTGTGACGCACTAAGTCGCCGATTATAAAGAAAGGACGTCAGACCTCGACTATTGTAAGTTATTACAGTCGAGTTCTGACGTCACAAAGCCTGCTGCCACAGCCAGCAGCCCAGGTGAGAGGCAGGCCAGGTCACGGCGCATAATTAAAGCACCTGTTTAAAGCAATGGAAATGGAACATTGCTCTTATTTCTTCTGCTCTATTTTAATAGCTTTCAGTGACAAGCAGAGAGAAAATGTTTATTTTTTGCACCCCTTAGATAGAGACAAGCTAGAGTCTTTCTGCATGTTTCTACAGGTTCCAAGCTACTGCAGCTTTTCTTTTTAAACTGACTTGTAATATCTGTTTGCAACAGATATCTCAAAGGATTTTGATGTGTTTAATTTTGCACCAGAGGTTTTATTTTTATTCGTCATATTTCCAACATCCTTGCTCTTTCGCATGAAACAGCCCTATCCACCAAGGTTTTAAGTGGTTTGTGGGAAAGGTGATGGTGTGACGATGTATTATGTAGGATTGTAGTGTAGTTCCTATATTCCCAATAGGCTCTGCGCATTGGAATAACAAAAATAGCAGTTTAGACGTAGGACTGAGGTCAACTAGGTCTCTACTGAATATGTTAGACTTAATTAGGTATGCCAGCTAGCTCAGAGGTCACTAGAATATTTCTCGAATGAACAGGGAGGAGTTAACTTCGCTGATTAGACAAGAAGGGATTAGCTTCTGACAACCGCATAAACATGACAACTTTGCTCCCTCCAGAATAAGGAGTATATCTCCAGAGTCGTGTGAAAATAATAGATAGCTATTTCACTCAGTCAATCGTGCATACTTAGTTTCTCCAGAGTGCAGAGAAATAGAGAGACGGGCGTTTTCAATAAAAGTTGTTATTTATTGAGCAGTCTTCTTTCTCATGCAAGAGAAGTGAATTGCCACAATTGCAATACTTATCATAAAGTAAAGTGCGTACAGTAAAAGGAGTATTATGAAATAATACTGTAAAAGCATTGATATGGTTTCTGAGCCATATGATACTTAAAACGGTTAAAATATATACAGTTACATATAATGATAAAAGTTGACTAAACGTACTCAACTGGTGCTTCTAAATACGCCTACCCCGGTGTACCTAACCTAAGCCTAGTACGTGGGAAGCAGTGATAGAGTTGCAGTTTAAGTTAAGTTAGTTTTGCCAAGAATCTGAATCAAGAATTCTCTAAGGGTCTAATCAGCTCCGTACCTTGGTTTTAGAATGAAGGAGGTCTTGTATCTCGTTCTCAGGACTCGATCTCCTAGTAACCCTCAAGGGTGACTGGAAACACTGGAGCTGGATTTTCTTGGCAGGAGAAAAGACAGCGTCTTTCTCAGTGCGTCAAATGGGAGGGACGGCTTCCTTCGGCACTCGCATCAGCTGGGCTTCGGGTAAGTAGATAGCCGCTCTGCTCCAAACCACCGTGTGTTGCTTAAGGCAAATGCTGGTATATTTATACCTGGAAGGTGCCGTGTTTGACGTAAGGTTGGACATAAGACGTCAATAAGAACTGTCACTAAGAACTGGCAGTTCTTTCAGGACTCGCAGGAGCTCTAGGACAAATCAAAACAAAAGCAGGGGGAATTCCCGGGTTGCTGGAGGTTTGGTTTGTTTAAAGAACGCGTTGTACTTTATAGGAGTCTAAGTAAGTAGCTTGGCCGTATTTGGACTGCATTGGCTATAACTAAATATGGATATGATTCTTATGCCTTTATAAGGATATGATTTGTTATAACCACATAAGGGCATAAATCAGGAATATTTAATTAGGGTCCTAGATAAGTTCACAACGGGATAAAGTATCACCTTGAGTACATGATAAGGATATTATAAGTCACCTTGGATTTCCATAACCCTAGAAAGGAACTCTGCATTCAGCCTCTATATGGTTATGGAATTCCCTTACATAATATGGCATAAAGCTAATAGTGGGGAGTTCCTAATCAATCCCAGGTTTATTTCTTTCTTTATTTAATGAGTTTTATATAGTGCTGGCTAGACCTGAGAGTATCAGAGCGCTTTACATGAGATTCAACAATGTTACAGTTGCTTCAGTTACAATTACATTAGTTACAGACAAAAACATTTAAGGAGCATAGAAGACTCGGAAATGGAGTGAAAGAGGGGAAAGGGGTAGGGTAAAAGGGGTAGGAGGGAGATATGACAGAGACAAAGGGAAAGTCTGCCCAATGTCCGTCTGGGTAGGTGAGGGCCGAGGGGGAATTCCACAGCCCATCTCCTCTATAGCTGTCCAGTAGCTCCACCGGGCATTGGCCAAATGGCTAGGTCTCCACGGAAAAACATTTAAAGAGCATAGAAGATGAGATAATAGGAGCGTAGGGGGTAGGGTAAAGAGGTGAGAGGGAGGTACGACAAAGAGACGAAGTAAAGACTGTTCAAAGTCCGGCTGGGTAGGTGAAAGTCGAGGGGGAAGTCCACAACCCATCTCGTCTATAGCTATCAGGTAGCTCCACCGGGCATCGGCCAGAGAGCTAGGTCTCCGCGGTCGGAGGTAAGTTCAGCAGGTTCTACGTCTTGATGGGGGAAAGGTGAAGGTCAGTTTGATGTCAGTTTTTTGTCCGAGAGTAATAGCACAACATGGTATGGACCACTGTGGCAGCCATCTTGTGATCAGGCAAGGGAATTGTGACCTTGATGTTACATTCAGGCCTGTCCCCATAAATACAAGGGACCAAGCTAGGCGCCAGAAAGTCCTCCAAGCTCTCATTGTGATCACTAGAGGCCAGCCTCTGCTCCCACACTCCCCGAATCCAAAGCGCATCTGCTTTATATCTGAGGAATCATGTGCTCAGGCGTCTGATTGGCCACCCAAGATTCATGTGGTAATGCGGGGTCGTGCTCCGGAGCTCAAAGCTCTTGCGGCCATCTACATTAGGCTCCTCCCACTGAATTGGCATGCAGAAGTAACTATATGACCAACAATGCTGGCTCGGGTGGTATTACATTGCAGTGGGCACAGGAACAGTGCAAAACAGGCTGCAGCTACGAGTGAACTTGGGTGCCATATTGGGGTCAGGCCACACGCAGTGAGAGGATGCCTGCTGACAAAACAAGTTGTACATGAGAATGCTCTGTGCCCCCCAACGTTTGCCATTTTAAAAGTCAGTGATACGTTGTTTAAATCAACGGCAAGATTCTGTAGGTGCAGGTTGATGCGTTTGCAGTAAAGGCCGCCATCTTAGGGTCAGGCTACAACGGTAACTTCCCTCGCATCTTCAAGGATCGCTCGAACTACAGCAAACGGGATTATACCTTAACAGAGGTAAATGTTAGATATATTTGACCTTACAATGAGGGACCCAATTTAAAACAGGATGGCCAGGTCACGCGGACTCTGCATCAGGGATTTGGGTATTAGGGGTTGCGGTAGGAGCGGGAGCAGCGCTGTAAGGGTCCGGATGTTGGACTCTCATTGCGGGCGCAGAAGGTCGATTGCCACACGGTCCGCGGGTGAGTTCGCACCATGGGTGCAGTGTGGACCAGCCAGCCCCCCCAGGAACAGGAGCAGCGGTGGTAGGCTTTCGGGTGCCGATGGTACCCAATATATATTTATTTTTTGAAATATTTTATTATGCATATGCGTAAACGTACAACAGGTTAATCAATGAGTAAAGCTTATACAAGGTACCCAATATATTGGTGAATAATGGTGTGTCAATATTATCAAAAACACTGAACTCCACATGTCTTGAGTGAGTTGAGATATGATTGTTTCTCCTTATGGAAAGGCTGCAGAATAGAACCTCCCTCCCTGAATTTAAGCTCACATCAGAAATGTCTGTTCATAGAGTCCCAGCAGGTCTGGATGCACTGCTAGAGAAGGTTTCTAATGCTCCAGGCTCAGCATATTGGTGAATTGACACTGCTGGCATAATTCACAGT
This sequence comes from Lissotriton vulgaris, assembly GCF_964263255.1. Taxonomy (NCBI): domain Eukaryota; kingdom Metazoa; phylum Chordata; class Amphibia; order Caudata; family Salamandridae; genus Lissotriton; species Lissotriton vulgaris. The sequence continues at coordinate 65,856,934 of NC_141691.1, read as the reverse complement.
GAGACAGAATCTCTTTGAAAGCTCTCTGAGTGGTAGCTGTGGAGACCAGCCTTCAGGCTTAGTCCAGAAGGAGTGTAAAGGAGCTTGTTTTACCAGAATGCAATCTTATAGTATAGTTTAAGTGGAAAATAACCAAACAAGGTTGTTCTAAAAATATGTGTTAGAAAGGCGATCCTAGGGGGAGGCAGAAGTTGTCTGGCCGACCACCCCGGGACCCACCTCTCCTTCTGGAGTTGGACGAGTGCCGTCGAGAGGCCTCCTGGCGAGGTTCCTCTCCTAGAATCGTACAGCCGAGCAATCACACCACTACAAATGGACACCACACAAGGATAGATGCTTAGAGTCTTTATCAGCAATCAAGGCACGTTCTTTCAGCAATATGTACAATCGGATCGAGGGATCCTTAAGGTCTCGGTAACTGGGGGAATAGGGTAGCGGGACAGTCTTTGTACCAGCCTGGCATAGGGATACCCTACACTCAGCTCGCGGTCCTCGAGCTGGGGGTTCCGCAAGATCGAGCCGCGACGTCGTCAGCAGGGCTCCGAGATGGTTCAGTGGGGTTGGTCCGCGGCAGCGCCAGCAGGGCTCCGAAGATGGTTCAGCGAGGTTGGCCGTGGCAGCGCCAGCAGGGCCCCAAAGATGGTTCAGCGAGGTCGGGCCGCGACAGCGCCAGCAGGGCTCCAAATATGGTTCAGCGTGGTCGGGCCGCAGCAGTGCCAGCAGGGCTCCAAAGATGGTTCAGCGAGGTCAGGCCGCGGCAGCGCCAGCAGGGCTCCAAAGATGGTTTCAGGGTTCAAAGTAGTGAGTTCTTCTCAGGGTCTCTCGACTCCAGGATACAACTGCCCACCCAGTCCAGAGCTGCCCCAGATATAGGTCTGGAGTCCTTTGATGTCCGGACCCTCGCGCCTGGGGGTCAGAGGGGCTGGGATGAGAGTGTCCAGACACCCCGCAGGGGGGTGGAGCCAGCGCCCAGGGAGGCCGGAGGGCAATCGAAACCAGGCGTCCGGGGACGGCTGGATGGTAGGGTGTTTAAATATCGATTACAAAAATATAGTTGACAAAAATATAGTTGACAAAAATATAGTTGTATAAATATCGTTTACAAAAATATCGACAGCCTATACCTAAACAGGTAAGTACATAAATATCTACTCAAAAATATAGTTGTAATAAACATAGATGTAAAAAATATCGACTTTTTAAATTAATTAAAATTACATTAAATAATTAATAAATATAAGTACTATTAACAAAATATATTACATAACTTTTATATTTTAACTATTTAAAACAAATTAACTACACTTTTTCATTATAAACTTAATAAATGTGTACATATACATATATTTAACACATTAATTTATATAACAACAATAATACATACATATAATTAAAATATAAAAAATATTATTAGTTAAAACATTTGATAGCGAAGGGGTAAAAATGACTATTTCCACTCCAGAGGGTGTAACAGTAGGGAAAGCGTTGGATAGCGTAGGGGTAAAAATTACTATTCCCACTCCAAAGGGTGCAACAGTAGGGAAAGCGTTGGATAGCGTAGGAGTAAAAATTACTATTCCCACTCCAGAGGGTGCAACAGTAGGGAAAGCGTTGGATAGCGTAGGGGTAAAAATTACTATTCCCACTCCAGAGGGTGCAACAGTAGGGAAAGCGTTGGATAGCATAGGGGTAAAAAGTTACTATTCCCACTCCAGAGCGTGCAACAGTAGAGAAAGCGTTGGATAATTTAGGGGTAAAAATTACTATTCCCACTCCAGAGGGTGCAACAGTAGGGAAAGCGCTGGATAGCGTAGGGGTAAAAATTATTATTCCCACTCCAGAGGGTGCAACAGTAGGGAAAGCGTTGGATAGCGTAGTGGTAAAAATTACTATTCCCACTCCAAAGGGTGCAACAGTAGGGAAAGCGTTGGATAGCGTAGGGGTAAAAATTACTATTCCCACTCCAGAGGGTGCAACAGTAGAGAAAGCGTTGGATAGCGTAGGGGTAAAAATTACTATTCACACTCCAGAGGGTGCAACAGTAGGGAAGGCGTTGGATAGTGTAGGGGTAAAAATTACTAAATGTATTTACTCGTTTAAAAATTAACAATTCTTTAATTATATTTAATTAATCATTAATTACATAATTATTCAATTAAAATGTAATGACTTCACTACATTTTCACTTAAAAATTCCTGTACACACACCTAAAATTAATTAAACAATTAACATAATTAATTAACATAATTATTTTTCAATTAACTAATTGAAATTAATTAACTATTATTTATTACACTATTTATATTAAATTAACACATTAATTAATCAATTATTTTATTATATTTAATTTACTTCCCACCCTATTCCCCTATAAACCCACAACCCGCTACGGAACTATTAACACTAAATTCAACATAAAATACATTATTAACTAATAAAATGCTAAAAAATATACTACTTTGACAAACAATACTCATTAAAAACACTAAATTACTTATAATTATTAAAAAAAACGATATTTTTCTAAACTATGTTTTTGTAAACGATATTTATTACAACTATATTAATGTTATTGATATTACTTACCTGTCTGTCGATATTCTGGTCAAACTATATTTTTGCCATCGATATTTCTTCTTGTAGATATTTCTGCGGCGATATTAAGGTTAGTCGATATTTTCCCGACGATATTCCCGCTCTACACCGGCTGGAGGGCCATCGAAGTCAAGTGGCCGTTTTACCACCTGGTCGGATCTTGGTGCCTCGATGTCGGGGCTTCGCTGGGGCCGCGGCCGAGGTCGGGCCGAGGCCACGGGGCCGGATGTGGAGGGTCCAAGATGGAGTCGGGGCCTGAGCTGGTGGCCCGGGATAGGGGTCGGACCAGCAGAGTGGGGCGAGTAGGGGTCGCCGTGTTCCGGAGGGGGAGAGCCTGGGGTCGCCAGGAGTGGCAGCTCTCGTGAAGGTTGGAGAGGGGTAGCTTCAGGCCGGAGGACAGGGGTCGATGTCGTCCAGGGCCTGCCATGTGGAAGGAGGGGGGCCACGCCACGAGGCCGGGTCCAACACACGTCCCCCCCAGCTGAAGGCAGGGAGAGTCACCCATCTTCTTGGGGGTTCTCCTCGCCAAGGCGGAAGAAGCGGGACAGGTCGTCGGCGTTGGCGTGGTCGCTGCCGGGGCGATGTTCCACAGTAAAGACCATCCCCTGTAGAGAGATGGACCAGCGCAGCAACTTTGGGTTCTCCTCTCGCATCTGCATCAACCACCTCAGAGGTCAGTGGTCAGTTTGCACCCGGAAGTGGGTGCAGAAGAGATAGGGTCGGAGTTTCTTGAGGGTCCACACCATGGCGAAGGCCTCTCGTTCAATGGTGCTCCAGTGTTGTACTCGGGCCAGCAGACGTCGGCTGATGAAGACCACCGGTTGATCAACTCCTTCGGCGTTGATTTGGGAAAGGACCGCCCCGACACCGTGCTCGGAGGCATCTGTTTGGACTACGAATTCCCAGATGTAGTCGGGGGCTTGGAGCACGGGGGCGGTACACATCGCTGTCTTTAGGGTCTCAAAGGCGGCCTGACACTCGGGGGTCCAGTGCACCTTCTGTGACTGCTTCTTGGAAGTGAGTTCGGTGAGGGGGCCCACAATGCTCCCATAATTCTTCACAAAGTGCGGGTAATACCCAGTGAGCCCCAGGAAGGCTCTGACTGCTGTCTGGGTGACCGGGGGCTCCCAGGCCAAGATGGCGTCGATCTTGAGTTGGAGGGGAGCCACCTGGCTGCTCCCTACTTGGTGTCCCAGATAGGTCACAGAACTTTGGCCGATCTGGCATTTGCTGGCTTTTATGGTCAGTATGGCCCGGTGGAGGACCGCCAAGACCTCCCGGAGGTGCTGGAGGTGTTCGGCCCAGTGGAGGCTGTACACTGCAATATCGTCCAGATATGCGGCGCTGAACTCTTCTAGCCCCGCCAGCACCTTATTCACCAGTCTCTGGAACGTTGCGGGAACGTTCTTCATCCCGAAGGGCATCACCCTGAAGTGGTAGTGGCCATCGGGGGTTGAGAAAGCGGAGCGCTCTTGGGCGCCCGGTGTGAGTCCGATCTGCCAGTAGCCGGAGGTTAGGTCGAATGTGCTCAGGTAGCGGGCCGCTCCTAGGCGGTCGATCAGTTCATCGGCCCGGAGAATGGGGTGGGCATCGGTGCGAGTGACGGCGTTCAATCCCCGGTAGTCTACACAAAATCTTAGTTTGGGAGAGGCGCCCGGGGCGGCGGCTTTTGGGACCATGACGACGGGACTGGCCCACGGACTGTCAGAGGGTTCGACTACCCCCAGGGCCAGCATCTTGGAGACTTCCGATTAAATGCAGGTCCGAACTCGGTCGGGAACTTGGTAGGCCCTGTGTCGCACAGGCGGGCTGTCCCCGGTGTCGACATCGTGGACGCACCACTGGGTGACTCTGGGGGTGAGAGAAAACAAGTCTGCAAATTGTCTCAACAGTTTTTGGCAGTCTTGGCGTTGTTCTGGGGTCAGGGCGGAGGAGAGGGGGACTCCCTCCACGGAGCCGTCTTTCTCGGAGGTGCTCAGGAGGTCTGGTAGGGGCTCGGAGTCGTCTTCAGCCCCGCCATCAGTAGCCATCAGGAGGCTAAGTTCCGTGCGGACAAAGTGAGGTTTGAGCCTGTTGGCGTGGAGGACCCGGAGGGGATTTCTGGGGGATTCCATGTCCACCAGGTAGGTGACAGGGCTCTTGCGCTCCACCACCTTGAAGGGCCCAGTCCACTTGTCCTGGAGGGTGCATGGTTCGACCGGGGACATGACCCAGACCTTTTGGCCCGGCTCAAACTCAATGGAAGGGGCGTTTTGATCATACCAGCGTTTCATCTCTTCTTGGCTGGCCTCGAGGTTGTCCTTGGCAAGTTCCCGGAACCGCCGAGTCTGGTTTCGGAGGGTTAGGAGGTACCGGTATACGTCGGGGGGAGCATCCTGGGCTGCGACCTCCCAGACGTACAATAGTTCGAAGGGGCTGAACCCCAGGGACTTCTGAGGGACCACCCGATAGGCGAAGAGGAGGCAGGGCAGCAACACGTCCCACTGGCGCCGCAAGGGCTCTTCCAGGCCCAAGATCATCCCCTTGAGGGTGCAGTTGAAACGTTCCACCAGTCCATTCCCTTGGGGGTGGTAGGGGGTCGCGAACTTGTACATGACCCCGCATTGTTGCCACAGGGACTTCATGTATCGGGAAATGAAGTTCGTACCCCGGTCACTGACGACCTCTCGGGGGGAAGCCCACCCGGGTGAAGATCCCCATCAGCGCCCGGCCCACCACGGGGACCATCACGGTCCGGAGAGGGATGGCTTCGGGATAGCGGGTGGCATGGTCCACCAGGACGAGAAGAAAACGGTGACCCTGAGAGGTTCGGGGCTCCAGGGGCCCTACAATGTCGATCCCCACCCGCTCGAATGGGGTGTTGACGACTGGGAAGGGTTGAAGAGGGGCCTTGTGCTTCCCGCCGCTCTTCCCACTGGCTTGGCAGGTTAGGCACGTCCGGCAGTGATTGTTCACATCATTCCTCATTTTTGGCCAGTAGAAATGGGTCACCAGGCGGCTGTATGTTTTGTGCTGCCCCAGATGCCCGTCGAGGGGCACATCGTGTGCCAGGTTCAGGAGGAAATCTCGGAACCGGAGGGGGACCACCAGCATCCGGCTGGCCCCCAGTTCGGCAATCTTTTGTTCACTGTAGAGGAGATAGTTGTCCCAATAGACCCAGTGGGACCCCGATGGGTCTCCGGCGGCTTGAGCGGCGGCTTGCTGTCAGATCCCCTCGAGGGAGAGACACGCTTTCTGTTCTTGACCGAACTGTTCCCATGTGGTGCCACCTTCTTGGCGCCATTGGGCCAGTTCCGGGAGGTCGCCGAGCGTGGCAATTTCTTCCCAGTCGGGCCTCAGTGAACCGGGCTCTGGTTCGGCGTCTTCGGGGACGGAGGGTGGCGGAGGCGCGGGCCCCTCTGGTTCTTCGGTTGGGGTGGATTCAGTCGGGGCGGTGGCCCGGGAGGTCATGGATCGGGTGGTCGCACAGACCAACTCGGGCAGGCCTAGCATCCCCAGATGCTCTCTTCGCTCGAAGTCGGCCCAGGGGGAACTTTCCAGGTCGTTCCCGAGGAGGCAGTCCACGGGGGCATCGTCCCAGATGGTCACTTTCAGCATGCCCGACACTCCCCCCCACTCGAAGGGGATGCGGGCTATCTGGCACATGCTCTATGAATTGTCCGCCGACCGTACTGGGCACAGCACATTGGGCAGGATCTGGTCAGGGGTCACCAAGTGGCAACGGACGGCCGTCACGCTGGCTCCGGTGTCGCGGAGGGCTTCGGCCCGGTGCCCATTAATGGTGACCCACTGGCGGTACTTTTGAGTGTTGCCCGGAATCGGGGCCTGGGGGACCATGTCTCTTTCGCCTAGACATACCAGGGACATGGCGGCGGGCTCCCACTCAGTTTGGTCTTCGTCATAGTTCTCTTCTTCGCACTTTCCTCTCCCAGGGAGGCGGCCGCGATCTGGCGGTTTGGCAGACCGGTGGGGCCAGGCCGCTGGTTCATCGGGCAGTTGGGGTCATTGGCATAGTGACCGGGTCGCTGGTATTTGTGGCAGATAACGTTCGAGCGGGGCCCCGGTCGTGCTGGGGGGCCCCTCTTCTGGCCAGGGATGGCAAAGTGTTGGTTGGGGGAGGCACCGCGGGGGAGTCTCGGTTCCTGTTCTGGCCTCCTCCACCGCCTCGCGGACGGTGGGGCCCCTGGGGAGCTCGGCCCTGGTCTCCCATCGAGTTCCGGGGGACCCGGGTGCTCTCCCATCGATCGGCCTCGACGTCGAGTTTACGTGGCTCGGTCAGCTTGCTGTCGAGGAGATGCTGCCTGAGTTCGACAAAACAGTTGTTGGAGAGGTGCTCCCATACAATGAGGTTGAACAGCTGCTCATAGGTGGTGACCTGGCTGCCTTCGATCCACCCCTCTAGGGCTCTACTATAGAAGTTCACATACTCCACCCATGTGGTACCGGGGATTTTCTTACAGTCTCGGAATCGCTGCCGGTATATCTCGAGGGTGAGTCCATAGCGAGTAAGGAGGGTGGCTTTCATATGTTCGTAAGAGGTCATCTCGGTATCTGGGAGCTGTAGCAGGGCGTCTCTCCCTTCGTTGACGAACTTCCCCCACAAGCCGGCACCCCAGTCTTTTTGGGGTACTCGGTGCGAGGTCATGGCTACCCCGTAGGCCTTTAACCATTGTTGGATGTCGTCGTTCTTATAGTATTCTTTGACGACATCTTTGGGGATGTGGACCTTCGTGCCTGCAGGAGGAGGTGGGCTCCGGTTCCCGGAGGCGCTGGCCTCCCCATTTTTTGCCTTGATCTCAAGTTCTTATAAGCCCCGCTCGTGCTCGAATGTGAGCTTCTTCTCCTCTAAGTCCCTCTCCCTTCGTTTCTCCTCCAGGTCTCCTTGCAACCGTAGTTGCTCAAGGGCTATCTTTTTCTCGGCCAGCTGTAGTTCTCCGTCCAGACGGAGTCGGGCGAGCTCCAATTCGTGGAGCTGGCTCTTTTCTCGCTCTCAGGCGTCTTTTTTGGGAGAGGCCCGTGTTTACGTTGGTATTTCTTTCCTCTGCTGTGGTTGTGATGGTTTCCGGGTGCCTATCTGGGATCGTGATATCTTCGTTCTGGGGTGGCGTCGCTCCTGACTCTACCCATGTTTGAAGGGCCTGCTTGAAATCGTCCTTGGTGCTTAGTCCAGTGGTAGCGATGCCCAGGTCCTTGCAGAATTGCTTCAATTCTTTGTGGTTATAGTCTTCCAACTGTTCCTCCTGGAACTCTACAGTCGGTCTGGTTTCCTTGGTAGTCATGGTCGTAGTGTGTTTCTGTCAGTAGTGGGTGAGTCACTCTCTGTACGATTTGTGTCGGCTCGGATCACACCGCCTGCCACCAATGTTAGAAAGGCGATCCTACGGGGAGGCAGAAGTTGTCTGGCGGACCACCCCGGGACCCACCTCTCCTTCTGGAGTTGGACAAGCGCCGTCGAGAGGCCTCCTGGCGAGGTTCCTCTCCTAGAATCGTACAGCCGAGCAATCACACCACTACAAATGGACACCACACAAGGATAGATTCTTAGAGTCTTTATCAGCAATCAAGGCAGGTTCTTTCAGCAATATGTACAATCGGATCGAGGGATCCTTAAGGTCTCGGTGTGAGAAGTTGGCCTGATATATAATGTTCACTATTCTAGTGAGCACTTTGTATCAGTCCAAACAACCCTTATTGATGATTGGTTGTAAGTCAACCTTATGACCAGCTATCCTAGTAGCGTGGATACGAGCAGTCTTTAGGCTAAACTCTAGAGGGCGTGTTAAGCCAGCTGTTATACCATCACATATACCCCTTGAACACCAAGTGAAAGGACACCACACAAGTGTTATGAAAATAAACAGTGTATTTATTTAGATCACAACAGCCCTGTACTCTTTATGAGGACAGGGTACTAAGGCCCACATGCATCAAGCACTTTTGCATTCGCAAACGGTGCGATTCTTTAAAATCGGCCGTTTGCGAATGCAAAAGTGCTTTTTCAGATGCATCATTATTTTTGAATGAAATTCGCTGATTTTGCGACTTTCCAGAATGCGATTGCATTTAAGGAATCGCAAATTTGCGATTCCTTAAATGCAATGCATCATTCTGAAATCAAATTGCGAGAACAAGGTTTGGAAGTGCAAATTACCACGAGGTTGAACCTCGTGGTAAATTGCGAAAAATGTTTAAAATGTACTAATTTACATTTTAAACAATGTCATGTTACAGACACACATGTCCTTAGGACATGTGTGTGTGAAACATCCATTTAAAAATACATTTCAGGGGTGCAGGGGGGGGTCCTTTGGACCCCCCCCTGCACCCATGAAATTTTCTAAGTGCCACTCGCAATTTCCATTGATTCCTATGGGCCTTTTGGCCCATAGGAATCAATGGGAATAGCGAATTCGCAATTTTGAAGTCACATAATATTTGCGATTCGGTAAAAATTGCGATTTTTACCGAATCGGAAATATTTAGCACTTTCTATGATGCATCCCGTTTTGCGAATCCATATTTGCGATTCGGTAAAATTCGCAAATTTGGAAACGCAAAACGGGAGTTTGATGCATGAGCCCCTAAGCACACAACAAAACTCTTCCGAAAATACTTTAAGTTGCACAATTTACACAAATGCCCGAGGGGCACGAAAAACCATATACTATGAAAGTGGAATGCGAAATTACTAGCAGGTAAGTACTGGACTAATAGGCTTTGGAATCGCTAGGACTACGTTACTGAACCTTCAGATCACTAGTAGGAGGCCTAGGGGACTCGGGTGCAGAGTGTGCACTCTCACGCGGGATGCGGGACAAAGTCTATGGAGGCTAGTAAAAGCAAAGTTAGTGTTCTCGGGCGAACCCGATAAGGTAGGCTGAAAACGAGAGTGGATCTGGACCCTTGGATAGAGAGGCTATGCTGGGGCACCGAAATGCCGAAGTTACCTAGCCCAGGGGCTGCGGCTGCATAGGTCTGAAAAGACGTCGGGAATCCTCGTGACGAACCAGGAGCCTGAAAGAAGGAGTTGCTGGCAGGCGACCAGTGAAGATTGTTCGGTGGATCCAAGCCTGGATCGAAGATGGAGGACACCTGTAAGCAGAGGGGACCAAGTTCTGAATCACTAGCCAGTGATTAGACGGGCACCAGGATGGCACCGGATGGAGTCACCTCGACCAGGTGAGTGGGCGACGCTGGGCTCTGCAGTCTCACGGACCAGGAGGCGTTGTCGGTGACCAGGATGGAGGTGCGAGCTGTCCCACGATGGTTGCTGCTGTCGACGTTGCTGGACCCAGGATTGGGGCAACAAGACTTGGCAAATTCAAGCCCACGCGGTGGACCTAAAATGGCGTCTGGAGTGGACCAGGAGGGTCCGGGGTGCTCCTCTTTTGGAAGGGAGCAAGGGCCAGTCTGGAGCAACCAGACCAGCAGTGGTGATGTCGTCGTTCGTCGTCGGGAAGGCCACAAGCCAGCGGGCTAGTAGCCAGACAACGCGGTGAGCAGCAAAAAGCAGAAGGGCCCCACGCAGATCTCGTGGATGCTGGGGGGCTGGACTTCGGTGCTGGAGCTGCTCAAGGTCGGGGCTTCTCGGACCCCAAAGCACTCACCAGAGGATCCCTCGGCGGTCGTGCTGGATAGAAGTCGTGCAGTTCTGATGATGGCCGGTCCCTCGAGGTCTCGTCGCACCTACGGTTCTCAGCTTAGCTGTAGAGGTAGGTAGAGGTCAGAGGTGCCAGGGAAGCTGGGTCTCGTCGTGCTGGTCGGTTGGATTCCGGAGGAAGGACGTGCAGAAAACTGCAGTGTTCTTGGATGGTGCCTGCGGATGCAGGGTGACTACTCCTTAGCCACAAGGGAGAAATCTTGAGAAGAAGTCGAGAGTTCCTTTCGTAGAAAGTAGTTTCTTGATTCAAAGATGATCAAATTTGGAAGCGTCCCCGCTCCTGCCTTTATCCTAAAGAAAGGGGTGGGTACGCGACTAGGTCCTGCCCTAGGGGTGGGACCAGGAAGGGGGGTGGTTACACCCCTCTCGCATGCCGGACTTTCCCCAGCTCAGGGGCTGGTGTGCCCCTGGAATTGGTTCTAGCCGGCAGATGCGTAGTGAGCACCGGGGTGCCACTTGCAGTCACCTTCCTGTAAAGCCCTGCCTACCCAGGATACACAAAACCCTGTCTGGGATGGTGCTAGCACCGCCCCTGACAGGAAACCCTTTATCCAAGCTCCCCTCGCTGGAAGGACTCCCAGCTGCAGGGGGTCAGACTTGTGTCTGTGTTGGCAGCATCCATTTTGTGATGCTGAGGCTTGAGTTAACTTTAACCGGGGTTCACAGTTACATACATGTCGTGTCCCTCTAGAAGGGTGGAATGCTAACCCCGTCGCCAGAATTGGCGAGGGGTTAGTATTCCAATTCGTATGACACCTTACTCGACATGTTTTGATAAAGCGATACCAGAGTTGGCATTTAACCGCGAGGATTATAATGCACTTAAGAGTATATGGTACGCGTTATCATAGAACAGCTATTAGGACTTGGTTCCGCAAGCTGCAGACGGGCTCAGCTCATGCCAGAGCACCATCTCACACGATTCCAAGCACTTTGCCTTCAGGATTGTCAAGGCCTGCCATAGGAGTGACTGATAGGAATCTGTGTGTCCACTTTAGGGTTAGATATAGGTATACTATATCTAAAGCAAAGGGTGATTACACCACCTTGACCCAGCTGTCGTGCAGCCAGTTGTGTCAGATTTAGATGGCCAGCCAGGGGTGGCATAATACCTGCTGCAGCCCCTGGTAGGCCCTGGGTACACCTATGCCCTGAATTACAGGGTCTGATAAGGTGGCCCAGTACCAATTGGTAAATGCACCTAAGGTACACGTGTCAATTTAGTGAGAGAACAGCAAGGCTGTGGGTCTGATTAGCAGGCCCACAGCCGGAGAAAGTCATAAACCAGTGAAACAAAAGCAAAAAATCTGGGTGATCATAGGATTGCAGACCCTACTCTCCTACATGACCCCCCCCCCAAACTTTGGGACAATAAACTAACCTTGACCAGGTGAGTCTTCTTGCTCTAAGTGGAAATACCTGGAGAGCCCATCTGCATTGCCATGATCAGTGCCAGGTCTATGCTCCACTGTAAAATCCATCCCCTGTAGGGAAATGGACCACCTAAGCAGTTTGGGGATTTCACCCTTCATCTAATTTAGCCACAAGAGGGGCTTATGGTCGGTCTGAATCTTGAAATGAGTGCCAAACAAGTATGGCCTCAGTTTCTTCAGGGCCCAAACCACAGCAAAGGCCTCCCTCTCAATAGCTGACCAATTTTTTTCTCTGGGGGTCAGCCTTCTGCTTATAAAAGCAATGGGCTGGTCATTACCATCAAAATTCAGTTGAGATAGAACAGCTCCCACACCCAACTCAGAAGCATCTGTTTGGACAATGAATGGTTTGGAGTAGTCTGGACTCTTGAGGATAGGCGCTGTGCACATGGCCTGCTTTAGGTCATCGAATGCTTTTTGACAGCTTGCTGTCCACTGAACTTTCTTTGGCATCTTTTTACTTGTCAGTTCATTAAGTGGAGTCACAATTGATCCATAATTCCTGACAAACTTTCTATAGTAACCAGTCAGGCCCAAGAAAGCTCGAACCTGAGTCTGGGTGGTTGGAGGAGCCCAATCCCTGATGGATTGTATCTTGCTCTCCAGTGGCTGAACTTGGCCTCCACCTACAAGGTGGCCCAAGTATACAACCTGTGTCTGCCCTATCTGGCACTTTGTGGCCTTGATAGTGAGACCTGCTGCTTGCAGTGCCTCTAACACTTTCCTCAGGTGGACCAGGTGATCCTCCCAGGTGGAACTAAAGACAGCTATATCATCAAGATATGCTGCACAGAAGTCATCCAGCCCAGTGAGAACTTGATTCACCAGCCTTTGGAAGGTGGCAGGTGCATTTTTCAGACCAAAGGGCATTACCACAAATTGATAATGTCCACCAGGGGTTGAAAATGCTGTCTTGGGGGGGAGGAGCCAAGATGGCCGCGGAGACGGACGTGTGATCTCCCGGCTCCCGGCGCCCCTGCTTCCCGTACACTGATCCTGGACCCTATCCTGCTCCTTTGCACCGGCGGATTGTGCAAGGAGGAATCCTGATTCCGGAGGGGCCCCTCCGGTGTCTCTGCCTGCTCGGCGGACCGAGAACCGTCGAGAGTGGTGTGGAAGGCGTCCCTGGCCCGGACCTGTGCCCGCATCGCAACGCGCCGCCAGTGACTGCTGTGGCCGCAGGAGACGATAACGCAGCGGAGGTTCTGCTATCCTGAACTGGCTGACGGGAGGGTCAGCCTTTGTGTTGACGGGCTCTTGTGTTTGGCTCTGCCTGCTGACGGAGCTTCTGCCCCGCTTCACACGGAACCAGCGGTGAGACACCCCCTCTTTGTTCAGCGCACGCCGTGGGCGCCTTAGCGGTCGTAGCCCCCCCGTTTCTTCGCCTCCCCGGTATCGGCCGGCAAGGAGCCCCCCCCCCCCTTAGTTTGCAGTCTGCATGCGTGGTCCTATTCTGACTCGGGGAAGCGGCTCCTGCTCTCCTGTCCAGGCACAGTCTGGGGACGCCAACTGCTCGAAAGTGGGGGCTCCTTTGTGGTGATGGAGGGCGGCACCCTGGCTTCTCTTCGACGGCGCAGCAGTGAGGCTGTCTTGTCTGAGGGGGCAGATACTGTGGAGGAAATGGGCGACCCCACACGGATTACCCTCGCCTCTGTTCTTCTGGCGTTGGATGAGCTGCGGTGTGAATGGCGTGTGACCGCGCTAAAGTTGGGAGAGAAGATTGCAGGCTGCTTTGCTGGCTCGGAGAGTCCTCTGCCCATCCTCCTCCCTTGTTCCGCTACACAGCCCCCCCTGATCCCGGTCGGTGTGACATTGTTGCCGGACGAGTGTGGACTTTCTCGACAGCCTCGTGATGTTCAGGAGACTGGGCTACAATGTTCTCACTTGCGTGCTGATACTTTGTCTCCCTCTCCAGCCCGGAGCGAAACCCTTCCCACGGAGCCCCAGAGACTGATGTCGTTAAGTATGCCTATCCTGTCGGCCTGTCCTTCTTTTGTGGGGGCCTCACTGTTTAACGCTCTGGGAGATGATGTGAGTTACATCTGGCCGCTGGACTTCTCTAATGCATTGGTTTGGGACTGGCGTACTTTCTTTGTTCTAGAGACCCTTCTCTATTGTCGAGAGTGGCCATTTTGTTTCTTTGACCATGTGGGGGAGGGTTCTCTCCTTCTTCTTGCTGGACCAGGCTTCTCGGGGTGGGCGGGCACGGGGGGACGTCCTAAATCGGGCCAGGGCTAGGCTTTCATTGAGGTGTTGGTTACAGGGGCGGGCGGGGATTGTGTTGGGGCTGCTCCGGTTTAATTTGTCTGTCTCTTCAGCATTGCTCCTCCTTTCCTACGTGACGCTGCTTGTTTATTACACGGGGCGCTAGGGTGGCGGGGGGCTGAGAGTCCGGGAGACCTGTTATTGGGTGGGCTCCTCCTCGCATCCCCTTTCTTGGGGGGGGTAGATTAGCTTGATCTTTTCTCCCTCCCCATATTCAATCGTGAAATTTTTCCCCTTTTTTGTTTCCCTTCTTCCTTCCTTCGGCATTTCTTGCTGTTTCTTCTCTTCTCTTCTGGATTCTCTTATTATCTTTCTCCTCTTTTTCTTTCTTCTCTTCTTTCCTTGAACTGCATTTCGGGTTCCTTATGGGGCGACAGGCACATTGTCGGGGGGGGTAGGCCGTAGCCTCCGCATTGGTGTAGGGTGGGGGGGTAGATTTATTTTTCTTTTTGATTTCTATGGGCCTTTTTCTTCTTTCTGCGCTTTTTCACACTGTTTTCCTTTCTGGGTCTCGATGGAGGATGGTTGGGAGTGGGCGGCGCTGGGAGCGGCACGAGCGTAGTTCCTGCTGTCCGCTTTGTTTTTACTGTATTGCCGCTCTGAAGGGGTGTTTCATGTAACTGTTGCTACTGTTCCTGCTGCCTACTCATGTGGGACCGAAATACGGACTCGGATCTCCTTTGTACCTATCCTTCATTGGTTTCTAGACTTTAAATATTTTAAAATTAACCTTCATTACTCCTCGGGCGTGACGGCCACTACTTTCCAGTGTAACTGATGACTTATTGTTTCCTGATACTGCCGTGCTATTGCGCCTTCGTATTGCTTGCACCTGTGCTCAACCAGTTTTCGTGGCCGGCCTCAGGGTTGTGGGCCCGTATTTGTATTTCTGTGGATGCACCAATAAAGGTTTTCAAAAAAAAAAAAAAAAAAAAAAAAAAGAATGCAGAAATGTTCTGGCTTTATTATTTTTGTTGTATTTTTTTTCTCCATTATCCAATCTGTTGTTTGATGTTATGAAAAAGAAGTTCTCTACCACTGATTTATACTTGATAGTTGCTGCACAGAAGGCGTGCCCACTATGCTTACCCCAAACTCGCCGCCGGACCCCTGGGCTGTCGGCTGAATGGCTGTGTTATTTCAGAAACTAATGGGCTAACATGCGCCACCGGCCCCAGGGTTGTAGGCAAACGGCTGTATCGTTACATATGTACATTAATAAAGATTTTTGAACTTAAAAAAAAAAAAAAAAAAAAAAAAAGAAAATGCTGTCTTGGGCTTGGCATCCTCAGCTAACCTGATTTGCCAATACCCAGCTGTCAGGTCAAATGTACTTAAGTAGTTGGCAGAAGCCAATCTATCTATAAGCTCATCTGCCCTTGGTATTGGGTGGGCATCAGTCTTAGTGACTGCATTGAGACCCCTGTAGTCTACGCAAAACCTCATCTCTTTCTTACTACCCTGGGTGTGAGGCTTTGGCACTAGAACTACTGGACTAGCCCAAGGCAAATCTGAGGGTTCAAAGACTCCCAACTCCAACATCTTCTGCACCTCAGGTTTGATGCAGTCTCTAACATGATCAGGCTGCCTGTAGATTTTACTCTTGACTGGCAGGCTGTCACCAGTGTCAACCTCATGGGTACACCAATTGGTCTGACTGGGTGTCAGAGAGAACATATTTCTGAAGGATTGAAGAACTTGTTTACAATCCTTCTGTTGATGGTCAGAGAGGCTGCCACAAAAGACAACACCATCTACTGATCCATCATCAGGATTCTGAGTGAGCAGGTCTGGGAGAGGGTCACTCTCTTCCTCCTGTCCCTCATCTGTGGCCATGAGCAAGCTCGTGTCCTTCCTGTCAACATATGCTTTGAGCCTGTTCACATGGAGCACCCTGTGGGGGCTCCTGGGAGTTCCAAGGTCCACCAGGTAGGTGACCTCTCCCTTTTGCTCAAGGATTGTGTGGGGCCCAGACCATTTGTCTTTGAGTGCAGCTGGGGCCACTGGCTCCAGCACCCACACCTTCTGTCCAGGCTTGTACACAGTCAGGACAGCCTTTTGGTCATGCCAAGCTTTTTGGAGTTCTTGGCTAGCCTCAAGGTTTTTGGAAGCCTTTTCCATATACTCAGCCATCCTGGAGCGGAGACCAAGTACATAGTCCACTATGTTGTTTGCAGGCTTTTTGAGAGGTCTCTCCCATCCTTCCTTCACCAAACACAGGGGTCCTCTTACAGGATATCCATACAAAAGTTCAAAAGGGCTGAAGCCAACCCCCTTCTGTGGGACCTCGCTGTAAGCAAACAAAAGGCAGGGTATCAGGACATCCCATCTACGCCTGAGCTTTTCGTAGTCCATGAATCATCCCTTTTAGGGTCCTGTTGAACCTTTCAACAAGCCCATTGCATTGTGGGTTATAGGGTGTAGTGAACTTGTATTTGACACCACATTCCTTCCACATAGCAGTTAAGTAGCTTGACATGAAGTTTGCACCTCTGTCAGAGACAACCTCCTTAGGGAAGCCCACTCTGGAGAACACTCCAACTAGGGCTCTTGCCACAACAGGTGCTGTAGTGGTCCTAAGGGGAATAGCTTCAGGATACCTGGTGGCATGGTCCACCACCACCAGTATAAACTTGTGCCCTGATGCTGTCTGGGGTTCCATTGGACCAACAATGTCAATCCCCACTCTTTCAAAGGGCACCCCCACCACAGGCATTGGTATAAGGGGGGCCTTTGTAGTGCCACCTGACTTACCACTGGCTTGGCAAGTGACACAGGAGCGACAAAACTCCTTGGTATCTTCATTCATATGAGGCCAGTGAAAGTGTGAGACAAGTCTGTCCCAAGTCTTGTTCTGGCCTAAGTGTCCTGCAAGGGTAATCTCATGGGCCAAGGTAAGAAGGAAACCTCTCTGAGACAAGGGGATAACCAGCCTCCTGGTTGTACCAGGTTTGGGGTCTCTTGCCTCAGTGTACAGGAGTCCACCATCCCAGTATACCTTGTGGGTACCTGTGGCGTTCCCTGCAGCCTCAGCAGCAGCCTGCTGTCTGAGGGGTTTAAAAGAAGGGCAGCCTAACTGTTCCTTCCCCAGGTCTTCTCTTGAGGGTCCCCCTGAGCCCAGAAACTCAACTTGATCAAGTTCAAATTCTTTAGGCTGTTTCCCTCAGTTCCTGTAGGTCAGCCTCCTCTGAGACTTGATCCTCAACCTGGGGCAAGGGGGAAGGCAAAGCCTTGACCCTACTGCTCTTCTTCTTGGAAGGTGTCTGGTCCATTGTTCCAGGATCCAGCACCTGTTCAGTGGGGCATCTTCTGGCTTGTGACCTAGTCACAGCAAGCACATGTGCTGGCAAGCCTAACATTTCCATGTGAGTCCTCTGCTCCACTTCTGACCATAGGGATGACTCCAAATCATTGCCCAACAAACATTCAACTGGGAGGTCTGAACTAACAACAACCTTCTTTTGGCCACTTACCCCTCCCCAGGAGAAATCAACAATTGCCATACTATGGTGGGTAGTGACATTGCTGGCATTGGTCACTAGGTACTCTGGACCTAGCATGATCTGTCCAGGGTCCACAAAGTTAGGTGTCACCATTGTGACACTGGCACACGTGTCCCTGTAGGCCTGAGCCATCTTGCCATTGATAAAAGGTGTCTGTCTGTATTTGCCCAAAGTATTGGGACTTGCATCAGGGGATATATCCACATCCCCTGTACAGACAAGTACAGCCTGGGTGAGTGTGCCAACTAAGTTGTCATACCCCTCAGAACCCAAGGTTAACCCAACTAATCCCTTGGGAGGTGCACTACCACTGCTGACTGTACTAGGGGGTGCAGGTGCCTTAGGGGCTGCAGTGGCAGGAGTTTGCCCTCCTTTCTTGGTGCACTCACTAAACCAGTGAGTTTTACTCTTACAGTATTGGCACCACCTTTTAGACTGGCCTTCTTGAGTCTTCTTCTTCTAGGAAGCCTGAACCCCACCCTCTTGGGATTGTTGGGGACCTGTCGAAGACTTCTGGTCATTTTGTTCACCTTTGGTATCTTTACCCTTCTGGTCTGCTTTCTTCTGACCACCCTGGTTCTGGCCCTGGTTCTGCTTAACCCTTGTTCTGACCCATCTGTCTGCCTTCTTTCCCAATTCTTGGGGAGAGGTCAGATCTGAGTCAACAAGGTACTGATGCAGCAACTGGTTCTGACAATTGTTTAAAATCTGTTCCCTCATGATCAGATTGTACAATCCTGTGTAATCAGTAACCTTACTGCCCGGCAACCAGCCCTCCAAAGCCTTAGTGGCACAATCTACAAAGTCAGACCAATCCTGAGACTGAGTTTTCTGGGTATCCCTGAACAGCAACCTGTACTGCTCAGTGGTTAGGCCAAACCCATCTATCAGTGTATTCTTCAGGACTTGGTAATTGTTAGCATCCTCAGCTCTAGTAGTGAGTAGCTTATCTCTACCTCTACCTTCAAAGGAGAGCCACAAGATAGCTGCCCACTGACTCTGGGGAACACACTGTACAGTGCAAGCCCTCTCCAAAGCAGTCATCCATTTGTGGATGTCATCCCCTTGTTTAAAGGGGGGCACTATCTTACTCAGGTGTCTAGTGTCTAAACTCCTGTCTTTTTCTCTTGGGAGAATGCTGCCACCAGTGGAATCTAGTCCACTTAACTTTTGCTCTCTAGCAAAGGCAAGCCTCTCTTTGGCCAGGGCAAGTTCTTCCCTTTCAATCCTCAGATTGGCTTCCCTCATCTTAGCTTCATGCTCCCTTCTCTTAGGGGAGGACATCCCTCTATGAGAAGAGGTCTGAGAGCCATTGGTTCGAATGGATCTGTTAGAGCCTCTGGATAGAGACCTAACTCGTCCATTCCCAATGTTAAGTCTGCCTGAGAGTGGCCCTGGGGGTCCCCCAAATCCATTCTCATGCCTACTTAAGTTGGTCCTAGTGAGCCTACTGACTTCTACCTGACCTTTGTCTGCCTCTTCCTCTGATAACTCCTCTTCCTCATCCTCCTCAGCATCATCTGCTGCCTTGAGGGAGTGGTCAGGGTTACTAAAGGGTCCCTCTAAGGGGGCAGATTCACATCTGGATGAGAAGGATCTGTGTTGGCAGACCTCCTGGCATCATAAGTCTCTAAGAGACCAATCAGAAAAGGAATGGTAGGGTTAGAACCCTGTTTTAGCTTCCTGGATGTACAGATTTGTCTCATCTCCTGGAAGCTAAGAGCACCATATCTGCAAGGGACCTGTAGAGGGTCCACAACCACAAGAGGGGTCTCTGAAGACTCTCCGTGGTTAGACATGCTTCTAGTGTGGTGTAAGTGATGCACCTACCTACACTATTTGTTTGCCTACTGATCCCTTGCTAAGAGTTGTAGTCAGGGTGTGCTAGGCCCTGTTAAACTACAACAGCTGGTTCAGTAGAACTCAGAGTATTCTAAGCTAAGTTATATGTACCTTATACTTATGTGATCTTTCACAAAGATATTGTTAGGATACGCGTGGTAAAACAACAGCAAGCTCAAATCCCAACCGCTGCTCACCAATGTGAGAAGTTGGCCTGATATATAATGTTCACTATTCTAGTAAGGCACTTTGTATCAGTCCAAACAACCCTTATTGATGATTGGTTGTAAGTCAACCTTATGACCAGATATCCTAGTAGCGTGGATATGAGCAGTCTTTAGGCTAAACTCTAGAGGGCGTGTTAAGCCACCTGTTATACCATCACATATACCCCTTGAACACCAAGTGAAAGGACACCACACAAGTGTTATGAAAATAAACAGTGTATTTATTTAGATCACAACAGCCCTGTACTCTTTATGAGGACAGGGTACTAAGCACACAACAAAACTCTTACGAAAATACTTTAAGTTGCACAATTTACACAAATGCCCGAGGGGCACGAAAAACCATATACTATGAAAGTGGAATGCGAAATTACTAGCAGGTAAGTACTGGACTAATAGGCTTTGGAATCGCTAGGACTACGTTACTGAACCTTCAGATTACTAGTAGGAGGCCTAGGGGACTCGGGTGCAGAGTGTGCACTCTCACGCGGGCTGCGGGACAAAGTCTATGGAGGCTAGTAAAAGCAAAGTTAGTGTTCTCGGGCGAACCCGATAAGGTGGGCTGAAAACGAGAGTGGATCTGGACCCTTGGATAGTGAGGCTATGCTGGGGCACCGAAATGCCGAAGTTACCTAGCCCAGGGGCTACGGCTGCATAGGTCTGAAAAGACGTCGGGAATCCTCGTTGACGAACCAGGAGCCTGAAAGAAGGAGTTGCTGGCAGGCGACCAGTGAAGATTGTTTGGTGGATCCAAGCCTGTATGGAAGATGGAGGACACCTGTAAGCAGAGGGGACCAAGTTCTGAATCACTAGCCAGTGATTAGACGGGCACCAGGATGGCACCGGATGGAGTCACCTCGACCAGGTGAGTGGGCAACGCTGGGCTCTGCAATCTCACGGACCAGGAGGTGTTGTCTCCGAGCTGTCCCACGATGGTTGCTGCTGTCGACGTCGCTGGACCCAGGATTGGGCCAACAAGTCTTGGCAAATTCAAGCCCACGCGGTGGACCTAAAATGGCGTCTGGAGTGGACCAGGAGGGTCCGGGGTGCTCCTCTTTTGGAAGGGAGCAAGGGCCAGTCTGGAGCAACCAGACCAGCAGTGGTGATGTCGTCGTTCGTCGTCTGGAAGGCCACAAGCCAGCGGGCTAGTAGCCAGACAACGCGGTGAGCTGCAAAAAGCAGAAGGGCCCCACGCAGATCTCGTGGATGCTGGGGGGCTGGACTTCGGTGCAGGAGCTGCTCAGGGTCGGGGCTTCTCGGACCCCAAAGCACTCACCAGAGGATCCCTCGGCGGTCGTGCTGGATAGAAGTCATGCAGTTCTGATGATGGCCGGTCCCTCGAGGTCTCGTCGCACCTACGGTTCTCAGCTTAGCTTTAGAGGTAGGTAGAGGTCAGAGGTGCCAGGGAAGCCGGGTCTCGTCGTGCTGGTCGGTCGGATTCCGGAGGAAGGACGTGCAGAAAACCGCAGTGTTCTTGGATGGTGCCTGCGGATGCAGGGTGACTACTCCTTAGCCACAAGGGAGAAATCTTGAGAAGAAGTCGAGAGTTCCTTTTGTAGAAAGTAGTTTCTTGATTCAAAGATGATCTAATTTGGAAGGGTCCCCGCTCCTGCCTTTATCCTAAAGAAAGGGGTGGGTACGCGACTAGGTCCTGCCCTAGGGGTGGGACCAGGAAGGGGGGTGGTTACACCCCTCTCCCATGCCGGACTTTCCCCAGCTCAGGGGCTGGTGTGCCCCTGGAATTGGTTCTAGCCGGCAGATGCGTAGTGAGCACTGGGGTGCCACTTGCAGTTACCTTCCTGTAAAGCCCTGCCTACCCAGGACACACAAAACCCTGTCTGGGATGGTGCTAGCACCGCCCCTGACAGGAAACCCTTTGTCCAAGCTCCCCTCGCTGGAAGGACTCCCAGCTGCAGGGGGTCAGACTTGTGTCTGTGGTGGCAGCATCCATTTTGTGATGCTGAGGCTTGAGTTAACTTTAACCGGGGTTCACAGTTACATACATGTCGTGTCCCTCTAGAAGGGTGGAATGCTAACCCCGTCACCAGAATTGGCGAGGGGTTAGTATTCCAATTCGTATGACACCTTACTCGACATGTTTTGATAAAGCGATACCAGAGTTGGCATTTAACCGCGAGGATTATAATGCACTTAAGAGTATATGGTACGCGTTATCATAGAACAGCTATTAGGACTTGGTTCCGCAAGCTGCAGACGGGCTCAGCTCATGCCAGAGCACCATCTCACACGATTCCAAGCACTCTGCCTTCAGGATTGTCAAGGCCTGCCACAGGAGTGACTGATAGGAATCTGTGTGTCCATTTTAGGGTTAGATATAGGTATACTATATCTAAAGCAAAGGGTGATTACACCACCTTGCCCCAGCTGTCGTGCAGCCAGTTGTGTCAGATTTAGATGGCCAGCCAGGGGTGGCATAATACCTGCTGCAGCCCCTGGTAGGCCCTGGGTACACCTATGCCCTGAATAACAGGGTCTGATAAGGTGGCCCAGTACCAATTGGTAAATGCACCTAAGGTACACGTGTCAATTTAGTGAGAGAACAGCAAGGCTGTGGGTCTGATTAGCAGGCCCACAGCCAGAGAAAGTCGTAAACCAATGAAACAAAAGCAAAAAATCTGGGTGATCATAGGATTGCAGACCCTACTCTCCTACACTCGGTAACTGGGAGAATAGGGTAGCGGGACAGTCTTTGTACCAGCCTGGCACAGGGATACCCTACACTCAGCTCGCGGTCCTCGAGCTGGGGGTTCCGCAAGATCGAGCCGCGACGTCCTCAGCAGGGCTCCGAGATGGTTCAGTGGGGTTGGGCCGCGGCAGCGCCAGCAGGGCTCCGAAGATGGTTCAGCGAGGTCGGGCAGCGGCAGGGCCAGCAGGGCTCCAAAGATGGTTCAGTGAGGTCGGGCCGCGGCAGAGCCAGCAGTGCTCCAAAGATGGTTCAGCGAGGTCGGGCCACGGCAGCGCCAGCAGGGCTCCAAAGATGGTTTCAGGGTTCAAAGTAGCGAGTTCTTCTCAGGGTCTCTCGACTCCAGGATGCAACTGCCCACCCAGTCCAGAGCTGCCCCAGATATAGGTCTGGAGTCCTTTAATGTCCTGACCCTCGTGCCTGGGGGTCAGAGGGGCCGGGATGAGAGTGTCCAGACACCCCGCAGGGGGATAGAGCCAGCGCCCAGGGAGGCCGGAGGGCGATCGAAACCAGGCGTCCGGGGACGGCTGGAGAGCCAATGAAGTCAAGTGGCCGTTTTACCACCTGGTCGGATCTTGGTGCCTCGATGTCGGGGCTTTGCTGGTGCCGCGGTTGAGGTCGGGCCGAGGCCATGGGGCCGGATGTGGAGGGTCCAAGATGGAGTCGGGGCCTGAGCTGGTGGCCCGGGATAGGGGTCGGACCAGCAGAGTGGGGCGAGTAGGGGTCGCCGTGTTCCGGAGGGGGAGAGCCGGGGGTCGCCAGGTCTCGTGAAGGTTGGAGAGGGGTAGCTTCAGGCCGGAGGACAGGGGTCGATGTCGATGTCGTCCAGGGCCTGCCATGTGGAAGGAGGGGGACCACGCCACGAGGCCGGGTCCAACAATATGTCTTTATTTAATACTCTCTAACACATACAAATATCTCCTACCTGCAGATATGCACAATGCACATAATAATTTGCAAAGAAATCACAGTAAAGAGCACAAAATACACAGTGGACCCCATGGGGCATCAAACCATATACTAAGAAAGTGATATAAGAACCATGACATAGATCAAGACAATGTGGAGAGGACGTAGAAGTGCTGGGGACCCAAAGAACCACCCATGGTGAGTAAGTAGGGACCCCATGGAGAGCGTGGGAAGTGTGGGAACACAACTGCGTGCTCCGTACAAGTCCACTTGTTAATCACAGTTGAATTTTTAAAGATTAAAGACCCTTCCCAGTGGACCCTGAAGAAACCCCATGGAAGACAGACGGTTGGAGAGCCACCCCACCCATGGATACCCTAGTACCCATGTTACCTACACCAGGGAAGCCGGGTGCATAACTGTGAAGTATAAGCAAAGTCCGATGCACACAACAGAGTATGAGTGATATGATTGATCACAAAACGTAGTAAGGATGAAGTCGTACAAATGTGTTCGTGAAGGGAGGGGTCGGGGGACCGGTGATAATTCCATCCCGGTCCTAGTCGGGTTAAGTAACAGCAAAGACAACGTACTAGGAGGTGCGTGTGGAGTATATGGACCAATATGTATGGAAAAATCCCAAGCTGCGCAGGCGGCGTGTATTGCCGTTTCTGTAAGCAGCGGTATTTGGCGCACTTAGAAAGTGGCCGATGAGGGTATTCACGGAAATGGTATTCCCGGGTGCAGAGAAGACCTTTTTCTCTCCCTTCACGATCCGTCTACAGCCCTGAAGAGTCAAGGGTCATCACCCTTTTTTACGAAACACGTGTCGGCTAGTCTCATGTTCTAACTATTGATTCCCAATAAGACGACACAAAAGAACACATTTGTACGACTTCATCCTTACTATGTTTTGTGATCAATCATATCACTCATACTCTGTTGTGTGCATCAGACTTTGCTTATATTGACCACAAGGGAGGAATTCTTCCACCTTTGTTTTCAGAGTTTAGGGTTTTCTCTGATCCAGCTGCACCAACCACAATCAAATATTTATTTTACCCAACCACTACCTGTTGTGCGCCAACTCAATTCTGAATACTCACAAACCCCTCGCAGAACTTCAATACGTGTGAAGTGGTGTCTGAAACCGCCGTGGTTTCCAATAGAGGACTTCAGGAAAGTGCCACTGCTGGAAGAGGAGAAAGTGTCTGGTGGAATCTGAAGGTGAATTCTAGACAAGAAGTACCTGCAAGCAGAGGGGACAGAGTCTATGTCACTCAGGAGTGACCAGGAGTCTTGGAAGACGAATGCCCTCTGATGTCGGGTGTTGCAGGAGAACTGATGAGGACTTTGACTCTGCAGCTGTGAGGACCAGGCAATGCTGAGGAAGACGAGGAGTGATGCACATGCTATACCACAATGGATGTTGTGTGCTGAGGGCTCGGTGTTTGGCAGGAGTACCAACAAGCCTTGGCAAATGCAACCAATGCAAGCAATGTCCAGACCAGCATGGCCCACATGCTCACCAAAAGCATGGGAGTCAGGGTAGGCCCTGAGCAATCAGAGGAGCACAAGAGAAACAAAGGTGACCCTCAAATGGACCCACAGACTGGAGACACTGGAGCCGCAAGAGGACCTCAAGCAGCTCACCAAAAGATGCAGGCCATGATGCACACTATGTGGTGTGGCTGAAGATTCTAGTCACTGGAGGTGCTCGAGGTTGGGGCTACTTGGAGCCCGAAGATCTTCTTGCAAAGATGTCAACAAGTCTTTGCAACTGCAAAAGTGCACGGTATCCAAGTGTTTGGTTATTGCAACCATCACAAGGACTACTGACCTCAAACGTGGTAAGAGGGCAGGGCAGGCCTCGGGAGCTGTGGAAAATCACCAGCTGTGTTGCAGAGCCGTTTGGAGTCCGGAGGAGCTCAGGATCAGCAGACTGGTCGACTTAGTTGCAGTACCTATGAATGCAGGGGAGTGACTCCTATACTCCAAAGGAGATTCCTTCTGATGTCTTTGATGCCCACAGGCCTTGGAAGGTTCCTGTATGGTGCATAGGCAAGAGATACAGCAGACTGAAAGGGGACGAAGTCGAGCCCAAACAAAGTCCAGCGAAGTCCAGAGTGCTTAGACGGTAGAAGTGCAGTGGTGTCTGATCTGAATCTTATCCTACAATGAATCGAGGAACCTACACCCAAGTAAGCCCTTAAGTACCCTGGGGAAAGGGTTGGGATGATTTGGGGAACCCTCCAGGGAAGGGCCTGGACAGAGGGGAGGTTACTCCCATGTCCTTTGTCCAGTTTCGCGCCAGAGCGTGGTTTGAACTGGACTATTCATGAGGACACCAAATGTGTCCCACATGCAGAGTGAGTGGTGCTGGCAAGCGCACCCACCCTGCCCCAATACAATAAATCCTGTCTGGGAGGTGGTCATAGCTCCCTGAGGCAGGGTGCCTATTGTTCTGCCTTCCCCTGTTCGAGCTTGGATCAGCAGCAGGAGGGCAGAATGGTGTTTCTGGTCAGCAGCAACCATTTTGTGCTGTTCGGGTCTGGATGACTGGTACCAGGGACATGGAGAGCTTAACAAAGGGCTCTTCCAGTGCTTGGAATCATACCTCACACACCATTTACAGTGTCGGGGTATGATTCCAACATGTTTGATACCAAACAGGATAGGATTACTCTAAGCCAGTTTCGAGATGGTGATCGCGTAATTACGCAGTGCCCCTCTATATGGTATATGGCTGCTTCACTGACAACCTGGTAGAATGGACTCAGTGGGCTGCAGGGGTGTCCTGCTCATGCTGCCGCACCCTCTCACTTAGAACCAAGCACCCTGCCTTCAGGATTGCAAACGTCTGCTATAGAGGGGAACAATAGGTTTCAAGTGCAGTGACCCTAGATATAGGAATCCTACATCTTTAGCAAGTGGTGCTAGCACCAACTTACACAGGCTTGCAATGGCAGACCTGTAGTTGCATTATGAATGGGCTCCCATGGGTGGCATAATGCATGCTTCAGCCCATGGGAGGCCTCTGGGGTACCTTTGCCCTGGGTACCGTAGTGCCATATACTAGGGACTTATAAGGGTATCCCAGTATCCAATCTGGGATGTACCCAAGTACTGAACATAACAATTTAGGGAGAAAGCAGATAGATTGGGGTCCTGATAAGCAGGATCCCAGTCAGACTAATCAGTAACAGCTTAGCACGAGGCAAAAAGTGGGGGTAACCGTAGAATCAGATCCTCCTTTCCTACACCTGTTTATTGGAAACCTGCTTTTATTTGGCGTGCGAAATCTGCATGTGGGGTTTTTCACTGTACCACCTCCTTTGGAACTACGGGGCATATTACCAAGCAATAGCAATAATTATCGCTATTGCTTGGTTAGAGACAAAAATTTACTGCTAAGCTGCAGCAATTTTTATCGCAAATAAACCTTGGTATACCAAGGTTTATCGCAAATGCGATAAAAATCGGCCGCAATGCATGAATATCGCTGAAAAGTCCGCGATATTCATGCATTACCGAGCAAAAGCTCTTAGCCATGTTATCCACCTCCCATTGGATAACATGGCTAAGAACTGCTCAGGGCAGGTGTTAGCTTTTGGAGACATTCGCGCTTAGCGCGAATATCTCCAAAAGTTGGTAATAGGAGATAGCGATGTTAGCGACTTTTTCCAGTCGCTAACATCTTGGCACACCCACTTTGCATGTCATTAGTGATAAATATCACTGACATGCAAAGTGGGGCCCAAGATGGTCGCTATCTCCTACTAGCTGTCGCTAACTGGTGTTAGCGACAGCTAGGTAATAGGGAGATAATTTTATCTCCGCTTTCTTGGCTTTTAAAGCCAAAAAAGCGGAGATAAACCCCCTTGATAATATGCCCCTACATTTCTTATTTGGTGAGTTAGGAGCTTTGGAAGTGATCGACTCTTACAGCTTTGCTCCCAGATCCATAGGTACGCAGTGTCTCATGTTTGTGGATAATAGATATGGATCAGCTGATACAGAAGCTTTCATTCCTCGTGAGCTTTTCAGTCGCTCAATGTTCACATGAACATTTGTGAGATCTTGCCCGCTGAATGATTCTGGCACAGCGGTTGGAGATGCTAGAGGTATCTCTTGGGGAATTGACCCTGACTGTTACTCTACAAACCGCTGAGTTGTTTCTTGAACTCAGGGGAAAGAGAGGGGGTCAAAGGGCGTAATCGAGCTATGGTTGGCTGATAGGCAAGTGATCCTTCTGGGAGAATTGAAAGCTTGCTCTGTAGTGGTTGATGTGGGGGTTACGCTTGATTTGAAGAACAGTAAAGAGATCCTCCTGGATTTTACGCTTGATTCAATCGAGTACACGGGCACGCTGTTCCCGCATTGTCAGATTGACTAGCGTGTTTGTCTACAGACTAAGGGCCTGCTTTAGATTTCGGCGGAAGGGTTACTCCATCACGGTTGTGACCGAATAACTCGTACTCCGATATACGTAATCTAAATCAGGCCGTTAATTGTGCCAGGGCTATCAGAGGCCTGGGAAACTCTTTGCTTGAATTTTCTCTGACTCCCTCAATGCAAACTCCAGAAGCTCTTTGCTCATTCCCCTATTCGATATTAGGCCTGTGACTTCTATCCATAGAGCTCTTTTAGGCGATCTATGAGAAGTCCTTTTTCCGCCACCACCGTTAGGGTTACTAGAGTGATGCAGGTCCTAGGAGGCCTTAGATGTAATTGATAAGTAAGCATTCAGCAAAGACTGGTTTATTTTGTAACCAGTTCTACAACAATAATGTTTGTCTCTTGAGTCCACTTCAAGGATAGTTGTGCAAGAAGGCGGGGTGATATTTTGGTCAAGAAACACTATTCCCTCACAGCAAATGCCTGCTGTAAGTTGTTCCTGAAAATGGCAGAGCTGGCTGACTGGGAAAAGTCAGAAAGGAAAGATTCAGCCCATGCCTTCCTTCGTGACCTGGCCAGAGCTTCATGTAGTCTTGGGGCATCTTCTTGCAAGGGCCAAACCACCTTTCTGGCCTCCTTGGCATGAGCACTCTGGTTCAAGAAAGTCAATATATTGATTTAAGAAATAGGAATGTGACAAGCAGGAATGCAGGCTTGCAGGCAACTGCCTTACAGACTTCAAAATGTAGCTTTACAAAACCCAGTACACAACAAGACCCCACATCTCCCCTGTATATATAATTTTTTATACATTTCTCCATACACACACAGATAACTATTGCACAGGGACAGACACACATAACAGATCATGTGACACAAAAGATAGAATGTCAGAAGAAGCCTTATACACACAGGTTTACACCCCATGACCCCTCAGAACCTTAGGAGTGAAGCGCTTCCCTGATCTTCTTGAAGAGCAAACCACTAATGACCCTCTATTGATGAAAGGGCCCCACTGTTCACATATGACATCATTGAGCACACCTCCAGAATCAGGGGAGACAACCAACAATCTCTCCTTGTCCCAAGACTTTCCATCCTCTACTAACTCTATGACATGTTCACTCACACTCACAGTCCTTTTTGGTGATGAAAAACAGGAACTTCCCTTTCGATGAAACCTAGGCGGCTTAACTCTCAT
The DNA here is from genome assembly GCF_964263255.1 of Lissotriton vulgaris. NCBI lineage: Eukaryota > Metazoa > Chordata > Amphibia > Caudata > Salamandridae > Lissotriton > Lissotriton vulgaris. Next base: position 65,828,196 of record NC_141691.1, on the reverse strand, counting down.
CATCTCACCCACTTTCACTCGTAACCTCCAATCTGCTATACTCTAGTACTTGGTCTGTGCCAACCTCTTCATGTGACTCACATCATGCACATTCTCATAGGACAACTCTCTCTTCCCAATCAAAATCTGTTCCTTTTTGGAAGCCTACCCCTCAACAACACAAAGGGAAAGCCTTTCAGCTAGCCACATCTCTCCATTAACAACCTGGGAGATTTCTACTCCCATTCAGACTACTTGAATAAACACACTCCAGCCTCAAGAGGACTTGTTATGGATAGTGAGGGTCTAAGATTATTTCCAGGTTCCTTTGCTTCAACCATCCCAACAGATATGACCCATCATTGGTTGCATATACTGTGGCAGGAATGGTGTTACCTGTAAATGCTACCACAGTGTCAAACTTCCCTCCAACATCAATTGGCTTCTGACCATATGCCATTGGTCCAACCATTCACTTTCTCAATGTGATATCACTGAGCGTAGCCCATTAATTTACTCTAATTAGTGTGAAGGGAAATCCTGAGTCTGCCATCATGTTCACTTCTATACACACTATGCAGATATTGTATTGTATTGCATTGTAATTGCATTTATATAGCGCTTACTACCCCTGACGAGGCGTCAAAGCGCTTTTTCGGCGGGTAGCACGCTACTCCGGGACCCATAGAGGATTAGTGTTGAATTAGTGCAGTGAAACATGCAAGTACATTTTGAGTGGTGGACAGGTTAGTCAGTTATTTGGATTTGGAATGATAGCAGAAGGATAGAGGAGGACAAAGGTTTGTATTTATTTATCGCTTGTTGACGCACGCTATTCAGGAAGCCCATAAAGGATTAGTGGTGAATTAATATTGTGAAATATGAAGTCATTTCAGTGGTGGATATTAGTCTGTTACTTGTAGTGAGAAGGATAGCGGAGGGATAAAAGGGGAAGAAAGATTTGAATTCATATAGCACTTGTTACCCCTAATGGGTGTTGAAGCGCTATTCTGGCAAGTAGCACGACAGTCCGGAACCAATAAAGGAATAGTGTTGAAAATTACTATAGTATAAATATGAAGTAATTTGAGTAGTAGCTATGTTATTCAGTTTGTTGGGCAGTATATTAGTATAGTTGAATATGGAATTTGAGAAGTGAACATGTTAGTCTGTTAATTTTGATTGAAAAGGATAGTGGAGGGATAAAAGAGTGAAGGATTTTTTTTAAGCTCTTCGCAGTAGGAAGAGGCTTTTGGATGAGTAAAAAGGAGTTCTGGAGGGGAGGAGTCAGAGGGAAGTGTTTAGAAAGAGTTGTTTTAGGGGATCGGTATAGTAAAAAGAGTTGTCAGATGATGCAAGGAGGGGTAGAGCAGGAGAGAGTCTAGAAAGGGTTATTTTGGCGGTCATAGTAGTGGTATGGGGTTTGGGATGAATGAGAGGGTGCATGTAGAGGATATATTGATAGTTGTAAAGGATGAGAGATAGGGTAGTGCATTGGAAGGAGTCGTAGAAAGAAGTATGAGATGAGTCAGAAGGTTGGGCTGGAAGATATATTGAGCAAAGTGTAGACTGAGAAATAGGAAAGTGCATTGGAAATACTGAATTAGAAGAAAGTGATAAATATATAGATCCATAAGTACATTGAAATTATATAGATACATAAAAGAAGGAAGTATATTTAGATTAACTATATTGATAGAGGCACAGGATGAGAAATAGGGTAGTGCATTGGATATGCTTTTTCAGGAGAAAAGTAACAGACACACAGATCCAAGTACATGGAAGGTACATAGATGCACAATGGAAGTATGTGCATGTGTCATTACCTAAACGTTTGGGCAAATCACCTCAATACCCCAGAGCATTTCTAGTCAATTTCGGAAATTATCTAGTACGCGACACTATATATGACCTGGCTAGACCCACAGCTCAAAGAGAATACAAGGGATTCAAATTCTTTACAAGACCGGATTTTGCGCACGCTACTGTAGAACGACGATGGAAAATGAGACAACTGTTCGCTCCCTTTGAAAAACTAGGAGCGACGGTCTTTTTGCAAAATCCGGCACGATTAAAAGTAATTTACAAAGGTGTAACAAAGAGCTTTACAAGCGAAATCCAGGCAGTGGCCTACCTCAAGGATGTCGCAGAGAAAGCGAAACAAAAATAATGGCAAATAAACGGAAGAAGAAGATTAGAACGGATTGGATATGATTCAAACTACCTAGTAAAAATATATGAACACTTTATAGATCAAATATGACTTGAATAATTGGCAATTGAATATAAAGAATATGATAGTACTGATAAGTTATTCTCATTTGCTATATGGTTGACTTTTTCTAGGATTGTAAAATAACAGGCTAGGTTCAAGCTTAGGCGTTCGGACCACACTGCCATCAACAACTGGGTGAAGCAAAACCCAGGTTGCCTCTAAGGGCGGTAAGGGGGGGGGGGGGGGGGTGGTTAGGGGTTGGGGTCAAGAGGTAGGGTGGGGGAATAAAATGCAGAAATATGGTGATTACAGTTCCAGATGCATTATGAGGAACATAAATGACGACACAAATGTCAATGATGTTAAGGATTTGTCTGATTTACTTCTATTCTATTCTTTTTTTCCGTATAACAGATGTGTCAAGGATGTTAAGGAGTTGATTGATCTGTTTCTACTCTTCTATACGCATAACAGATGTGGAGCTAAATATAATAACACATTGATATGGCTAAGATAAAAATGTGCTCCTGGAATGTGGCAGGACTCAATGATAGGAGCAAAAGGGAAAGAATGTGGGGACTAATAAGGGCAAATGCATTCGATATAATATGTCTCCAGGAGACCCACGTTCCATGGGCAGAGCGGGATGTATTGAAGATCTCAGGGTTTAATTTACTGGTATGTACTAGTCAAACTACGAGAACAAGGGGGGTCGCTATAGTAGCAAGATCCTTTTTGGGGGAGGCAACTCGTAAACTAGCTGATCCACTAGGCAGGTGGGTGATTGTGGAGCTCAAGTGCGGAATTACAATATGTTCCATCTACGCCCCTAATCAAGATGACCCCGTAATCTTTAACGACCTGGAGATAGAATTAGCATCCTGGCCTCAGGTAATGATCCTATGTGGGGACTTGAATATTTCTCTACCCAGAGCTTGTGCACCACAGAAACAAGTGCGATTTAAATATACTGGTCGTAAGCCTAAAGTTTTTAATGCTGTCTCCCAATTAAAAGAAAGTTTAGGTCTGGTGGATCTATGGGATCTAAAACAGGGTCATGACCCTGGCTATACATATTTTTCTCACCCTCACAATAAATATGTCCGTATCGATTATATTTTAATGTCGATTAACCGGGCAAGTTTGGCTCAAATAAGTAAACTACCAAAAATAATTTCGGACCATAATCCTCTATCTCTCACTTTTTACTTAAATGACATGGCCAGACCTCGCTCTAGTTGGTCTTTCGACAAAAGACTGCTTGTAAATAATGAATACGTAGAACATATGAAAAAATGGTCACAGGATTTTTTTGACTCTAACCGATATAGCACATCCAGAAATATGGTATGGGATTGCTTTAAAGCTGCAGCCCGTGGGAGACAATCAGTTACGTAGCCAGACAGAAGAAAGAGGTGACAAGGCTTAATGAACTACAACTACAAAAATTAGCTGAACTAGAAGAGAAGCATACTAGGCTAATAGCACAAAATGCGGATGGTGACTCAATTTTAAGACATATGGCGATACTAAAAGCAGAGATAAACAGTAAAATCTCCCAAAGTACGGCCGAATTATACCAATCCCACCGGAATAAGATCTACGAAATGGAAGATAGGGTGGGTAAACAATTGGCACTTCGAACTCGCCAAAGTCAATCTCTTAACTCAATTACGCGCATTGAATCAGAAGGCCAAGTATTTACAACACCTGAAACTATCTTAGAAGTGTTTCAAAATTATTATGGGAAATTGTACAAAAATGAGGACTCTTTAAAATCAAATGTAATCGAAGAAACACTATCAAAATGGGCAAGCGAGCATGAAGACGGTGTAGGATTGGATAATGCTACTAGGTTTGATCTAGAAAGAGAAATAGCTCAAATAGAAGTGGAAACTGCTCTCGCAGAGTTAGCCGCGGGAAAAGCCGCAGGGCCTGATAAAATACCACTCGAGTTTTATAAAATTTTGGGTAATATAGTAACGCCTTTACTCCAAGATTTATTTGTTGGAATCCAATCTAGTGGCATCCCTCCCAGGTCTTGGCAGGAAACTAATATTGTAATTTTTCAAAAGAAAGATAAACCTCATCAGCTGCCCTCATCTTATCGACCTATCTCTCTAATAAATTCTGACTCAAAACTGTACTCAAAGATTTTGGCTAATCGGCTCAGGGGGATCATCGAACGTCTGGTCTCCCCCTGGCAACATGGTTTTATTCCAGGTAAGGATACTACGGACCATACCTGACGTGCTGTTGCACTATTTGATGCCGCAAATGCTACGGGGGGCCAGATGTCGATGGTCCTCCTGGATGCCGAGAAGGCTTTCGATAGGGTTTCATGGGCATTCCTATGGGCAATATTAGATCAGAATAATGTTGGACCTTGCCTTATGAGATCAATTAAAGCAATGTATTTCTCACCGAAGGCTAGGGTGTTGGTAATGGGCCAGGAATCTGGATTTTTTAACATATCTCGGGGGACTAGGCAGGGATGTCCTTGCTCTCCGATTCTTTTTGCCCTCTACATAAATCCTCTTATTCTTAAACTTTTACAGGCTGAGGCAATTAAACCAGCTATACTGGGCCCCTACCAAACCAAAATATTAGCTTATGCAGACGATGTGGCTATAATAACACCACAGCCAACGGAGGCTATATTAGAAATAGAACAAATTACTCAAGCCTTTGGTCAATTATCAGGATATTCCTTAAACAGGGATAAAATGATGGTAATTTGCACAAATAATACACTGCCATGTATCTGGGAGTTCGAATATCTGCCAAAATAGATGAGATTGTAAATATTAACTACGAACCACTGTTCCAAAAGATAAAGAAAGAACTCAAAAGGATTGATGGACTACATCTCTCAATCATCGGAAGAGGCAATTTTCTCAAAATGAATATTCTACCCCGGGTTCTATATCTGTTTCGAGCGATTCCTCTTCTTGTGGAAGACAGTATTCTAAGGGGATTGGAATGTCAAATGGGTAAATTTGTGTGGGGTTATGGTAAGGTTAGGAGATCTATCCGGAAGCTCTCCTTACCCATCACTAGAGGAGGTTTGGCTTTACCTGACCTGGGACTTTATTCATGGGCTGCCTTTCTGCAACAGATGATGGTATTATTTTATGTTAAACCACTGGGATATGAGGTGGGGGGCAATCACATACCTTCAATCTACGAGTTGTCTATCGGTGATATTGCTAATGGCCTGCTACTGAAACAGATTGAACCCTCATATTATAAGAAAATTAAATTTAAGGTTATAACAAACGCTTGGGCAGCATGGAAGAAAATTTCGAGATATATGAAAATTCCCAAATACAATAGATATATCTCATTATGGCACTCCTTAATACTACCACCTCAAATATATGACGCTATTTCCAGACGGTGGGAAACTTTAGGAGTATTAACAATAGGAGACTTTATGCTCCCCAATAATGGTAGTAGATTTCAACAACTTCAGTCTAAATTTGCTATCACCAATAACAGTGTATTTAAATTTATACAAATCAACACAATCATAAATTCAAAACTTGTTAATATCTATCTGGATAATATTCCTCTAATTGATCGTCTGTCTAATCCCTCAACTAGGATAGCTACCATCTACGACACATTAATTGAAAACCAACAAGATGACTTAGAATCTACCGAAGTGGGCTGGTCAAGGAAACGAAATAATCCCAATGTAGACATCGACATGTCTCTTATACTATCGTCACAGCTGTTTATGTCCTCCAATTTGAAAGCCCAACTATATAAAACTATTTTTGATTTTGTATTTTACTCCCGCTAAACTCTTCGCTTGGGGGATAAGGCCTACATCAGAGTGTCCAAGGTGCGGCAAAGCAGCGGCAAATCTATTACATATGCTCTATGATTGTGATAAATTGCTAGCACTGCGAACAATGATTGCTGGGTTCTGGCAGGAGGTGTTTGGGCATCCAGTATCCGAATCTCCCACCCTCTATATTCTGGGCTACGATAACACTCTGAATCATACTAAGGCGGAAGAAGTATCACTCTTCTTGAGCACAGCTGTATATAGAATCATATTAACAGCCCGCTGGAAGGATGTTGATCCCCCTAACTTTCAGATTTGGTTGTCTAGGCTTTTAGGTATGTACAATCAAGACAAGGCGATTTTTGCATGTAAAGGGATAAAGCTTAGAGCACGTGGTATCGAGATCTGGAAACCAATTGAAAATTGGAGTAATGAGAATAGAGATTGTGGCTAAACGTATGTAACTAGGACTATACTGCCTTAATCATCTGTTGTTTCTTCTCTATGTTTTATCCTTAATATCTCTCTTTCTTTGAAGTGTGTATGATTTTTTCTGAACCCTCATTATAACACTGTTGTATTTTTTTGTTTTTGTCTAATCTTTGTTCTCTCTTTCTTTATGTATCTGCAATTGTAAATCACCAAATAAAAATGTATTTAAAAAAAAAGGAAGTATGTGCATGTAGACCAAAGATGATTGTTATTTATTTATTAATATTATTATTATAATTTTTTTTCTTCTATTCTCTTAACAACATAATTATTTTACATGTTTATACAAAGTAATACACAAAGATAGGTACATATCTATAGTGAAAACAAATGCTTATATACAGAGGAATATGCTGTAAATTTCTGTTTGCGTATGGTGCTTATGTGGGGAAGAGCCAAATCTTGAGTAGTTTTCTAAAGATAAGGTGGTTGTCAGTGGATCTTATGTTGGGGGGTAAAGAGTTCCAAAGTTTGGCTGCTTGAACAGAGAAGGATGTGCCACCCATGGTTTTTTCTTGTATGGCGGGATTTTGAGGCGAGAAGCTCCTTTAGAGCGGAGGTTCCTTTGTTGAATGTATTTGGTTATTTTATTCCTGATGACGAGCGGTCCTGTTCCATGTATCACTTTGTGGGTGATACAAAGCAGCTTGAACGTGGATCTTCTGGCAACCGGTAACCAATGCAGGGCTTTCAAGGCAGGGGAGATGTGGTCTCGTGGTTTGATATGCAAGAGTAGTCTGGCAGCCGAGTTCTGAATCCTTTGTAGTCTTTTCATGGTCGTTAAAGGTGATCCGTGGTAGAGGCTATTGGCGTAATCGAGTTTGGATAGAACAAGGGAGATGGTAGCTTGGACCTTGTGTGGAAATCCCAAATGAGGGAAAATTTGTCGAAGTGTTTCAATAGTAGCAAAGCTTGATCTTGCTAGTTTATCCACTTGTGCATTCATCAACAGCTTGGAGTCCATGGTCATTCCGAGGTTTCTTACTTCCTTCGATACTTTAGGCTGTGATCCCAGTTCATCAGCCCATGCGGCAAGCGGGTTGTCATTTTTCCAATCGCCACACATGAGTATTTCAATTTTTGAAGCATTCAATTTGAGATGGCTCCAAGTCATCCACTGATCCACGGCTCTGAGACAGCTGAAAATTGGTGATTTTTTAATGTCTTTGGGGCATTCCAGTTGAAGGAGTATTTGCGTGTCATCTGCATAGTTGTAGCACGTGAGGTGAAATTTATTGATCAGTACTGGTAAAGACTTCATGTAGATGTTGAAAAGCATGGGCGAGATGATAGAACCTTGAGGGACCCCTGCTTTTGTGGAGTACGGTTTGGACGAGAAAGGTGGGTATGGATGACATTAGTTCTGTTTCGAAGGTAGGATGCGATCCAGTCTAGAGCAGTTCGCTCTATGCCGGCTTCATAAAGTCTTTGTTTCAGAGTGTCATGGTCAACCGTATCAAAGGCAGCTAAGAGGTCCAAGAGGAGTAGCGCAGCAACCCCTGTTAGGACTAGAAGCATGGGCACCCTTACCTCACGACAAGTCCCGGAATGCATTGTCATAGAGAGGGATTGTGTGCTGTCCCATATTGCTTACGGGCTGACCATGTGACATGAGGGGAGGGTCATAAGCCTCTCCAGGAAAGATGGCGGTGCTTGGTTTTCCTAGCTGAACCCACGATCACTAGTCGTCATCCTTTCCTTGTCTATAAATCCTGAAATCCTGGAATTCCTGTTGCCTGAAGTTGAGAACCCCGTCTTTCCCGTGCCTGTGCCTCTGACCATGGAACCGCGCTATAAGCACTAACGGAGTTTCACCCCGCGCTTCCCAAAACAAACAACCCATTGCATTTTTTTTCCTTTTCAACAAGAACTTTATTGTACTCTGCAGCGCTGTTGCTGCTACCTCGCCGCCAGGGATTATCCACCCGTTTGGATTCCGAGATTGCTGGAGCCTCCCTATTTTTGAAGTCCTGACTCCGTGGTTCTTGAAACACGAGGACGTGTTTTCTTTCTTTCCGCCAAAAGCGCTCAAGTCTATTTGCAGTGAAAACGCGCGGACGCGTTTATTTCATTGCTTCCCTAAGGCGTTCATGCCTCGGCCGTGTTAGACGCCGGACGCGTCTTTTTTCTTGGCATTTCATTTCATTTGGTCCAGCCATTCAAAATGCAAGGAAGCGTTTCCAACTTTGTTGAAACTATTGGGAATTCGAAACGCAAGGAAGCGTTTCCACCTTTGTTGACACTATTTGGAATTAAAAAGTAAATTTTTTCTTTGCACCCCTCCAGAAGGGATTGGACTCTATACTGCCGTCCTCATTGCTCTTTTATTTTTGAGACCACAAACCTCTTGATTCACTAAGTCAGGCGAGTGTGGGATAGCACACAACTAGGGGCATGAAGTAAGTTTAACTTGTACACTGTTGCACATTTTCTTACTATTTCTATATTGTGTTTGTTTGTCTTTCCTTACTGCAGTGAGAGTGGCTGACCTGGAATCTTCCCTGAGTTACTCCACTTTTCCTTTGGCGGACCTTTGATTTTGGTCTCTTCCTTTTCGTAAGATATTTACCTTCGCTATGGTGTTCCTTTGAGACACTGTGAGGGTGATATCTCTAGGAAAGGAAGTGATATAGCTTCGCTCCTGAGGAGATTGGATTTCTGCCTGGAGATACTTCCACGCCCGACAACCCCGTTGCGGTCAATTGTATTCTTTAGGTCATCCCAGATAGGAAGGAGGGCAGATTCAGTGCCTCTTCCCGGACGGAATCCTGTTTGGAAATCTGAAAGTATGTCATTCTCTTGAATAAATTGTGACATCTGGGCGAACGCTGCTCTTTCTATAAGTTTGCCCAGGAAAGGTCCATTTGTAATGGGTCTGTAGTTGTCAGGGTTCAGCGGGTCCAAGTTTGTTTTATTCAGTAAAGGGCGTATGTATGACTTTTTGAGTTCTTCTGGAAATATTCCAGTAGTTAGGAATCGTTGATGATTCTTCTTACTGGAATGGCAGCAGAGGTTGTTAAAAGAATTGTCTTGAAAGTGTGTGGCGGACAGGGGTCAAAAGGGCTGCCGTCAGGCCTGCTTGCTTTGACCAGGTTCATAAATTCATCTTGTGAGATGTGTTGGAAGGAACGGAGAGGCTTAATTAGAGCATTCTTGGATAGTTATTTTATATAAGGATTAGTGCTGCTGCTTTGTTTCCGTATTAAGTACGAGTCCAACATGTCTGCTTTGTCCATGTAATGATTTGCCAGTTTGTCTGTGAAATCTTGAGTAACAGGATGAGTTCCTTCTAGGCAATTTGGTTTGCGAAATTCATTGAGTATTTTATAGAATTCTTTATTTGCGCATTTAGCGTTTTGAATTCTGTCTGAATAGTACCTTTTCTTAGCCTTTTAGTTAGCCGACTTATATAATCTGTTCATTTTCTGTAGGTGAAATTTGTCTTGTTTGGTGTTTGTTTTGAGCCAGGTACGTTGAAGCTTTCTAATTTGTTGTTTTATGTCTTTTATTTCTATGTTTCTCCAAGGCGTTTTTTTTTCTTTTGTTCTGTTGTGTGGTTTTGAGTGGAATCAGGATGTCAAAAGCTGCCTGTTGTCACTCATATAGATTCTGAACAGAATTTATGGTTTCCAGATTTATACTGGATGTTAGTTGTGTTTCAAGTGTTCCAAACTGAGTTTGTTCCACAGCCGATAGGTGGATGGATGTAAGGTAGTATTAGGTGAGTCGCTTGGCGTTGTTTATGTTGGAAAGCAAGCAAGTGGTGGTCCGACCATGTGACTGGAGTTATAGTTTGAAAGGTAACTAGTTCAGTAGTAGCAAAAATGACATCTATTATATGTCCAGCGGTGTGTGTCGGATTGTGGACAATCTGATGCAGGTTCAATGCGTCTAGGCCGGTGATTATTGTTTTTGGAAGAGTCATATTGGGTTTATCAAGCAAATGTTAAGGTCACCCAGAACGCATAGGTTGGAGTGTATTGTTATCAGGTTTGAAACTGTGTCTAGAAGTGCATCTGGGAATGTTTCCTTGCTAGGTGGAGGTCTGTAAAGGAGCAGGAAGTTACATGTGGAAGACGGTGTAGGATTGCATCTTGTTAGAAGAGCCTCACAATTCTTTATGGAGATGTTGTCAACTTTAGTGATATGTATTGTTTGCCTGAATACAACAGCTAGACCACCTCCTTTTTTGGCTGTACGATTGTGGGTGATTTTTTGATAGCCTAGAGGAATGGCTTTATGCAGGACTTGATCCATATCCTCTCCTAACCATTTTTCGGTTATGAATAGTATGTCTGGTTTTGCATCGGTGAGAAGGTCGTAGATGGGATGCTTGTTTTTAGAGAGGGATCGAGCAGTGGCCTTTGGTGATAGTGGGACTTTGTTTTGTAGAAGAGTGATCAGTATTTTGTGGGTGTATAGCAGGTGTGTTTTAACTGCTGGTATTAGCTGTATTAGGATAGCAATTGTGTAGCTGTTCTGTATGTGTTCCTCATCCAGCATGCTAAGAAGGCATTTTGATGGGTCTGCATGTGTATGTGTTGGAGATGGTGTTTGAGAGTGAGTTGGAGTGCTGTGTTGCTTTTGTTGTGTAACATTGTTGCGAGGTAGACTTGGGGAGCAAAGTTGTGAGGTGTGGTATGTTGCTTATATTTTTTGCGTGTGTTTAAGGAAGAAGGTGTATGAGTCAGGGGAGGTGGTGCAGCATGTGGGGCATGTAGTAATGTTCTAAATTGTCCAATGGATGAGAGGCGGGTTAGAAGAGAGGTGCTGTATTGCTGTATCTGTGTTAGGTGTGGTGGAAGATTGAACGCTTGGCATTCGAGTTTGTTCCTTTGTGTGGTTTGAAAGGTGGGTATAAGTATGTATTTTGTGATGGTAAATATTATGAGGTGTTGTGCTCTGAAGATCTTGTTGTGCTGGTGTGTGTGATATGTTTTGATTTTGAGGTGTTGTGAAAAGGGGTGCTGATGATATGTTTCATGCATTGGATTTGGTTTTGTAGTATTGTTTGTGCGAGGAGGTTGTGACGTAGAGGGTGGTGATGTGTTTATGAGTAGAGTGAATAGTGTGTGTAGGAGGGAATGAAGTAGAGGTGAGAGTGTTTATCTTAGACTGGTTTGTTTCAAGAGTTACAAAGTTTGGTGGTGTGCAGTGTGTGTGTTGTGCGTTAGTGTTATTATGGTAGAAGGGAGAGGAGGGTGTTTGCTGGACAACTGATGGAAGGATCATTATATGTTTGTTAGTGATAAAAGGTGGTCTGTTAGGTGTAATTACAGCAGAGAGAGTGTGTCTGAATGGGATGTAGTTATGTATGGTGTTGATTGGTGTTGTGTTAGTGATGAGTGTATTGGTTAGTGGTATAAGATAGAGTTGTGTACTGTTTGTTGGTGATGGTCGATATGTGTGGTAGTTGGGATAGTAGGGTGTGTAGATGTGGTTTGGTTGGGTTGGTGGTGCATGCTGGTACATTAATATGTGCATAGTGTTGTGTGTGGTGTACATTTGGTGTGAGTGTGTTGCTCTATTTGTGGATGTGGATGGTGTGGGCTTGGTATTGCTAAATGAGAAAAATGGCAGCATTTCTGGCCCTGGTCCTGGTCAGTCTCGAACAGGCTCAAACAGGCAACTACCCTTGTCCTCTCCGCCCTTAACAGGCTCAAACAGGCAACTACTCTTGTCCACTCCGCCCTTAGCCTTGATGCCCAGGCTGAGACGCCCTAAGCCTGGTCTTTTATAGCCCTAGTAATCAGGTGGCCCTTTCAGCCAATGGGAGCCCTAGCCCTAACACTATCCAATCACAACCCCAGCCCTAAAATATAGAACCAATAGGAGACCAGGACCTTACAGCCAATTATAGCACTAGTCCAAGGACCCAATCAGTTTCAAAAACCCTGATCTCTACATCCAATAAAGGCCTTAGCCCTACTAGTAGTCCCAGCCCAAATCCAAACAGCCAATGGTACAGGAAGCCCTAGTCCCTACTTCCAGTAGAAATCCTAACCCTCGCCCTAGTCCCAACCCTACAATGATTGCATCACAGACCCAGAAACCAATCAGAGCCCTCAAATACCCAACCAATGAGGACATTAACCCTAAACCAATAGAAACACCAGATACAACCACCAATCAGTGTACACATGTACCAACCACTAGCAGACCATATAAAGTCCCAGCGACCTTAGACAAGGTTTGCTGGCCAGGGAGTTGGGTGCTGCTTCTCCTGTTCAGAATCTCTTAGGAGACAGACAGGCTCAATCCACACTTTGGACTTCTGCAGGTAAAGGCTTCACTAACTCGAAATCTAAAAATACTGTTTGAATAAAACTTTACTCCCCCTGCTTGCCAAAACACGAAGTGCACAGGTCCCAGTAAATACAGTTTAAACAGCTCACAGAAGCACCCTCTGATGTAGAATATCCCTGTTGCTGGGGGGCAGGGGGCTGGCCTCACTGGCTTGTGAACACAAAATGTTGGCTGGGGGTGCACTGCTTTAACACACAGGTCTTAGCACACAGCAAAGGAGAAATTTGGAGGGAAAACAGATTTGTCACCAAGGAATGAGAGTCTCAAACTACAGAGGTTGGACTGGAAATCCCCCAATTCAACACGTCAAATGCAAGCAATCATGGGCAGGGAAAACCACAAGTTTAAAACACAAAACAGGTGATAAAATATGCAATCGCAGGCAGGTCAAAACTGCAATTTTAAACTGTAACAACCCCATGCAAAGACAGTAATCACAGAAAGGGAACATCGTTTTTTAACAACTTTTGTTTTGGGAAGAGATAGCACTAGTCTGCCTCCTTACCACTTCCTGGACTCTGCTCACTCCAATCTGGGGCACAGAGAGGCTGCAATTAACAAGATGGAGGAGAATGATTTGGGGTGCACCCAGCAAGGCCTTAAGGGGCCTGGGCAGGTGTGAGAGGTGGGCTCAGACTTGCCTGGTAGCTGAATAGCTAATGGCCAGCTGGCCTGAGGGTGGGGGCTGGGGAGCTGCTTCTCCTGTTCAGAATCTCCTAGGAGACAGAAAGGCTAAATCCACACTTTGGACTTCTGCAGGTAAAGGCTTCCATAACTCAAAATCTAACAATACTGTTTGAATAAAATTGTACTCCCCCTGCTGGCCAAAAAACGAAATGCACAGGCCCCAGTAAATACAGTTTAAACAGCTCACAGAAGCACCCTCTGATGTAGAATATCCCTGTTGATGGGGGGGAGGCAGGGGGGCTGGTCTCACTGGCTTGTGAACACAAAATGTTGGCTGGGGGTGCACTGCTTTAACACACAGGTCTTAGAACAGAGCAAAGTAGAAATTTGGAGGGAAAACCGATTTGTCACCAAGGAATGAGAGGGACAAACTACAGAGGTTGGACTGCAAATCCCACAATTCAACATGTTAAATGCAAGCAATCATGGGCAGGGAAAACCACAAGTTTAAAACACAAAACAGGTGATAAAATATGCAATCACAGGCAGGTCAAAACTGCAATTTTAAACAGTAACAACCACATGCAAAGACAGTAATCACAGAAAGGGAAAACCGTTTAACTTTTGTTTTGGGAAGAGACAGCACTAGTCTGTCTCCTTACCACTTCCTGGACTCTGCTCACTGCAATCTGGGGCACAGGTAGGCTGCAATTCACACTCCCATTGCCTTAGGATGTTTCCATAAGAATTACATTTACTCACGATACCACTCTCTTGTCACCTGAATTAGAATCTTAGGAAGCCATATCAATGTCATTCAAGATATTTACAGATTTAGATTGAAATTGTCTGCCAGGTTTCTAAACTTTAGCAATGGTCCCCCTCCTCTTACACTCATCGCAAATCCTGTCTGTTGCAGGGCAGAATTGTGCATTGCCTACATGGTCACCACTACCGCAATAGCAAAGTAAACTCTTAAACGTAGAAGGAACAGACTCTTTCTTCTTATTTTATCTAGTGACATTGTTATCCGAATATATAGTCGAAGCTTATTGTCAAAGTGTCATTTCAGCCATGCAAGTGCTGTACTTTCTAGCCCTGAGGTGACCTCCACTGCCTTGTTCAACGTTAAATTGTCACTGGTCACCAAGGCTTCCCAAATCCTCTTCGCTAGTGAAAGAGGAAACTTTGCACTTGGTCCAGGTAAGTGAATATATTTATTTAAGGCACAAGAACATGATCGGCAAGGATAAAAGCTAGCAAGCAACTGCCCTCTGGACTTCAAAAGGTGACATACCAAAACTCACATTCTATAAAAGAAGACAAGACCCAACGCACTCCTAGCCTTAGAAAGAGTTTGCAACTAAGTCAACTCCCTGCAAGGTGAGCAGCAATATTGTAGCGTGGAAATCCTTTAGCTAGACTGTATCCCATGGAGAGCATTAGCAGCTCATCCCCCCTTCAGTCAAAGACATTGTAGCTTGAGTATCCTTGTATAGAGTGAGCGCCCGGACTTGATCTGATGCGCGACTGCTGTGAAGATTCACAGTCCTTATATGGTTTTTGGAACAGGTAAAGCAGATTGTTGGTGCTGTGATTCGCCGTACACGGGTCCCGTGTCACTATGTATGACTGTGAAGCAGGGTCTAGTTTTTCCCATATAGTACCCAGGCCCATTCTGTCCACATCTGAATCATAAGAGTCTCAGTTGTCCCTGCCACCCCATAGACAGGGTTGTATTAAAACTGTCCACACTGCATTGAGAGTCTAGGAGGCAGTAGGCCCCAAGCCCTCCTTCTAGAACATCAAGATGTAGCAATAACAGGATGTGTCTGTCATTTAAAAGAACACAAAATTGGCCAAGAGTAAGGAGTGGAGGCCAACTGGGACTTTCTAAAGCTTTAGAAATTACAAATGACATCTAATATTTTGTATTCTTCTGCTTTCTTATAAAACGTTTCCGAGAAGTGACGCAAATCATGTTCGATAAATGTTCAATTTCAATATGATTTACAGTCAAACATCAAGTGACCTTTTGGTAAACGTTTGTAATGTAAGTGTGACTTCTGTGTTCCTAATATTTCTGAGAAGTGACAAAAGTGCATCATGTTCTGTGGTCAAAGCCCCTGCTAATGTCGTGATTCGGTGATCAATGGTTCCTCATTAAAAGAGTATAAATGATCTGCTTTTCAGTCCATTCGACTGACTACCTCGCACAAATGAACCCTAGGGTCATGACATGTGTGTGTGTGCCCCCTCAGCCATCTTCTCTAACATCTTTGGCTTTGGCTGAGGTTATAATGCTTAATATATTTTGAAATTTTATTTTTTTCTCTCCTTGCATTGCCGTGTTTGTTAAACTTACAAAATTGCATGATTTACTTTTTCATCTAGCAAGGTGTTTCTGAAACTTGTTATCTTCTAGATTATACAATGCTAGTTTTGATTAACAATGTGCCTTTGACATTCATTGTTTAAACTTGTTCTTCGAATAAAGTGCCACTCTGACTCAGTTCCTGCATCTCACACGTGTTTCCTTATTTTAGATAGAGCACCCCTACTCAAATTAAGCTGGTGTAGTGCACCCTAAAAAAAACACCCTCAAAACCTGATCCAGAACTAACAGTGTCCAGGTTCATGCAAATAATCACAACCTTTGGTAATTTTTCGGGCTATTCCATAAATTGGCACACGTCCCTCATATAACCACTGCGGGGTGACATCACTAGATACTGCCTGACTGGGAGTGACTATTGTGGGGAATGGATTCTGTTATCAAGGAATGTACGTAGCACCCAATACAGAGCTCTACAGAGAGCAGAACGAAACCCTTTTGCTTGGCAGAACGGAGGGGAGTGTGAGACACTTGCAGGCACCACCACTCTCCCTTCTAGGCAGGGGGGGGCTTTTTTAAAATGATGTCATTGTCAATTTCTTTGGTACGTGCTACAAAACACTCCCTATGAAGTTCCCAAGACATATTTCAAGGCAATTGTGTTTGAGGTCCCACTACTACATTGGGATGGGGGCCCAGCATGGGTCGGCCTGCCCAAGCTGATAAGAGGCTGGTATGACGGGGGCATAGACCTCCCAGATATTCAAGAGTACTACTGGGCATCACAATTAATTATCGTCAATGACTGAGCCTACACGTCACAGGCCAAACCAGCACTGCGAATGGACAGACACGTGCTGGGAGACAGAGGATACCCGGGGGAAAGTGACGAGTTGCTTACCCCCACAAGATCATGTGACCCTGCCAATAAAAAGGTCCTGGTGCACATGCCCTGGGCCAGTTCTTGTTACCATACCACTGTGTCCGTGTTTTCATTTGTACTATATGGAGGCCTAGGGCCCGACCCTTACAGAAGCAATGTGCAGCTGAACGGGGTGGCCCAGTCCAGTCCACGGGCCGGTCCGATTTGCACAACTCCATGAATGTGGAATCAAGCGTCTGTGGGCAGATCCAGCCCTCTCACTCATGACCGCTCTTGGCCGCTGCCTGCAATGGCAGCCGCTGAGCTTCATTCGCATTTCGCTGCCCCATCTTAATTCTGAGCCGCAGCACGCATCTCCTTAATTATGTTCAATGAAGACACACTGCTTTGATAATTGAGGGCACAGAGCAATTCCCCGTCTCCTGAATCCAGCACTCAGGTGTCTCGGGTGCAGTTGTTGGGCCCAAGTGCCCAGCATCACAGGGCGAACTCGGCCCAACATATGCTCCAACGTATTCAACTTTCATAAAGCTCTTTCCAGACCCTACTCCCTATCTCAATCCTACGCCAGAGTTTTCAACTCCCTTACAGCTCTGCCCAGCCCCTTCTTCCTGTCTCAAACCTTCTCCAGTATTTTTAACCCTTCTGTCTAATCAATAACTCTCTGTCTGAAACGTGCTCTGGTGTATTAATCTTCCTTACTGCTCTGCCAGGGCTCTATTTCCTATCTTGACCCATCTCAAGTGTATTCAACTTCCTTGCAGATCTGTCCAGCCCACACCCCATCTCAGCCCTTCTACGGTGTATTCAACCCCTTATGGCTCAGCCCAGCTCTTACTACTTATCTCAGCCCAGCTCGCACAACCTTTCTCAATCCTTCTCCTGTGGATTAATCTACCATACAGCTCTATCCAGACTTCACTCCCTGTCTCACCTCTTCTCCTGCTGATTAATCTACCTAAGAGCTCTGTCCAGTCTACACTCCCTGTCTCAACTCTTCTCCTGTGGATTTATCTACCTAAGAGCTCTATCCAGTCTACACTCCCTGTCTCACCTCTTCTCCTGCTGATTAATCTACATAAGAGCTCTGTCCAGTCTACACTCCCTGTCTCAACTCTTCTCCTGTGGATTAATCTACCTAAGAGCTCTATCCAGTCTACACTCCCTGTCTCACCTCTTCTCCTGCTGATTAATCTACCTAAGAGCTCTGTCCAGTCTACACTCCCTGTCTCAACTCTTCTCCTATGGATTTATCTACCTAAGAGCTCTATCCAGTCTACACTCCCTGTCTCACCTCTTCTCCTGCTGATTAATCTACCTAGGAGCTCTGTCCAGTCTACACTCCCTGTCTCAACTCTTCTCCTGTGGATTTATCTACCTTAGAGCTCTATCCAGTCTACACTCCCTGTCTCACCTCTTCTCCTGTGGATTAATCTACCTTAGAGCTCTATCCAGTCTACACTCCCTGTCTCACCTCTTCTCCTGGGGATTAATCTACCTTAGAGCTCTGTCCAGTCTACACTCCCTGTCTCAACTCTTCTCCTGCTGATTAATCTACCTAAGAGCTCTATCCAGTCTACACTCCCTGTCTCAACCCTTCTCCTGTGGATTAATCTACCTAAGAGCTCTATCCAGTCTACACTCCCTGTCTCAACTCTTCTCCTGTGGATTATTCTACCTAAGAGCTCTGTCCAGTCTACACTCCCTGTCTCAACTCTTCTCCTGTGGATTAATCTACCTAAGAGCTCTATCCAGTCTACACTCCCTGTCTCAACTCTTCTCCTGTGGATTATTCTACCTAAGAGCTCTATCCAGTCTACACTCCCTGTCTCAACTCTTCTCCTGTGGATTATTCTACCTAAGAGCTCTGTCCAGTCTACACTCCCTGTCTCAACTCTTCTCCTGGGGATTATTCTACCTAAGAGCACTATCCAGTCTACACTCCCTGTCTCACCTCTTCTCCTGGGGATTATTCTACATAAGAGCTCTATCCAGTCTACACTCCCTGTCTCAACTCTTCTCCTGGGGATCAATCTACCTAAGAGCTCTATCCAGTCTACACTCCCTGTCTCAACTCTTCTCATGTGGATTAATCTACCTAAGAGCTCTATCCAGTCTACACTCCCTGTCTCAACCCTTCTCCTGTGGATTAATCTACCTAAGAGCTCTATCCAGTCTACACTCCCTGTCTCAACTCTTCTCCTGTGGATTATTCTACCTAAGAGCTCTGTCCAGTCTACACTCCCTGTCTCAACTCTTCTCCTGCTGATTAATCTACCTAAGAGCTCTATCCAGTCTACACTCCCTGTCTCAACCCTTCTCCTGTGGATTAATCTACCTAAGAGCTCTATCCAGTCTACACTCCCTGTCTCAACTCTTCTCCTGTGGATTATTCTACCTAAGAGCTCTGTCCAGTCTACACTCCCTGTCTCAACTCTTCTCCTGTGGATTAATCTACCTAAGAGCTCTATCCAGTCTACACTCCCTGTCTCAACTCTTCTCCTGTGGATTATTCTACCTAAGAGCTCTATCCAGTCTACACTCCCTGTCTCACCTCTTCTCCTGTGGATTAACCTACCTTAGAGCTCTATCCAGTCTATACCCCCTGTCTCAACTCTTCTCCTGTGGATTAATCTACCTTAGAGCTCTATCCAGTCTACACTCCCTGTCTCACCTCTTCTCCTGTGGATTAACCTACCTTAGAGCTCTATCCAGTCTATACCCCCTGTCTCAACTCTTCTCCTGTGGATTAATCTACCTTAGAGCTCTATCCAGTCTACACTCCCTGTCTCAACCCTTCTCCTGTGGATTAATCTACCTAAGAGCTCTATCCAGTCTACACTCCCTGTCTCAACTCTTCTCCTGTGGATTATTCTACCTAAGAGCTCTATCCAGTCTACACTCCCTGTCTCAACTCTTCTCCTGTGGATTAATCTACCTAAGAGCTCTATCCAGTCTACACTCCCTGTCTCAACTCTTCTCCTGTGGATTATTCTACCTAAGAGCTCTATCCAGTCTACACTCCCTGTCTCACCTCTTCTCCTGTGGATTAACCTACCTTAGAGCTCTATCCAGTCTATACCCCCTGTCTCAACTCTTCTCCTGTGGATTAATCTACCTTAGAGCTCTATCCAGTCTACACTCCCTGTCTCACCTCTTCTCCTGTGGATTAATCTACCTAAGAGCTCTATCCAGTCTATACCCCCTGTCTCAACTCTTCTCCTGTGGATTAATCTACCTTAGAGCTCTATCCAGTCTACACTCCCTGTCTCACCTCTTCTCCTGGGGATTATTCTACCTAAGAGCTCTAACCAGTCTACACTCCCTGTCTCAACTCTTCTCCTGTGGATTAATCTACCTAAGAGCTCTATCCTGTCTACACTCCCTGTCTCACCTCTTCTCCTGTGGATTAATCTACCTAAGAGCTCTATCCAGTCTACACTCCCTGTCTCAACTCTTCTCCTGTGGATTTATCTACCTTAGAGCTCTATCCAGTCTACACTCCCTGTCTCACCTCTTCTCCTGTGGATTAATCTGCCTTAGAGCTCTATCCAGTCTACACTCCCTGTCTCAACTCTTCTCCTGTGGATTAATCTACCTAAGAGCTCTATCCAGTCTACACTCCCTGTCTCAACTCTTCTCCTGTGGATTTATCTACCTTAGAGCTCTATCCAGTCTACACTCCCTGTCTCACCTCTTCTCCTGTGGATTAATCTACCTTAGAGCTCTATCCAGTCTACACTCCCTGTCTCAACTCTTCTCCTGTGGATTATTCTACCTAAGAGCTCTATCCAGTCTACACTCCCTGTCTCAGTCCAGCTCTTACTACCTTTCTCAATCCTTCTCCTGTGGATTATTCTACCTTAGAGCTCTATCCAGTCTACACTCCCTGTCTCAACCCTTCTCCAGTTTATTCAACCCCTTATGGCTCAGCCCAGCTCTTATTACCTATTTCAGCCCAGCTCTTGCTATCTTTCTTAATCCTTCTCCTGTGGATTAATCTACCATACAGCTTTATCCAGACTTCACTCCCTGTCTCAGCCCAGCTCTCACTCCCTGTCTCAACTATTCTCCTGTGGATTAATCTACCTAAGAGCTCTATCCAGTCTACACTCCCTGTCTCAACCCGTCTCCTGTGGATTATTCTACCTAAGAGCTCTATCCAGTCTACATTCCCTGTCTCAACTCTTGTCCTGTCGATTAATCTACCTAAGAGCTCTATCCAGTCTACACTCCCTGTCTCAACTCTTCTCCTGTGGATCTATCTACCTAAGAGCTCTATCCAGTCTACACTCCCTGTCTCAACTCTTCTCCTCGGGATTATTCTACCTAAGAGCTCTATCCAGTCTACACTCCCTGTCTCACCTCTTCTCCTGTGGATTAATCTACCTAAGAGCTCTATCCAGTCTACACTCCCTGTCTCACCTCTTCTCCTGTGGATTAATCTACCTAAGAGCTCTATCCAGTCTACACTCCCTGTCTCAACTCTTCTCCTGTGGATTTATCTACCTAAGAGCTCTATCCAGTCTACACTCCCTGTCTCACCTCTTCTCCTGTGGATTAATCTACCTTAGAGCTTTATCCAGTCTACACTCCCTGTCTCACCTCTTCTCCTGTGGATTAACCTACCTTAGAGCTCTATCCAGTCTATACTCCCTGTCTCACATCTTCTCCTGTGGATTAATCTACCTTAGAGCTCTATCCAGTCTACACTCCCTGTCTCAACTCTTCTCCTGTGGATTTATCTACCTTAGAGCTCTATCCAGTCTACACTCCCTGTCTCACCTCTTCTCCTGGGGATTAATCTACCTTAGAGCTCTATCCAGTCTACACTCCCTGTCTCACCTCTTCTCCTGTGGATTAATCTACCTAAGAGCTCTGTCCAGTCTACACTCCCTGTCTCAGTCCAGCTCTTACTACCTTTCTCAATCCTTCTCCTGTGCATTATTCTACCTTAGAGCTCTATCCAGTCTACACTTCCTGTCTCAACCCTTCTCCAGTTTATTCAACCCCTTATGGCTCAGCCCAGCTCTTATTACCTATGTCAGCCCAGCTCTTGCTATCTTTCTTAATCCTTCTCCTGTGGATTAATCTACCTAAGAGCTCTATCCAGTCGACACTCCCTGTCTCAACTCTCATCCTGTGGATTAATCTACCTAAGAGCTCTATCCAGTCGACACTCCCTGTCTCAACTCTCATCCTGTGGATTAATCTACCTAAGAGCTCTATCCAGTCTACACTCCCTGTCTCAACTCTTCTCCTGGGGATTAATCTACCTAAGAGCTCTATCCAGTCTACACTCTCTGTCTCAACTCTTCTCCAGTGGATTAATCTACCTAAGAGCTCTATCCAGTCGACACTCCCTGTCTCAGCTCTTCTCCTGTAGATGAATCTACCTAAGAGCTCTATCCTGTCTACACTCCCTGTCTCAACCCTTCTCCTGTGGATTAATCTACCTAAGAGCTCTATCCTGTCTACACTCCCTGTCTCAACTCCTCTCCTGTGGATTAATCTACCTAAGAGCTCTATCCAGTCTACACTCCCTGTCTCAACCCTTCTCCTGTGGATTAATCTACCTAAGAGCTCTATCCTGTCTACACTCCCTGTCTCAACTCCTCTCCTGTGGATTAATCTACCTAAGAGCTCTATCCAGTCTACACTCCCTGTCTCACCTCTTCTCCTGTGGATTAATCTACCTAAGAGCTCTAGCCTGTCTACACTCCCTGTCTCAACTCTTCTCCTGTGGATTAATCTACCTAAGAGCTCTATCCAGTCTACACTCCCTGTCTCACCTCTTCTCCTGTGGATTATTCTACCTAAGAGCTCTATCCAGTCTACACTCCCTGTCTCACCTCTTCTCCTGTAGATTAATCTACCTAAGAGCTATATCCTGTCTACACTCCCTGTCTCAACTCTTGTCCTGTCGATTAATCTACCTAAGAGCTCTATCCAGTCTACACTCCCTGTCTCAACTCTTCTCCTGTGGAATAATCTACCTAAGAGTGTAGACTCCATAGACTGGATAAAGCTCTGTGTTTTTTTGCGAATTACTGTTTTAAAATTTGAAATTGTAATTAGAGGGGATTTACAAGTTGGAGTGTTAACGGAAAGAACATTGTTCGACATGCTGCCTCTGAGGAACGGGTGTTTACTCTGAAACGCGTCAGGCAAGGCATGTGCTTATTAATTTTCATGTGCTTCACGAAGGATGTTCCAGTGCTTTTGAAACTCTTGTTGAGAGTGCAATCCAAAAGGGCATCTTGTGGAACTTCATGTATAATGGCCTGCCAGGTCAGGGAGAGCACCTTTGCAGATATGAAATGCAATTCCAGTGACATTCTGTGTGAGTGACGCTTTGGAGCAACAAGCTGCAATTTATTTTGGAACAACCTTTGATGTTTGTGCAAGCAATGCTAAATAAAAGGAAAATATGCAGTTTATATTTTAACATGTTCTGTGTCCGGACCCACTGGGAATTTAAAAGGACTCCAACTCCCGTAATTCATTGCTGTCAGGCCCAGCTGGGCAGGATATTAATTAGAGGGGATTTACAAGTTGGAGTGTTAACGGAAAGAACATTGTTCGACATGCTGCCTCTGAGGAAAGGGTGTTTACTCTGAAACGCGTCAGGCAAGGCATGTGCCTATTAATTTTCTTGTGCTTCACGAAGGATGTTCCAGTGCTTTTGAAACTCTTGTTGAGAGTGCAATCCAAAAGGGCGAACCTGTGCATAACCTTATATAAGGAATAGTGCTTATTCAAGCAGCCAACAGCGAATTAGATGAATTCAACATGGTGTTCTCGACTTTAAAAGATTCAGTAGAGAATTCAAGATACTCAGCAGAGAAATCAAGATGTCAACGACTCCAGACCACACAAGAAAACTTGCCAGACACAAACAATACTACCACCAGTGATTTCACACGAACTGGAGACCATCAGGATCTATCTACACAATTAGGAGACAGAATTGGAACAAGAATGACAATAACTGAGGAGGACACAGAAAGAACAGAGATGTCGACACGACTTGCAAGCCGCGACCAGGAGCTATTCCAAAGGGAAGAACCGTCGCCGCACCCCAATGAGGAGATATCTCACACATCTCGCACATCTCAGACATCTCACTCAAATAGGCCGATCAATGGTAACTTGGAAAGTAATACGTTAGAAGATATCAACCACGCCTTACCTCAATCTAGCACAACACAAGGGACATCTAGAGACATACCCCCAAACGTACTACCACTATCAAATAACATAGATATCACATCCTACATCGAAAATATAAATGGTACAGACAACCGAACGGACGACAAAAAGAAAAGGATCCCGGCAAAAAGAACAAATCAAAAACACAGGACAGCAAAGCGCATATCCCGAAAAGAGAGAGGAACCATTCCTAAGAGGTCACTCCAAAACCGGAATGACATCAAAGAGCTTCAGACACTAATGGGCAACATGACACAAGACGCACGAGGCACGCTACAAGCGATGGAAAAGCTTCTCGAAATGACGTCCAGCACGCATTCTAAAGTCGTACAGATTCAAGAGCTAGTACACTCATCCCAAAGAGAGAGAAATGAGACGGCCATGCCATTATCACAAAGAAAGAGCAATGAGAAGGCCATGCCATTAGTAAGTAGGCACAACCGACCAGATAGGACTAGTGATTACCTGTCAGAAGAAGAAACCCTCGCCTTACTCCGAACATATGAGACATCAGACCGCACTAGAGGGGAGGAAATTAAAACAGTACCGATCGACCCAAATAGAACATCCAGACAGAATGAAAGAAAACCCAACCTCAACAATCTACAACATGTCCAACTAATAACAGAATCACAAAATCCGAACCTAAGTAGCTCAGGTAAACCTCTAATATGCCTTCTTCTCAATTGTCGGTCTGCAACAAAACATGCATCAGACATAGCGGACCTCATCGTCAGCAAGGAAATCGACGTGACAATCCTTACAGAAACATGGCTGTCAGAGTCCTCGTCTCCAATCATGGATCTTTTAGTACCCCCTCAATACAACATTGTGAGACTAGATAGACTAAAATTTTGAATTTGAATTTAAAAACATTTATTCAGCGCACTTTTACCCAGCGGTTTCATGGCGCTATATGTGATGCAGTGGACGGCAGCAGCTGGAAGAGGTTAAGCAGTGTAAGCTTGCACAAATAGGAAGGTTTTGAGATCCTTCCGGAATTGAAGGTAAGAAGGTGATGTGCGGAGGGCAGCAGGAAGGGAGTTCCAGAAAGCTGGAGCAAGAACAGCGAACCTCGCTCCACCAGCCCTCTGTTTTTTAAAGCGGGGGGTAGCTAGGAGGGCCAAATGAGTGGAGCGAAGCTCTCTGCCTGGAAGGTAAGGCTTGATAGCAGAGCATATGAACTCGGGGGCAGTGCCCGACCTAGCCTGAAAAGTGAGGCAGCCAAGTTTGAAAAGGGCGCCCTCTCTCACCGGAAGCCAATGAAGTGCTTTGAGCAGAGGAGTGGCCCGATGGTATTTGGGTAGGCCGTGAATCAGGCGGGCAGCCTGATTCTGTACCAGCTGCAGGCGGTGGATCGCATAGGCAGGAGCTCCATTGTAGATTATGTTGCCATAATCAATGCGAGATAGTACCATGGCTAGCATGATGATTTTTAAAGCTGAGGGGGAAAAGAAACGAGAGACTTTCCTAATTATTCTGAGGGAAAAGAAACAAGAAGAGACCACTGAACCGACTTGTGAATGAACAGAAAGTTGTGAGTTTAAAAGGATCCCAAGAGTTTTAACCTTAGGTACAGGGAGTGGAGGAACACCAAGTGACGAGGGCCAAAAGGAGGGGGACCACGGGCTGCAACCACCTCCGCTCAAGACCAACTCGGTCTTGTCCGGGTTGAGTTTGAGGTGGTTGCAGTTCATCCAGTCCTGAATGAACGTCATAACTGACTGGACATTCTGGGCGGATGAAGATGAGTGGGAAAGGTTGAAGATTAGCTGGAGGTCATCGGCGTAATTGAACACCGTGACCTCCAGCTGCTGTAACATAAAAATGAGGGGGTAGATGTATAAATTAAACAAAAGAGGGGAAAGTGATGAGCCCTGGGGGACGCCGCACTCTACCTTGCGGGAGGCCGCGGCGAAGCCAGCCAGATGGACCGCTTGAGCTCTCCCGGCTAGGAAGGACTCGAGCCATGAGAAGGCCAAGCCCTCTATGCCCGCCGCCCTGACATGATTGAGGAGGATGGAGTGGTCCACCGTGTCAAAAGCGGCGGACAGGTCCAGGAGGATCAAGGCTTGCGGAAGGTTGATGTCAATACCTTCACGCAATTTGTCCATTACTGAAATCACCACCTTCTCCGTAGAGTGCAGGGGACGGAAACCGGCTTGACAGGGGGAGAGGCAGTGATTTGCCTCAACATGGGTGCTCAGAGTGGTCGTGACGTGAGTTTCAAGGACTTTTGCTAAGTAGGGCAGGAGGGAGATGGGGCGGTAGTTGGAGGGGGAAGATGAGTCGGCGTCAGGTTTTTTTTATGATTGGGATGACAACCGCTGATTTATGTGAGCTGGGGACAGTGCCGTGTGTGAGCGAGTCATTGAGAAGGGTCAGGGGTGGGGTGGGGCAGGCTGAATAGATTTCCCTAAGGATGTGAGCTGGGGCAAAATCTAAGGGGGAACCTGATTTAACCTTATGAAGCAGCGGGAGAAGTGTGCCATTGGTTAACGGCGGAATAGTGGTCAATTTAAGGGCAGTGGGGTGTGGGGAGGGATTGACAAATGTAGGGGAAGGCAGGGGAATGTTGTGTTTAATTTTGGCAACTTTGTCAATGAAGAACTCGTTAAGCGAGTTGCAGAGGGACTGGGAAGGGGGAATGGTGGCCGTAGCTCTGCTGGATGATGCCAGTTCATGGACAGTGGAGAAAATTTCCTTTGAGTGGGGGATAGGAGGTGGCATAGCCTGCATTCACCGATCGGAGATAGAGGTCAATCAAATCCAATCCGACCCACAAGAATCTTGTGAATACCTAGGTCTAAATATAAGATCGGCAGACAATAAAAGATGCAACCTACATGTGTTTTACCATCCACCAGGAGATAACGCCTCGTTCATAGATGAGTTAATGGAGATCATAATAGCCAACTCTAACACCAACGCCCATAACATATTCCTAGGGGATTTTAATTTACACTGGGACGATTACAATGACAAACAGGTCGACGCTCTCAAAGACTTCCTAACGGAGCTAAACCTTACTCAAGCATGAACGCAACCTACACACTCGAAAGGAGCTACGTTAGACTGGATAATATCAAGACACAAAGATACTTCAATCCTCTCTATAACGCCGTGCGACTGGTCAGACCACTATGCCATAACTTTCATGATTCCCACAATGAAAAAGAGCATGACCACGCAACCCATCAAACATAAAAAATGGTCCCGAGATACCAAAGAGTCCAATATTGATCTATTAGTAGAAAGCTGTGAGAGGGACCTAAGTCCACCTAATAACCTTCAGGATTTGAATGAGCTAACACACCACTACACTACATCAGTAGCGAATATTGTCAACACCACCATGCCGCTAAAACTGCAAAGAGTCACAGAGAAGATAAAAAATCCGTGGCTTAATGGGACCTTGAATGAAGACAGGCGAAAACTGAGACTGGCTGAAAGAAAATGGAGGCAACACCCATCATCCCCCGAACTGGAATCACTCAGAAAAATCAGAAACGAATACAACAAAAAGATCCTCAACTCCAAAAAAGAATTTATAAGAGCAGAATTGGATAATGCCAAAAATAGACCACAGAAACTATTCGAAATCTTAAAGCAACAATCCAATAAGCTAGCCAAATCTTCCCAAGAGACCACGAAAACGAAAATAAGCTGTGAAGAATTCGCGACATTTTTCACTGAAAAGGCCAACACTCTTGAAAGAGAACTCAAAAGCGCAGCGGACAACCTCCCCAACTACCGACCTCCTACGATTGACACTCGATCGAAAACGGCCGATAACAGTACAAAAAACAAGGCACATTGGGATACCTTCAAATTATACAACCAAAATACCATCACCAGAATACTCTCCGATATCAAACCTAACAACCACTAAAACGACCCACTCCTGTCAAAATGCCTAAAAAGAATCAGCCATATTGTGACTCCTATTTGGACCAATATAATAAATGCCTCGTTATCACAAGGGATCCTTCCAGATTGCCTAAAAACAGGTCAAGTCGTCCCCATCATCAAAAAACCCACAGCGGACCCCGCGGATCCTTTTCACCCTGTGACCAATATTCCATTACTTGCCAAACTAATCGAGAAGTGCGTACAAGATCAACTGAGCCGACACATCACCAACTTCTCCCTCCTAGACGACTACCAATTAGGATTCAGAACAGGACATAGCACGGAAACGGCGATCCTTCATATTGTCGATGACGCACTACAGGCCCTTGACCAAAATCAAACATGCCTACTGATCCTCCTGGACCTATTGTCTGCATTTGACACGGTAAACCATGAAGCACTACTAACCAGGCTCAAGTACAGGATGGGAATGTCGGGAAATGTGCTGAAATGGTTTGAATCTTTCCTGCAGAACAGAACACAAAAATTCCTGGTCAACCAATCACTTTCACCAACTTGCCCTAACTCAATTGGAGTCCCACAAGGATCTACATTATCTCCATCTCTGTTCAACCTGTATGTCGAGCCACTTACAGAAATTCTTCGAAATTCAAAGATATCCTATCACATGTATGCAGATGACACGCAAATATATATCAAGATTGCGTCTCTGGAAGACATCAAACTAATGAATGAGGCATTAAAAACGACACTGCAATGGCTAACAACCAAGCATCTGAAGCTAAATGCACACAAAACAGAGTTCCTACTAATTTCACCACCAAAGAACCATACAGAAGTGAAGGAATGGAACAAGCTGGTGACAGCACTAAAATGCACCCCTACCCTAATTAACTCTGCGAAATCACTAGGAATTACATTAGATGAGAACCTAGACATGAAAGCCCACATTAAATCAATGGCAAAAGTGCCCGCTTTCATTTGAACTACATAAGAAAAGTGAAACCTTTCATATCAAAGATGGATCTCAAACTGGCAGTCCAGTCCTTAGTTATTTCAAGGATTGAATATGGATGCACTACCTTAGCCGGTCTACCAAAAATATCCACAGCACCATTAAAAGGATGCCTCAATGCAGCGGCGAGACTCATCACCGGATCTAGAAAATTTGACCATATCTCTCCTCACCTGAAAGCATTAAATTGGCTATCCTATGAAGCCAGAATTCAGCTAAAAATAGCCTGCATCACACACAAAGCACTCCACTATAATACACCGAGATACCTCGCTGAGAAAATTGAATTATCAGGAGGAAGCAGACCAGCTAGAATTGCTAAGGAGATGTTGTTGAGACCACCCATTTTCAGGAAGAAGAAAACTTATGACAGAGCATTCTCAGGAGCAGCCCCCAAAATCTGGAACTCTCTTCCTCCAAACATTAGGAAAATTCGAAACACAGCCACATTTAAGCGGGAAGCGAAGATCATCCTGATGAGTAAGTTCCTTACATAGGTAAGACAACCCATCCCCAAAACTGTTGAACTATTGAAACTGACAATGAAATATTGACGTTCCAATACAGAACATCTAGGGAACTAGAAGGGAATGCTACCGGCGTTAATGGGGATAAATGCTCTACGATATGAATCAGGACCTATGAACCAGGACTGCGGCACACATGGTGACCAAGCTATATGTTGACATTTACCTTCTGCTACCATTATTGTATGTATATATACATATGCCCACTCCTTATAGTCGAATAATTATGTACATCGTATCTCTTTAAATCATATTACTATATATATGTATTCTCTAAAACTACCTCATGGAATGTGAAGCGCTCTGATACCTACGGGTCTTGTTCGCGCTATACAAAACTTTCAATAAATAAATAAATATATATATATATATATATTTAGTAGCAAACGTCCTTTTTTGAGGAGGAGCAACTTCCAGCTGATGCCAGCGACGAGACAAGGACTCCGCTCGTTAGTATTTTGTAGCAAATCACTAAAGACGCCGCACTCTTCTCGGGTTGTTTCAACACAGTTTATTTCAGCTCCATTACACTTCCTTCACCGACGCGTTTCGAACTAAACTGTTCTTGATCACGGTAGTAACAAGTCCATTTTTAGTTTCACATATTTGTGTGTGCAAGGGAGGCTTGCCCTTGTGTTGTATCTGCTGTTCCATTTGTATGTGTGTGCAAGGGAGGCTTGCCCTTGTGTTGGGGGATCTTTGGTGTACCGACCACCCGGCCACGCAGGAAAATTTCTAGAGGCACTAGAGGACATGATAGTCCCACGTACCCTGAAATACCCCACATATCTCCTTTTGGGGGACTTTAATATTCACGTGGATCAGCTAGATCTACCTGACACAGTTCGGCTAAACGATGCTTTTGCGATGGCCCAGCTAAAACAGTGGATTAAGGCTCCCACCCACTCAGGGGGTCACGTCCTTGACCTACTATGTACCAACTTTGACAAAAATATGTCTGACCCTGAAATAGTAAACTGGTCTGATCATATGTTAATAAGATTCTCCTGGCCCCTGTCTCGCCCTGCTGAGACCAATCATTCCGCTGCTCATACACAGAAAATTAACATAGCTATGCTCTGTGATCAGCTTGATACCTCTCGCTCCTCACTTCCCTCAGAAATTGAGTTAGCCGTTAGTTCATTCAACTCATGGATCGAAGGTGGTGTTGCTTCTTCAACTAAAACAGGTCGCGTCTGTAGAGTTCGCTCCACCCCTTCTAAACCTTGGTTCTCCAATACTCTCCGCGATCTCAAATCAGGCTGTAAAAAACTTGAAAGACGTTGGAGACAAGCTTATCTCCCTGAGGCTAAGAAAGAACTGAGAACGGCTCAAAAGAAGTATTATGCAGCAATTAAAGTAGCAAAAAGTTTATACTATGACGGGCGCATTACCAAGGCCAACAACAATAGCGGGGAAATCTTTGCTATTGTTAAAAGCTTTGTCTCCCCTTGTGCCGCTCAACCTCTTTTAGCCTCTTCGGCAAAATGGTGTGAAGAACTCTCTGTGTTCTTTGTGGACAAAATTGCAAAAATCCAAGATGACTTGCTTACGGTATGTAGCAATTTTCCAGTCTCTATGACTATTCCTTCCCCCATTATGCCCATCTCTATGGATCAGTTTGTCCTCTTCACTCCAGTGAATACAACAGAGGTTGTGAAAATTCTGGCTACCTTACAATCGGGATCCCCCGCTGACCCTTGCCCGGCCAGAGTCCTTGCGGGCCTGGCTAATACAGTCGGTCAAGAGGTGACACATATTGTCAACCTCTCTTTTTCCAGCGCCACTGTTCCAGCATGCTGGAAACAGGCCAAACTGTTACCACTTCTTAAAAAAAATGGCCTAGACCCGAAGGCCCCCGCTAATTTCCGGCCCATATCTCTATTGCCGGCTCTGGCAAAGATATGTGAAAAAGTTGCATTTACACAGCTGGACAAATTTGTTGACAGCTCTCAAGCTCTTCGCCCTGCGCAATCAGGCTTCAGAGCTGCCTTCAGCACAGAGACGGCTCTAGTCGAGGTTTCTGAGGCCATTCGTGAGTGTTTGGACGGAGGTGGCAGAGCGGCGCTGATTTTATTGGACCTCTCTGCCGCCTTCGATACGGTCCCTCACTCCCTCTTACTTACCAGACTAGCAGCCATAGGCATAACTGGCTCAGCTCTTGGCTGGCTAACATATTTTTTAGACAACAGGTCCCAGCAAGTGTGGATGCCGCCTTTCTCCTCCTCTCCCAAAAAACTTTCTACTGGTGTACCACAGGGCTCCACTCTAAGCCCCCTGCTTTTTAATATATATATGACCCCCCTCATTTATCTTGCGGAACAGCTAGGTGCCAAAATTATGGCCTATGCCGATGATACTCAGCTCTTGTTTACATGGCCCAAAAACAACTCGGACACGTCGAGAGTTCAATTCTGTCTATCATCGGTTTTTCGTTGGCTGGCCTGTGCCCAACTTAAATGCAATGAGAGTAAATCTGAAATCTTGCTGTATGGCTCCTTTCCAGATAACTTCAGTGATTCTCTCTGGCCCACCGATCTCCCATGCCCCAAATCCATTGGTGGACCTGCAAAAAATCTAGGAGTCTGGTTTAGTAACAATCTCAGATTTGAGGACCACCTGAAAAAACTCACTGGAATTTGCTTTTCTACCCTCAAAACCCTGCGCAGATTTCTCCCTTTGCTTCCGAGAGCGGCCAAGGAGACGGTCATTCGCGCTCTTATATTATCCAGATTGGATTATGCGAATGCCCTCTACTGCGGACTCCCAGCCTATCTGATTCACCGCCTCCAAGTCATTCAAAATGCTGCGGTCCGGCTGCTGTTTAACATACCCAGAAGATCTAGTGTCCGCCAACCTCTTAGAGATCTTCACTGGCTCCCAGTTGCTCAAAGGATCTTATTTAAGATCCTCGTGCTAGCATACCGAGCACTCCATCAAACGGGTCCAGCCTATTTGAGAAAAAGATTTTCCCTTTATGCTCCCAACCGCCCTCTTAGATCAAGCAATCTCCACCAAATGACTGTGCCAAAGTTTAAATATAGCAGGCTCGGCGGCCAATCCATCTCTGTTAGAGCAGCGAGAGCTTGGAATACTCTTCCTCTTCATTTGAGAACAGCCCCATCCATCATGGCGTTCAGGAAAGGCCTAAAAACCCACCTTTTTAACATCACTGCCTAATGGTTGTCTCTCTATTTTGCACATACTGTGATCTGTTCCCCTTTCTCTCGCGCCAGGATACTATACTTTTTAGTAGCAGAGCGCGCTACAAAAGCCTCTATAATAATAATATTTATACTCAAAACACCACTCTAGCTGTTATGATGCATTGTGGGTTGGATAGTTTTTACTTGGCTGGTTTAGCCTATCGATGTCCTCTCACAAACAGTTTGCTATATTCAAGATCGATTATGTGTTTATTGATCAAGGCTCAGAAGTTTGATTATTTAGCATTGATGTAACAATTTATCGGACTGTTGTTTTCATGCATTATGGCTAAGTGCCGTATAATGTCTGTCAAGTATGATATACTTCGGACTGTACCTTTTAATTTTAGTTTAATAGTTAAAGCTAAGTGCTTTTAAGCCGATTTTTATGAATTATAGCTTGCTGTTTTGTTAAGGACAACGATACTAATACTCACATCTCAAGACTCTTGATAATTAAGGAAAAAACTACTTTATATACAATTCATCATTGAATCTATTCATAAGTCACAACTTGTAAAATATCAATTCACTCAGGATCATGGAAATTGGGTCTCAAAACTACATTAAATCAGCAGAGATTGTCATTTACATAATGGGATGTCTTTCATATATACATTGTTCTCATCGATGTGGTTCAATTTCTCACCATACCCCTCACTCACTTCGCTTTGACAAGCGGGCTTTTCGCTGCTCTCAGCAGGCGTGGAACGCTGTTACAGCGCCCCGCTCAGCCCACAGGCCACGCCTCCTTCGGAGGCCACGCCCACCGCTACAAAAGGGACGCTGAATACGAGCGTCACCACTTGTAATGCTACACTCCTGAGGCGGAAAGCCGGGAGATTGTTACTTTTTAAATTGTGTGCTTTGGTTCATTTGCATTTTAAATCCACTTACCCCTCACTCACTTCGCTTTGACAAGCGGGCTTTTCGCTGCTCTCAGCAGGCGTGGAACGCTGTTACAGCGCCCCGCTCAGCCCACAGGCCATGCCCCCTTCGGAGGCCACGCCCACCACCCAACTGCTCATCCTCCAATAAACATGTGCTTCCCCCGGAAGCGCAGCGGACGAGCGCAGCGGGCGCGACGTTTGCGCGCCGAAGGCGCGCCTAAGGAAAGCCTGTTTGCGCCCGTCCGTGGCCGGCCGAGGCTAGAGGCTGGTCACTCTGCCTCTCTCACTCAATACTCTCGCTCGCAGCTGACCGATCTCCAAGGCAAGTGGCCTTTAGCAGATACCACTTTAGCTCGAATCACCAGGCTTGGCCTCTTCACTCCTCAAGCCCTCTCCTATTCTCGTCCCTCGCCCCTGCCTCGGTCTGGTCGCCCCTCGGCCCCGCCTCTCACGGGCCCCTCCCCTACTGTCGTATCTGCAATGTATCTCAACACTAGATCGGCAGTCAAACATCAGCTCGACCTTTTTATGTTACTGGAGTCCCATAAACCCGACCTGTTATTTCTTACTGAGACTTTGTTCTCGGACAGCTCTCTGCCCTCTCTACTGGCAATACTCCCCCCATCTTATTATGCCCTCCGAGCTGATCGCTCTTCTGGAAAGCCAGGTGGAGGTGTTGCCCTGATTGCCCGCAAAGAACTCACTTTTCAATCCTTAGCCTTTTCTCCCTTGGGTTCATCAGACTGCCTAGTAGCCAGCTCACTTTCCCTGACCCTCCGCTCACGTGTGTCCTTATCTATCGACCTCCGTCTTCCCCGCAATCGTTTCTTCCAAGTTTTCAAGATCTGATGGCTACCTTGGCAGTTAACCACTCTTCCATCGTTGTCCTTGGGGATTTCAACTTTTGGCCCTCTGACCCTGCTGAGTGTGCAACTTCCAAAGAGTTTTCAGATTCACTTCGCTCTTTTAACCTCACTTCTGCTGTTCATGCCCCCACTCACAGTTTGGGGCACATCCTCGACCAAATTTGGTACCAAGATTGCCCGGTCATCTCATTATCCATCTCTCCCTGTGCTTGGTCCGATCACTTTCTGATCACTTTTTCCTTATCCCTCCTCTTACTCGCCAAGCCCCCCCGCCAAAAACGTCTGGGCACGATCTTGGAACCGCGTAGACGTAGCGGCCCTGTCTGCCACACTATCCACGTCCAGCCCCGATCTTTCCGGGTTGCCATCCTCTGGACAAGCGGAATCTATCAACGGCTGGCTGCGGGCTGGCTGCGACTCAATAGCCCCTCTAAAGCGCATTTCGTCTAAGCGCTCCAAAGATGCTAACCGCTGGTTTTCCGATGATTTGAAGACTCAAAAACTGAATCTCCGCCAAGCGGAACGCCTTTGGCAGCGGGACTATTGTTCTACTTTAAGAAGCCGATATATCACTCTCCTAGCCCAATACAAGAAATCTATTTTGGAAACTAAGAAGGCCTATTTCTCATCTAAAATTCAGCTTGCGGAGAACCGGCCTAGAGAAATATTTTCCATCGTTCAAGATCTTGCCTATTCTGATAGAGCCTCACTTAAACCGTCTCCTTCGCAACCACTCTGCGATTCTCTTAATTCCTTTTTTCTTGATAAAATTAGCACGATCAAAGCTAAGATTCCCCCTCCATCCCCTTCCTTCACCAACCCTGGCTGCCCTCCAGTTGCAGCACGTCTTGACTCGATTCCCCTCCTCACAACTGATTCTTTCTTCTCCATTCTTCCGCTGGTCAAGTCCGGCTCCCCTCTGGATCCCTGCCCTACCTACATCCTGAAACAGATCTATTCCTCTTGCCCTTCTCCGCCCCTCACGTTTCTTAACAGCTCGCTATCCCAGGGTATTGTCACTCCATCACTTAAATCAGCGGTGACTGTCCCTATTTTAAAAAAACCTGGCGCGGACTCTTCTGACCCAGCCAACTACCGCCCTATTTCTCTCCTGCCTTTCCTGGCAAAGGTACTGGAACGCCATGTTGTTAGAACCCTGAGCTCATTTGTGGAAAAGAACAGTGTCCTGGCTCCCAGGCAGGCTGGTTTCCGCCCTGCACACTCTACAGAGTCAGTGATAATATCTGTCCTGGACAACCTCCGGGAGGGCATGGATACTAGTCAGCCCCAGGCCCTGGTCCTCCTTGATCTCTCCGCCGCGTTCGACACGGTGGACCACGCCATCTTACTTTCACGTGTCGAGGCGGCGGAAATCGGAGGGACGGCCCTGCTGTGGCTATCCTCCTTACTTCTTCTTCAGTTCGCTTGGGTGAGTACTCAGCTGACTTTCGCCCAGTCCAGTGCGGGGTCCCCCAAGGATCCTCTCTGTCCCCACTGTTATTCAGCCTTTACATTGCCCCCCTTATTTTTGCTTTACAGCAGCTGGAGGTCTCTGTCTACAACCATGCAGATGATCTCCAGCTTATCTTCTCTCTTTCTTCTTCCCCCGGGTCAATATCTAATTTTCAGTTTATCATGACTTTTATCCAGGACTGGATGAACTTCAACCACCTGAAACTCAATCCCGACAAAACGGAATTGGTGTTGACGGGTGGTTGTTCCAGTCCTTGGTCTTCTTCTTTCTGGCCCCTTTCTCTAGGTTCCCCACCCACTCCCATTCCCTCTGTCAAGACCCTTGGGTTCAAACTCAATAATCAACTTTCCCTCCACTCTCAAGTTAGTGCTGTCGTCTCCTCAGCCTTCCTCTCCCTCCGGACAATCCGCAAAGTCTCCCGGTTTTTTTCTCCATCCGCCCTCAAATTAATACTTCTGGCCATGGTGACGTCTCGCTTGGACTACGGCAATGCCCTTTACCATGGCATGCCAGCGTACCTCGTGAGGCGCCTCCAACTGGTTCAAAACCAGGCGGCTCGCCTGGTATTCAATCTACCCAGATCACAACATGTCACGCCCCTCCTCAAATCTTTACATTGGCTCCCTGTCCGACAACGTGCCCTATTCAAGCTTGGCTGCATCATCTTCAAAGCCCGGTCCGGCTCCGCCCCGTCTTTCATTAGCACGGTGATTCACGATTACACCCCATCTAGAGAATTGCGCTCTGCTAATCATCAACTTCTCACTGTCCCTCGCTTCAAACGAAAAAAATGGGGAGGCTCCAAATTTTCTACCACGGCCCCTGCCTTTTGGAACTCTCTCCCATTTCATCTGAGATCCTGTTCCCAGTA
This sequence comes from Lissotriton vulgaris, assembly GCF_964263255.1. Lineage (NCBI taxonomy): Eukaryota > Metazoa > Chordata > Amphibia > Caudata > Salamandridae > Lissotriton > Lissotriton vulgaris. Next base: position 65,791,629 of record NC_141691.1, on the reverse strand, counting down.
CCCCCTCTTTCGCAAAGATCTCAAAACCTTCCTTTTTACCCAAGCCTTTCCTGCTTAACACCATGGCTGCTAATGGTTTTCCCCTCCTGTGCTGGGTGGCTTTGAAAGCCCATTGTTCATGACGAGCTCAGCTCGTCATGAGTGTATGAGAGGTGTACATCATGACGAGCTGAGCTCGTCATGAGCGTCGAAGGAGTTAATCTTCCCTTGTCCCCCAGTCTCTCTGTCCCTTGAGTAGTAGTATCACATAGCGCCAAGAAACCGCCTGGTGTACGCGCGCTCTAGAAATATTTTTAAACTCAAACTCAAACCATAATGCCAAATAGTTCTTTGTAATCAGTTCATATGTGCATCTTAGACATTATCCCGATGTGTTATCGAGAGATGAGTTTGTATCTATTTCTATTTCTCCGGTGTTGTCTATATCCTTATTTTCCACACTATTGGTACTACACATTTTCACAATATAGTTTTACAAATTTCATCATCACTGTCATTTCTATTCCTTTCTAAATGGATCATATTTACACTTTATCAGAATTCATTTTTTCAAATTAATGATTTGTCACAGGTGTACATAAAGTTCTTCGTCCCCGTTCAATCCATTTGGGACTTTAGTTTTAAACCTAATGATGAGTTTTGATTCTAGGCGTCTCAGTTTTTGAAGACGATTGCCTCCTCTTTCACATTCTGGCACCATTGCAATCCCTGAGTTTCTCATATTTTGCCATGTTTTGGTCTTATGTGTCATAATGTGTTTCGCTATTGCATATGCTTGATCCTTATTTTGTATGGCTCTGATGTGCTCCAGCATTCGTTTCTTTAGGGCACAAATAGTCAAGCCTATATAGCGTTTGCCGCAGTCATATTCTAACAAATAGACAACAAAATGTGATTCGCATGTGATTTTGTTTTTTATTTTAGAGATTTTAGGTTTCTTCCCACTTTGCAAACTTTGCATGACATGCACTTGGTAAATCCTTTTTGTCGCTTTTGTAGCCAAGTTTCCTCTTTTTTGTCAATAAAATTACTGTTGACTAACGTATCTCCAAGGGAAGGTGCTTTTCTATATGAAATTAGGGGTCCATCACCAATTAGGTTGCCAATGTCCGGATCGTTTCTGAGCACACTCCAGTATTTTGTCACAATTTTCCTGATTTGTGCACTTTCTTTGGAGTATGTCAAATTGAGACGAGGTCTGTCCTCTTTTTTTTTGCTTTTTCTTCTTTGTTGTTGTTTTCAATTAAAGTCTCTGTTGTTGTTTTTCTTCTGGCTCTTTGTTCCCCACGATTTATGGTCTTAAGTTTATATTCTCTTTTAATGAAGCGTTGTTTGGTTTCTTCAAATTTATTTTCCATTTCCAGTGCTTCTGAGCAATTGCGCTTCATACGTAGGAATTCCCCATATGGGACGTTTTCCTGAGTTTTAATGAGACCGGATGGAAGCTGGTTCCATGAAGAATGCTATTGGTTGATGTCTTTTTTCGGAACAAAGTTGTTTGTATTTTATTGTTTTTTATGTACACTTTTGCGTCCAGAAAGTCTATTTCTTTGTGTTGAATGTTATATGTGAATTGGAGTCCCACATCGTTGTTGTTAAGTATGGCAATGTACTGAAGTAGTTCTTGTTTTGTGCCTTTCCACAGTAGGAACAGATCGTCAATAAATCTTAACCATAATACCACATTTGTGGTGTATGGATCGTTTTCTTCTCTCCAAGCTATGTGTTTCTCCCACCATCCCATGGTGAGATTAGCATAGCTTGGAGAGAAGGAAACGCCCATTGCATGTCCTCGTTTCTGTGAGTAAACTTTGTTGTTAAAGAGGAACACATTGTTCGTTAAACATATTCTAATCATTTCTAGAATCATGTTGGTGTGGTTTAGTTCCCCTATTGGACGTTGCTTCAAGAAGTATGCAACTGCTTGTAGGCCAAGTTCATGGTCAATTGACGTATAAAGCGATACCACATCGATTGTTGCCAGTAAATATGTGGGTTGCCATTCTGTTTCCATGAGGATTTGGAGAAAGTCTCCTGTGTCTTTTATGAAAGAGTTTAGTGTTGGCACTATTGGTGCTAAAAAGAAGTCTACATATGATGCTATGTTCTCGTAGAGTGAGCCGCAACTCGAGATTATTGGGCGTGCTGGTGGTTTGTTCAAAGTTTTATGAACTTTTGGCAAAAAGTAAATTGTTGGAGTTATGGGATTTGAGACAGTCAGAAAGTTTTTTTCCTCGTGACTGAGTAGACCTTTTTCTAGCCATTGTGTTATTTGTTTGTGTATTTTGGTTGTCATATCCAGCATAGGATTGCCTGCGAGCACTTAGCCATATTGCATGAAAACAACAGTCCGATAATGTGTTACATCAATGCTAAATAATCAAACTTCTGAGCCTTGATCAATAAACACATAATCGATCTTGAATATAGCAAACTGTTTGTGAGAGGACATCGATAGGCTAAACCAGCCAAGTAAAAACTACCCAACCCACAATGCATCATAACAGCAAGAGTGGTGTTTTAAGTATAAATATGTGAAACTAAAAACGGACTTGTTTCTACCGTGATCAAGAACAGTTTAGTTCGAAACGCGTAGGTGAAGGAAGTGTAATGGAGCTGAAATAAACCGTGTTTAAACAACCTGAGAAGAGTGCGGCGTCTTTTGTGATTTGCTACAAAATATATATATATATATATATATATATATATATATATATATATATATATATATATATATATATATATATATATACAAATAGTAAAGTCACTCAAGATTACATTTTAACAGCGATTAGGCTTGAACAATTATATATTACATATTTACAGAGCAGGAAATTCTTGCTATCGTTCAGCTAGGTGTTCAGGTGGTGTTGTACTCAAGGGTGGTGGTCTTGGGTCTGGAGGGATCCCCAAGTTGGAGATGTCCATAGGTGTAGAACGGCGGATGGTGGTGGGAGAAGCAGCATGCTGCATCCCTAGGCTGGTCTTGAGGTCATGTTGGGCTCCATCTTGTGGAAAGCGGAGGGTGTTCAAGGGCAGGCGGAACTGTGCTATGAAGTCAGGTCTCCCGCCTGGCTCAAGCACCCGCAGTGAGGCCACAGCAGGCCCAGCGTGCCAAAACCGTGTATAGGCATTGTAAGTGGCGGGCGCCGTATTTAAGTCAGGCAGATCGTGTCTGGGCACCCCGGCTGCACTTCTCAGCTCCCCAGGCTCCGAAAGCTCAATCATCGGCATTTTGCCTCCAGGCTGTCCTCTTCTTTAAAGAAAGAAGTAAGGAATAAAGAATAAGCACCACTACAAAGCGGCAGGCGCCTAGTAAGGTTCAGGCATGTCTCGTCTTGGGTGCCATGTTGAAGTCAGGCAGGAATTTTCATTTATTTGCCCCACAGGCTAACCTCTACCTTGCAGGGGAACCGCTCGCACTGACAGTCTGAAAGCATCGCTGACCGTGGTCATGAGGGCAGATAGTTTCAGGCCAAATAGTTTCAGGCCAATCCCACCGCCATCTTGGCCCCTATGGGCATCTCTCCTGCCTATGCCGCCCCTAGTGAAAACCAGAGAGGAGAAAATCTTCTTTAGGGAAAGCTGGGTTTTGTCTATAATAGCAAAACTGGAGATGTATTACCCAAACTCCTACATAAAAGAATCGCCAAATAATATTCCCTTAGCCAGGGGACCCTCCTCCTTAGAAGCAAGAAAGCAAAGTTTGGGGTCAATTTCTCTCCTAAGAAATATGAGCATTTGCGTTGCCCAGCATACAAATAGCCCATTGGGTCCATTTGGAAAGAGTCTCAGATTAATCATGTTGGCTTCCATACTGGCGTCTTCTGCCAAATCAAATATTCTGAAGAGGGGACGCACCTGATCCAGTACTCTGACAAGAGAACCAGGCTCAGTCCACACCTTTTGTGGAATCTTTTCCAAATTTCGTGAAGAACATCAACATATTTGGGTCAATGGAAGGGGTAGCTGTGACATTATTGGGTAGGGAAGGGTAGGGACACTCAGATTTTAATTTGTTTCTAATGTTTTTTTTCTAAAGGATTGCGCAAGGTATACAGCCTTTACAATGAAACTTTTACAACGCACTACCATTACGACACAACCATTACAACGCAAACCATTAAAACGCATTGCGCTGGGGGGCGCTCTAGGATAGGGAATAGATTTAATTTACTATCCAACACCTTCCCTACTATACACGGGGACTGGAGTTGGAATAGTAAATTAAACTACTCACTATCCAGCACCGTAAAGCGCTATGCGTTGTAATGGTATGCGTTGTAAAAACCGCGTTGTAAAGGCATGCGTGGTAAAAGCATGCGTTGTAACGTCATACATCCATTGCGCAAATAAAATGAAACATATTCTGCTACATTATCTGTTGGGAACCATTCAGTAGTATTGAGATTGTGGCTGTAAGAGGGGTTAAACATGGGTTCTCCAAGGTGATCAACAAGGACATGACACTGGGTAAGAAACACCACTGTCATCAGGAGAAATGTTTCGCTTTTTCTCCGAAGGCCCATAATTAATAGGATCAGATGATCCATCCATATCACGTGTTACCCAACACTTCGTCGTCATCATCATCAGTGTCTCGTAATTGGGATATGTGTAAGAAGGAGGAAGGGGGCCCAACAAAGAAACCTCTCTCTTGGGTGGGAGGGCCAAATTTGGCTGAAACGCCTTTGGTAGACCCAGTAAGGGTTGTTGCACCTTTCTTGCACTTAATAGGGCGTTTAATGGAGAAGGACAATTTTTTCAAATGGAGGCTTCTAGATTTTTAGTGATGTCCAGCATGGAGATTGCATAGAATCCTTGATAAAGGATTTAAAATGATCCTTAAACAGTTGTGTATATTCCTCTTCAGACATTGTGAACTTTAAACAATATAAATAGTCAGAAAAAGGGTAAATATTATTTATGTATTTATTTAAATAGGGAAAAAGGGAAAGAAAGGGTTACAATTCTGTGAAAATTGAAAAAGCCCCTTTAACATGTAAAGTGCCTTTAAGAGGAAAGAGTGTGAGAGGAAAGGGGTGGAACCGAAAGATAAAAGGGGAGTGAGCCAAAAATACTCCAATCGCAGGCAATCTGAAGCGAGAGTCGGAAGATGAAAAAGGCTGTGCTTCAGGGAGGGCCTCTGTAATGAGTCTTCGCATCGGAGACTGCGACCGGAGTAGCAGGAAAAGGCAGAAGAGCGTCTGGTAGCGGGAGCTTTGCGGGGCCAACAAAGCTGAAGGAGGACACTCGCTTCTGAGGAATGATAGGGTGAATGGAAATAATCAGGAGTGTTCTGTAACGGTAAAATGGAAACCTTTATGAGGACGCGAGCATTAAGAAGACTGCAAGGAAGAGGGTGTCAAGAGAGCACGGGAAAAGTTAAATGCTCAATACAAGTAAGGCTAATACATTAGCAATATAAAATACACAGTCATAATGAATAATGAATAAATGCTGGAAAGAAATTAAAAGTACTTATCTTGACTGCGAGCAGCAAGAAAAGAGGTATTGTTGCTCCCAGTCAAGATAGTTATCTGGATACTTGATGTCCTATTGGGTGCTCTCATTGTGATGCCATTCAGTAATTCTACTGTACATTTTGTCTGGGAGATGTAGTTCTCCGTTTGGCTGCTGGTATAATAAAGCAAGAAAAGACTGCATGATATGAGCCTCCGGTCTTGTAATAAAATAAAATTTTATTTGGGATAAACGACGAGTCCACACATCTAACTTTTTTTTATCAATGCCTCAATCTTCTCTTCGACATAAACAATTGTGATAGCTACTCCTTGCATACTCAAATTGAATGTATTTAAACGAGTGAAGATGTCTGCCATATAAACCAGCATGGTTAACCAAGTTTTGTTATGTTAAAATATTTGTAAAGCACATGGCTGCCTCAGCAACAGGACGTCTCAGGCCTGACTGTCTAGCAGAGTGGGAGGAGGAGGCAGCTTAGAGTCTTCACAGTCCTTCTAAAGATCCTATGGTTGGATATGCTACGGGCAAAGAGAGGTAGGGACAAGTATAGGCACTTAAGCGCTCATCAAGTGCAAATAGAGATTCCAGTTCAGTGAAGAATTATTTGATTTCATCTCTCATTTCCAAAAGCTTAGACAAAACTCTACCACAGGACAACCATCGAACATCTGTATGCAGCAAAAGCGAATAACAATCACTATCCACTGACTGACAAAGCTGTACAAAAAGGCTTTGAATTTAGTGACCTAGCTTTGATAAAATCTAACATTTTTGACTGACCCCTTCAAAGCCTTTTTTAATTCCTCTGGCATCTTCTTATGGCTAATGATTCTCGATGAATGTAACAATGATGCTATACAACTAAAGGGTTAATTTCCCTTATTCGAGCAACAAGTCATGTTAGTCTGCTAGAAATGTAAGCTCCCATTTGTGCTGACTCCTATGCATTTGGACCATTGAATTCCCTTTGATGTCAGAAATTCACTGAAACTTGAAACTGCTGAAGACCTCTTCAGCAGTGGTATGTAACAAATAGTGGCAGAAGACTAAGGGGCAGATGTATCAAAATTGTGTTTTGCGATTCTGTAATTGCGATATTTTGCGATTTGCAATTGCAGATTCGCAAAACGGGTAGGTTTTTGCGATTTTTTAGCGATTTCTTAAAAATCGCAAAAAAATCTCAGAAACCTTTGTGATTTCTTAAATTGTGAAATTCGCAAATTAAGAAATCGCAAAAAACGGGAATCTGCAATGCAGGAGCAGGTTGATGACATCACAGCCAGGAAGAGGGAGTGATTACCTGCACCTGCTTGCTTGAGCCACACCCAGTGGCAGTTGAAAGACTGTTTGGAGGCTGAACAGACTTGCTTGCTGTGAAATGGAGTCCCAGAGCACACAGGAGAGAATGGCTGGTGAGAAAAGAAAGAGAAAAGTTTTCAGAAAAGGAGCAGGAAATCCTAATTGAGGAGATGGTGTGCAGCCATGAGCTGCTTTTTGCCATAAAAAGCATTAAAAGTGCCTGAATCCAGAAAAAGAAAGATTTGGCTGGATAGACAGCAAAAAGTGAATGCAGTGGGAGTGACCAACCGTACCATAGAAGAACTTAGGAAAAGATGGTACGATATGCACCAGAGATCAAAAGAAAGGGTGGCTGAAAGAATAAAGGAGGCACACAAGTCTGGAGATGGAACTTCCACAGCAGAGCAACCTACACCACATGAAGAACTTGTGGAGGCCACTCTCCTGCCTGAGAGTGTCAGTGGAGTGGCTGATATAGACAGCTCTGATACTACACAAAGTGCACAAGGTAAGATGCATGCAATTAAGTCCAACGTTAGTGGGTTATGCATGTGCATAGGTCTGGTAGATGTACTCAGTGCAAGGAATTTGTAAGTCCAGGAACACTGCTTAACATACAGTAAGCAATGCATCATGGGAGTTGTAGTTTAATTTGAACATATTTAATCTGATATCAAAGAAACGCAGGCCCATTGTGGTTTTGTTGGTAGGCAGAAATAGAGTGTAAATAATGTCAGATATTGAAAACAAAAAACTTTATTTGTCTCAAGTTGCACAGCAAAAACACAAACTCATATGTGTCACTCTACATCCACAGCACAATCAAGGGAGTCATGGGATCACACATAGGGCGATGAAACACCATTCCATGTTGTCTCTGGTACAGAAGGAGGAAGTAGTGATGAGACTGTCTCTTCTCCAATTGTGCAGAGAAAGCGCAGACATGTGGCCCCTCTGCCTCCTTTGGAAGATGACCCTAACATTGAAGGGGGTACAAGAGACAGTAGCCTTGACACAGTGGTCCCTGTTGATAGCCAAGACCAACCCCAAACGCAGAGAAAGCCACGTACATATAGTTTGGATAGATCCAGGAGCAGCAGTGGTCATCCAGAAACACCCACAGTTTTTGCTGGTTTAGAGCAAGATATGCTTCATGTGCAGCGCCTGCAACATAAGGCCCTACGTTCAATTAAAATACAGCTTTCTAAATTGAACAATAATCAACAAAGCATGGGTGAGGGCATGAAGTGTATGGCAGCTTCAATAGACAGACTGTGTTTGACCCTTGAACGCACAGAGACATCTTGGAACAGGGTTGCTCACTGTGCACATGGCAGAATGTATGGGTATACTAAAGCCATTATCCGGCTATGTACAGTTACATGTTACTTCACTAGGCGCAGCATAAACATGCAGAGGGAGATGAGTGAATGCACTCAAAACATTGCCAAAGGCCTGGACAAGGTTACATCTGCTGTTGAGATTTTACAAACTGCAAACTCTGGTGCCAGCGCCCTAATGGCTTCAGCAGACAGCGAGGACACCACCAGCAGGAGTAGCAACAACCCCACTCCAACTTCTCAACTGACGCAGCACAGAAGTGGAAGACATGCTGGAACTACACCTGTGTTGGAGAGCATGGAATGTGAACATCGCCCTGCACCAAGCCGCCAGCGCAAAAAGTGAACATGTACATTGCAATAGTTTCTCCTTACTGCATTATCACATATAGCTTTCTTTCATATTCATGGTACATTGGCATGACTGTGCAGTAACATGTCATGTTTAAAAACAGTAGTAAGTTTTTTGTTTTGTGATTAAAAACATCACTTGCAAAAAAAGATATGTTGTGAGAGTACTTATCTTACCTAAAAGTAATTTCGTGTTATCTCAGACCGTCTTTGCCGGCCAGCCGCTGCTCTTACTCCTGCTGTTGCCCTTCTAGGTGGAGGTATGGCATCATCATCAGATGTGTCTGAGTCACTCACTTCAATGTCTGTGCCTTTTCTCTTAGCCATGTTATGTAGCATCGTGCAGCTAGTTACAATCTTACAACATGTTTCAGGACTGTACTGCAATGCACCTCCACTTTTGTGTATGCACCGGAAACGGCTTATTAAAATACCAAATGTGCGTTCAATGATGCTGCGCGTTGACCGGTGTGCCCTGATGTATCTTCTCTCACTTGCATTTGATGGATTCAAATATGGCGTTAGGATGAAGTCTCGCACTGCGTAGGCACTGTCACCTGCATGGAAGAAAAGTAAGAGTGACTGTGTGTTCCATTAAAAATGAACTAATGTATGGATGGATGGATGTATGAGGTTCATTTACCTAGCAGGTATCCCTCTCCAAACTGTCCAGCACTCAGACGTCTATGAATTCCATTATGTCGGAAAATGAAGGAGTTATGTGTGCTGCCTGGGTACTTTGCCACAATATCATTGATGATGTATTTAGCATTGCACACAATCTAGATGTTGAGGGAATGGTAGCTTTTCCTATTTCCAAACACATATTCTGTGGCTGATAGCGAAGTGATGGCAATATGGGTGCCATCAATGCATCCAATCACATGGGGAAAATGAGCAATTTGGTAAAAATCCAGTTTTTTTCATGCATGGCTTGTTGGGTATTTGAAAAGTAGATGTGATGTTGAAGCCTGTTCAGCATTCATCCACAAAGGCATGGAAAAAGCGTGAAAGAGCACTCTGGGTCACCCGCCAACCTCTGCAATGACGCTTTGAAAAGACCCTGAAGCCAAAAGGTGCAGTGAGCACAATACCTGCACATGGGTAGGAATTGATTGTGTCCTGCCTGTTGGATGCTCCAAAAAAGGTTTCAATTATTGTCCTACTATCAAGCTTCCCACCTCCTAGTCCTGAATGAATGGTGGTATGGAGACAGGGGCGACCCAGCGTATGCCCTCGAGAGATACTAGATGGACCCGGATACATTACACACTATTTTATACTCAGCAAGGTTGAGGAAGGGGCTGCCCAGGGTTACCCAGGTGGTCTTTCAGATCTGGCGACAGTCGCTACGTCGTATGGGATGGTGGGGGAGGCTGACGGAGGGGACCCCGCTCTGGCACAATGGGCGGCTGCCGGCGCTGGCGTCACTGTGGGGCTTCCGAGGCTGGGATTCTATAGGAATCTCCACATTAGGGAATTTCATCAAGGTCACGACACTTAAAACCTTTCAAGAACTTAGTGAAGAATATTGTATGCCCCGAACGCAGTTCTTTAAGTACTTACAATTCTGACACGCCCTTACACCCACACTGGAGGGATTAGACTCCTTGCCTGAGTTCAGCCCAATAGAGGCGAAGGTGTTCATGGGGGACCTAGAGGAAAAGAAAATATCCTGTATTTACCAAACGCTGGTCACACATTGCTCCTCCTGTCTACAGACTCTACAGGACTCCTGGGTGGGGGATGTGGGGGAGCTAGAGGAGGAGGATTGGCGAGAAGCCCTCGAGGCCCCTAGAGGGGCAGCCATTGCCATGCGCCTGCGCTTTATACAGTTCAAGTACCTACATAGGGCTTACTACACCAGGGAGAGACTGTGGCGGGCTGGTCTGATCGAGTCCCCAGTGTGCCTGAGATGTGGCCGTGAGGTGGGTTCTTTCCTACATACAGTGTGGAGCTGTGTTGGTTTGGCTTGATTTTGGACTGGGGTGTGGGATTGTCTATCGGAGGTGCTGGGCTGGGATCTCCCTCGTACCCCCAAATTAGGGCTACTTCACGTGCTTGAAGGAGTAGGTGGTAACATATACAAGAGACATTTACTTCTGTTGGGCCTTACAGTTGCAAAGAGGGATGTGGCTCAGGCGTGGAAGGACCCCCGGGCTGCCAAGGTGGTGGTATGGAAAAAAAGCCTTGATTTTTGCATGGGGTTGGAGCGGCCAATATTTGAAGCCAGGGGCTGCCCTTGGAAACATTACAAAATATGGAAACGATGGGCGGACTACAGGGGTCTATGGCTGGAATCCCCAGCACCGTTAAGAGACGCAGAGGGGCAGATGTGATGGTGACATGGGGGCGATATCATACACACTGTTATATATATGCAGTTTTTTCTACAGGAATGAACAGACATTGTGCAGGGGAGGGATGGGGGAGGGGGGAGGGAGAGGGAGAGGGGAGGGAGTGGGGCGGGGGGTCAGGGGTTAAGTCTTAAGAAGTTATATGGATCGCTGATTATGCTATGATGTACTTCTTGCAGCTCCTTCGGGGTACGGAGTGCTGTGTCTTATGTGCGATCTGTCAATAAAAAGAGTTGTTAAAAAAACTATTAATTAATGAGATCCAAAATAGTGTGTGGGTAAAGTCTGTATTTGTCATAGATGTCCTCTTCAGTCTGCTGGAACAGCGTGATGCGCAGTCTAAATATTATCTCCTGTCTCTGTCTCCTCTGTGCAAGGGCTTGGATACGCAGCCTCCTGGCTATCAGGTAAAGTCCAGCCATTTTCAAACTTTTCATTGCATTGTGGTTCCTTTTTATACTTTCAACCTGGTTACCACCTGCATGTAGTTGGTGTTAATTGCAATTTCTTAAAATGCAATTTTCATGAATTCACAATTTGCGAATTTTTCATACATCTCTTTGCGATTTCTTATTGTGCGATTTCTAGATTGCGAATTTCGCTAATAAAGAAATATGCAAAATAAGAAATCGCAAAATAAATCGCAGAAAAGCTGTTCTCGCAACTTAAGGAATCGCAAATATAGCGATTACGTAATTTGCGATGCGAATTCTTACAAACATACCATTTTCCTATTTCTTTGTCGCAAACGCTGTTTTTTGCGATTCCCAGCGTTTGCGACTAAAAAATTAGTTGATACATCTGCCCCTAAATCTTTAATAATGTTCCCCTCAAACTCCTATCTAAATTAACACAGGAGATTATGTTTATTTGCTATGTCCATACTTTCATCTACTTGTAGGCTATAATGCTGACTTTCACAAATTCTTTCAATCAACGTTCTTTTATGTTGTCTGACATTTTGTCACTTCACCTTTTTACAGTGTTTTTAGATAATACCACCAGATTTAAATCCTTTGCTTCTTTTTCCCCAACCATTGCCCTTACCTTGGCTTTAGCAGTAAATACTATTAGTTCTTAAACAACTGTATGAGTTTTCCAGTTTTTAGTATGAGCATGGACACTTCAAAAGAAACTTTAAGAGCATGTTCATGATCCTGAACATGTGAAACGTATTGATAAATATTCAGTATCGTATTTGTGACACTTTGTTTTCTTTTGACTTAAATCACTTTGTTTTGTGCATGATGGCCCATCGTTGACGTCTTCAGTGGCTTTCCGCTTAAGGTTAAGCCAGTGATCCATTTGACCTTTTGTTTCTTAGGATACCCACAAATGACAAGTCTATTGAATCACAAGATTCGGTAATGGAATCAAATATCAGTTATTCGGTGACGTACATAGACCTTCACTATCGTACCTACTGCAGATTGCCCTTGTCAGATGTTTCCAGACTACATATGCTCGGACTGTAGAGATGAAGCATTGGCTGGAAGAAGATTTTAACACTGTATCAGCACTGGTTTTGTCAAAAAGACAGAGGACGAGTGCAAATCACATGCATTGAGTTGACAATCGAATGAACACTGCTTCGGTTAAGTTAAACATAGCTCTTTCATTTGGCCTCCAGCATGGAAGCAGTCCATTGCTGATTGCACAGAGAGGTTCTTCCAATAGTATGGGAAAATATGAACAAGGTTGGAGTTAAGTGAGAGCACTTCAGAAAGTCATTTTGTCTGCTACACACTGGCCGCAAAAGTGTTGAGGTTGAGATTCAATTTAAACCAGAGTGTCACATAAGTTTCCTGTGTGGTTTGCTGACAGCCATGGGATGTGAACTAAGCAGCTGATGTGACATTTAGAAAAATCTCAAATAGTACAAAGATTCATGCATTGCATGGATAATAACACCATCACTATTCTGGCTATTACAATCACTGCCGAAAAAGCAAAACTTAACACAAAGACATACTCAAGCCCACAGAGAAAAACACCTTACTAAAATTTGACAGCTTTCATTCTAGGGCACTCAGGTAGAAATTACCCTACAGGCAATTCCTCCGACTCAGAAGATATTTGGTCAAGTGAAAGATTTTCACGCCCATACAATGGCTCAGTCTGATAAATTGGGGATTGAGATTACCCTGACAAAATCATAAAAACTTCCCTGAAACGAGCAAGCAACCAAAACAGAGATGCCTTGCTTGAATAACCATCCAGGACAGATGCGAGCACACCTCTCACTTGTGTCACAACTTATAGCACGATCTCTAATAAATTGACCAAAGTAATCAACAAATACTGGCACATCCTTCAAGCAGGAAAACTGAAATGGGGAAAATTCTTGTTTCATTTAAGAAAGCAAGAAGCCTAAAAGACTGCCCGGTGTCCACCCGCCATAATAAACACCCTGAGCACCCCACTATTACAGTGCTCAATGCCTGGGGCATGCCAAATGTGACAGGACATTATTCCTGCAGTAATTGCAGTGTATGTAATCTTGTGGAATAAAAAAACCTTTTTAGGGGTTCACTAATGCACCTGGTCCTTAAACCAACAAAGAAGAGATTGGCACAGAAGCTGTAATATCAAAAGAATGCATTTATTAACCTCACATGAGGGAGACTGCATCAATACGGTACCCTCAGGCCTCTGTATGAGGCAGTCCAATGAGTACAGAAACCAAGGGCCTTTTATGGCCAGTTTATTGCTGAGTTAGCATGTAGACTCAAAAAGAGGCAGTACAAGTGTGCACACAAATACATATAAGGATACAAAAGAATCGCTTAGTCAACAGAGTGGGAGGAGTTACAGTATTGCTGACATTAGTTAAAATAGCCTGACAGTTATTCTAAGAGCAGGTGCATTCTGGCAGCTACAGGTCTTTCTGAGCATGTGCAAGGCTCTTCTCAGTGCTGAAAGAGTTAACTGTAACCCATGACAAGCAGAATACAAGGGCAGGCAATAGTGAAGTGGGAGAAAGCACATTGCGAGCACATGGCTAACTAAAATGGCTGACAAAAACAAAATGTCTTCAGCTGATGCTAACAGCCATTTCAGCTAGTTTTCACAATCTGACAACCACCACAAAGACTTTGAATTTGAAACCAAGAAAGACCTGGAACTTAAGAAACCACACCAATTGTAATTCTGTCAATTTTATATATAGGATCACCTGCCCATGTGATCTATGCTACATTGGCACGACCAGTAGAAAGATCAAGGTGAGAATCTGCGAACATCGCAGTAACATAAGATGCAAACGAAACACAACAAGAATGACCGACCATTTCCTACAAGTAGGTCATACAACCAATGACCTAAACTGGGTTGTTATCAAACAAATGGAACAAAACCAAGAAAACCTACAGAGCTGCTTCTTTGAAAAAGAACAAAGATGGATTAAACGATAATATTCCATGGCTGGTTTACTCATTCACACAGCTGCTGCAGCCACGGTCTATCCTTGAGCATCTCACATGAGACACCAGATGACTGATGATACGGCCATATCTAAATGGGTCATTTTGAGTAAGCCTCTTTTCCATCATAAGGCCACCCTCAATTTCTCAGAATGTATCCAAGCAAACAAATTGAGTAAGATCTTTACCACATGCACACACATGCATAATGATATAGTGATAACCAGTGGTTGAAATGGAAAAATAGAAGCGCAGGTACTCTGTACCAGAGTATGAACAAAATCAAGTGAAACCACTTGATGTATTGTTTACTATTTTTGAGTTAGTATTGTTGTTTAATACAAAAGAAGATTGTTTTATTTTGCGTATGTAAAGATTGATAAAACTTGCTCGCTACCAGAGGGTGGATAGGGAACTGTGTACTAAGGCCATGTGGTTTTACTTGATTTTGTTCATAGTTTGTTCTAACACACAGGGACAGTGTGTATGCCTATGTTGCACGCTTTGATAATAAGATTACAAAATAGATACGTTCATATAACAAGGTGTGCCCCACCTCCGATCAATATAATAACTCTGTACCAGAGTACCAGCTTGTTTCTGAGACGTGGCGGTACTCTCCAATTAAAAGTATGACGTCACTCTTGAAAAAGTGCAGGTACTCTCCCTCTCAAAATGAAAAAGTGCCCGTACTCCGTACTGGACAGTACCGGCCCAACTAAAGCACTGGTGATAACACTCTGAGCGTTTTTTCAGAATTTCAAGAAAGCAATAAAACTGTTCTAGATTATCACCACAGGCATATCTATTTACATCATAACAATGTAGTTACAATACTCCAGCATTCCACTTGTTACGTGCGCCAAACACATTCTACAGTAGAAAGACAGAGGAAGATTTATGCATGCACGACATATGACTCCAACCCATACGATAGGGAAGGAGTTAACTCGCAGGAGGCCGGTGCGGTTGGACCAATAGGGAAATTTAATGGATTCCTACGTCATCACGCGACCGTGCACTCATGACGCCCTGACTCACCTCTGTGCACGGTTCTCTACAATGCCGACTAATTAGTCAGCAGATGCCCACACCGGAGCATCTCCAGGACCTTGTGTCAGGGCTGCAATAGGTAATCGACAGGGGCAGTGGACCTTGAAGTAGTAAGTGGGACCTGGGGGCAGGCCTTGACACCACTCGATTGACTAGAAGCGGGATCACTTACCTATGAAGGGTATATCTTTCTTTCTTTCCCAGAGTGTGAGACCAGGCACCGCCCCCACCGCCGGGATCCATGTCACATAAAATTATAGCAACTTAAGTAAGTTATCTACTTCCTCAAAGACATATAAGTTATGTTTCTTCCAAAGGAGTCGGGTGCATTCACCAAATAGGACGTTTCACAGTTCTGATAAGTTACACTAAACAACCCCTCACGGTTCTCTGCCTGGAAAGGGCCCCCCACAGACGTATAAGTGATCACATGTTGCTAATATCTACAGGGGAGCTCACGGCTTGGAATTGAGCAATGACCACCAGGATGCCTGTTGCCGATAGTTCTGATTACATGCTCAAATTATGGTTTATCACACACACATTTGCAGTACATGTGCTAACAGAAACTCATGTATGGAATTGAGTGAGTCACGTGCATGCTCACTGATTGTTAGGCGTTAAACAAACCTGAATGCACGGACCAAAATAGTAACACCTGTGGCATGCAAGGCGGAATGTTTCATGCTTGCAACCACTTGAGGTGTATGTGACACTGCATGGGTGCACTATACCTAGTACTGCACTTCCAATAACTGTGTTTTGTGACTACCAATCATCTTGTCGCATCTTACCCTTACAGGTACAGCGTTATGGGTGAAAACTGTAAGTCATTGTTTCATCACAGAAACAGAGATAATATCTCAGCTCTGTTGCACACCTTAGCGTGTGTGCACTCACAATCATTTCATTTTTCCTTTTGTGAAGTGGGATGATGCTCCTCTGCCTTAGCAGAGAAGTCGCCACTGATGGCCCTCCTCCCGGAGATGCGTCACTTTGCAAAAAAAATATATATCACTGCGTCAGTTTTACAGAGGATTTCCGGTGGGAATACCTACCTTCCATATATTAAAACTAACCTGACACAGCCGATTCAGGAAAAAAAACTACGCAGGCCATCAAAAAGTGACACATCTGCCTAGACGCATCACCGTTTAAATATGGAGCAATGACAGGGCCGCTGCTGCGTCAAAATAAAACTGACGCAGGGGCGGCACAAGCTCTTTGTAAAAATGCCCCTTAGATTTTTCAAATTGATGTAAAGAGACTCCATTCAATTTTTCACTTTACTTCCTACCATCACATGCATAGGCACCAAGACGCAAGGAAAGATAGAGTACCACTTGGGGCAGTTACACATGACAGAACTTCCACAAGCCAAATTGCAATTTACCACGAGGGCAGGACTGGAGAATCAAAAGCAGCCATGCAAAAAAGCTTACATTTGTGAGAAAGGTGAGTTAAAACTGTCTCCAAGATCCCCCATCTAGCCAGGAGAATTTTAATAATGGGTTCCTGGGACAGGATTAAAAGTGACCAGCGGATGTGAGGGAGATATGATTGATCACGCACATCCTGAGAGAGGTCTACATGTTTCAGCCAATTGGATTGTATTAGAAAGGCTTTCTTCAGGACTAACAGTGAAGCACCAGAAATAATGGGTAGTTCCATGGAGGTGTGAGCGCAGATGTATGTCGTTACAACGCATACTTTTACAAAACATACCTTTACAATGCTTTTTTTACACCGCAACATCCATTACAACGCATTCCATTACAACGCATGCCATTACAACAAATTCTTTGAAACTACCTTTCATTCTCTATTCCCTTCTTTCCTATTCTCCCTCTCTGATCACATTCTTTTTACCTTCCCTCTTCCTTGCTTTTTCTCTCACTCCAAGCCTCCTCGTGCCTGCTGTAACACTGAGGAGCTTGAGAAAGTGACTGAAGCACCAGGAGTGTCCTGTACTTTCAAGACTGCCCTCCAGCCTACTGGGGAAATGTCAGGTGGAATAAAAGGCCCTGTTCACCATTTTCAGAACCATTTTCCGAACCAAGCACTACCCAGTGGTGTAGCTGCAGCATGCTACATGTACACTAAAGCACCTGAGTAGCATAGCAGAGATACGAAACGCTATATAATTACAATTACAATTCCATTACAAAACGTAAACATTATTTGCAATGAGAAGCCTTTCCTGCTTTCTGGAGGAAACCACAAAAAAAAACCTGATATACAGAGGCTTGTTTTGTCCACTCATCACTAAAAGGTCACCGGATGGAGGTTTCTCACAGTCACGGTCAACGTGTGTGCATCTCACACCAGAGTAACTGATGGAAGTGAGAGGCTCTTTAACATGAGGCCATGTTTGATATGCGCCCCAGACCCCAAACGAGTAGTATTTTTCTGATATTTTTATTTATTTATGTGGCTATTCATTCATGCATCTAGTTTGCATATTTATGTAGCAGCACACAAAGCCAATGCGTTTGAAATTAAATGGGTGCATTAAATATTAAAATGGTAATTATATGGGAGGAGCTGCGCTACGATCCAAGATGGCCGCATAAGCTCCCGGCTCCGCCGACCTCCACCGGCAGCTCGTATATCCTGCCCTTCATCCTTCAAGCACGCCGGACTCCCACACGTATGAAGTGCTCCTGACTCCTGCGGTGCAAACCCGGACCCTCCAACTTACCGGGTGACAAAGTTACGTCGAATTTACTTCTCGGCCTATTCCAGAGCTTCCGCCGGGACCTCGATTTCTGGCCCATCCGGGTTGGATGTGATCAACATCGGCTGTGGGACCAGGGTTGCTTCCGGTCTCCCGACCTCGGTCCAATCCTTCTAATTCCAGTTGGCAACTGAGCAATCGGCTTTATTCAAGGACACGGCACAGTGACGCATGTGATATCGGTGACCACGGTCGGGGGTCCTATGCCCGGTGACCCCCTGGGGAGCCCGGGTTGTCGGGCTGGCCCCCGCGAGTGGCGAAATACCGACCCTGCCTGTTGTGTGAGCGCTCGCTGTTGTCATCAGCACCGTGTGTGCCTGGTTCCTGGACGGTGTTTCAGGGATCCAAATCCTGCCTCGTCTCATGCCGGAGGAGATGGGGGAGACTGACGGTACATCATCGCTGAGGTCCGTAATGGCCGCCATTGGGGCGCTCCGCTCTCACTTTGCCGTCCTGTGCCAACGGCTGTCTGTAAAGCTGGATAACGCACACTTGGAACCAGAAGCGGATAATCCGACAAGTTGTCAGCATGCCTTGGACCCCGTGGATTATTCTCCGCACCATTTAAAGACCCCCGGACAGAAGCCTGTTTTAGCCTATTTTGATGACTCTGGCCTTATGGAGGGTGCACCTGTGATCGTCGTTGGCTTTCCCTGCTCCATTCCTGTTCGACGGAACATTGTTGCTAAAGGTTTTTACCGCCAAGGACAGTTCTTCAGTGACTTTCGGAGAGGTTTGTCTTCCTTCTTCATCCTCTATTGTCGAATTTTCGGAGGCTGCCATTTTGTCTCCTCTCCTCGATCCGTCGCCATTGTTTTGAACTGTCTTGGACGCTTCGTTTTCTTCGTGATTGCTGTGGCTTGGACGACATGGGCTTTCGTGAAGAACCGAACTGGTCAGGGTTGACTTTGACATTCGGGGTTAGCTTTTCTATCTGTTTTATGCCGGATATGCACCGTGTATACTACTGGGAGACGGGAGGTTTTTATTGGAGTTCTCCCCATGTACGTGTTCAATACTTGCTTTAATAGTCGACATGGAATTTGGGGAGGCTGCTGCTGGTGGGGTGTAATGAGGACCGGGAGTGTGTCTATTGCTCTCCTCCTCCGCTTTCTTTCCTTTCTTTAGGGCAGTTCCGGGGCGACAGGCACGCTGTTAGTGGGGTTGGTCGTAGCCATTACAGGGGTGCAGGGTGGTGGGTGTTGGGGGGGGGGGTTATTATTTTAGTTTGTTTTGTTCTATGGTCTCTTTCTTTTCTCTTTCTCTTAGGTGGGGCTCCCCTTCCTCTTCAGTAGGTTGGCTGTCTCTCTCTATCTCACTTCTTTCTCTATTTGGCGTCTATACTTGCCTATGCCTTACTATCTCCGGAGGGTGGGTTTTCGGGATGATGCTCTAGCTGAATCGCTCGCTATTATACTGAATTTTGCTCCTTGTCTGCCTTAGCGGGCGTAGTATGTTTAAGGCTGTAATGTTCATCACCTGGTTCTGATTACACTGCGGGGTGCGTCCCCCCCCATCTCTTCTTAATTCTATTCTATGGTGTGACGCCATCGATAGTGCAGCCACTACTGCTACTTCATAACCAAAAAAATGAAACCTTTGATATCCTTCGCTTCATGGCACATGCAATCATAAGCTATGCTTGTCTCGTTGATATTACGCGGTCGTATACATTTGCATGCCACCTGAATCTATATCCTGAGTTTGCGGCCGGCCCCTGTGGTTGTAGGCCTGCGCTTGTAATGCTTTGATGATTCAATAAAGGTTTTTT
Organism: Lissotriton vulgaris; assembly: GCF_964263255.1. Taxonomy (NCBI): domain Eukaryota; kingdom Metazoa; phylum Chordata; class Amphibia; order Caudata; family Salamandridae; genus Lissotriton; species Lissotriton vulgaris. Next base: position 65,771,812 of record NC_141691.1, on the reverse strand, counting down.
AAAAAAAAGGTAATTATTCTAAAGGTAAGAAAAATGCTGACAGAGTAAGACAAGCAAGGATAAAAGAGATATCAGAGATGAAGCATCCAGATGGAAGTCCATGATGGCAAAGAAACCCAGCTATGAAGAACAGTTGAATACAAATGCCGTTATCTAATCTTGAAGTTTGGGGCTCCATTATCTTTTGTGGTGTTACCTTCAAACAATCATGTTTAAATATTATACCATTTGATGTCGATGAGGAGGTGATGTTAATTGGTGATGAGCTCAGTATAGCTTTAATGTCTACTTTACAGTTAATATTGACTCCTGGTTTCTGATATAGATGCAAGTGGACAGGGGCATCAGAATGCTCTGGGGCGGGGCACAAACACATGGGGAGACCAGCCCTGCAGTGCGGGCGCCACTCGAACGACAGGGAATAAAATAAGGCTGATCAACCTTCAGCTTGCGCCCAAGGCTGAATGATGATTGGCCTGATTTTATTTTAGTCCCGCTGCCCCTGTGCTGTCATTCACAGCTCTTGTGTGCTGTGATGGCGCAATGGCGCTTCCTATGAGAGCAGGTGCTCAAGACCTGCAGACCCCCTGGGAATGTGTCACCGACCCCTGGGGTCTGAGGACGACAGGTTGAGAATCACTTTCGCAAAGTACAGAGGCGATTGGGGTGGCCGAGACTAGAGTAGTATAGAGTGGAGTGGCGAAGAGTGCAATAGCATAGAGTAGAGTGGAACACGGTAGAGTACAGAGGCGTAGAGTGCAGTGGTGTAGAGTGGAGTGGTGCAGAGTGCACTGGCGTGGAGTGATGTAAAGTGCAGTGGTGCAAAGTAGAGTGCAGTGGTGTGGAGTGATACAGAGTAAAGAGGAGTGGCATACAGTGGAGTATTTACTGCCATTACAGACAAGACATTTTCAATTGAAATGACCATTACATTTGCACAGACATACAGCTTTACTAATCAAACTACAAAGTGCACTGACAAGAATGTGTGGAAATTACATCACCTAGTGGAATACTTTGTTTTGACCATATTAAAGTATTTATTTCCAACACACTTCAGAAATAACAAAAAAATGTGCTTGGTTTATGTTACTAATTCTGGTACATTCTGAAATACTTACACAGTTCATTTAAATGTTGTCATGTGCTAGAAAAAACATCATTTCCAACCCCCAGTATCACGCAAGTTTGTCACATAAATCCTCTCACTTTGAAGTCAGAGAAGGAAAAGTAAACACCGATCTCCCTCAGAAGACAGTGCCTGACATTTGACCTCGGTCTTTGAATGCACAGCAAATGTGACAAGATAAGAACAATATTTACAGCCTGTTTAAAGAAAGGGAGCACATAGAAGGATACTGAAAATAAGAATGCATTCCTAGGTCAACTTTCTGAATGTCCCCAAGATGTCTTTAGCAAACCAGACAGGGCTGCGACCTAAAAAACAGACCTCAGACCGGTGGCAGTAATACATTTAGAAAGAGAACTGAGGTCATTTAGGTGAGGGGAAAATATTGAAGAAACACAGCTTTTTCAAGAATAACAATTGATCTACTAAGCCAAGACATATGGTAATGAGCTAGAGGTTAATTTCTTATCACAGACTGAGCCATTTGACAACAATGTGTAAAAGCACTTACTGGTGAGGCTTGGACGGTAGTGAATGGAGTAGGTTGTGTAACTCCATGCTGCCACCCTGACGACTAAGCATCATCATACAGAAAAATAATGCTTCACACTTGTAACTGCCAGAACTAAATTGATAACAAAGCCTAGCTAATTGGGGGGACAAACTCATATGAGTAATTTGTAGAACTGAGATGAAGCACGAAGAGAAACAGTGATGTGCCCAAACCATGACGCATATCCGAGATGGCACAGCCGAGACCAGCGCGGATATGAACTTAGAGACTTGATTCTTTCCAGAGCAAACACACTTAGTTGCCTAGCGGCAATGAAAGACAAGGGTGATAGAGGATGTTAAATGGGAGCAGAAGCAAGACAATGCCCTGTACGGGACTGACCTACAGATGAAAGAAACAGCCACACTGCATAGGGTAACCTGAAAACTACTGAGAAGCTCAGATTAGAAGGTCCGAAGTCAAATAACATTACACTCATGCTGCTTTGTCTGGAATAAACAACAGTTAAAAGCAGAGAACACATCAGAAATGAAATATCTGGGGGAGGAGCCAAGCAGGCATTCGAAATGGCCGCATAGTCGCTCGGCTCCGTGAGCCCTATCGCCCCACACGTCTATCCTGACGTCTATCCTGAGCCACGAAGGCATACTTTAATAGGAGAAAGAAAACGAGCACCTACCGTTTGCTCCCTAAGCTCCTGCGTGCAGCAGATCCTGAGAACCGTCCCCGACGGCTCCCCGGCCCACGCGGCGATGAGACCGGGGCGTTGACTCGGCAGGGCCTCCGGCCGAAGCTGCAGCATCGGCGGCCGTTGATGGCGGTGGGGGGCCTGTCAGTGGGTACCGTTGACATGAAGGACCGCTGCTAGCGGTGAAGACCCGGTCCGCTGGGCGGTGACCCTTGAGGGGCAGTGTGGTGGCACAGGATCGGAGGGGGCGCATGCCTCCTGCCCCCTCCCCAAACTTTGTTGCCCGGGTATAGCCAAGGACTGCCCCTGACATAGGCAGGCGACTCCCGGGGCCCGGCAGGGATTTTAGCCTTTTGGTGGCTCTCCTTTCAGGAGCCTGCCTCACAGCTTTTTGCCCCGGGGACGCATCCCGTGGCGCCCTCGAGGTGAGGCCTGGTCCCTGACAGTGGTGAAGAGGGACGGGGCCGACTGCATTAAGATGGCGGCTGGTGCTCTCCTCTACGGCCCGCGTCCACGTCAGGTGGCTGTTGCACGGATGGGGCCGGGATGCTCGCAACATACGCAGGAGTTTACATCCTGGGACGTGTTGGCTGCCCTAACAGTTTTGCACGAGACCATGATTTGCCATGCCTGGGACCTGGGTGAAAGAATGGACGCCATTGCTGTCTCGCCGTCTCTAACGGCCACGGTCCGATTCCAGGGGGCTGCCGATGAACTTGCTGCTGAGTCCATGGAGGAAGTTCCAGCTCCGCAGAGGCACCGGGAGCCGCTCGAGGTTCGGGCTCCTGTGCCCGCGCGGACCGACTTGATTGCTCGTATGGATGTCTCCTTGGGACACATGTCCAACTGGCGGCTGAGGATGGAACGCTGTTTTCCCTCTTGGACTGGCCTGGTTATGTCGCAGCGGTGGCCAAACTGTGTGACTCTCCTCTCCTGGATGGTGTTATTATCTGTGAGCTTTTGGAAGTTCCCAAGACCGGAGTTGATATTGTCTGATCTTTGCTGTCGGTACTTAGATGGACTTGGATTGTTGTGCTTTTCTGGGTCTGCGCCTCACCCGACCCACCCATATTGTTTGGACCCTCAGGACTGTGCTTTAAATTGATTAATGAGTGGACTTCTGGCGGTACCGCTACCAGACAGGGTCAGGGATGAGGTGGTTCATGGTCTATTGGCTTTATTGTTGATAGACGGTGCAGTGGGTATGTTCGATCGATATTTCATCGCTATTGTGCTTGGGATTTGTTATTCTTCATTACAGTATTACTTCCTTTCTGGGATTTCCGAGGTGTAGGGGCGAAGGGCGGGGCCGGCGGCACGATGAGGGCCCTCCTCCGCTTATTTTCTTTTCCTCTTTTCTCTATCTTTCTATATTTCGGGTCTCTATTAGGGCGACAGGCACGCTGCTGGGGGGGTAGGCCATGGCCTTCTGCGGGTGTGCAGGGTGGGGGGTTACGGGATGGGTGGTTGAGAGATATTTGTTTCTATGGCCCTTTAGTCTTTCTTCTTTTTTTAGTGTCGTCTTCGCTCATGCTCTTTGCGGTATGTTTGGTGATGAGGGGCGGGAGGTAGACTTGCTACACGCTGGGGTTGCGCCTGCATTTCTTCTGCTTTGTATATCTTACCCCCCGATATTTCCTTCGTATTAACACTGTTTGTAGATATCCTGATTTGCACACTATTGCGGGACTGTGTACGACTGTGCGACACCTCTTCCTTAGTTTCTTATTTGAAAATGAACCTCTTAAATCCTGATTTCAATCTGTTGTGTCTGATTACAAGTTATGCACCATTATTTTATGACCCCGGGTTTCGAACTGCTACAACTATACATATTGCTTGCAGTATTCTCGTTCTGTTTAGCGGCCGGCCGGGATGGTTGTAGGCCCATACTTGTAACTGCATGTACTACAAATAAAGGTTCAAAAAAAAAAAAATAATAATAATAATTAAATATGTGTATACAAAGGCACTCCCAAACCCCATGAAAAACAAACACTTAGTTCACCCAAGTTCTTTAGGAGTAGCCATAAGAGCTGGCACAGCAGAATAACTTTATGTATGTTTTCGGACATCAGAAGATAATTGGATAGATGAGATAGGTTGCCTAGCAAGCGCTGCGAGGACCCAGGGCGGTTATGCGCTATACAAATGCAATTTTTCATTTCATTTCATTTCAGCTGTAAATATCCTCTTTAGACCAAATCTCATGTACAAATGTTCAAGTAATGTCAACTTATTTACATAGAGACAGTGGCAGGAAAGGCGAGCTGTGGCTGTGACAAAATGGCAGACACTATCCTTTAAATGCTGATGCAGGACCTTACCACAATAAATACTGTCAAAGACTCGATACATGATGATACAAAATCAAAGCAAAGTGAAGTTCATTGACTGATCTGAGTTCCTTTCAAACACAAATGGAAACCACTGAGAGGAGTATGGCAGCGCTGGAAGACCCAACAACAACACTCGGGCGTAGGCCTGACTGGGAACATGACATCTGACAAATGAAAAGATCAATGGTGGAGCTGGAAGACAATAGTAGAAGGAATAATGTTGGTTTTTTGGAGGTTCTAGAAGGTGCAGAAGCAGCGGACATAGAGAGATTCCTCACAAAGTTTTTTTCCAGACCCTACAGGTATCACCTTCTCTCCCCTCCTCGAATTTCAAGTGCTCATTAGATTCATGCTCGGACTGATAATAACAGGAGTACAACACGTCCTCTTACTGCATGCTTTCAATGCCACAAGCAGGTCAGACAACTTATAGCAGTGGCAAAACAACACAAAGGTCCTTTCCAGCACAGGGATTAAAAAAGTAATTGCTGCTGACTTTTCACAAGAACAACAGTTAGAACACTGACTAGAAGGAAGAAGTTCCTGGTGCAATGCCCCACACTTCGGAAACTAGACATTCAATATGGCCTCCTTGAACACAATTTTACAAACAGAAGGACCAAGAACAATTCCTTGAAACATTAGATGCAAGAGGCATGGACAATCAGAGCCACCTAATGCTTCACACACCCCGCTGAGACTGGAACTTCACAGTCACCGACCACCAAAGATGACCATGGAGACTCTGCACTGGAACATGAAACACTGGGTCTATGTCTATGTTTAGGGCCCAGATATGGCCCCGAGCTCACTGTTTCACTTGAACCAAGCTGTACCTGGCTGATGAGCCCATAACTAGAGCGAAGCTGCTCCTAGGTTGCTTGTGTTCTGGTTCAGAGAGGATCTGGCTTAGCAATTCGGGCTGGACTGTTCCCATGAGGAGGAAGGTCTAGATGGATTTGTATATGGCTGGGTCCCAACGGAGGTGACACGGGGAGCAAAAGAATGATGGGTTGGGATGCTACCCCGAGCTATTGCCAGTGATTAGACTTATTGCAAGCAACCTCCGATCACCTTTTGTGTGTTTCATTTACTGCCCTAAGTGGCAAGGGTATGCCCAGATGTGGGTCATGTGCTCACTGTAACTGGAGCCAAGATGTACCTGGCTGATGAGCCAATAACTACGGCAAAAACGATCCTGGGCTGCTTGTGTTCTGTTACAGGGAGGACCTGGCATAGCAGTTTCAGCTGGACTCCATGAGAAGCAGGGTCAAGACTGATTTGCATATGTCTGGATTCATACTGCGATGGGATGGTGAGCAAAAGAATGACGATTAGGATGCTACCCAGTGTGATTACCAGTGGTTAGCAACTTACAAGCATTCCTCCCATCACCTTTTGTGTGTTTCATTTATAATATAGCTCTTCATCTTTCACAACTAGTCTAATTGGTTTCAGTGGGTGACACTGTTTGCCCGTTCTAAATTTTCATAGAGAAGGCCTTATTAAAATCCCAATCTTGGGTAAGTATGTTATACAATGATAAACCCCGTTGAGCTACAAGTTGTCCCCGTACGATAAAGAAAATGTGGTAGATCTGGAGGGGAGCACATAACTTGATGGGATTGAAGGGCCAAATGCATTGGAATGCATCACTGATTGATTGGCCGATATGGGATAGGGATAGGGCAGGAATTAGAACAGATGGGGAACTCTATTGTTTTGATGGCTCTCTCTCTTTCTTTCAAATTGTTTTATATAATATAGACCATGACGTTCCACGCTTGCAATAGAGGTGATCTAACTAATTACAAGGCGATGGACGGCTACAGCCCTTATAGCGGCCATAACATATATTCTTAGACATTGTCGTGAATCCATCAGGCTCATATCAGGAATAAACCATTTAATTTCTTAGATTACCCACATATGAAAGGTGTAACTACAAGCTCTGAGATCACCTAAATGTCACCTAAATGTCTTTGAAAAGATTTGGGGCCCTTTTCCCCATCTTACTGACACCAAAAATAACACCTCATGATTGGGACTAAGGGCCATAAGGGTACAAAGTGAATTTTCGGGCCGTTTGTGAATGAAAAACGGCTTTTATTTTTACATGTAGCAAGCCTATTTGCGATTTGGTAACATTTTTCCAAATTGCAAATAGGGTGTGTTCAGGGCGTCCCTTTCATAATACCGACTTGCAATGGTATGTGTGAATGTTTTGCAACCGAAATGCGGTCGCAAAACATTCGCATTTTACCACCAACTCCAAGTTGGGGGTAACTGATTCGCAAATGGGAAGGGGTCCCTAAGGGACCCCTTCCCCTCTGTGAATATTGGTGAAATACGTTTTTTAAGAGCAGGCATGGACCACTGCCTACTCTTGGAAAATGAAAAGAAAACTTTCCATTTTATTTTTGAAACGCAACCATTTCCCTGCATTAAAAAAAAACTGCTTTATTGAAAAGCACCAGAGCAAATCACAGACACTGTCGTTTTCTGACCCCAGCAAGCCACCATCCCTGTGATTCTAGCAATTCCCAATGGTTTGCAAAGCGAGACCTACCTCATGAATATTTATGAGGTGGGCCTATTTTTTACCCACTGGGATTCACAAACAGTGAAAAACACATTAGTACATCTCTGTTTGCGATAACCTAATAGTGAGTGAAAAAAATTGGTAACCGCAAAGCCAATCCTATGTACATCTGGCCCTCAGAGCCTTTTGCTTACAATAATGGAAAAGGATACAGACTTCTAAGACTCTGGATCGAGGCTGTAAACTGAAGGCCATTAAGAATAGAAATTGTACCGGTCAACGACCATTCCCCAGACCGCGTGTTACTTTATAATAATTAACATTGTTACATACAGTCACCATGAAAGAGAATATAGTCCTATTACATGGTCTCACTGTTATTGCTGTATTGAAATACTCAGACATGTTTATATGTGTTGAGAGAATGTATTCGAAAAACCCTGGGTGTTTTATCATACTTTCAGATTATCTATTTCCTTACCTTTGCGCTCTTTCTTTTTATTTTCTTTTACAATATAATTTTAAATTATAATATTGCATAAGCATAAACAGATGTATAATATACATGTCAGTTAGAGTAGTATTCACTAAATATTTATTTTGAACTGTAGCACAATGTGGAGTTTTATATTATAGCACTTGACTTTATGGGGCTGTTTACGATGAGAGTCAGAAAGAGGCTTTCCAACACTCATCGTCGGTTTCACTTCCGTCCACCAAATTACAATATAGGTGGTCAGAATTGAAACCGGCCTGTCATTCCGGCTGGATTCCGACAGGCTCAGTCATAGAATGGCCCGTAATTCCAATGGACGGTGATCCGCCAATGGGATTACGATGTTTGGTTTCCAACAGGCTTTGCATGACGGGCTTTCCGTCATGGGAAGCCTGTCGAAAAGTGAGTTTAGGGGCCCTCAGCAGGGCCCTCTTGTCCTTGTTGCTCCCGGTTGAACCCTGCACAGCGTGGCAGACACCTCAAGGGGCCTGCCAAGCGGTGCAGGGATAAACACAATCTCCCATTTCCCTTTGAGAGCTTGTGCTACGGCCGGTTTACAACCGTAGCACTAGCTCCCACAGGGAAATTGGAGCATGCGACCGCACCATGTGTGGTCGCATCGTAATCATGTGGCCGAGACCACTGATGCTATCGGTCAGAGGCAACTCCGACCCACGTCATAATTGGACCCTTGGTACCTTATCAAGATATATTGCTTATTTCGTTTTACATATTGGAAAATAATAAAGAGAAGTTTTTTTTTAAAACAACATCTGGCCCAGTGTATAGCTCTTTACAGCCCACAGTCCTCTCCCTGCCGAATCCTTCTTTAGTTACTTAACTACTTTACAGCTCTGTGCACAGTGGCAGCTCACAGAGAGAGTGCTGTGGGGTGGTGGGTGGGGGAGGGGCATGGTGGGAGGGGTAGTGGAGTCAGATGTACAACGGCCAGGAGTAAAGTAAGTAAATAAATAAATAAAACTATGAAGTGATTCACTCTGAGGCGGTCTGTTTGAAAAGTGAGTTTATTTAAGGAGATACTATACAGCTATAGATCAACCCCTGCCAAGTACAGCCAAGCAGCAGCAAGTACAGTTACAGAGTTCACTCTTTGAACAATAACATTCTCAGCATGCACCTAACACTATGACATCACAGCATCAACAGAGCAACATAATAGAATACAACATACCCCCCCTTCTCCTTCAAAGCAAATAGAAGTAGAGAACAAAGAAAATAAAAAAAGACAAGATACACCAGAAAACAGAGCTAAAGAATAAAGTACAAAAATATTATTCACGAAATCTTTTAGGAGTAACGATGACTCTGGAACTCCTTCTACGTTCAAGAGAAACAGGTGGGACAAGCTCATCTTGGCCATTCGACAAGAGGCTTGACCTTGTCTTGACTACTTTAGACAGGTTCCACCAATGACCCCTTCCACTTGAACTGCATTGTTACCGATCTTGATAACTTTGAGAGGTTCACTGTTAGACCTGTCAGCCCTAGGTTGGTCTTTCCTGTGACTTGTTGCCCTTGCCTCATTTTTCACACGTACTTTTTGTTGGCTTTAGGACTCTGGGCACCCTCCCATTGCTAATCAATGCCAGGGTGCAGGTGCTCTCTTCCCCCAACATGGCTGCCACTGACCTCTGCTACTGCAGCGTGGTCTGATTAGGCGCACTCTAGTAGCCAGGAGCTGGCTGGAACCCTTAAACAATGTTGCCATACCAGCCTGCCAGCCTGCCCATAGCTAGAATGAGGGAAGCTCCTGGAACCTTCCAGAATAGGGGAGGCACCAACTGCCAACTGACGCTATATAAGGAAAGGGAGGGAAACTTTCTAGTCAGTTGGGGCATCACTGACCTGGGGAACCCACGCAGGAGTTTAGGCGGGAGGGCCTAGTGAGGAACCTATGCTACTGGGAGTGACAGGATTTAGGGGCTGCCTCTTAAGCTGGGTGAGGTGTCCTAAGCTAGCCCCCTGATCTGGCCCAGTGGTAGGGAACCCCAGGGTCCATCTGCAGTGACTGAGGAAACTTCTCAGGTCTTCAACTCATCATCACCCCCCCCCCCCCCAGTAACTTCAAGAAACAAGCAACCAAGGGCGCAGAGCCAACCAAGCGCCAAGAAGACTGCTTTCTGGGATCAGGTACTGGACTGTGCTGCCCTGCGCATTCCCTGCCTACAATTGGGCTGACCTGTATTGCCCTTGTCAAGCGCTGTGAAGTAATTGACTCTGCCAAGCGCTGTGAAGTACTTGACTCTGCGAAGCGCTGTGAAGTAATTGCCCTTGTCAAGCGCTGTGAAGGAATTGACTCTGCCAAGCGCTGTGAAGTATTTGACTCTGCGAAGCGCTGTGAAGTAATTGCCCTTGTCAAGCGCTGTGAAGTAATTGACTCTGCCAAGCGCTGTGAAGTAATTGCCCCTGTCGAGCGCTGTGAAGTAATTGACTCTGTCAAGCGCTGTGAAGTAACTGACTCTGTCAAGCGCTGTGAAGTAGTTGACCCTGTGAGGCGCTGCCTGCCGTCATCGCGCTGCGGCCTGAGGCGCTGATCGCCAGGCCAACTCACCGCCACACCGAGTTCACCGGGCCGCGCTAGGCCCGAAGTCAGGATCCCCTCATCACGTGACGGGGGACGCGAGCCGCGTCATCGGCCGCGCCCCCGCCTGAGCTGCGCAGCAATCGGCTGCCGTCCCCGTGCCTCTGCTCATACGCGGGGAAGCCCAGGATCGTCGCGGAGGGGGGCCGTGGAGCCTGAGAGCCCCCTCCAGTTTGCCCCGCAGCACGGATCCGCCTTGCCCCCGCGCCGGTGCCTGCATCCCCTGAGCAACGCGCCGGGCGGCGAGAGGTCCCCCCAGCCGGGGGAAGCTTCTCCCGCCGACTCCAGCCGACGCGAGGGCCCCGGAGGGCTGAAGGTACGAGGTAACCCCCGGGGAGGAGGGCGGTAGGCCGAGTGAGGCCCGAGGTCGCCCCTCCCCCGGGGTGGACTGAGACTGGGCCCGTTGGCCCCTTTCTGAATGTGCCTCCAGAGTTTGGAGGTTGGAGGGTAAAACACATTCCCCTCTACCATATTTACAAGCCTGAAATGTTCATAGTACACCCTATTTACAAGCCTGAAATGTTCATAGTGTACCATATTTACAAGCCTGAAATGAGAGGGAGTTTCACTACACTGTACTGAATTTTCTTGCAGAGGTGGGCTTCCCTAGTATTCTGAGGATCTGTCTTAGGTCGCAAGCCGACCCACGTTCACAAGAAGAAAGGCTTGTCACAAATGATTAAAGGCTGTGTTCTTTGGAGTTCCTTGTTAGACTAATAAGTACTTGCCGATATGTTGTATTACCTTCTAGAAAAAGCGTCCATGAGAGGTTTGAGGTGTTACTTCAACGCATTACTATAGTCGCTTCTTGTAGGATCCTCCAGGTTAATACAAGTACCCCTTTGCCTGTCAAAGATTCTGATGCGACAGGCGGGGTTAGTTAGTGTTTCACCGCTAATTGAGCTGGTTATTATTTTAATGAAATGTTTACCCATTCATAGGAAATGCATCCTGAATGTAATTCATGAAATGTCTTAATGAAATGCTTACCTGAAATGCTGATGAATTAATAATGCATCGCTCTCTTTAAAAGCCTATATAAAAGATCTTGATTCTTTCAAACACAACTACTGGTGTGGTCTCCATTATTGCGCCACTGTGTGTTTCATTGGATGTGTGCTTCAAGTAGCTGCTTTACACACAAGCCCCTGGCTGCCTTCCTGCTCGTGCCATGCTACCGCCTTGAGAGCTGGTGACCCCAGGTCTCACATTGCTGGCGAGCGGTGGGATCCAGGACCTGTAGCTACTTGACACCCTCCAGTGGGACAGGGTGTGCTGAAATTAATTGGACACCTATCGTGCTTCAAGCAAACCCAATTGCTCACCACTGTTTAGCCTGCAACAAAGTGTGTTGAACCAGGATTGTTGCCCGCATCCTAGAATTTTTTCTTCCAGGATATCTAGGTCCTCACCTGACAAAATGGAGTTCCAGCTGGCTGACCTTGATAAGTACACGGTAGCGCAGTTAAGGGAGTTTTGTCAGGGGATGGGGGTGCCTGTGGGGACGAGAGCTGTTAAAGAAGAGCTCCGTGCCGCCTTGAGGGCATGGGTAAGGACCCACCCAGAAGAGGAGGAAGAGGATGGGGAACAGGTCACACATGGGGAGGCGGACACTCAGGAAGACCCAGGCCTACTCAACATTGACATGTCAGACAATGTGTTGCCAGGAAGACGTTCCGGGGCGGGGAGTAGTGTATCTAGGGGGAGTGCATCGTCGCAGCAGTACGAAGACAGGAAGGAGGAGAGGCAATTGAGGTGGGAGCTTGCCAAGCCAGAGCACGAAAGGGAAAGAGAAAGGGAAGATAGAGAGTTTGCTTTGGAAACAGAAAGGTTAGCAATGGAGGAATGGAAGCTGGCGCACGAGCTTCAGCTCAAGGAAATGGAGCAGAAAGCATTAGAGTTGGGTGCGCCAGGGAGTCCTAATGGTGGCAGCGTGTCCTAATGGTGGCAGCGTACCAGGGGCTCAGAAGGAGCCCATATTCTGGTTACCCAAGGAGGTGATAGCGAGCTACACCAAGGGGGATGACATTGCCAGGTGGTTGGAGGCGTATGAAGTGGCCTGACTGCCCATGGGGTGCCCGAGAAACATTGGGGATGTGGTTTGTACCGGTATATACCTCCTGATGCCAGGGACACCCTCCTGTATTTGGAAAAGGCAGACCAGTTTAGGTACACCCCCATGAAGGAGGCGCTTATCAAGCATTTTGGCCTCAACCCTGAAAGGTATCGCCAGAGGTTTCGTGGCAGCCATAAGCTGTCCACGCAGAATTGGGTGGATTTTTTTGAGTATGCCCGTAAGGCTCTGGATGGTTGGGTGCGTGGCAGCGAGGTGCGTGATTTTGAGGGTCTGTATAACCTTTTTTTGAGAGAGCACCTCTTGGATAAGTGTTTTCCAGAGCTACGGCAACATCTGGTGGACCGCAAGCTTACTGATCCCCGTGAGCTTGCGAAGGAGGCGGATACTTGGGTTAGTACCCGGGTGTCACACAAGGGCCCCGGTGGAGATGGCCCGAAAGGCGGACAGGGCGTCCCTCAGAAGAAAGAGGGTGGAGATAAAAGACCGGAGTTCTCACGAGGCCCACGAACTAGACAGTTTGGGAAAGGAGTAGGTACCCCACCTCAGAGGAATTCCCCAAAACCCACTTACCCTGACAAGAGTCAGCACCCAAAAGTGGTCCGGTGCTATGAATGCGGAGAGGTCGGACACTACAAGGGAGATGCCCAGTGTCGCAAACGACCCCCAGCCCCCACTGGTGGCAAGAGTCCCGGGGTGGCTAGTGCAGCACTTGGGTTGGAGCTGCCCCTAGATAGGGAAGGGGAGTGGACAGGCCTGACCCTGGTTTCACTTGGGGATAGAGAGATGGTCCCAGTGACGCCCTTACCATCGAATACTGCTAAGTACTAGCAGCGGGTGAAGGTCAATGGGGAGGAGGTGGACGCTCTGAGGGACACAGGAGCCAGCATGACCACCGTAGTGAGGCAGCTGGTGTCCCCTGAGCAGGTTGTTCCTGATGTGTACCATCCGGCCGTGTTGGCTGGCGGCAGTCTGAGCTACTATCCGGTGGCTCATGTTCCCTTTGAGTGGGGAGGAGTGTCAGGCCCGTTGAGAGTTGCGATTAGCCCTGCCTTGCCTGTGGACTGTCTGCTCGGTAATGACCTCGAACATACCGCCTGGAAGGAAGTGGAGTTTAAGGCCCACACTGAGATGCTGGGATTACCAGGGTGGACTTGCGTAGTCACGCGGTCCATGGCTGCCCGGCAAGAAGCTCAACCCGGGTTGGAGCCTGAAACAAGGGCCCAACCCACTGTCGGTCCAGAGGAGAGTGTTGTAGAAGACACACCCCGTGTGATGGATGGGGAACCCGCGGAGGTAACCCCGGAGTCCGTGGAGGTGGATGTCGTTCCCGTGGGGGGCCTGCCGACCCCTGCCGAGTGGCATGTGGAAGGAGGGCCTACCCGGGAGGAATTCTGTCGGGCGCAGAAAGAGTGCCCCACGCTTGAAGGTATGCGGCCACAGGCCAAAGCCCAAGCGTTGAATAAAGAGACCGGCAGTTACCACGTGTATTGGGAGGATGGCCTCCTGTACAGTGAACCAAGGGTTCCGGTGCATGGATCATCGAGGGCCTTAGTGGTCCCTCAGTGCTACCGGGCCTTTTTGATGGAACTGGCGCATGAAATACCCTTAGCTGGACACCTGGGCCAGGACAAGACCTTTGCCAGGCTAGTCCCACATTTCTATTGGCCTGGGATGAGAGTTGCCTCTGACACCAATTGCAAGACCTGCAAGACTTGCCAGGCCAGTGGCAAGACGGGGACCAAATTGAAGGCCCCGTTGGAACCACTCCCAGTGGTCGGGACCCCTTTTGAGCGGGTCGGTATAGACATCGTTGGGCCATTGGACCCTCCGACCTCTGCGGGACATCGGTTCATCCTGGTGTTAGTGGACCACACCACTCGGTACCCGGAGGCCATCCCTCTGAGGACCGTTACTGCACCTGTGGTGGCGCGGGCCCTGATGGGGATATTTACCCGAGTGGGATTCCCCAAGGTCGTGGTGTCGGACAGGGGCACAAATTTCATGTCGGCCTACATGCAAGCCATGTGGAAGGAGTGCGGAGTGACCTATAGGTTCTCCACTCCTTACCACCCCCAGACTAATGGGCTCGTAGAGCGCTTCAACAAGACCTTGAAGGGGATGATCCGGAGTCTGCCAGAAGACCTGAGGCGAAAATGGGACATCCTCCTCCCTTGCCTGCTGTTTTCATACCGCGAGGTACCACAAAAGGGAGTCGGGTTCAGCCCCTTCGAATTGCTCTATGGCCATCCCGTTAGGGGACCCCTCAGTCTGATCAGAGAGGGTTGGGAGAAGACTTCGCAGAAGCTCCCCGTGATGTTGTCAGCTACATGCTGGCATTCCGCAGCCAGATGGCCAAGCTGTGGAAGGAAGCCTCAGACAACTTAGAGGCTAGCCAAGCCGTCATGAAGGAGTGGTATGACCGCAACGCTCGGACGGAAGAGTTGGAGGTTGGACAGAAGGTGTGGGTCATGGAGCCTGGGGAGCTTAGTGCCCTCCAGGACCGGTGGACTGGTCCGTACGAGATTGTGGAACGTCGAGGCCAGACCACCTACCTAGTTGACTTGAAGACCCCCCGTCAGCCCCATCGGGTGCTCCACGTCAACCGCCTGAAGCCTCACCATGAGCGATCAGAGCTTGCTCTTCTCATGGTGACGGATGGGAGCGAGGAGGAGGAAAGTGAGCCTCTTCCTGGCCTTCTAGCGGCTCAGGAAAAGGATGGTTCAGTGGAGGGAGTTGTCCTCTCCCCATCCTTGACCCCAGAGCAACAGAGGGACTGCCGCCAGGTCTTGGCGCAGCACGCCTCGTTGTTCTCCCTCACACCTGGAATCACCCATCTGTGTACCCATGATGTGGACACAGGGGACAGTCCGCCAGTAAAAACTAAGTCTTACCGGCTGTCCGACAAAGTAAAGAACAGCATCCAGGGTGAGGTGACCAAGATGCTGGAACTGGGTGTGATTACCAGGGTGGACAACGCACACAACTGCAAGGAACTCTTCAACATCGTGAAAGAGCTCTCCAACCCCAACGCCGGAAACAACGACATCACCCCTTCGCAAGATCTCTGCAACTCCCTCGCCTCCTACTTCCACAACAAGATCGCGGACATACACAACAGCTTCAGCACCCAACCGACGCACGCCACGACCACAGCAACGCCGCCCACCGCCGCCCTCCGAGCCTGGACTCCGATCAGCACAGAAGACACCGTCCGCATGATGAACTCCGTCCACTCCGGATCTCCGACCGACCCCTGCCCTCACCACGTCTTCAACAAGGCCGACGCTGTCATCGCACCCCACCTGCGGGACATCATCAATACCTCCTTCGACACCGCCACCTTCCCAGAGAGCTGGAAGCACGCAGAACTCAGCGCTCTTCTCAAGAAACCTATAGCAGACCCCACCGAACTCAAGAATTACCGCCCAATCTCGCTCCTCCCGTTTCCAGCCAAAGTCATCGAGAAGACCGTCAACAAACAGCTGGCCGCCTTCCTCGAGACGAACGGATCCCTCGACCCCTCGCAGTCCGGCTTCCGAGCCAACCACAGCACCGAGACCGCCCTCATCGCCGCCACTGACGACATCCGAGCCCTGATGGACAACGGAGAAACAGCGGCCCTCATCCTCCTAGACCTCTCCGCGGCCTTCGACACTGTCTGCCACCGCACCCTAGTGCAACGCCTCAGCAACGTCGGAAACCAGGAGAAGGCACTGGAATGGATCGTCTCCTTCCTCGACGGAAGAACACAGAGAGTCCGCCTACCACCGTACAAGTCAGAAGCCACCGAAGTCATCTGCGGCGTCCCCCAAGGATCCTCGCTGAGCCCTACCCTCTTCAACGTCTACATGAGCCCCCTCGCGGCCATCGCACGCCAACACAACCTCAACATAATCTCCTACGCCGACGACACCCAGCTGATCCTCTCCCTGACCAACGACCCCGCCGCCGCCAGAGCCAACCTGCACGAAGGGATGAAGGAGGTAGCCGAGTGGATGACGACCAGCCGCCTGAAACTGAACTCTGACAAGACGGAGGTCCTCATCCTGGGCTCCACGCCCACCGCCTGGGACAACTCCTGGTGGCCCCCCACCCTGGGCACCGCACCCAGACCGACTAACCACGCACACAACCTGGGCTTCATCCTGGACTCCTCCCTCTCCATGACCAAGCAAGTCAACGCCGTCTCCTCGGCATGCTTCAACATCCTGCGCATGCTACGGAAGATCTTCTGGTGGATCCCCACAGAGACCAGGAAGACCGTCACCCAGGCCCTCGTCACCAGCCGAATGGACTACGGCAACGCCCTCTACGCCGGAACCACCGCCAAGCTCCAGAAGAGACTTCAGCGGATCCAGAACGCCTCAGCCAGACTCATCCTCGACATCCCACGTAACAGCCACATCTCCAGACACCTGAGAGACCTGCACTGGCTCCCCGTCAACAAAAGAATCACCTTCCGTCTCCTCACCCACGCACACAAAGCCCTACGCGATCAAGGCCCGAGCTGCCTCAACAACCGAATCAACTTCTACGCTCCCAAACGCCACCTCCGATCAGCCAGCCATGCCCTCGCCGCCGTCCCACGCATCCGCAGAGCGACAACAGGAGGAAGGTCCTTCTCCTACCTGGCCGCCAAGACCTGGAACTCCCTCCCGACCAACCTGCGCCTAACCCAGGACCACCTCTCCTTCAGGAAGAAGCTCAAGACATGGCTGTTCGAGCAGTAACGGCACCCCCCCCCCAAGCGCCTTGAGACCCTATGGGTAAGTAGTGCGCTCTATAAATGTCTTTGATTGATTGATTGATCGAACCCTCCAGCAGCCCGTGGGCCAGTCCGGTTGTGCTGGTGCCGAAAGCGGCTCCACCGGGCACCACACCAGAACTTCGGTTCTGTGTGGATTATCGGGGTTGAACTCTGTCACTAAGACAGGTGCTCACCCGATACCACGGGCAGATGAGCTGATTGACCGGCTGGGAGCAGCCAAGTACCTCAGCACCATCGACTTGACATCAGGGTACTGGCAGATTGCCATGGCCGATGGAGCAAAGGAGAAGACAGCATTCTCCACCCCCGAGGGCCACTTCCAATTTCGAGTGATGCCCTTCAGGCATAAGAATGCTCCGGCCACCTTCCAGCGGTTGGTGAACCAGGTGCTATCTGGCCTGGAGTCCTTCTCAGCGGCGTACCTGGATGACATAGCTGTCTTCAGTAGCACCTGGGAGGACCATCTGCAACATCTCCAGGAGGTGCTGCAGGCTTTGCAACGTGCTGGCTTGACCATTAAGGCTAGCAAGTGCCAGATTGGACAGGACTCTGTCGTGTACCTGGGACACGTGGTGGGCGGAGGTAGGGTGCAACCCCTCCAGGCCAAAATTGAGACCATCATGGCCTGGGAGCCCCACAAAACTCAGACTGAGGTCCGAGCTTTTCTCTGCCTCACTGGATACTACCGCAGGTTCGTCAAGGGTTATGGCACCATCGTGGCCCCCTTGACAGAGCTAACGTCCAAGAAGCAGCCACGCAAGGTCATCTGGACGGCTGCTTGCCAGGAGGCATTTGAAACACTGAAGCGCGCGATGTGCACCGCTCCTGTGTTGGCCACTCCGGACTTCCAAAAAGAATTCATTGTGCAGACAGATGCCTTAGAGCATGGCGTAGGCGCCGTGCTGTCGCAACTCAACGATGATGGCCAAGACCAACCTGTGGCCTTCATCTCCAGAAGACTCCTCCCTCTGGAACAGCGATGGAGTACCATCGAGCGAGAAGCCTTCGCTGTGGTCTGGGCTTTGAAGAAGTTGAGGCCATACCTCCTTGGCTCTCACTTCCTGGTTCAAACCGACCACCGACCCCTTAGCTGGCTCATGCAGATGAGAGGCAAAAACCCCAAGTTGCTAAGGTGGTCCATTTCCCTACAGGGGATGGACTTCAGGGTGGAACATCGACCCAGAGCTGACCACGCCAATGCTGACGGTCTCTCCCGGTTTTTCCGCCTTAGTGACGAGAACTCCCTAGAGGTTGGGTAGCTCTCCCCACTTTCAGCTGGGGGGGACGCATGTTAGACCTGTCAGCTCTAGGGTGGTCTTTCCTGTGACTTTTTGCCCTTGCCTCATTTTTCACACCTACTTTTTGTTGGCTTTAGAACTCTGGGCACCCTCCCATTGCTAATCAATACCAGGGTGCAGTTGCTCTCTTCCCCCAACATGGCTGCCACTGACCCCCTGCTACTGCAGCGTGGTCTGATTAGGCACACTCTAATAGCCAGGAGCTGGCTGGAACCCTTAAACAATGTTGCCATACCAGCCTGCCAGCCTGCCCATAGCTAGAATGAGGGAAGCTCCTGGAACCTTCCAGAAAAGGGGAGGCACCAACTGCCAACTGCCAACTGCCAACTGCCAACTGACGCTATATAAGGAAAGGGAGGGAAACTTTCTAGTCAGTTGGGGCATCACTGACCTGGGGAACCCACACAGGAGTTTAGGCGGGAGGGCCTAGTGAGGAACCTATGCTACTGGGAGTGACAGGATTTAGGTGCTGCCTCTTAAGCTGGGTGAGGTGTCCTAAGCTAGCCCCCTGATCTGGCCTAGTGGTAGGGAACCCCAGGGTCCATCTGCAGTGACTGAGGAAACTCCTCAGGCCTTCAACTCATCATCACCCCCCCCCCCCAGTAACTTCAAGAAACAAGCAACCAAGGGCGCAGAGCCAACCAAGCGCCAAGAAGACTGCTTTCTGGGATCAGGTACTGGACTGTGCTGCCCTGCGCATCCCCTGCCTACAATTGGGCTGACCTGTATTGCCCTTGTCAAGCGCTGTGAAGTAATTGACTCTGCCAAGCGCTGTGAAGTACTTGACTCTGCGAAGCGCTGTGAAGTAATTGCCCTTGTCAAGCGCTGTGAAGTAACTGACTCTGCCAAGCGCTGTGAAGTACTTGACACTGCGAAGCGCTGTGAAGTAATTGCCCTTGTCAAGCGCTGTGAAGTAATTGACTCTGCCAAGCGCTGTGAAGTAATTGCCCCTGTCGAGCGCTGTGAAGTAATTGACTCTGCCAAGCGCTGTGAAGTAACTGACTCTGTGAAGCGCTGTGAAGTAGTTGACCCTGTGAGGTGCTGCCCGCCGTCATCGCGCTGCGGCCTGAGGCCCTGATCGCCAGGCCAACTCACGGCCACACCGAGTTCACCGGGCCGCGCTAGGCCAGAAGTCAGGATCCCCTCATCACGTGACGGGGGACGCGAGCCGCGTCCACGGCCGCGCCCCCACCTGAGCCGCGCTGCAATCGGCTGCCGTCCCCGTGCCTCTGCTCATACGCGGGGAAGCCCAGGATCGTCGCGTCATGGAGCATGAGAGCCCCCTCCAGTTTGCCCCGCAGCACGGATCCGCCTTGCACCCGCACCAGTGCCTGCATCCCCTGAGCACCGCACCGGGCGGCGAGAGGTCCCCCCAGCCGGCGGAAGCTTCTCCCGCCGACTCCAACCGACGCGACGGGCTGAAGGTACCAGGTAACCCCCGGGGAGGAGGGCGGTAGGCCGAGTGAGGCCCGAGGTCGCCCCTCCCCCGGGGTGGACTGAGACTGGGCCCGTTGGCCCCTTTCTGAATGTGCCTCCAGAGTTTGGAGGTTGGAGGGTAAAACACATTCCCCTCTACCATATTTAAAAGCCTGAAATGTTCATAGTACACCCTATTTACAAGCCTGAAATGTTCATAGTGTACCATATTTACAAGCCTGAAATGAGAGGGAGTTTCACTACACTGTACTGAATTTTCTTGCAGAGGTGGGCTTCCCTAGTATTCTGAGGATCTGTCTTAGGTCGCAAGCCGACCCACGTTCACAAGAAGAAAGGCTTGTCACAAATGATTGAAGGCTGTGTTCTTTGGAGTTCCTTGTTAGACTAATAAGTACTTGCCGATATGTTGTATTACCTTCTAGGAAAAGCGTCCATGAGAGGTTTGAGGTGTTACTTCAACGCATTACTATAGTCGCTTCTTGTAGGATCCTACAGGTTAATACAAGTACCTCTTTGCCTGTCAAAGAGTCTGATGCGACAGGCGGGGTTAGTTAGTGTTTCACCGCTAATTGAGCTGGTTATTATTTTAATGAAATGTTTACCCATTCATAGGAAATGCATCCTGAATGTAATTCATGAAATGTCTTAATGAAATGCTTACCTGAAATGCTGATGAATTAATAATGCATCACTCTCTTTGAAAGCCTATATAAAAGATCTTGATTCTTTCAAACACAACTACTGGTGTGGTCTCCATTATTGCGCCACTGTGTGTTTCATTGGATGTGTGCGTCAAGTAGCTGCTTTACACACAAGCCCCTGGCTGCCTTCCTGCTCGTGCCATGCTACCGCCTTGAGAGCTGGTGACCCCAGGTCTCACATTCACCATATTTACACTTCCCTTTCTTGGTATGCACAGGAATCTTGATACGAACGAAAACGCCCACATTAAGAGGAACAACCTTGACAAACTTTTTTTGTCAAACCATACCTTTTGTTTACTCTGCACACAATCAGAATTAAACTTGACGATTTCCATAAGGGAATCAACATTGGACTCAGATTTTAACCATTTGCTCATCCATACGGGCCTGAAGCATGTATTGGCCCTCCTACCCCTTATGAGCTCAAACAAGGAAACCTTAGTGGATGAGTGAGGGGTGGTCCTATAAAACCAAAGCATGCTCTCTAAAGACTTTATAACATCATGGTTACCACACACCACCCACTTAAAACTCACCCACCACACGATTCATACTTTCTACAAAGCCGTTGGGCTGTGGGTGATAGAGGGAACTTTTTTAATGTTTCACACCACTGGAAGTCAAGAAAACTCAAATTCTTCACTCAGAAATTGAGTCCCATTATCTGAGACAAGGAACTGGGGAAACACTTCCCTCAGAAAAACATCTTTCAAGAAGGCAATCACGCTGGTAGAGCTCGCTTCCTTGACCATCTTAATCTCAGGTCATGGATGCATAGTCCATCAAAACTAGAATGTACTTCTTTCCCAAAGGTAATACCTCATATGGACACATGATGTCGACTCCTACTTTTACCCAGGGACCAGAGGGAAAGTTGATGGGTGAAGGAGGAGGAGTAGGAGCCTCAAAGTTTTTCTCAGCCGAGCAACATACAGAACAATTTTCCACGAGCACACCATTCTCAGCATCCATGCTCGTCCGCTAGAAGACCTTACGAACATGAAGTTTGGTGAGCGTGACACCTAAATGTCCCTCGTGAGCTTTTTTGATAATGGTTGGCCTAACAGAGAAAGGAGGGATTAGTTTGTCGCATCTCATGAGTACACCATCCTCTAAAGAGATTTCAGATTACATTTTCCAATAGGGCTGCAAGAGAGGAGACAACCCCCTTTCTCTAGGCCAGCCTTCTTTGACTAACACACACACTTGTTGAAGAAAACTATCCTCTAATCCGACCCAACAGTGAGATCAGAAATGTCCATGGCAGCCACAAAGCAATCTTCAGCATCTTCCTCACACAATTCTTGGAAGTTAGTATATTCACATCCATCACTGCTTTGAGGGAAACAGGAATCAAAATCTGGTCTACCATTTCTACCGCCAGGAATGTGTGAAACATCAAATTGGTATTGAAGCAGCTTGCTAACCATCCTTGTTATCCTGGGTGTGCAACACTTACTAGGACCAGAACCAAGGATGGGAAACCAGAGGTTTGTGGTCTGCGACTAGTTTGAAACATGGCTTCCCCACACATAGGCAAAAACCACAGGTGATGGACAGAATGCAGAACAATGTCATACATTCACCCCAGTACAGAGATCTGGGCCTAAATCCATCGTTTTTTTGCACTTCCCCACACATAGGGACAAAACTTTTCAATAGCCCATAAACAAGCAAGTAATTTCTTTTCAGTGATGAAATATTGGGCCTCAGCATTCCTCAGCATCCTAGACGCAAAGGCAATAGTGTTTTCTCTGTCTCTATAACTTTGTGTGAGGATAGCACCTAAACTCACTTGACTCAGGGCAAATCATGGTCAAAGGGGGTGAGAGCCTCACTGTTCTTCAAAGAAGACTTGACTACATTGAACGCATGATCACACTCCTCAGACCAATCATATTTGACTCCCAACTTGAGCATATTGCTAACGGGCAGAACAATTGAAGCATAATTGGGGATAAGCCTTGAATAGTATTCAAACAAACCTAGCAGGGACTTGATGCCAGTCTTGTCTTTAAGTACTGAAGCATTGGAAATGGCATCCATAAGTCCTTGCCTAGGCGTAATACCTTCGTGTGATAGTAAATGACCAAGAAACTCAATCTCTTTGCAAAGAAACTTGCATTTTTTAGTAAAAAGTACAATACCATTTTTTGAAAATGTTGAGTACTTTTCTGAGGACGGTGTTGTATGAATCATTGTCTTTAGCATAGATCAGCACATCATTCTGAAAGACAAGCACCCCTTCAACCTCCCTCAAAAGATTCTGCATAACCCTCTGGAACACCGACGCAGCGGAGGCAAGCCCAAAAGGCATTCTTCGATATCGGAATGTTACAAGAGGGGACACAAACGCCGTGAGAGTACAGGAGTCGGGGTGTAGCTCAATCTGGTGATATGTGCTAGCCAGATCCAACTTCGAGAATACTTGTACACCCTTAACACTTGTGAACAGATCGTTAATTCTAGACCAAGGGTGGGAGTTATCCCAGATCTCTTTGTTGAGGGATCTGAGGTCGACACACAGGCACAATTGTCCATCACGTTTGTGGGCTACAACCACGGTGACAACCATAGAGATGATTCTGTTGGTTCGATGATGCCCATCACACAACCCTTTGAGTTCCTTGTTACGGTTGTCTCTAATGCTAAATGGGACGCCTCTGAGTTTATACTTGAAAGGAATAGCGCTATCCCTTACAATTATTTTGTGTTTGAACCCTGTTATTTTTCCAAGCGTATTACCAAAAACAGAAGGAAATGTGGTTTTCCATTTACTTCCCTCACCTTCACTGGTCACTAGCATAACTTGATCCTTGGTGCCTGGCTTGAGTACCATCCCAAACAATCCCAGGTGGAACCACCAAAGAATGTTGAGCCCCTTGACGGCAACGTAGATTTTCCCGCTGATCCTTCTATCTTTGAACATCAGAACATCTTCAATGAAACCTAATAGTTCAATTTTACGTCCCTCATAGGAGACAAGGGAGCGGTCAGGAGGAAATAACTCTCTGTCACCCCATGTTTTGGTGAACAACTTTTGAGTTATCATGTTAATCCTAGCATCAGAGTCAACAAACAGTTGGAGTTTTTTATCCTCTACCAGTATTTCAACAATGGGGTCAACACATAGAGAAGGATTACTTGATACAGGTCCATCTAACACATTACAAGAGGAAAAATCATCAAGAACAGCAGAAATGATTTCAGGGTCAGAGTCGTCGTCAGATTCTATAACAAAAGCTACACTTTTTTTCTTAAAATATCTCTTGAGGCACATTTTAGCATAATGACCCATTTTTTTTAACAAAAGGTATATATACCATTAGTAGCCAGGCATCTACTCCCTTTGGAATGAGGGGAGCACCACAGCGGAGACACACATTGTTAGGAATGGTAAAATCAGATTTAGGTTTGGTGGCATTGTTTCTACTGCTATTGACAGACCTACGTTTTACATTGTTGGCTACTCCAACAGCATTGACAATTCCAAGAGATTTTTCATCAAGCTCTTTCAATGAAACCTGTGAAATTACAATGCTTTTTTCAACTATAATAGTTTCATCGAGAGACGGGTTCCCCATAGCCAGCAGTTTCTGCCTAATATGCATTATCCCTGCACTGGCAAACAAATTGATCTCTAATAAGTTGATCAGTAAAGTTTTCGAAAATGCAAACTGAAGCCAACCTCCTAAGAAGAAAAAGGTAGGCATCAACATCTTCACAATCGGGTTCTTCCTCTTAGAGAACTTGTGCCTTAGAACCATTAAACTTGGTTGTTTGTCAAGCCGTATCTTGAGTTTGGGCACGGCTTCTTGATATTCATCGATGACTTTGTTGTCGTCCAAAGTTAATTCTGGTAAATGTTTAAAGATGGACCTGCACTCGAAGCCTAAAGAGAGAAGGAGTAAACACTTCTTCCTTTCAGCACCAAACCTTAAGGCTCCAATGGCACCTAAGTATGTTTCGAATGCATTGAACCAGACATCCCATTTGACAGGTGGTTCTCCTGGGGTGTCTAGGAAAGATGGAGGTGACGAAACGGCTTGCATGGTACACATGGCAGAAAACAAGATTAAAACCAGAACCAAAGGAAGCAGTCTTAAGAAAAATAAAAAAAACGCAGGTAACCTAAACAAAATGTCAAATTGAAGTAACAGTGTGCAAATCACTGGGATACACGTAGAAAAAGCAGTGCACAACAGAGTAAAGAAAGCAAAATAGAAAGTGTGCAAATCACTATGATCCACACATAGGTCAAACTAAATGTAAAACGTTTGAAACGCTGCGAAAAGTGTGTGAATCACTGAAATCCACAACTGGCGGTAGAAGGCAGAGGGCAGTTGAAGGTGGGAGTGGTGTGCGAATCACCGGAGTTCGCAATGCTCAAGTGCAAACAGAGCTTAAAAACGCTGTAAACAAAAGATCCGTCTGGAGAAAACAAAACTTTGTTGAAGAAACAGTGTCAAGCAGGAGGCGTGCTACACAATGAGGGTGGTTGTCCTGGCAACGCACAGAAGACTGAAAGACGTGATGTGAGAGCATACACAAGCGCAAGCGTTCTCTACCGTGTGCATGCACACCCAAATCCGCAAGCAGCAGCGTGTGCATATGCTCACGCAGGGCGCTCATGCAGAACAACTGCAGAAAGCTGGGAAAGTGGACAAAATAGCCAAAATTAACCAACCAGCAAGTCGACAGAAGCGGGACCAGACATTGGCCTCTCAAGGTAAATAGCGGCGGAACCGCGAAGAAACTGCTTCCAATCCTTGACTGCCCCAACAACAGGAGTGAGAGGCAGCGAGACAGGGAGAAAAATACCTGATAAAGGACATAGAGGCTCCGGCGGAAGACAAGGACAAACAGGTACAGTTGAGAAGAATCCAAAACCTTATGTCCTAAGGAAGGTACGGAGAGTCGGTAAGTGGTAGGAGCCGTAGGTCCACACAGGGGTCCAGGTGATCAATGTTTTTAGAGGTACAGCCAGACGAGTAGAGAAGATGCAGGCAGGTGATGAGACATCCACCAGTAGAGAAGTGGCATACCAGTAGAAGTAGTGTTGAGTATGGCCAGTAAGATTGAGACTAGGTTTGGAGGTGAAGAACTCATGCTGCAGGTTCCGCTGTGTAGTCAAATAGTCGCCAGAAATCTGTAGTGATTCACTCTGAGGCGGTCTGGTTGAAAAGTGAGTTTACTGATGGAGAGACTACACATATGTAGCTCAACACCTGCCAAGTACAGCCAAGCAGCAGCAAGTACAGTTACAGAGTTCACTCTTTGAACAATAACATTCTCAGCATACACCTGACACTATGACATCACAGCATCTGCAGAGCAACATAGTACAATACAACAAACTATTTACCTTGCACTCGCTGCATCACCAACTCGGCGATTCCGCGAGCGCAAAGAAGATAGATTTCTTTTTTATTTACTTACTTTACTCCTGGCCGTCGTACGTCCAACTCTACTACCCCCCCACCCATGCCCTCCCCCGCCCTGCCCCACCCACCGCAGCACTCCCTCTGCGAACTGCCACTGTCTGTGCATCATCAAGGACTTATCTCAACCCTTCTACTGGGAATTCAGTAACCCTACAGCTCTATCCATGATCCCCTGCTGTTATCTCTGCACTTCTTCTCTGTATTTAACTTCCTCACAGTTATGTCCCGCCCCTGCTTCCTTTCGGAACTCAAGTCAAGTCAAGTCAAATATACTTTTATTTGATTTGTTAAAAATCATAAAAGGATTGACAACCATCATAAAACATAATTCTTTAAGTGTACATTTTGAAAACGTAAAAAGGCCTTAAGGTTGTAAACACAATAGGGGGTAGCTAATTAGATTAAAATAATGACAAGTGTAGGAAGGTGGATATCTGACTATGGTTACCCCCAAACTTTTTGCCTGGTGTTTAGCTGTTTTTTGACTTAGTTGGCCTGGGATCCTGCTATTCAGGGCCCCAGGCTGATTGCTCTCTCCTTAAAATGGACTCCATGTACCTTAGGTGCATACACAATTGGAATTGGTTCACCTTATAGGCCCCTGTAACAGTGTACCGTAGGTACCCAGGGCATAGGTGTAGCCAAGGCCTACCAGGGGCTGCAGCATGTATTGTGCAACCCCTGGCCTGGCCTCCATATTTGACACAACTGGCTGATCACTCAGCTGGGGTAAGTTGGTGTAATCACCTCTTGCTTAGATATAGTATATCTATATCTAAACTAACTGGACACATAGTAACCTATAAGTCACTCCTATGGCAGGCCTTAACAATCCTGGAGGCAGAGTGCGTGGTTTTATGTGAGATGGTGCTCTAGCACGAGCTGAGCCTGTCTGCAGCTGTCGGGAACAACTCCCTTAGCTGTTCCGGGAAATTGCCATACCATATACTCTTAAGTGCATTATAATCCTCGCGGTTATATGCTAACTTTGGTTTGGCTTTATCAAAGCATGTCGAGTAAGGTGTCATACGATTTGGAATACTATCCCCTCGACAGTTCTGTCGACGGGGATAGCATTCCACCCTTCTAGAGGGACACGACATGTACATAACCTGAACCCCGGTTAAAGTTAAACTCGAGCCTCAGCATCACAAAATGGATGCTGCCACCACAGACACAAGTCTGACCTCCTGCTGCTGGGAGTCCTTCCAGCGAGGGAGGCTTGGACAAAGGGTTTCCTGCCTTGGGAGGTGCGAGCACCACCCCAGACAGGATTTTGTGTATTGGGTAGGACAGGGCTGAATAGAATCAGACATGCCTGGGGCACAAAAGGTGTCCTCGTGCATAAGCCAGTCCAAACCGGCTCTGGGGCTTTCCAGCCCCAGTCCTGGCGCGGAGCTGGACAAAGGAAAGGGGGTGTAACCGCCCCCCTTCCTGGCCCCACCCAGAGGAGGGACCTAGCAGGTGATCCACCCCTCAGATTGGGAATAAGAGTGGGAGCAGTGCCATAGCACCTCAGATCATCCTGAAATCAACTTGAAACTAAGAAGACGACTGGACTTCGACATTCTGCTGCACAGAGGACTGAAGAGCATCTCCCTTGTGGCCTAGGAGTGGCCACCCTGTGAACACAGGCACCATCCAGCAACTCGACGTCTGCTTTGCCGCCGCCTCCTGCCGGAGCCGAGCCCAGAGCCTGACGAGACCCAGACTCCCAGACTTCTCACAGCCCGATCCACAGGCCCTGCAAAGAAGGGACCCGTGGAGGCACCAAGAGACGTGGAACCGGACATCTCAAAAGACCCCCAAGAAGCGGACTGCGCAGCACCTGAGGCACCCTCGACGGGTTTGAGAAGCCCCACAACCGAGCAGCATTTGCACCGAAGATCAGCCCCCCAGCATCTCCACGATCTGCGTGGGGCCCTTTTGCATTGTGCCACTCGACGCGCCATCCCGGTCACTTGCCACGTGGTCAGCGGCCATCTTGGTGACGAAACCTACAACTTACACTGCGGGTCTGGTTGCTCCAGACTTGCCCTCGCTCCTGTAAAAAGGAGCACCCGCTCTGACCTTGCTGGTCCGAGTGATAAGCCTTTTTCATTGCATTAGCCAAGGCCTGTTTGCTCCAATCAAGTTGCCGACACCGCCATCAGCTAGAGCCTTCGTGGGACAGCTCATGATCGACTCCCGGACATCCTCGACCTCTTCGTGTCCACGTGGCTGCGGAGAGAAGCTACACCTCAACGCCTGTTTGCACCCGACATCGCCTGGTTCCAATCTGGTTCCACGGTAGTCACTGGCTAGTGACTTTGTACATTGTCCCCTCTGCTTTCAGGTCTTCACCACTTCAGATCCACCCTTGGATCCACCGGAACTCTTCACATCGAGCCGCCTGCAGCATCTTCAGCTCCAAGCACCATTGACCTGCGTGACGAAACCCGACACTACTTTGCACCTGTGCACCCGCTTCCTGTGGGTGAGGTAACTCAGCAACGCCGGTGTTCCCACACTGGTACACAGCTCTAGTGTCTGTGTCTAAAGTTTCATTCTTCTAGGTCACTCGGAAGGTTCCTTAAACACTAACTTTGTAACTTTTACGCACCATTGACATTGCATTGGTTAATGCGTGCACTTTAAACACTGAACCCGAGTCCCGCGGGCCTTTCCCGACTTAGTCACTGCTAGTCCCGATCAGCTCCAGCGATTCCCAAGGCCCTAGGCCTACTTCCTTTTCGATTGGTATCTCTTATACCACTTTCTTAGTATATGGTTTAAGTGGCCCCTAGGGCTCATCCATATTGTGCAACTTTTGTGTATTTAAACTGTGTTTTGTTTTAAAGCATTTACTTCTGTGCTCATAAAGAGTATAGGGGAGACTTGTAGTAATAAATATATATATATATATTTTCAATATATATCTGTGCGGTGTCCTTTCATTTGGTATTCAAGGGGATTGTGTATGGTAAAACAGCTTGCTTCACATGCCTATACAGAGTTTAGCCTAAGACTGCTTTGTCCACGCTACCATTAGGATAGCTGGTCTATAAGGTTGACTTACAACCAATCATCATAAGGGTTGCTTGGCACGGTACAAGGTGATCACTAGAACTAGTGAGCATCATATACCAGGCCAACTTCTCACATTGGTGAGCAGCGGTTGGGATTTGAGCTTGCTGTTGTTTTACCATTACAATCTTTGAGAGTATCATTTGAAAGATCATACAGGTACCTGCTAGGTACATATAAAACAAGACTAGTATACTTAAGTTCTACTGAACGTAGTTGTTGTAGAGGATAGGGAGTAGCACACCCTGACTACAACTACTAGATAGGTTTAGTAGGTAAACACCAGTGTAGGTAGATTGCAACACATCCACCCTCACTAGAGCAATGTCTGGAGCAGAGGGGTCCACTGGACTTACTCCTGTTGAGAGGGACCCTCTAAGGGCACCATCCAAATTTGCTATATTTAACTTTAAAGAACTGAGGCAGCTGTGTACCTTAAGAGGTATCAAAACTGGGCCAACCCCTACAGCAGACCACCTCAGAGAGCTTTTAGACCGGTCTGAAGCTCTAAAGACCTCTAAAGCAGACCCCACAGGGAATGTTGAAGGAGGCTCTCCCACTGAAGATGACATTACTGACAACCCTGTCCCTGTAGTCCAGATAGATGAGGATGACCAAGTCACTGGAAGTACTCAGCCTGATGAGGAGGAGGAAGAGACAGAAGGAGGGAGCAGTGATTCTGATGATGGTAGACTTAGTCAGGTGCTAGCCAAAGGGTTTAGCCAGGCTAACTTAAGTGTATTTGGGACTGAGTCAGGGGTCAACCCACTCAGACCCCCAAGTGGACTTAACCAGAGGCCCAGGAGGAGGAGGAATCACTCAGGTGAATCCAATACCTCCCAAGCTTCTGGAGGTTTTCATGGTCACTCCAGAAGGGGGATGACTAGCCCTCAGAGAAGGGAACATGAGGCCAAAATGAGAGAGGCTGAGCTTAGGATCCAGAAGCAAGAATTAGAAGTTGCCCTGGCCCAAGAGAAGCTTGCTAGAGCAAGACAGCCTAGAGAGTGTGGGTTAGTACCCACTGGTGGCAGCATTATCCAAAAGGATAAAGACAGGTCTTTTGATAGCAGAAACCTGAGTAAGATCGTGCCCCCCTACAAAGCTGGGGATGATATCCACAAATGGATGACTGCACTTGAGAGAGCCTGCAGAGTACAGCAGATCCCTCAGGAGCAGTGGGCAGCAATCTTGTGGCTCTCCTTTGAAGGTAGAGGCCGAGACAGACTCCTCATAGTTAGTGATGGGGATTCTAGAAACTACCTGGTCCTGAAGAGTGCTCTGATTGGTGGGTTAGGCTTAACCACTGAACAGTACAGGTTAATGTTCAGAGAGACCCAGAAGACACAGACTCAGGACTGGTCTGAATTTGTTGAAAGTGCCACTAAGGCTCTGGAGGGCTGGTTGCCGGGAAGTAAGGTTACTGACTACACAGGATTGTATAATTTAATTATGAGAGAGCAAATCTTAAGTAATTGCCAAAATCAGCTTCTACATCAGCACCTGGTTGACTCTGATCTGACCTCTCCACAAGAACAGAGGGCAGACAAATGGGTCAGAACCAGGATCAGGCCTAAGAACCAGGGTGGTGACCAAAAGAAAGAGACTACCAAGCCTCAAGAGAAAGGTGGGTATAAATCCAAAGAGAAGACTTCCCCAGGGCCCCAAAACTCCAATGAAAAGGGTGGGCCCCACAACACTTCCTCTACAGAAAAGAAGCCTTACTGCCATGCCTGTAAACAGGTTGGGCATTGGAAAACAGACAGCTGTTGTCCCAAGAATGGCAATAAGGAGAATATACCTCCAGGTAAGGCTCCAACACCTCCTGTCACTGTCAGCAGTGGTCCCCCAGGTGGTGGGAGCACCCCCAAGAATTCGGGTGGGTTAACTTTTGGAGGACAGGTGGACTCTGGCCTAACCAGGTCCCCTAACTCATGCCAGTCTCATAGATAAGATACTCTTGTCTATGAGACTGGCATGGGGTTTGCCAATTTCACTGCTTGCCCAAACACTTTGAGCAAGTATAGACAGGAGCCCCTCATCAATGGCTTGAAAGTTGAGGCCTTCAAAGACTCAGGGGCTAGCATCACAATGGTGGCTGAATGTCTAGTCAACTCAAGGCAACTTTTACCTGATGCCAAATATCAGGTGACAAACATTGATGGCATAGGAACCAAACATCCTATGGCAGTAGTCAATCTTAGCTGGGGAGGTGTCACTGGCCCAAAGAGAGTGGCAGTGTCAGCAAACTTGCCTGTAGATTGCCTACTTGGTAATGATTTGGAAATCTCAGCCTGGGCTGAGGTTGAACAACAAACCCATTCTAGAATGGTAAATCTCCATGGAAAGGTTAGTGGGGCTGTAATGGCTGCAGCCCCAATCCAAGATGTCCTTCCTAAAAAGGTTGGTAGGGCTGAGCAAATCTCAGCCCCATCTTTAGCTAACTTCCCTCCTGAAAATAGTAGCAGGGCTGTACTGGTAACAGCCCATACCCAAACTGAGTCTCCTCCTGAAAAGGTTGGTGGGGCTGTGATGGCCACAGCCCAAACTCAAACAGATTCATGTGTTGTTAAGCCTGAAATGATGGATAACTCCACACAAACAGAGAGCATAGAGGAGGAAGAGAAATCTACCCCTCACCAGACCTTAGGAAAGGATCAGCTTCCTCAGGGAACTGATCTTACCCCTGATGAAGGAACTGCCCCAGAGGTTGTTAGGCCTGGCCTGACAGAGCCTCTGATGGCAGTGGACCCTTCTCAGGTGGGACCCAGTCTGGAGCAGGTAACCTGCCCCTCTCTACCTTGTCTTACTCAGCCCAGGGCTGCAGAGGACAAGAGGGACAGTGAGCCCCAAAGGGCCCCCTGTCAAATAAAGCACCCCCATCAACAGATTAGGGGCACCGAAGCTAGCAGCCCTAGCCAGGTGAAAACTTTAAAAACTCCTGAGGGATCCCCCTTAAAAGTAGTTAGGGACCTCCCCCAGATGGATATTGTTGGGCACAGCCGAACCTGGGACCCTAAGGGCCCAAACCTGACCTGTCCCTCCAGTAAGCCAAACAAAGGGACCCAGTCTCCAGCTGTAGGCAGCCAGAGGTTGACCCTGAGAGCACAGTGCAACTCAGTCATGGAAAGAAAGGCACACATGGTGGAGAGTGATTGGAGGAAGCTGAGTCCTACAGAGGAAACTCACTTCAGTACTCCATCTCAAAACCAGCCTTTAACTTTGCCAAAACACACCACAGGTAGAGATTCCCTATGGTGGAGACCCTCGGATACTCTTAGGGTGAGGGATTGCTTAGTGGACCATGAGACAGGGGGTTACCAAGCCAGAGCTGGTACTTCCTTATATGACCACTTAGGCAATATAGGCTTACCTGGTCAAGGATAGCCTTATCTCCTTTCGTTTGGGGGCGGGGGGGGGGTTGTGTAGGAAGGTGGATATCTGACTATGGTTACCCCCAAACTTTTTGCCTGGTGTTTAGCTGGTTTTTGACTTAGTTGGCCTGGGATCCTGCTATTCAGGGCCGCAGGCTGATTGCTCTCTCCTTAAAATGGACTCCATGTACCTTAGGTGCATACACAATTGGAATTGGTTCACCTTATAGGCCCCTGTAACAGTGTACCGTAGGTACCCAGGGCATAGGTGTAGCCAAGGCCTACCAGGGGCTGCAGCATGTATTGTGCTACCCCTGGCCTGGCCTCCATATTTGACACAACTGGCTGATCACTCAGCTGGGGTAAGATGGTGTAATCACCTCTTGCTTAGATATAGTATATCTATATCTAACCTAACTGGACACATAGTAACCTATAAGCACTCCTATGGCAGGCCTTAACAATCCTGGAGGCAGAGTGCGTGGTTTTATGTGGGATGGTGCTCTAGCATGAGCTGAGCCTGTCTGCAGCTGTCGGGAGCAACTCCCTTAGCTATTCTGGGATATTGCCATACCATATACTCTTAAGTTCATTATAATCCTCGCGGTTATATGCTAACTTTGGTTTGGCTTTATCAAAACATGTCGAGTAAGGTGTCATACGATTTGGAATACTATCCCCTCGACAGTTCTGTCGACGGGGATAGCATTCCACCCTTCTAGAGGGTCACGACATGTACATAACCTGAACCCAGGTTAAAGTTAAACTCGAGCCTCAGCATCACAAAATGGATGCTGCCACCACAGACACAAGTCTGACCTCCTGCTGCTGGGAGTCCTTCCAGCGAGGGAGGCTTGGACAAAGGGTTTCCTGCCTTGGGAGGTGTGAGCACCACCCCAGACAGGATTTTGTGTATTGGGTAGGACAGGGCTGAATAGAATCAGACATGCCTGGGGCACACAAGGTGTCCTTGTGCTTAAGCCAGTCCAAACCGGCTTTCCAGCCCCAGTCCTGGCGCGGAGCTGGACAAAGGAAAGGGGGTGTAACCGCCCCCTTCCTGGTCCCACCCAGAGGAGGGACCTAGCAGGTGATCCACCCCTCAGATTGGGAATAAGAGTGGGAGCAGTGCCATAGCACCTCAGATCATCCTGAAATCAACTTGAAACTAAGAAGACGACTGGACTTCGACATTCTGCTGCACAGAAGACTGAAGAGCATCTCCCTTGTGGCCTAGGAGTGGCCACCCTGTGAACACAGGCACCATCCAGCAACTCGACGTCTGCTTTGCCGCCGCCTCCTGCCGGAGCCCGAGCCCAGAGCCTGACGAGACCCAGACTCCCAGACTTCTCACAGCCGGATCCACAGTCCCTGCAAAGACGGGACCCGTGGAGGCACCGAGAGACGTGGAACCGGACATCTCAAAAGACCCCCGAGAAGCTGACTGCGCAGCACCCGAGGCACCCTCGACGCTGTGCTTTGGGGTTTGAGAAGCCCCACAACCGAGCAGCATTTGCACCGAAGATCAGCCCCCCCATCATCTCCACGATCTGCGTGGGGCCCTTTTGCATTGTGCCACTCGACGCGCCATCCCGGCCACTTGCCACGTGGTCAGCGGCCATCTTGGCGACGAAACCTACAACTTACACTGCGGGTCTGGTTGCTCCAGACTTGCCCTCGCTCCTGTAAAAAGGAGCACCCGCTCTGACCTAGCTGGTCCGAGTGATAAGCCTTTTTCATTTCCTGCGTGGCTTGCATTAGCCAAGACCTGTTTGCTCCAATCAAGTTGCCGACACCGCCATCAGCTAGAGCCTTCGTGGGACAGCTCGTGATCGACTCCTGGACGTCCTCGACCTCTTCGTGTCCACGTGGCTGCAGAGAGAAGCTACATCTCAACTCCTGTTTGCACCCGACATCGCCTGGTTCCAATCTGGTTCCATGGTAGTCACTGGCTAGTGACTTTGAACATTGTCTCCTCTGCTTTCAGGTCTTCACCACTTCAGATTCACCCATGGATCCACCGGAACTCTTCACATCGAGCCGCCTGCAGCATCTTCAGCTCCAAGCACCATTGACCTGCGTGACGAAACCCGACACTACTTCGCACCTGTGCACCTGCTTCCTGTGGGTGAGGTAACTCTGCAACGCCGGTGTTCCCACACTGGTACACACCTCTAGTGTCTGTGTCTAAAGTTTCATTCTTCTAGGTCACTCGGAAGGTTCCTTAAACACTAACTTTGTAACTTTTACGCACTATTGACATTGCATTGGTGAATGCGTGCACTTTAAACACTGCACCCGAGTCCCGCTGGCCTTTCCCGACTTAGTCACTGCTAGTCCCGATCAGCTCCAGCGATTCCCAAGGCCCTAGGCCTACTTCCTTTTCGATTGGTATCTCTTATACCACTTTCTTAGTATATGGTTTAGGTGGCCCCTAGGGCTCATCCATATTGTGCAACTTTTGTGTATTTAAACTGTGTTTTGTTTTAACGCATTTGCTTCTGTGCTCATAAAGAGTATAGGGGATACTTGTAGTAATACATATATATATATTTTCAATATATATCTGTGTGGTGTCCTTTCATTTGGTATTCAAGGGGATTGTGTATGGTAAAACAGCTTGCTTCACATGCCTATACAGAGTTTAGCCTAAGACTGCTTTGTACACGCTACCATTAGGATAGCTGGTCTATAAGGTTGACTTACAACCAATCATCATAAGGGTTGCTTGGCACGGTACAAGGTGATCACTAGAACTAGTGAGCATCATATACCAGGCCAACTTCTCACAACAAGTATAACAGTACATTTAAAGAATATGTGCCAACAGGTTATTAGTTGGATTCTTAGCCAGAATCGCTTTTTTCCAGTTCTTTTGCAGCGATTTTCCAGAGTTTATTGCTCTACAGGACAGGGGAATCGACGACCCTCCAATACACCTAATGACTGCTGCTATACATGTTCTTATTTGTTCCTTCTTTAGAGCCTTCCAAAGGATGGTTTTTCTAGTTTCCAATAAAAAAGGGCAGGTACATAGTAGATGTAATAGTGACTCCTCCCCTTGGCCACAGAGGCGGCATTCCTTGGATGGCCATGTTTGTTTCCATCTTGGGGTCAGATCCTTTGAGGGGAAAGATCCAATTCGTAGCAACGACAGAGAGTACTTTTTCTGGTGGGAGAAATGTTCCATCAGAAACTGTTGCGGCTTCAGCCTCTGGTAGGCCTGTATCACAGCCCAGGCATGATTTATTTTTACAAAGGTCGTTTTGTCTGCTAATAAAGAGATCCGCTTGATGGTGTTATTCACCATGCTTTTGAATCCGGAGCACGTTGCAGGGGTGAGACAAGCCTCCTCTAGCTATATTGCCGACAAGGATTCCTTCAGGACTGTTGTGATTGAATTGACTAGACTCACTTGATTTTCAATCTTGACCCAACAATGGTGGGCTAGGGTGTTGTCTTCTGCTTCCCTCATCCTCCAGTAATACTTTACTAACGTGCCTTGTCTTGCCATGATCTGAATTTTTAGTCCATATTCTAGGTGGATTTGTGCCTGTGAAGTGTGAACTCTTCTCCAGTGCATTCAACAAATCTCTGCTCAGCCCCTACTCTTGTCGCAATCAGTTTACATTGTATGCAACCGATTTAAAGCTCGGCCCAGCGCCGACTCCTTTAAAACTCCTCTGTAGTGTAGCTGGCGCATTTATTTCTCTGTGTGGCCTTACTGCCTATCTCAACCCTTCTCCAGTGTATTAAACTACCTTACTGCCCCCACTTCCTATCTCAACCTTTCTCCAGTGTATGAAACTAACTTACTGCCCCCACTCCCTGTCTCAACCCGTCTAGGGTGTATGAAACTACCTTACTGTCCCTACTTCCTGTTTCAACCATTCTCGGTGTATTAAACTACCTTACTACCCCCGACTTCCTGTCTAAACCCTTTTCATCTGTATTAAACTACCCTACTGGCCCTACGTCCTGTCTCAACCCTTCTCCGGTGTATTAATCTACCTTAATGCCCCTACCTCCTGTCTCAATCCTTTTCGGTGTATTAAACTATCTTACTGCCCCTACTCCCTGTCTCAAGCCTTCTCCGGCGAATTAACTAGCTTACTGCCCCTACTTCCTATCTCGACCCTTCTTCGGTGAATTAAACCAGCTTACTGCCCCTACTTCCTGGCTCAACCCTTCTCCGGTGAATTAAACCTGCTTACTGCCCCTACTTCCTGGCTCAACCCTTCACCAGTGCATTAGCAATCTCACATCCCCCCGTCTTAAACCTGCTATAATATAAATTATAGTAAATTTCAGTGCACAGCCGATGAACACATTGTTACAATGTCTACACTAAAATTACTAGACATTAAACCACATATAATAAAATATAGTTTTGTGAAATCGCAATCTACAGTACAGAGAAGCAACAAAGTTTATTTCTGCAGAATTCTTGATGGCTAAAAAGGTTGACTGTTCACCAGATCACATCCGGTCACCAGATCACATCTGCTCTTCAGATCACGTATTTCAGATCAGATCTGTATTGTCCTTGTGCTAGGACTGCAAAATATTGAACAGACAACTAAGGAATCTTACAACATGTGCAATCCTTATTAAAAGGGCATTAAAGAGATAAAAGAAAAGCGGCTGAACTGTTCCTATTGAATGGCAGTAAAATGTCTAGGAGAGTTTTCTAAAATCAATCAGCCAAGGACAGATACATAAAAAGTGACAAGGACTCAGTACTAGAACCACAAATATGAGAAGTGGTATTTAAATGTATCATACTTTAGACTCCCCTTAAACTTTTCTCAGAATACTGAAATCAATGCAGCAAGTACTGGTAAAGTAACAGCTTTTCTGGGCCATTAGATATCTTTGGGGGGGGTCAGCAGTTAATAAGTAGGCCAGAAGATGGGCCAAATACATTTTAAGAGAGTGTTTGCATGAAAGGATGAGCCTTAACACTTTTTATTGGAATTTTAAACTCTTGTAGGGGCTATTCTGGCACAACCATGTTGGATCTAACTCACAGTATCAGAGTAGCAGCATTAAAAATAGTATACCAAATTTTGGATTCCTTTCAAGATAATCCTATATGAGGGAGAGAAAAGACAGAGATGAGCTGACTCCAGCTCTGCCTAAATTTAACAAGAGGCAAAACCAATAGGTCTCGCATATGCAAGAGTTTTTGGCTTTGCCAATGTGTTTAAGCCATGTTGTACACCAGTGTGGCTGCTGTTCAGCATGGTTAAAAGTTAGTGGCTTAGTGGTTAACGGATACTGCTCAACTGGACCCCCGTCACCACGAACGACACTTCAAGACCGTGAAGAGCATTCCCTCCGGTGCACCACATCTTCCACAGAGCCACCACCTCCATCCCCCCGAATTATACCGCATCATCAACTGCTCCATCGAGACCACCACCTTCCCCGATGATTGGAAACACGCTGAGATCAACCCCCTGCTGAAGAAACTGTCCGCCGACCCGATAGACCCCAAGAATTTCAGACCCATCTCCCTGCTCCCCTTCCCAGCCAAGGTCACCGAGAAGGCCATCAACGCCCAACTTCCGAGTTCATCGAAGCCAAGTACGTCCTGGACTCCTCACAATCCAGCTTCCGAAGCAACCACAGCACCAAGACCGCCCTCCTCCCTGCCACCGATGACATCAGCTCCCTTCTCGACCGGAGAGAAACAGCAGGACCTCTTAGCCGCCTTCTACACCATCTCCCACCGCACCCTAAGCATGAGACTCCACGACTCGGGTATCCACGACAAAGCCCTGGACTGGATCCGCTCCTTCCTGACGGGTAGAACACAGTGAGTCAGACTACCACTGTTCCTCTCAGAACCCACAGAGATCGACTGCAGATTCCCACAGGGCTCCACCCTGACCCTCACCATCTTCAACATCTACATGGCCCCGCTCACAGCCACAGCCAGGAACCACGGACTCAACATCGTCTCCTACGCCAATGGCACAGCTGATCCTCTCCCTCACCAACAAACCCACAGTCGCCAGAAACAACTTCCATGATGAGATGAAGGCTGCCGCTACCTGGATGAGAGACAGCTGCCTCAAGCTCAACTCGGACAAGACCGAAGTCCTTCTCCTGGGACCCAACACCTCAGCCTGGGAAAACTCCTGGTGGCCCAGTCGCGTTAGGAACCCCCCCACATGCACGGACCACACACAAAACCTCAGCATCAAATTGGTCTCCTTGCTCACAATGAATCAAATTGGTCCTTGCCACCGTACCTCGGTTTTGCAAGACCAGGACCGGAGATAGATCCTTTTTCTACCTTGCTTCCAAAATCTGGAACACCCTGCCTCTCTACCTCAAGCTATCCCTGTCGCTGACCGATTCAGGAAGGATCTTAAGACCTGGCTCTTCGACTGAACATCAGCGCCCAGTAGGACCTCCTGCCCCCCTCTCCAGCGCCGTGAGACACTCGTGGGTGAGTAGTCGCGCTTAACAAAAACTGATTGATTGAGTGGCTTAGAGTGGAATGGGATTGAGTAGGTTGAAGTGGGGTAGAGTGGCGTGGGTTTGAGTGGGGTGAGGTGGAGTGGGGTAGATTGGAGTTGGGTAGATTGGGGTAGAATGGAGTGGCATAGACTGGGGTAGAGTGGAGTGTTGTAGAGTGAAGTAGAGTGTGTTAGAGAGGGGTAGATTGGAGTGGGGTAGATTGGGTGAAGATTGGAGTTGCGTTGATTAGATTAGAGTGGAGTAGATTGGGGTAGATTGTAATGTAGAGGAGTTGGGTAGATTAGAGTGGGGTAGATGTGGGCAGAGTGAGGTAGATTGGTGTGAAGTGGGGTAGATTAGAGTGGGGTACTTGGAGTAGGGTAGATTGAAGTGGTGCAGATTTAAGTGGGATAGAATGAAGTGGGTTAGAATGGGGTAGATTGGAGTGGAGTTGAGCAGACTGAGTTAGACTGCAGTGGAGTAGGGTCGTTTGGGGTACATTGGAGTGAAGTGGAGTGGGGTGAATTGGGATAGAGTGGAGTGAAGTGGGGTAAATTGGAGTGGAGTGGGGTAGATTAGGTTAGAGTGCAGTAGAGGGGATAGATTGGAGTAGGGTGTGGTAGATTGGAGTGGAGTGAGTTTGATTGTGGTGGGACGAGGGCTGATTTTAGCCACCTTTAGACTTTGGCCAGGCCCCAGGGGGTGGGGTTTCCAGGCCAGAAATTGGCCCGGGAGGGGGCTGCGTGCCAAACCTCCTAATTTTTTAAAAAAGGCAGGGCCCATTGAATGACGTACCTGGTGCCAAAATCAGCCCGGGAAGGGTGTGTGTGTGGGGGGGGTGGGGGGGGGGGGCATCCCCAGGCATGGGCCATCCCCAGGGGATGGGGTCCCTGGGCAGATCTCAGTCCAAGGTTGAGGGATGCATGCCCCGCTGCCCATTTAAATAGGGGCTGGGCCCAGTGGAGGATGGGGCCCTGGGACCCAAATTGGCATGGAGAGGGAGGCAAGTGCCCCCCCTCCACACACACACACAAACACAAAATGTCGCTGGGTCCCGGGGGATGAAGTTGAGCTCAGAGTGGAGATGGCCACAGGGATTGGCCACAGGGCCCCCGCCACGGCAGCAGTTAGATTAAGGCATGATAGTTAAATATCGCTATTTGATAATAAAAAAAAGAAATCACTGAAAAAGCCAAAGTTTACAGCAACATTGTAGTTAGGAAATAGCACTAAGAAAACATAGAAATTCAATAAAAAAAACAAAGGTGACTGGGTCGATCTAGATCAGAAATAGAATGTAAAAAAACCTCAGAAATTAATTTAAAACACAAAGGTTACAGGGATGATATGATTAGGTTCCGATTCTACACACATAAAAGCATTGAAATTCAGCAGTTATAGTTATTGTTATCTCAAGAAACTGTAGCTCATGCCCTAAGGTAACTTTACTTTGCGTGCTCGTCATGCATTACTAATGACCCCACCTATTACAACAGTCATGACATCTTCTATAACAACATTTATAATATCACTGCAACATTTGCAATAACATTATTGATGGGAAGACTGTTCATGACAATACCGGCCCATGAGGGTGCGGTCCTCAGGGCCTCTTAGAAGCTTGGGGAGGGGGACCACACAGAGATGGCTACAGGGCTTGACCCTGGAACCAACACCCTATGAATGGGCAATTTCTGGAGCGCACGGTCCTGCACCCGACCCTCCTAAGAGTGTCAACACGCCACAGACCCCTGTCCCACGTTCTTTTAAAAAAACATCGCCTGTCCCTCCCATAGGAGTGCACAGGAGTCCTGTGACAACACAATTCTTTTTTAATTTTGTCCCTTGTGGACTAGCAGGTCAGGGTATCCCTAACCTGCCCCCTTATCTTCTTTTAGAAATGTTTTTAGGACTCAGAACTGAGACACTGAGTCCTGTAATGATAGCTGCAACATATCTCTTCATGAAACAATGTTGGCACTTTATAAAAGGTCTTATAATATGAAATGACGTAATGTAACATTGTATAACATAAAATAGCATAACACCACAGAAAGTAATGTAACATAACAAGACATCAAAGAAACAAAACATAACACAAAGGAAATGCTGCTTCTAATTTTAGAGATATGTCTCAATATGATCAAATACCTCTTAACCCTTGCCTTGCCCTATCATAATGACAGATGGCTTTCATTTCCACTTCAGATCCTTAATGGGCTTTTAGCACACTAAGATTTCCAAAGTTAACCTTCTGATTTCCAGGCAGCAGCAGTGGATGTATCTTCTGATATAAAGCTCTGGTCCAACTGGATTGGTTAGTGCGATCAACTGTGTCCACACATTAGTTTCAGTTGAGGTTTCCACGGCTTCTGCTCCACCTGTGTACAGCGCATATTATCTGATTTGGAGTGTGATTTAGAACTATAGCCTGCTTTGTGCTCTGTTTGCCGCTGCGTGCTTTGACTGACGCTTTTGCCCATTTGCATAGTTAAATAGCCGATTTGCCCTTTTGCATTGTTACATTGCCAGCGTGACTTTATTTGCAGATTTTGTGCTTGTGCTCAAATTCGACGCTTTGCTCATTAGCATTTTTATTTGCTAGCGTGATTCTGTTACAGCATTTGTGTTTTCCCCCAAGCGCTCTTGCCGTCCTGACCCCTCCGCCTCCATTTTGTTGTTATTGACCTCCTCCTTAGCCCGACCCGCCTCCCAGCTGAACCACCCTCGCCCCTCCCCCTCCACTATCCATATATGACAGTAGTTCCCGCGCGCAGCGTTTACGCGCAGCGACCGCGCCCAATCCGCGCCGAAGGTGCGCCAAAGGTAAGCCCGTCTACGCCCGTCCGCGCCTGGACCGCGCCCAGCGCCAGACCCCCTG
This sequence comes from Lissotriton vulgaris, assembly GCF_964263255.1. Classification (NCBI taxonomy): domain Eukaryota; kingdom Metazoa; phylum Chordata; class Amphibia; order Caudata; family Salamandridae; genus Lissotriton; species Lissotriton vulgaris. The sequence continues at coordinate 65,729,988 of NC_141691.1, read as the reverse complement.
CCCCTCGCGCTGCCCAGCCCTCCCGCATTACCTACGATGCCGCCTCCCTCCTAGCCCTTAACCCCGGTCGCGCCCCCAACTGCGTCCAAGCCGCTCCTGGACACACCCATGGACCATTCTCTTGCTACTCCTGCAAATTCAGCGGCACCGACAACATCCCCGCTACGACCACACCACAGATTCCCGACCCCAACCACCTACAATGCATCCTTCTCAACACCCGCTCGGTCCACAGACACGCCATTGACCTATGGAATCTACTAGACACCATCTCTCCGGACGTTGCCTTCCTAACAGAAACATGGATGAACGCTTCCTCCGCCCCAGACATCACCATCGCCATCCCTGAAGACTATAAGATCACTCGCAAGGACCGTACCGGCCACACAGGAGGAGGAATCGCTATCGTCCATAAGAAATCAATCCGCATCTCAACCAGCTCTGACGCCAACCTCGCCAACTCCGAACACCTTCACTTCCAGATCCACATCGACCCCAAGACCACACTCAGAGGCACCCTCCTCTACAGACCACCAGGACCCCGCGCAAAATTCAGTGAGGACATCACGGACTTCATCACTCCACACGCGCTCCCCTCCAAAGAATACATCCTTCTGGGAGACCTCAACTTTCACCTTGAAAAGCTCAACGACCGCAACACCACCACCCTCCTGGACAACCTCGCCAACCTCGGACTTAAACAACTGGTCACTTCCCCCACCCACATTGCAGGTCACACACTCGACCCCATCTTCACCTCCAGCAATCATGTCTCCTTCAGCCACACTACGGATCTCCTCTGGACTGACCACAGCTGCGTTCACTTCACCTACAACAAGCCAAAACCCATCAACCACCTCCAACCAACTCTGCAAAGAAACTGGAACAAAATCACCATCGACCAGATCTCCTCATCGCTCCGTTCAAAAGACCCCAGCCCACTCTTCTAACCCAGACCAAGCCGCCGCCAACTTCACCCTATGGTTATCCGACACCGCCGACACATTAGCTCCGCTGAAAAAATGTCAAAGCAAACCTGGCAACAAGAAGGCCTCATGGTTCAACGATGATCTCAAGAAGTCCAAGAAACTCTGCCGCTCCCTTGAAAAGGCCTGGAAAAAAAACCCAACCACCAGCACCAAGGACGCCTTCAAAAACGCTACCCGCACTCACCACCAACTAATCCGAAAGGCCAAGAAAACAGCATTCAAGGATCGACTTGACAACAACGCCCACAACAGCAAGGAACTTTTCAACATCGTCAAGGAATTTTCCAATCCCTCGGCCAACTCCAACGACATCACCCCCTCTCAAGCCCTCTGCGACTCCCTAGCCTCATTCTTCCACAACAAGATTGCTGACATCCACAACAGCTTCGACAACCAACCCGGAGACCAACCCACCCAACCATATGCTGAACACTCTCCCCCCGTGAACACCCTTAACGACTGGAACCCAATCTCCACTGAGGACACCATCCGCCTGATGAACTCCATCCACTCAGGATCCCCCACAGACCCATGTCCTCACCACATCTTCAACAAAGCAGACTCCGTCATAGCACCGCACCTCCGAGACGTCATCAACTGCTCCTTCAACTCCGCCACCTTCCCGGAAAACTGGAAACACGCTGAACTCACCGCCTTTCGCAAAAAACCCACAGCGGACCCCACCGAACTCAAAAATTACCGCCCCATTTCGCTCCTTCCATTCCCGGCCAAAGTAATCGAGAAAGCTGTCAACAACCAGCTCGCCGCTTTCCTCGAAGCCAACAAATCCCTCGACTCCTCACAATCTGGCTTCCGAGCAAAACACAGCACTGAGACCGCCCTCATCGCAGCAACAGATGACATTCGAACTCTACTGGACAATGGAGACACAGTCGCCCTCATCCTCCTCGACCTCTCTGCAGCCTTCGACACAGTCTGCCACAGCACCCTTTTACAACGCCTCAGAAACATCGGAATACAAGGAAAAGCACTTGAATGGATCACCTCGTTCCTCACCGGAAGAACCCAAAGAGTCCGCCTTCCACCATTCAAGTCCGAGGCCACTGAAGTCATCTGTGGCGTACCACAAGGATCCTCACTCAGTCCCACACTCTTCAACGTTTACATGAGCCCTCTCGCGGCCATCGCCCGCCAACACAACCTCAACATCATCTCTTACGCAGATGACACCCAACTGATCCTTTCTCTCACCAATGACCCCAGCACCGCCAAAACTAACCTACACGAAGGAATGAAAGAAGTTGCCGAATGGATGAAACACAGCCGTCTGAAACTGAACTCAGATAAAACAGAAGTCCTCATCTTAGGTACATCCCCCTCTGCATGGGACGACTCTTGGTGGCCGGAAGCCCTTGGAAAAGCACCCATCCCGACAGACCACGCACGGAACCTAGGCGTCATCCTGGATTCTTCACTCTCAATGAACAGACAAGTCAGCGCCGTATCCTCATCCTGTTTCAACATTCTTCGCATGCTCAAAAAAACATTTCGCTGGATCCCCACCGAAACCAGGAAAACAGTCACCCATGCTCTGGTCACGAGTTGACTGGACTACGGAAACACCCTCTACGCAGGTACTACCGCTAAACTCCAGAAGAAACTCCAACGAATCCAAAACGCCTCAGCCAGGATCATATTAGACATCCCGCGCAACGAACACATCTCTGGTCACCTGAAAGACCTCCACTGGCTACCCGTCAATAAAAGAATCACTTTCCGACTGCTAACCCACGCACACAAATCACTCTACGAAATCGGACCAGAATGCCTCAACTCACGACTGTCCTTCTACACCCCCTCCCGCCAACTACGTTCTTCGAGCCAAGCCCTCGCCACTGTACCTCGCATCAACAAGACCACCATGGGAGGCAGATCCTTCTCATACCTGGCTGCTAGAACATGGAACTCACTCCCCACTTACCTTCGCCTTACCCAGAACCACCTAGCATTCAGAAAGCAACTTAAAACGTGGATATTTGACAAGTAATCCTCCTCCCCTTCCTAAGCGCCTTGAGACCCTCTGGGTATGTAGTGCGCTATATAAATTCTCTGACTTGACTTGACTTGACTGCCCTGTGATGCCAGGCGTGGTAAGGAGGTCCCTCCCTGGACAGGCTGGCGAGCTTTCTTCTGCAGGTTCTGTACTTGACTCCTCGCCCGGTGCATCCTTCAACAGGTGCAGTGGCCGTCTGTGGCACCCCTTACCACTGGATGAGTAGCAGATGCAAGAGATTGAGTAAGAGAAAGAGAAGAAGTGTGAGGGGATAACGTCAGGCCCCCAACATTGACTGGGAAATTGAGTGAGATATGACGATTACCTTTTCATGTATAGTTTTTGTAGGACTCTCTCATTTTTTGCAGCATTTTCCATTCAATTATTTGGATTTGATTAAATTGAAGGAGACAAGAGGGCTATTGTAAGGCCTTCATTTTGGCCTAACTATAGTAAAAAACCACTACCCAGAAGACCACCATTCCATAGCAACTGGAACTGGTCCAGTGGTTTGAACAATAAGGAGCTATATAGATGGCATATTCTAGTAGAACATTAACTTTGTCAAACAACTCCACACAGAGACACACAGAACACAGCAACTTCTTGTCAGAATCCCTGTCAGAGGGCCACAGGGTGAGCAGGCATTCATTTGTCCAACGGTGGGGGTTAAGGCCTATCACTCCTGCCACCCCAGGTCCCAGCCTACTGTGGGCACTGTACAGCTGGGTCAATTTCCCCTTCAGCACCACACTTTCACTAGTAGAGCGGGTCGAACAGTCCAATGTTTCTTGGGTGAGAAGGTAAGCGTAGGCTAACACAGGCTCACAACTCAAAATACATCCAACCACCCTAATAAATGATTTTCTAGTTGCATATAATTTAGAAATTTGTGATATCTTGTGCACATGCACAACAGTTTAGATTTGTGTTCAACTTTAGCACCGTTTTCTTTAGGGGGATTAGGTGCAGTAAGGGTACTGTAGTTTAGAAAGTAATGCTACGGGGGTCAGGTGATTAATTTGTAACACGTAAGGCGGGTGGAGCACGCTTGGTTTGAAAGCGAGCTGGATTGCGGGATTGTTATACGGGCGACAAAAAACAGCTTGAGGCGAAAGCCAAGCGGGGAGGAGATGATGGCATGAGCGAAATGCGCAGAGTTTGGTTTCAGGTTTTGGATTAAGGCAGTATGTATAACACGCAAATGTTTGGTATACTTAGTACGTAAGGGTATATGCAAGAGTCATGCACCCGTTGGGCGAAAGGGATGAAAGCAGCAATTGGGTGAAAGAAGGAAGTAGGGAAAGCGCGAACATTCAAACTGCAGCAACTTTGAGAACGAGTCAGTGAACTAAAGATGTAAAAAGAATGGTATTTATAAGACAGACGCAAGTTTTGGTTGAAGGGAAAGTCGTACGAGTGATAGTCAGAAAGCTCGATGCCACAGAGTATATATGATGACATATGGCTTATTCCGATGCTTCACTGTGTTTATGGAAGGGAGGAACTTGAGTTAGTAGGGCACAGGGATTAAACACTAGATAGATTTATGTAATTCAACTAATTTAATTTCATTTAATGGTAATTGTTGTTTTGAGCATAAGATGTTACATGCGCAAGGCTAAACCAAGATTCCTGTGATTTCAATTGATAAAAGGCATCAAATATTAATGATTTAATTTCTGTAATTGTTGACTTTCAGTTACCCCTGGCGAAGGGCTGGATATAAGCCCGAAATGCATTGGGTTTTGAATAAAGAGATGCTGCTCTGAACTATCTTTTGTATTTGGATCATATTTCCGAGGAGGCCTGGATGGGCACACGTCAATACGAGAAGCTTCCTAAATACATTCTGTTATATATGTGGATCAATTAAAGGAGAAGAAGAGAGTATAGTAAACATTGCGGACAAAATTGGATGAATGAAGAAAATAGTAAAATGGTGAATCATTGGTTGGGGGCGTGGCTTGCAGGCCATGAGCACAGACGTGCGCCGCTAGAGCTCCGGCGCTGATCGGGGCAAAATCCTGCTAAAATTGCCTCGGAGACCCCTGAGGCGATGAAATAACGGACCGGAGGTGTGTTCCTACATCCTACCACCCCTGCCGACGACGGGCGAGCTGTAAAATGGCCCGCACCACTGAGTACGGGGCGGAGCGGCCTATGGTGGAGGAGGGACGCCAGGAGCCGGGACCCACAGTGAGGAGCAAGGCCGATCGGAAGTGCTCGGAGGCCCGGACTAAAATTCGCCTGGACGGCGCTGGAGGTCCTGAGGCATGATCGGAGCCCACCGGAGGATCCCCAGTGGCAGGTGGGAGAGTGCGGAGAGAAGGAGTGGTGCGGGACACGCGGAGAGCAGCGCGGAGAGCAGCGCCGGTGTGGAGGCACTGGGGCTCGGCATCCTGCGAAGCTGATAGCGGCGGCTGCATAGTGCCGCACGACCAGCCCTGGGAGTGGAGGGACTTTCTCCCCCGGATCGCGCCCCCCCTCCTCGGCCCGAGACTGTCCTTGGCCGAACCGACACCGGGGGACTACCTGGGGCTCTCCGGCTCCGAGGGGCAGGGGCAGCGCCCTGGTGGTGAGCGGAGCGCTAGAGACTTCTGTGGACCCCGGGGGGCCTGGATTCACCTGAGTGTCGGAGACGGCCCACGAGACGCGGCTGGAGAGCTCAGGCATTTCTGTACTCGGACAGTGGAGACCACTGGGGGAGATTCCACATCGCTCCCTGCTCGTATCCCCGAGGGACACATTGGGCGTGGAGAGTAACGGCCGCGCGACCTAGCGGCGACCCACGGGAGAGGGCGAGAGGCCAGCGGACCCACTACGGCACCCACCATCCTGATGACGTTCAGACCGCGTGGCCCTTCCTGATCTCTCATTAGCGCGGTAACGCCGGGGGGGTCGACCCCGGGGACCGGCCGCTGGGGGCACCACAAGACATTTGCTGGGGTCCAGACACACTGCACCAATGGTCCGAAAGGGGGTGAAGACGGCAGAAGGCTCTGGGGGACCGACCACAGCCACCACAATGACGCCGGCCACTAAGGACGGGGCATCTCAGCAGTCCGCGACGGAGCGCCAGGCGGAGGGGCTGCCGATGGACAAATTGGACATAATCCTGAAGGAGATCAGGGACTCCAGGGGGTTTCTAGAGTTACAGATGGGCACCTTGACGACCAACTTGTCCCTGCTGAAGGCGGACCACGGTAAACTAGCGGATAAAGTGAAGGAACAAGGCCTCTCCCTCGGCGAGATCAAACCGGTTGTGGCGGAACACACGGTCTCCATTCAACGACTCCAAACGCAGGTAGCCTCTCTAGTGGACCGGGTGGAGGACGCGGAAGGCCGTAACCGCTGGAACAACATTCGCGTTATAGGCCCTCCGGAAAGATGTGAGGGGTCCCAGGCCGCGGACTTTATGAACAATGGTTCCAAGACCATGTGGCGGAGGAGGGACTATCACCACACTTCTGCGTGGAGAGAGCGCACAGGATCCCAATGGGCAGGCCGGACCCTGGACGACTCCCCCGCCCGTTGATAGTGCAAATTTTGAACTACCGGGACAGAGATGTACTGTTACAAAAAGCCCGGGAGAAATCCCTCATCCGGTATGAAAATCACAAAATTTCTCTCTACCCGGACTACACCAACATGGTTCAAAAACAACGCTCCTCCTACTTAGAGGTGAAAAAGAAGCTACAAAAGGCCAACCTCAAATATGCTCTGCTGTTCCCGGACCGCTTAAAAGTCATACACGACAGGAAAACGCACTTCTTTGAGAGCCCGGTTGATGCCGAGGAATGGTTGGAGGTGATGGGAGTGGACGGGAGCCAGGGCCATTTGCAGGACCCGGAGACCGAAGAAATGAGCGGGACCCGAGACAGACGCAGGGCAGGACCTCCCAAATCGAGGCAAGGCGGCAGAGGACGTGGCCTGTCAAAGACACAACAAAAGGAGAAACAACTGAACGCTTTGGTGGTGGCAGGCACATTCAGAGAGGGCTCCCAGAAGATATTGACGGACTCTGAGGACAGTACGGTTCATTCAGACTCGGACCACAGTGTACTACTGTTTCCCACTGTAACGTCCAACACGGCAGATGATGTGCTGGACAATTGGGGGGAGGAGGCACAGACCCGAAGCGGCTGAGTGGCGCACAAACCGTATTGTATTACTTATATGTTTTGAATATATACTACACTGTTACTGAGAATGGTTCTGAGGAGGGAGGTAGAAGTAGCACGAGTGAACATCACTGAACCTGGGAATTTACCCTGCCACTACACTTGTTTGGGCGAGCTCACTCCTGAAATATACGAAAAACACGGGCGACTTGGGATTGTGGTTCCCCTCTGATTATTGGTAATATTGCCCCACAACAGTTGCAGTAGAGCTGACGGAGCCCGAAGGGCTGAGAGTAAAGACCGCAATGGTGCTCGGCCACCCCCCGATGGCGATTGCACTGCATATTCAATGTTTTTAAGATTTGTTCAATTGTTGGGCACAGCCTGGTTTTTGAGCTGCGCCGTTATGGTTCCTTTTTGTTTTTGGGGTGGGAGGGGGGTAGTCTCCTGGTGGCGTTCCTACAGGGTCCATGCCGGCGGGCGGGTGAGGACACACAACACGTACTCACATGACTATGGCTGACACAGCGGGGAAGTATACAATCACGACCTGGAATGTGAGAGGGCTGGGGGCGGTTCACCACACGCAGAATGCCTTTCTTCAGGAATCACACCTCACGGCCTTGGGAGCTATAAAGATGAGGAGGAAATGGAGGGGCACAATTCTAACCACGACGTACTCCGCCTTCTCCAGAGGGGCGACCATTTGGATTAGGCATGGCACACCGTTCTCGGAGACGGAAAGGAGGGTGGACGACCAAGGAAGGTACATCTTAGTGAGAGAGACGTTAGATAATATGCCTGTAGTGCTCGGATGCGTATATGCTCCGAATTTCGATCAAGACAAATTCCTGCAGAAATTAGGTCTGGCTTTAGCGGACTGGTCAGACACCCCCTGGGTATTAGGGGGAGACTGGAATATGATCATGGATATTGACAAGGACAGATCGCACCCTCCCCTGCAAGTGGCAGGGGTCTCCAGACTGACAGACGTGTTCTGTACATGGGCGACTGGATGGGGATTGAGAGATGCCTGGCGGACCCTTCACCCTGAGAGCAGAGAGTACTCCCACTACTCACACATACACGCACTTCACATGAGGATTGATAGATTTTTATGCTCAGAAGCCCTGATCACCAGGATCGAAGGCCCAGAATACCTAGCAAAAACCTTTTCGGATCATAGGTCCCTGACGCTCAACATTCGATGGGGCAGGGTCCCTACCCCGGTACCTACTTGGCGCTTGGACCCGCTCCTGTTGGAGGATGGCCCCTTCAGGACCTCCTTGTCCGAAACTCTAGATAGATACTTCACAGAGAATTGGGACACCGCCTCCACGAATCTGGTGGTTTGGGATGCAATGAAGGTAGTTATACATGGGGCAGCGATTGGCCGATTGGTGGGAGCCCGACAGGAAATCCATAGGAGACTGCGGGATATAGAGGATAGATTAAAGAAACTGGAAAGCGAGGTGGGACTAGACCCTACTAAAAGGGATGAGTTACAACTAGCGAACATACACCACGCCGATACCCTTGAAACGCTGCGCGTCATTGACCACAGGGAATACCTACGCCGACAGCACGCAGAGGCGGACAGATAAGGGGCACTGCTGGCTCGCTTGGTTCGGGATCACCCGGACATCCCGGTAATAACCGGGATACGGACACAGGATGGTCGGATAGTGGGTACGCAAACTGAGATCAACCGAGCCTTTCGGGACCACTTGACTACCTTATACGACCGACCCACAGAAATTGACCCAGAGCAAATTGCTGCTTTCCTGACTGACCTCCCATTCCCAGTCCTGACTGCTGCTGCTAAATGGGAACTGGAGGGCCCCATTACCCAGCAGGAAATACGAGTAGCCATTAAATCTCCAAATCGCCAAAAAACGCCAGGTATGGACGGACTCCCAGCGGAGTTCTACGTGACTTACTCGGACATCCTAGTACCAATCTTAGAAAAGGTGTATCGGGAGGCATTAGAAAAAGGCCACCTGCCTGAATCCACGATGCAGGCGTTGGTCGTCTCACTGCTAAAGCCCGGGAGGGACAGCCTGGACCTGGCAAATTGCAGGCCACTATCAATGCTCTCCACGGAGTATAAAATACTTAGTAAAGTGATAGCTTTGTGATTGCAGTCGCACCTCCCGGCTTTGATTCACAGGGACCAATGTGGGTTTCTCCCAGATAGGATCACCTCTATGAACACGCGTAGGCTGCACGCGCTCATGGCGTCCACTCCGCCAGACCTCCCAAGGGCGGGTTGCATAGCATTGGATCTGCGGCAGGCCTTTGACTCCCTAACCTGGTCGTTTATGTTCCCGACCTTGGAGAGGTTTGGCCTCCCGAACTCCCTCCTGGCATGGATTAGATTGCTCTATACCGCCCCCTCGGCAAGGGCGCACACAAGGCGCCATATTTCGGATCGGTACATAATCCACTGCGGCACCAGACAGGGATGCCCATTGTCCCCGCTGTTATTCATGCTAGCACTGGAACCTCTGGCCATCGCCTTAAGGACCAAGATGGGACACAGAGGGATTCCGAGCGGCGGCACCCACCACCTACTGTCCATTTACGCGGACGATATATTACTTTTCCTTCGAGACCTAGAAGCAGATCATGGCCCCATCTATGGAATCTTTGAGAGATTCTCCACCATCTCAGGCCTAACTATAAATCCAGTGAAATCGAATGGTTTCTACTTCCGAGATACCCCGGACCCAGGCGTGATAACGTTCGGCGCCCACAATATCCCAATAGCCACTGATACATTCAAATATCTTGGCATACAGGTTTATAGGCAGCAGGACGATCAGATCGAGGGGAACATAAAGAAAGCCATAGCAAGCCTTTGAGCCTCTGTGGGGTTCTGGGCGACGCTACCACTATCAGTCATGGGCAGAATAGCACTCTCCAAAATGGTAATGCTCCCCCGGCTGCTATATTTCTTCATTAACCTTCCAGTGCTCCTGCCGCAATCTATCTTTGATACTCTCAACTCTTTACTGATCACCCTGATCTGGGGGACTGGAAGGCGTCGAATAGGGCTGCGTAAGCTACAACTGGGGACTAGAATTGGTGGGATGGGAGCCCCGGACTTTAGAGGTTATTATTATGCTGGCCAACTTCAGTGGCTTTCCCATTGGACGGCAGGGCGGAACCTGCACGAAATAGAATACACGCCTGACAGACTGGGAAGGGGAGAGCTACATGCCCTGTTACTTCCAAGAAGCCGCATCCCTACGGAGTGCCACCCGCTCCTGCGTACAGCTCTGAGAGTCTGGCGAAAGGCCTTGGCATACACTGCCTCGACGGAGGCGTACGCGGCCAACATTCCGTTGCTGGGCATCCCGACACCACAGGGCAGACTTACAACTAGAGCGCTGCGCCCCTGGCAAGAATCGGGCGTGGAGGTTGTGGGTGATTTATTCGGCGACGACCATCTACTGCCTCATGACGCCTTCTTGCAGGCCACTGGCGCTCCCCCCGGAATGTACCTGCTGCACGCCACTGTCACACGCTATATACAACACAGATGGGCGCCTCAGCGTTTACAGCCTTCACAACACCAACTGGTACACTTATTGTATCTCATGCATGGGTTCGGGAGGGCATCTGGTGCGCTGGCTATACACGGGAGTGCGGGCGCACGCTGCAGTTTCACTTACCACTCTTCAACAAACTTGGGCACACGACACGGCTCAGGTCCTATCAGACAAGGACTGGACCACAATACTAGAACACCCTAGGCGAGTATCGCGCAATGTCAGATTCAGATTCATACAAGGGATGGTTCTGCATAGAGCTTATCAGACTCCCAACCGGATACACAAAATGTTCCCGAACTCACCCCATACATGCCCACGCTGTGGGGAGGAGGAAGCCGGGTTCCTTCACATGTTGTGGTCATGCCCAAGACTCCGAGGGTACTGGTCAGGAGTATGTCAGACATTGAGAACAGTCACGAACCTCCCGGTGCCGGTAAAGGCACTGTCTTGCCTATTAGGACTGTGCAGAAGGCCCAAATTACAGAAGGCTCAACTGAAAATGCTTGATCTAGTCCTGCTACTGGCGATTAGGACAATAACAATGAGGTGGAAGTCACATAGAACACCAGGTACACTCCTTTGGCAGGCAGAGGTACTGAAATGGGGGAGGGCGGAGGGGATGATACTTAGGAGGGAAGAGGCATGGGGCCTACGGAAATTCCCCATATCCCAGGAATGGGAGACTATGATCCTCGCAATGGAGGAAGAGGAACATCCGCAAGCGGGGGGCGATGAGGGTGAGGATTGAAAGGGGAGAAGCCCCGCACAACATGACGCACAATGGAACGCCCCAGTCACACTCACAACAACACTCACCACACGTAAAAGTACCACATGAGGCAGCACGCATTGGCGCCTGCGGCACCGGAAGGACCTGAATACTAGTTTCTCTTTAAGCAGAATATCACATTTGGACGGCCAGGTGACGACTAGTTCAAGTACAGGAGAGGGTGGGGGGAGGTGGGAGGGTGATGGGATGTTTTGATATTGATAAGATATCTCCTCATGATGCAGACACAGAGGACTTGTGGGACATGCTCTATGTATCACACGGTTGTACTTTTTGAATGTTATTACAGTATGTTGGGGAGGTATGCACGGGGGCAAAAACAGAAAAACCGGCTGTTGTAATGTTGGCTATACTATAAGTACAATTGCAGATGAAACGGCTGTGAATAAAGTTCTTTTAAAAATAAAAATGGTGAAGCATTGGTTGGATGTGGTAATCCATAAATATGCAGTGCATCTGGGAGTGGAGCATGGACCACGCGCTCCCCACACAATTGTACTAAATTACGGTGCATTCAGGGCAAGGCACAACCCAGTTGTGCATGCAAATCGTAACGTTTGTTTAAAAAAACCACAAACTAAAACATGACTTTATTGAGAGAAATATGGTGTGCATACCACCTCTTACAATGTTTCAATTTAATTGCACCCTGTTGGTTTTGCACCCGAAGATTAAGCAAGTTTGAAATGTAGGATTTCGTTCATCAAAGACTCCACATATGGTGAAACAGCAAGTTCTGCCCCTATGTGCAGGATTGAAGTGCAGAACCACCCTGTCTCTGCTCTCATAGACATGGGAGCCACAATTAAACTTAGGTCTGCGGATGTCTACCACAGCTCACCTGATCCACCAGCACTCCTGAACATTAGCGTGCAGGTATACTCTTTTGGCAACCGCTCATCGCTGCTGCTTCATGGTGTATTTTAGTCATACCTGTCCCATGACACCACTACGCTGAAGAGTGAAAGTCTACGTGTTGCAAGAAGGGTCAAGATTTCTGCTTAGTTGCGCAAAGCGCAAGATCTCAACCTCATACAATTTGCCTTTAGCGTGCATGCGTGTGATTTAGATTGCATGTTGCAAAACTTCACATCGTTGTTCAACAGAATCAGCTGACTGACAGGTCCGACCATACAAATGCACATTGACGAATATGTTGCTCCTGTGGCCCTCAGGCATCGAAGGATTGCTTTACATCATCGACCATAGGTAGAGGCCGAACTGAAGCTACTGGAGAAAGCAAGCATCATTGAGCGGGTACGAGGCCCCACACTGAAGTAGGCCCCAGGGCCCCATGGCAGAGAGTAGGTGAAGACTTTGGAAGCCTACCTGGAGGACAACACATGCTGGTCATTGTAGACGACTACTCTTGCTATCCTGAGGTAAAAATCATGGCAACAACATCTGCCGCAGAAGTTATCCCAAAGCAGGAGAATCTCACGGCCACTCGTAGCTTATTCAACCGCACGGATAATGGACCTCCCTTCAACAGCTCCAAGCTAGCTGAGTATCTGGTCTCTCACAATATCAAGCACCGCCGCAAAACCCCTCGGTGTCCCCAAGCCAATGGGGAGGTAGAACGCCTGATGAGAACCCTTACATAGTGATCCAAATTGCAGTAGCGGGAGACACCAAAACTGAACATGCCTTCTACTAGTTCTAATGGGAGCATAGACTCACACCCCACTGCACGACAGGGATCTCCCCAAGCAAGCTGTGTTTTGGCCGGTCAGTGATGCATACCATTCCCCACCACCCTGCATGGGAGGAAGTAGCAAATCCCCCTAAACTAATTGGACTTCCAGAGAACTTGCACCAATGAGTACATCTCCCGAAAACGACAGGCTCGGGAGAGCTCCATCAAGCTCGGCAACCAAGTACTTGTGAAAGACTGCCACCCAGGCAGAAAGTTCAGACTTCCCTTCGAACTGGATCCATTGGTTGTCATTGACATCAAAGGCACAACAGTGACGGCCAAAAGAGGCCACAAGTGCATTATGCGGAACATCTCCCAGTTCAAGAAAGTCCCGGGGAGAGCCGCCAACATGCCCTTACTAGCCGCCCCGCATAAAGATGGCACGACAAGCAGGTCTCCAGACACCAACAGTGAGTACGATCCAGATCAAGATATCAGAGGAACTGTTCTCAGTGCCACCGCCCAGCCCATCTCAAGACACAGAGAGCGCTCCCCCAGCGGAACTCAGCAGGAGCCCAAGAGCCTCCGACACCCGAGCTGGGGAGGATCTCAGCCAAGGGTGACCAAGGACGTTATCTGCTGCGGCCCCACTCTAAGCCATCTCAGAAGTAGAAATACTTTGTGTCCAGCTAACCAGGGAATAATGGTGGTGTTACGTTCGTGTTCAGGTGTTTCTTACCACGGCACCAAGTGTTTTTACCACGGCACCAAGTAAGAGTATGATATGAAATGTATGTCAGGATCTGGACTGTGGCAATGCATTATTGTTGTTCTGAGTTTTTCCTGTTTAACCGTTTGATATGTTTTGTATCTTCTGGTGAAGGAGGAATGCAGTGTTGCCGGTTCATGGGCATCGCCATAGAGTGATCCGCACACAGGGGGATGTTGGTAAAAAAAAACCTTGTGCGCATATGAGCAGTGGTGATGGCTGGCATAAGCCAGCGTAAGATAATAAATAGCCAGGTGTGCCGGGTGTGGCTCCAGTCAGAGACCACCACTGAACAAGATTTGCGTGCGGTTCTTTGAGGGTCTGTTTAGGACCTGGTTCACGACACCAGAGGCAGTGATCAGATGTTGGGATGCTGCGGTCCTCCAGGCATGCGGTAGGATTCTCCCATGGTCCGGGGGCAAGTCTTTGGTGCTCCTGGACTCGGGGAGTTGAATCAATGCTCTTTTCTTTGTGGGACACAACTTAGCACTTCTTCATAGTTGCATGCTGGTCCAGGGCAACAACCCTGCCACTTCACCATCGCCCCCTCCTGGCATACAGGTGTTGTATCAGCATATACAGGGTGGTAGCCCCTTCCCAGCTACAATACTACCTTGGGCAATCCCCCCCTCTTTATATAGCACAGTATCAGGGTAATGTCCCTCATTCTGCCCCGGGGCCCCACTCGGCAAATGGACCGGAATCTTGCGCTCTGCTACCGTAGTCCATTTGGCAAGATCCCCATTGGCCCTCGTTCCCTTCAGGAGCTCTCCTTCTCCTGACAGGGTCTGGTGGGCTTGGGTCAGGCAGAAGTTGGAGTTGCAGGCTCTGGGCAAGTGTTCTTGATTCTCCTGGGTGATGTCCCCTCACCCAGCCGAGAGACTAGCACTAGCAGATCCTCAGCCCCCCAGTTCTGGTCGCAACAGACACAGTAATACAACAAAAGGAGGGGGGATGTAGAGGTAGCGGCTAGGTTTATCCTCCTCCTTGAAATGTGTCACACAAAAATGTGTATAATTCGAAAGAAAACCTGCCCAAAGGGAATGATATTTGAATACAGCAAGAATCTACTGCATCGGTTTAGTAGAAAAAAGGCTTTTTTTCTAGATACCCCTCACCAACCAGGTTTGCCTCTAGGTGGCATGCTTCATCATCGGGGTTCATCCCAATCCTCTACGGATTGAGGCGTGCTACGACTCGGCGATTACAGGAGGAGCACTTACTGGTTGACTATCAAACAAGGGTAGAAGGTAGTGGAAAAAAAAGGAGTTAAAAATGTCTACCCAGTGGGCCACTACTTTATTCCTGTCCCTAGTTGGGAAGGTTAAAATCAGGGCTGATTACTGGTAAGAAAACCTCAACAAGTCTAATTATCTCAGTAAAATAGGGTCAAAATGTTTCGAGCCAATCCCCACAGGCTCTTCCTCAAGACCAAGCGAGAACCAGCCCTGTTAGTACCACTCCTAACAGGTCCTAAAGGACACACTTGTATATAGAATTTGTGCATGCACTCTTAATACATACGTTGATATAGTGGATTATCCTGTATTTAGGAAATGCTATACTATAGAATCATGGTCAAAACCGGGGTCGAGGGGCCTGTAGTCACACTTTCGTCAAAGCTGCCTCAGCACAACAAACCTACTCTCTGCCACGAGGACCACATATGCATGAGTACGTTCATAGTATAGCGTTTACGAAATAGGATAGGTTGCTCTGCAGGGTGTGTTGGTGGTGCTGGATGGGTTGGTTAGCGGCTGAGTATGTTAGTGGTGCTGGAAGGGTTGATCAGCAGGGTATATTGGTGATGCTGGTTGGGTTGTTCAGCAGGGTGTGTGGGTGGTGCAGGATGGGTTGCTTGGCAAGGTATGTTGGTGGTGCTGGATGGGTTGCTCGGCAGGGTTGCTCCGCAGGGTGTGTTGGAGTGGCTGGATGGATTAGTTAGTGGCTGGGTATGTTGGTGTGGCTGGAAATTGGTTAGTGCAAACAAAACAGGTGATGGACCGAATGTGGATCAATGTCACACATTCACCCCAGTCCAAGGATCTGGGCCCAAATCCATTGTTTTTTTGCACTCCACACCACCCTGGGTTAGACAATGGCGATATGCAAATCAGCTCTGACCCTGTGCCCCATGGGAACAGTCCAGTCCGAACTACAAAAGCCATGTCCTTCCCAGAACGGAATCAAGCATCCGAGGACCGGACCGGTTTCGAGGTAACACCTCTCATCAGCCCGGCTAGCTTGACTCCAGTGGTGTGGAGTGCCTGGGACCCACGTCTGGGCATCCCCAGCGCACTTAGGGCGGCAATTGCAAACAAAACAGGTGATGGACCGAATGTGGATCAATGTCACACATTCACCCCAGTCCAAGGATCTGGGCCCAAATCCATTGTTTTTTTGCACTCCACACCACCCTGGGTTAGACAATGGCGATATGCAAATCAGCTCTGACCCTGTGCCCCATGGGAACAGTCCAGTCCGAACTACAAAAGCCATGTCCTTCCCAGAACGGAATCAAGCATCCGAGGACCGGACCGGTTTCGAGGTAACACCTCTCATCAGCCCGGCTAGCTTGACTCCAGTGGTGTGGAGTGCCTGGGACCCACGTCTGGGCATCCCCAGCGCACTTAGGGCGGCAATTGCAAACAAAACAGGTGATGGACCGAATGTGGATCAATGTCACACATTCACCCCAGTCCAAGGATCTGGGCCCAAATCCATTGTTTTTTTGCACTCCACACCACCCTGGGTTAGACAATGGCGATATGCAAATCAGCTCTGACCCTGTGCCCCATGGGAACAGTCCAGTCCGAACTACAAAAGCCATGTCCTTCCCAGAACGGAATCAAGCATCCGAGGACCGGACCGGTTTCGAGGTAACACCTCTCATCAGCCCGGCTGGCTTGACTCCAGTGGTGTGGAGTGCCTGGGACCCACGTCTGGGCATCCCCAGCGCACTTAGGGCGGCAATTGCAAACAAAACAGGTGATGGACCGAATGTGGATCAATGTCACACATTCACCCCAGTCCAAGGATCTGGGCCCAAATCCATTGTTTTTTTGCACTCCACACCACCCTGGGTTAGACAATGGCGATATGCAAATCAGCTCTGACCCTGTGCCCCATGGGAACAGTCCAGTCCGAACTACAAAAGCCATGTCCTTCCCAGAACGGAATCAAGCATCCGAGGACCGGACCGGTTTCGAGGTAACACCTCTCATCAGCCCGGCTAGCTTGACTCCAGTGGTGTGGAGTGCCTGGGACCCACGTCTGGGCATCCCCAGCGCACTTAGGGCGGCAATTGCAAACAAAACAGGTGATGGACCGAATGTGGATCAATGTCACACATTCACCCCAGTCCAAGGATCTGGGCCCAAATCCATTGTTTTTTTGCACTCCACACCACCCTGGGTTAGACAATGGCGATATGCAAATCAGCTCTGACCCTGTGCCCCATGGGAACAGTCCAGTCCGAACTACAAAAGCCATGTCCTTCCCAGAACGGAATCAAGCATCCGAGGACCGGACCGGTTTCGAGGTAACACCTCTCATCAGCCCGGCTAGCTTGACTCCAGTGGTGTGGAGTGCCTGGGACCCACGTCTGGGCATCCCCAGCGCACTTAGGGCGGCAATTGCAAACAAAACAGGTGATGGACCGAATGTGGATCAATGTCACACATTCACCCCAGTCCAAGGATCTGGGCCCAAATCCATCGTTTTTTTGCACTCCACACCACCCTGGGTTAGACAATGGCGATATGCAAATCAGCTCTGACCCTGTGCCCCATGGGAACAGTCCAGTCCGAACTACAAAAGCCATGTCCTTCCCAGAACGGAATCAAGCATTCGAGGACCGGACCGGTTTCGAGGTAACACCTCTCATCAGCCCGGCTAGCTTGACTCCAAGTGGTGTGGAGTGCCTGGGACCCACGTCTGGGCATCCCCAGCGCACTTATGGCGGCAATTGCAAACAAAACAGGTGATGGACCGAATGTGGATCAATGTCACACATTCATCCCAGTCCAAAGATCTGGGCCCAAATCCATCGTTTTTTTGTACTCCACACCACCCTGGGTTAGACAATGGCGATATGCAAATCAGCTCTGACCCTGTGCCCCATGGGAACAGTCCAGTCCGAACTACAAAAGCCATGTCCTTCCCAGAACGGAATCAAGCATCCGAGGACCGGACCGGTTTCGAGGTAACACGTACGGGCCGATGAGAGGTGTTACCTCGAAACCGGTCCGGTCCTCGGATGCTTGATTCCGTTCTGGGAAGGACATGGCTTTTGTAGTTCGGACTGGACTGTTCCCATGGGGCACAGGGTCAGAGCTGATTTGCATATCGCCGTTGTCTAACCCAGGGTGGTGTGGAGTGCAAAAAAACGATGGATTTGGGCCCAGATCTTTGGACTGGGATGAATGTGTGACATTGATCCACATTCGGTCCATCACCTGTTTTGTTTGCAATTGCCGCCATAAGTGCGCTGGGGATGCCCAGACGTGGGTCCCAGGCACTCCACACCACTTGAAGTCAAGCTAGCCGGGCTGATGAGAGGTGTTACCTCGAAACCGGTCCGGTCCTCGGATGCTTGATTCCGTTCTGGGAAGGACATGGCTTTTGTAGTTCGGACTGGACTGTTCCCATGGGGCACAGTGTCAGAGCTGATTTGCATATCGCCATTGTCTAACCCAGGGTGGTGTGGAGTGCAAAAAAACGATGGATTTGGGCCCAGATCCTTCGACTGGGGTGAATGTGTGACATTGATCCACATTCGGTCCATCACCTGTTTTGTTTGCGATTGCCGCCCTAAGTGCGCTGGGGATGCCCAGACGTGGGTCCCAGGCACTCCACACCACTGGAGTCAAGCTAGCCGGGCTGATGAGAGGTGTTACCTCGAAACCGGTCCGGTCCTCGGATGCTTGATTCCGTTCTTGGAAGGACATGGCTTTTGTAGTTCGGACTGGACTGTTCCCGTGGGGCACAGGGTCAGAGCTGATTTGCATATCGCCATTGTCTAACCCAGGGTGGTGTGGAGTGCAAAAAAACGATGGATTTGGGCCCAGATCTTTGGACTGGGGTGAGTGTGTGACATTGATCCACATTCGGTCCATCACCTGTTGTGTTTGCATATTCCGCCCTAAGTGCGCTGGGGATGCCCAGACGTGGGTCCCAGGCACTCCACACCACTGGAGTCAAGCTAGCCGGGCTGATGAGAGGTGTTACCTCGAAACCGGTCCGGTCCTCGGATGCTTGATTCCGTTCTGGGAAGGACATGGCTTTTGTAGTTCGGACTGGACTGTTCCCGTGGGGCACAGGGTCAGAGCTGATTTGCATATCGCCATTGTCTAACCCAGGGTGGTGTGGAGTGCAAAAAAACTATGGATTTGGGCCCAGATCTTTGGACTGGGGTGAGTGTGTGACATTGATCCACATTCGGTCCATCACCTGTTGTGTTTGCATATTCCGCCTTAAGTGCGCTGGGGATGCCCAGACGTGGGTCCCAGGCACTCCACACCACTGGAGTCAAGCTAGCCGGGCTGATGAGAGGTGTTACCTCGAAACCGGTCCGGTCCTCGGATGCTTGATTCCGTTCTGGGAAGGACATGGCTTTTGTAGTTCGGACTGGACTGTTCCCGTGGGGCACAGGGTCAGAGCTGATTTGCATATCGCCATTGTCTAACCCAGGGTGGTGTGGAGTGCAAAAAAACGATGGATTTGGGCCCAGATCTTTGGACTGGGGTGAGTGTGTGACATTGATCCACATTCGGTCCATCACCTGTTGTGTTTGCATATTCCGCCCTAAGTGCGCTGGGGATGCCCAGACGTGGGTCCCAGGCACTCCACACCACTGGAGTCAAGCTAGCCGGGCTGATGAGAGGTGTTACCTCGAAACCGGTCCGGTCCTCGGATGCTTGATTCCGTTCTGGGAAGGACATGGCTTTTGTAGTTCGGACTGGACTGTTCCCGTGGGGCACAGGGTCAGAGCTGATTTGCATATCGCCATTGTCTAACCCAGGGTGGTGTGGAGTGCAAAAAAACGATGGATTTGGGCCCAGATCTTTGGACTGGGGTGAGTGTGTGACATTGATCCACATTCGGTCCATCACCTGTTGTGTTTGCATATTCCGCCCTAAGTGCGCTGGGGATGCCCAGACGTGGGTCCCAGGCACTCTGCCGCCCGGGCTATCTTTGGCCCGCGTAGACGAGCCCGAGCCTCCGGGCTGCTACAGGCGCTACACTGGCTGCCTATCCGGAAGCGGATCCAGTTTAAATCCCTGACTCTGATGCACAAAGCCCTGTTTGGATCAGGGGCTGGATACCTGCGGCGGAGACTGGCCTTCTATCGACCAGTCCGCTCCTTGCGCTCGGAATCCCTTTACAAAGCGGTGGTCCCTCGGGTGAGGAAGGCCCGCACGGGAGGGTGCTCTTTCAGCTGCAAAGCTCCACAGCTGTGGAACTCGCTTCCTCTTTCGCTGCGCAGCACTGCCAATCTGTTCCAGTTCAGGAAGAGCCTGAAGACCTGGCTTTTTAATCTTTAGGGTGTTCTTATTGTTTCAGTTTCAGTTCTTTTTCTTATTCTCTTGCTGTGTTGTGTTATTTTTATTCTGAGTTGCAGGTGGAAAGCGCCGGGATACTCTTTTCGAGTAGCCGTGGGCTATACAAGAGCGTTGTAACATAACATAACATAACACCACTGGAGTCAAGCTAGCCGGGCTGATGAGAGGTGTTACCTCGAAACCGGTCCGGTCCTCGGATGCTTGATTCCGTTCTGGGAAGGACATGGCTTTTGTAGTTCGGACTGGACTGTTCCCGTGGGGCACAGGGTCAGAGCTGATTTGCATATCGCCATTGTCTAACCCAGGGTGGTGTGGAGTGCAAAAAAACGATGGATTTGGGCCCAGATCTTTGGACTGGGGTGAGTGTGTGACATTGATCCACATTCGGTCCATCACCTGTTGTGTTTGCATATTCCGCCCTAAGTGCGCTGGGGATGCCCAGACGTGGGTCCCAGGCACCCCACACCACTGGAGTCAAGCTAGCCGGGCTGATGAGAGTGTTACCTCGAAACCGGTCCGGTCCTCGGATGCTTGATTCCGTTCTGGGAAGGACATGGCTTTTGTAGTTCGGACTGGACTGTTCCCGTGGGGCACAGGGTCAGAGCTGATTTGCATATCGCCATTGTCTAACCCAGGGTGGTGTGGAGTGCAAAAAAACGATGGATTTGGGCCCAGATCTTTGGACTGGGGTGAGTGTGTGACATTGATCCACATTCGGTCCATCACCTGTTGTGTTTGCATAATCCGCCCTAAGTGCGCTGGGGATGCCCAGACGTGGGTCCCAGGCACTCCACACCACTGGAGTCAAGCTAGCCGGGCTGATGAGAGGTGTTACCTCGAAACCGGTCCGGCCCTCGGATGCTTGATTCCGTTCTGGGAAGGACATGGCTTTTGTAGTTCGGACTGGACTGTTCCCGTGGGGCACAGGGTCAGAGCTGATTTGCATATCGCCATTGTCTAACCCAGGGTGGTGTGGAGTGCAAAAAAACTATGGATTTGGGCCCAGATCTTTGGACTGGGGTGAGTGTGTGACATTGATCCACATTCGGTCCATCACCTGTTGTGTTTGCATATTCCGCCCTAAGTGCGCTGGGGATGCCCAGACGTGGGTCCCAGGCACTCCACACCACTGGAGTCAAGCTAGCCGGGCTGATGAGAGGTGTTACCTCGAAACCGGTCCGGTCCTCGGATGCTTGATTCCGTTCTGGGAAGGACATGGCTTTTGTAGTTCGGACTGGACTGTTCCCGTGGGGCACAGGGTCAGAGCTGATTTGCATATCGCCATTGTCTAACCCAGGGTGGTGTGGAGTGCAAAAAAACGATGGATTTGGGCCCAGATCTTTGGACTGGGGTGAGTGTGTGACATTGATCCACATTCGGTCCATCACCTGTTGTGTTTGCATATTCCGCCCTAAGTGCGCTGGGGATGCCCAGACGTGGGTCCCAGGCACTCCACACCACTGGAGTCAAGCTAGCCGGGCTGATGAGAGGTGTTATCTCGAAACCGGTCCGGTCCTCGGATGCTTGATTCCGTTCTGGGAAGGACATGGCTTTTGTAGTTCGGACTGGACTGTTCCCGTGGGGCACAGGGTCAGAGCTGATTTGCATATCGCCATTGTCTAACCCAGGGTGGTGTGGAGTGCAAAAAAACGATGGATTTGGGCCCAGATCTTTGGACTGGGGTGAGTGTGTGACATTGATCCACATTCGGTCCATCACCTGTTGTGTTTGCATATTCCGCCCTAAGTGCGCTGGGGATGCCCAGACGTGGGTCCCAGGCACTCTGCCGCCCGGGCTATCTTTGGCCTGCGTAGACGAGCCCGAGCCTCCGGGCTGCTACAGGCGCTACACTGGCTGCCTATCCGGAAGCGGATCCAGTTTAAATCCCTGACTCTGATGCACAAAGCCCTGTTTGGATCAGGGGCTGGATACCTGCGGCGGAGACTGGCCTTCTATCGACCAGTCCGCTCCTTGCGCTCGGAATCCCTTTACAAAGCGGTGGTCCCTCGGGTGAGGAAGGCCCGCACGGGAGGGCGCTCTTTCAGCTGCAAACTCCACAGCTGTGGAACTCGCTTCCTCTTTCACTGCGCAGCACTGCCAATCTGTTCCAGTTCAGGAAGAGCCTGAAGACCTGGCTTTTTAATCTTTAGGCTGTTCTTATTGTTTCAGTTTCAGTTCTTTTTCTTATTCTCTTGCTGTGTTGTGTTATTTTTATTCTGAGTTGCAGGTGGAAAGCGCCGGGATACTTTTTTCGAGTAGCCGTGGGCTATACAAGAGCGTTGTAACATAACATAACATAACACCACTGGAGTCAAGCTAGCCGGGCTGATGAGAGGTGTTACCTCGAAACCGGTCCGGTCCTCGGATGCTTGATTCCGTTCTGGGAAGGACATGGCTTTTGTAGTTCGGACTGGACTGTTCCCGTGGGGCACAGGGTCAGAGCTGATTTGCATATCGCCATTGTCTAACCCAGGGTGGTGTGGAGTGCAAAAAAACGATGGATTTGGGCCCAGATCTTTGGACTGGGGTGAGTGTGTGACATTGATCCACATTCGGTCCATCACCTGTTGTGTTTGCATATTCCGCC
This sequence comes from Lissotriton vulgaris, assembly GCF_964263255.1. Taxonomy (NCBI): domain Eukaryota; kingdom Metazoa; phylum Chordata; class Amphibia; order Caudata; family Salamandridae; genus Lissotriton; species Lissotriton vulgaris. Next base: position 65,706,959 of record NC_141691.1, on the reverse strand, counting down.
CTAAGTGCGCTGGGGATGCCCAGACGTGGGTCCCAGGCACCCCACACCACTGGAGTCAAGCTAGCCGGGCTGATGAGAGTGTTACCTCGAAACCGGTCCGGTCCTCGGATGCTTGATTCCGTTCTGGGAAGGACATGGCTTTTGTAGTTCGGACTGGACTGTTCCCGTGGGGCACAGGGTCAGAGCTGATTTGCATATCGCCATTGTCTAACCCAGGGTGGTGTGGAGTGCAAAAAAACGATGGATTTGGGCCCAGATCTTTGGACTGGGGTGAGTGTGTGACATTGATCCACATTCGGTCCATCACCTGTTGTGTTTGCATATTCCGCCCTAAGTGCGCTGGGGATGCCCAGACGTGGGTCCCAGGCACTCCACACCACTGGAGTCAAGCTAGCCGGGCTGATGAGAGGTGTTACCTCGAAACCGGTCCGGTCCTCGGATGCTTGATTCCGTTCTGGGAAGGACATGGCTTTTGTAGTTCGGACTGGACTGTTCCCGTGGGGCACAGGGTCAGAGCTGATTTGCATATCGCCATTGTCTAACCCAGGGTGGTGTGGAGTGCAAAAAAACTATGGATTTGGGCCCAGATCTTTGGACTGGGGTGAGTGTGTGACATTGATCCACATTCGGTCCATCACCTGTTGTGTTTGCATATTCCGCCCTAAGTGCGCTGGGGATGCCCAGACGTGGGTCCCAGGCACTCCACACCACTGGAGTCAAGCTAGCCGGGCTGATGAGAGGTGTTACCTCGAAACCGGTCCGGTCCTCGGATGCTTGATTCCGTTCTGGGAAGGACATGGCTTTTGTAGTTCGGACTGGACTGTTCCCGTGGGGCACAGGGTCAGAGCTGATTTGCATATCGCCATTGTCTAACCCAGGGTGGTGTGGAGTGCAAAAAAACGATGGATTTGGGCCCAGATCTTTGGACTGGGGTGAGTGTGTGACATTGATCCACATTCGGTCCATCACCTGTTGTGTTTGCATATTCCGCCCTAAGTGCGCTGGGGATGCCCAGACGTGGGTCCCAGGCACCCCACACCACTGGAGTCAAGCTAGCCGGGCTGATGAGAGTGTTACCTCGAAACCGGTCCGGTCCTCGGATGCTTGATTCCGTTCTGGGAAGGACATGGCTTTTGTAGTTCGGACTGGACTGTTCCCGTGGGGCACAGGGTCAGAGCTGATTTGCATATCGCCATTGTCTAACCCAGGGTGGTGTGGAGTGCAAAAAAACGATGGATTTGGGCCCAGATCTTTGGACTGGGGTGAGTGTGTGACATTGATCCACATTCGGTCCATCACCTGTTGTGTTTGCATAATCCGCCCTAAGTGCGCTGGGGATGCCCAGACGTGGATCCCAGGCACTCCACACCACTGGAGTCAAGCTAGCCGGGCTGATGAGAGGTGTTACCTCGAAACCGGTCCGGCCCTCGGATGCTTGATTCCGTTCTGGGAAGGACATGGCTTTTGTAGTTCGGACTGGACTGTTCCCGTGGGGCACAGGGTCAGAGCTGATTTGCATATCGCCATTGTCTAACCCAGGGTGGTGTGGAGTGCAAAAAAACTATGGATTTGGGCCCAGATCTTTGGACTGGGGCGAGTGTGTGACATTGATCCACATTCGGTCCATCACCTGTTGTGTTTGCATATTCCGCCCTAAGTGCGCTGGGGATGCCCAGACGTGGGTCCCAGGCACTCCACACCACTGGAGTCAAGCTAGCCGGGCTGATGAGAGGTGTTACCTCGAAACCGGTCCGGTCCTCGGATGCTTGATTCCGTTCTGGGAAGGACATGGCTTTTGTAGTTCGGACTGGACTGTTCCCGTGGGGCACAGGGTCAGAGCTGATTTGCATATCGCCATTGTCTAACCCAGGGTGGTGTGGAGTGCAAAAAAACGATGGATTTGGGCCCAGATCTTTGGACTGGGGTGAGTGTGTGACATTGATCCACATTCGGTCCATCACCTGTTGTGTTTGCATATTCCGCCCTAAGTGCGCTGGGGATGCCCAGACGTGGGTCCCAGGCACTCCACACCACTGGAGTCAAGCTAGCCGGGCTGATGAGAGGTGTTACCTCGAAACCGGTCCGGTCCTCGGATGCTTGATTCCGTTCTGGGAAGGACATGGCTTTTGTAGTTCGGACTGGACTGTTCCCGTGGGGCACAGGGTCAGAGCTGATTTGCATATCGCCATTGTCTAACCCAGGGTGGTGTGGAGTGCAAAAAAACGATGGATTTGGGCCCAGATCTTTGGACTGGGGTGAGTGTGTGACATTGATCCACATTCGGTCCATCACCTGTTGTGTTTGCATATTCCGCCCTAAGTGCGCTGGGGATGCCCAGACGTGGGTCCCAGGCACTCTGCCGCCCGGGCTATCTTTGGCCTGCGTAGACGAGCCCGAGCCTCCGGGCTGCTACAGGCGCTACACTGGCTGCCTATCCGGAAGCGGATCCAGTTTAAATCCCTGACTCTGATGCACAAAGCCCTGTTTGGATCAGGGGCTGGATACCTGCGGCGGAGACTGGCCTTCTATCGACCAGTCCGCTCCTTGCGCTCGGAATCCCTTTACAAAGCGGTGGTCCCTCGGGTGAGGAAGGCCCGCACGGGAGGGCGCTCTTTCAGCTGCAAAGCTCCACAGCTGTGGAACTCGCTTCCTCTTTCGCTGCGCAGCACTGCCAATCTGTTCCAGTTCAGGAAGAGCCTGAAGACCTGGCTTTTTAATCTTTAGGCTGTTCTTATTGTTTCAGTTTCAGTTCTTTTTCTTATTCTCTTGCTGTGTTGTGTTATTTTTATTCTGAGTTGCAGTTGGAAAGCGCCGGGATACTCTTTTCGAGTAGCCGTGGGCTATACAAGAGCGTTGTAACATAACATAACATAACACCACTGGAGTCAAGCTAGCCGGGCTGATGAGAGGTGTTACCTCGAAACCGGTCCGGTCCTCGGATGCTTGATTCCGTTCTGGGAAGGACATGGCTTTTGTAGTTCGGACTGGACTGTTCCCGTGGGGCACAGGGTCAGAGCTGATTTGCATATCGCCATTGTCTAACCCAGGGTGGTGTGGAGTGCAAAAAAACGATGGATTTGGGCCCAGATCTTTGGACTGGGGTGAGTGTGTGACATTGATCCACATTCGGTCCATCACCTGTTGTGTTTGCATAATCCGCCCTAAGTGCGCTGGGGATGCCCAGACGTGGGTCCCAGGCACTCCACACCACTGGAGTCAAGCTAGCCGGGCTGATGAGAGGTGTTACCTCGAAACCGGTCCGGTCCTCGGATGCTTGATTCCGTTCTGGGAAGGACATGGCTTTTGTAGTTCGGACTGGACTGTTCCCGTGGGGCACAGGGTCAGAGCTGATTTGCATATCGCCATTGTCTAACCCAGGGTGGTGTGGAGTGCAAAAAAACGATGGATTTGGGCCCAGATCTTTGGACTGGGGTGAGTGCGTGACATTGATCCACATTCGGTCCATCACCTGTTGTGTTTGGAAATTGGTTAGTGGCTAGATATGTTGGTGGTCCTGGATGGGTTGGTCATTGACTTGGTATGTTGGCAGTGCTGGATGGGTTGCACAACACAGTATGTTGATAGCGCTTAATGGTTTGCTCTGCAGGGTGTGTTGGTGGTGCTGGGTGTTTTGATTAGTGGCTGGGTATGTTGGTGGTTCTAGATGGGTTGCTTAGAAGGGTATGTTGAAGGTGTTGGATGGGTTGCTCCACAGAGTATATTGGTGGTGTTGGATGGGTTGCTTGCAGGCTATGTTGGTGGTGTGGATGGGTTGCACAGCAGGGTATGTGGATGGTTCTGGATGTGTTGCTCAGCAGGGTATGTTGGTGGTTCCGGATGGATTTCTCAGCAGAGTATTTTGGTGGTTCTGGATGGGTTGCTTAGTAGGGTGTGTTGGTGGTTCTGGATGGGGTGTTCGGCAGGGTGTGTTGGTGGTTCTGGATGGGTTGCACAGCAGAGTGTGTTGTTGGTGTTGGATGGGTTGGTTAGTGGCTGGGTATTTTGGTGGTTGTAGATCAGTTCCTTAGCAGGTTATGTTGGGGGTTGTGGATGGGTTGCACAGCAGGATATGTTGGTGGTTCTGGATGTGTTGCTCAACAGAGTATGTTGGTGGTTCTGGATGGGTTGCACAACAGGGTGTGTTGGTGGTGCTGAATTGGTTACTCAGCAGGATATGTTGGTGGTGCTGGATGGGTTATTCAGCAGGATATGTTGGTGGTGCTGGATGGGTTGCTCAGCAGAGTGTGTTGGGAGTCCTGGTTGGGTTGTTTAGTAGGGTAGGCTGGTGGTGCTGGATGGGCTGCTCAGCAGGGTGTGCTGGATGGGTAAGTCAGCAGGGTAGTTTGGTTCTGGATCACTTGCTAGGCAAGGTATTTCGGTGGCGCTGGATGGGTTGCTCAACAGGATATGTTGGTGATTGTGGATGGGTTACTCAGCAGGATATGTTGGTAGCGCTGGATGGGTTGGTCAGTGGCTGGGTATGTTGGTGGTGCTGGATGGGTTGCTCAGCAGGGTGTGTTGGTGGTTCTGGATGGGTTGCTCAGCAGGGTGTGTTGGTGGTGCTGGATGGGTTGCTCAGCAGGGCGTGTTGGTGGTGCTGGATGGGTTGCTCAGCTGGGTGTGTTGGTGGTGCTGGATGGGTTGCTCAGCAGGGTGTGTTGGTGGTGCTGGATGGGTTGCTCAGCTGGGTGTGTTGGTGGTGCTGGATGGGTTGCTCAGCTGGGTGTGTTGGTGGTTCTGGATGGGTTGCTCAGCAGGGTGTGTTGGTGGTGCTGGATGGGTTGCTCAGCTGGGTGTGTTGGTGGTGCTGGATGGGTTGCTCAGCTGGGTGTGTTGGTGGTGCTGGATGGGTTGCTCAGCTGGGTGTGTTGGTGGTTCTGGATGGGTTGCTCAGCAGGATATGTTGGTAGTGTTGAATGGGTTGGTCAGTGGCTGGGTATGTTGGTGGGGCTGGATGGGTTGGTCAGTGGCTGGGTATGTTGGTGGTGCTGGATGGGTTGCTCAGCTGGGTGTGTTGGTGGTGCTGGATGGGTTGCTCAGCTGGGTGTGTTGGTGGTTCTGGATGGGTTGCTCAGCAGGGTGTATAGGTGGTGCTGGATGGGTTGCTCAGCAGGGTGTGTTGGTGGTGCTGGATGGGTTGCTCAGCAGGGTGTGTTGGTGGTGCTGGATGGGTTGCTCAGCTGGATGTGTTGGTGGCTCTGGATGGGTTGCTCAGCAGGATATGTTGGTGGTGCTGGATGGGTTGGTCAGTGGCTGGGTATGTTGGTGGTGCTGGATGGGTTGCTCAGCAGGGTGTGTTGGTGGTTCTAGATGGGTTGCTCAGCAGGGTGTGTTGGTGGTGCTGGATGGGTTGCTCAGCAGGGTGTGTTGGTGGTTCTGGATGGGTTGCTCAGCAGGGTGTGTTGGTGGTGCTGGATGGGTTGCTCAGCTGGGTGTGTTGGTGGTTCTGGATGGGTTGCTCAGCAGGGTGTGTTGGTGGTGCTGGATGGGTTGCTCAGCAGGGTGTGTTGGTGGTTCTGGATGGGTTGCTCAGCAGAGTGTGTTGGTGGTGCTGGATGGGTTGCTCAGCTGGGTGTGTTGGTGGTTCTGGATGGGTTGCTCAGCAGGGTGTGTTGGTGGTGCTGGATGGGTTGCTCAGCAGGGTGTGTTGGTGGTGCTGGATGGGTTGCTCAGCTTGGTGTAAACACAGCAATGCCCCTGCGCTATACAAGTATATGACACATTTAGAGAAATGACATATAAATAGAAAGCACTTTCATTTAGTATGCATCCACACTTTAGGAATCGTTTTTTGAGAATCAGTTACTCCAGGTTCAGGTACAAAAGTTCCGAAAAAGAAAGAGAATTGTTCTGTCCTTGATGTTAAATCATAGGTTTATTGTTCCTTTGTTAATGCCAACACGTGTTTCATCGCAGGGAACATACTGCGAATCTTCAGGGCTTCAGTAAGGAAAGTATGACAACCAATATCAGAGTAAAGAGTTAAGTCCGTATTAGGACCGAAATCATGTGAGTAGGTTCGGGGTACGTAGCACGCTGCCTGCGTGGTGGGGGAATCTTTTTTTATTTAGTAATAATCGAAAACCGGGAGGAGTTATTGTACGTATCCGAGATGTCTCGTGTGAGTGACCGTCACTCGTAGAACGGCACCGGGAACCTCAAGAGGGAGTTCGACACTGACAAGGTGTACCCGCCTGTTAAAGGATCTCTGGTCTCACACGAGACATCTCGGATACGTACAATAACTCCTCCCGGTTTTCGATTATTACTAAATAAAAAAAGATTCCCCCACCACGCAGGCAGCGTGCTACGTACCCCGAACCTACTCACATGATTTCGGTCCTAATACGGACTTGACTCTTTACTCTGATATTGGTTGTCATACTTTCCTTACTGAAGCCCTGAAGATTCGCAGTATGTTCCCTGCGATGAAACACGTGTTGGCATTAACAAAGGAACAATAAACCTATGATTTAACATCAAGGACAGAACAATTCTCTTTCTTTTTCGGAACTTTTGTACCTGAACCTGGAGTAACTGATTCTCAAAAACGATTCCTAAAGTGTGGATGCATACTAAATGAAAGTGCTTTCTATTTATATGTCATTTCTCTAAATGTGTCATATACTTGTATAGCGCAGGGGCATTGCTGTGTTTATGTTATTTGTGTGGATCCTCTAGATCCAACTTTGAGCGGTTATGTGAGATTACCGCCCGCCCTTTTGCCTGTACCCACCACTTTACGGTGCTCTCTACCGTGCGGACACACTGGTGTGCGCCTAATTCCCTGGTTGATTTGAAAAATCTCCTTGTTGCTTACATGCTCAGCTTGGTGTGTTGGTGGTTCTGGATGGGTTGCTCAGCAGGGTGTGTTGGTGGTGCTGGATGGGTTGCTCAGCTGGGTGTGTTGGAGGTACTGGATGGGTTGCTCAGCAGGATATGTTGGTAGTGCTGGATGGGTTGGTTAGTAGCGTATGTAGGTTGGGTTGAAAGAGCTTGTCTCACGTAGGTTTGCTGATACTGCTGGGTGAATACAGGGCATGTTGTGAAGGGGAGCCCCACTGGTAGGTTTGTTAGTGGTGCTTGGTGGACAGCAGTCAGAGCTAAAGTTTGAGGGCAGCGCCTGGGGGGGGGCAATAACAGGAAGTGACAGAGGTCACGGAGGTAACACTCACCCCCCAGAGCCCGGTGCATCCGGAGCCTCAATTAACCACACTGTATCCATCTGCCTTGGTGGGAAGGTGAGACCAAAGGGCAGAGCTTCCGAGGGGGGTGCGGGGTGACCCCCCACCCCCCCTCCACCCCCGCACGCTTTCTCACCTGTTGTTTGATCCTCATCAACTCCCACTACCGCTCCTTCCTACAAATAAGACACACTGCCTGCATGCTCTCTTCACTGCGCATATACATGGAATCCCCCCTGTCCGCCGCAGATGGTACGCTCCTGCTGATGTTACAGATCGAACTAACTTCAACTTCGGGGAGAGTTCATGTGCTGAGGGGGGCGGAGCTGGAGCAGGAGAGGCTGGCAGGCAGCAGGTGAGGAGGCCCAAAGCATGGATGAGTGTGCGACAAACACGGTGCAGGGAGCGTCGAATGTGCAAAGTCTCGGGGGAGGGCGGCTTAAACCAACGATGATTATGAGCTGCAAAATATTAGTTGCTTGAAAATCACGGTATGAAATGGGGACTGGTTCAGACTTTGAGGTGTGAAGTCACGGGGAGTGGGGGGGGCAGGGGGGGAGGGGCCGTGAAATCACTTCCAGGGAATGTTGTAATTTGTAAAATCATAGTTGATCCAATCCGAGCAAGAGTGGTGTCTGTAAACGATGGGCGGTGAGTGTAAAGTTTGAGCAGGATCAGAGGCGGTGAAATCACGGCTGACGTATCTAGCCGAGCTGATGACGTAAAACCGTGAGTTATTGTGAGCACCCTCGGCTGAGGAGGACTGCGAGATGTGACGTCAGAGGACATACTGTCCATGACGTCAGCTGGGTGGTCTGTGTCACAGAGCATACTGCCGAGCACCGAATAGGCAAAGTAGGCACCGGCGGCCTATGGGTCCCACAGGCACCGCTATTAATTAGATTTTGAATGAAAATTACAATCATGCTTAAAAGGTAGACTTCAAATGTATGGCGAAAGATTTCTCAACAAACAACTTGAGGAAAGTGAATATTTAAAGTTTTGTTGGTTTATTACAAAGGAAAAAAACGTTTTTATTTAGTAACATTAAGAATTATTAATGTTTAGTTTTGTGTTATAAAATTGTGTTATTAAAATTGTTGGTAAAATTAAAGACGTATTAGGATATAATTTGCGATGTGGGGCGAAATTTTGACAGCCTACGGGCCTCCACAGGGTTTAATCTGGCCCTGTCCGGAACATATTGGACAGTGAGCTGACACGACCTCTCCTCAGGCTGGAGGAGATGGGACAGTGAGTGTGGGCGATCTCTCCTCGGGCCGGAAGGGATGGCACAGACCTGGGACGATCTCTCACTGACTAGAAACGGGAAAATAGTTCCTCAGGGCACGCACCACAGTGCGATAAACCTCGGGTCGGGAAATCTTGACATAAATAGCGACATAGTGGCACCACACCCCAGCCCGTGTATACGGCTGGTACCCGGGAGAACTGATGGGTGCTGGCGGACCGCTGCTGCACCCTCTCTGTCACTGCCCCAAACTGGCTCCATATTGGGGAAACGTATTAGACAACATAGAGACCAGATCCCAGAGTATAGAAACTGCCCCCTCCCCCCAAAGCACACTTCCAGGCAGTGCTTTAAATGGAAACACAGAAGTGCAGGTACTCTCTATTCAGAGTACCCATTTCCTCCTGTGAAGTGCAGATGCTCTCCTGTTAAATGGATTGCAGCAGTGCTGAGAAGTGCAGGTACTCTCCCTCTGAAATTAAAGAAGTGCTGGTACTGAGTATTGGACAGTACCCGCCCATTTAAAGCACACTGCTGGGTGATTAGACTGCTCTAGGGAGGGCACTGTGACATTCACATATTGCTAACACATTGGCACATAGTGGGAGTGGTTTCACGAAACTGGAGGCATCTGTTCCACCCTTATCTTTCCCTTTTTTGCCCCAAGTTTCTTATTAAGTATTTGTGGGTTGGGGGAGACGGAGGGATAGTATCCATGATATGTATGATGACGTCTCTCCAGCGGCAGCATTGCAGGCACGTGACCTTCTTTTGTCTTTATATTTGAAATGCCAGTAAAACAAAATTGATCCATAAAATATTGGGAACTGGAAATACCTTATGTCTGAATATAATGATGAGGTGGTTAGCCATGTAAACCCTGCTCCATTGGCAATGACCGATGGAGGTGCCATTCTTTACTAAGGTGGAGCCCGCCAAGACAAAGTGATTATTTATGTATCGTTTAGCCACATTTGGACCCTAAGCCTTGTGGCTCCCTGACCTGGGATCAGCTCACCTACCTCTCCTTGTGTCCATAGTTAATACCATAGGTGTCATCTTTGACATCATATGTCGTCTTCTCCCTCAGATCCACACTGTCGCCATACCGTTGTCATTTTAGGGCACTCAGGTAGTCTTTTTCTCTTACTTAAACAGTTTTTATCTTTACAGCGCTAGCCTCTTTTAAGCTTGATCACCCTAACACTTTTTACCTGGGCTTTGCTCAACATGTCCCCCTGAGGTGCCTGTCTGCAGAATGCCCCAGCATGTTTCTCACAGCGAGTCCCATGACAAGCGTATATTAGAACCCTGTTTGACTCACTACCCTGACTGCCAGAGGACTGCAGTTCACATCTGTATGTACTTACTGCTCATGAGGCCTCTCATGGACTACGCCACCCCGCTTCGTTCACAGTTGAGGCCATAGAGTGAACTGCGATCTCCTTGGTCAGCTGAAGAGCCATTCCTAATCACTACTCGAGCCAGGAAGACCCTCGGTAGAGGTCTGTCATTCTCCATTCATGCTGCTTGCCTTTGGAAGCATATTCCTAGGGGGTCCGCGACTGCTCAGGGATATATATGCTTAGTACACTTGCTTTACATCGCATGCAATTACAATGCGGTCCTTACAACGACTGCGTTGTTACAATGCAAACCATTACGTCCCAAGTCATTTCAAGGACTTGCTGTAGGCGGCGCGCTGGATTTGGGAATAGTATAATTTACTATTTCTACTCCAGTTTGTGCAACTGCAGGGAAGGTGTTGGATTGTAAATCCAACACCTTCTGCCCCAAACAGCAAATCGTTGTAACGACTTGTGATGTAATGGTTCGCATTGTAACAACAGGGTCGTTGTAACTACTGCGTTGTAATGGCATGCAATGTAAAGCATGCAATCTAAAGGCTGTTCCCCTGCTGAGAAAATAAAATATTGTTAATGGATCAATAAGGTATATATAAATAAATAAGTTAAATCTACAGTAGAACAAGTTAAAAGATGTAAAAGAATTTGAAATTGGGGGCTAAGAATTAACTTAGTATTTTCAGATTGATTCGTGGGAGCAGTGCAGGTCATCAAACAGAATACAGTCTGGACAATGAGTGTCCTCAGTTGAATTGATAAAAGCTGCAACCTACCCATTAACATTTTCATTTTAATTGTAAATTTGTTTGTGAATTGAATAATATATTTCCTCATTTATTTATTTGTTTAATGAATGTTTGTTTCTGTATTTTGTGAGTATTGTTTGGTGGCTCAAATTATTGAAAATCCTTAGACCAGGGCCCCCAGCTTCCAGTAATGACTTAATTGGGGATTCCCGGGTTCTAGTAATGATTAAGTGGGGGTCCACAGAGGTCATAAGATGAAGAACTACTGATCTACCGCATGTAGTAGGCACTCTCATGTGCTGTTTGAGTGTTCGTTGAGAGTTCTTGATGTATTAATTGTGGGCGCTTTGTTGTTTGTTTGTGTGGCATGGGCTTCATTTGTCTTTAAACTAGGAACCTTGTGAATGCTGCAGGAGCTGTCGGAGCGAGCTCTTCAACCTTCTTTCCTTTTCCTCTGTCCTTCTGTTCATCCAGATTTTACCAGATCATCAAAGTCTATAAAACCATGTTCCCGTAGTGCAGCTTCGGCGCGCTTCCACTTCCCCAGCTTTCACCATCACCTCCAGACATCAGACTCTGGAAAGATAGCTTGTAACGCAGCATCCCGCCATCTTGTTCTGCCAGAAGGACCTCATGGCTGACATCTGCACGGAACGCTCCATGGTGCCGCAGAACGGGCGGCAGGAGTTCGAGACCATATGGGCAGTACTGGGGGAACTGGCCGGACCATTCAGCAGTGACCCTCGACCAAACCCTCAGCAGCTGGAGACCATGGTGGAGGGTGTACTTAGGTGCAAGCAGCGCAACCTCCTCTTGGAGAACACTGACATCCTCAGAGCGTGTGTGCAGTTCTACATCGAGCGGAAGGACTACAGCGAGGCCAGCTGCCTCTTGGAGGTGAGGAACTCAGTGTGCATTGGCTCCAGGAAAAGCAGAGGGCGTGTCCTTGCTTAACACTCTTTATTTGCTCCATTTGTTACCTGTGAGACCCAGCGTCCACCAAGTGGAAAGTTGAAATTAAATAAATGAGGTGGCTCACTCAGAAGACCATGTCCCAGTCCTGGTACCCACAAGATAGCAGCATGTTAGCATACATTTGAATTAGGTCTGTGGATTTTACATATGTTTTTTTGCTGGGATTTCCATTCTCTGCCAAGGCTGATGTTTGAAATCTGTTATATTTACATTTGTCTGTAGAGCAGTGGATTGTTGTCCAGCAAATGCCTGGAACCATTTTGATGGAACAAGGCTTTGGTTGACAATCCACCAATGTTCCCTGGTACTGGTGGAAACTCTCCACAAGTTGTGTTGGGCCTGGGTGAATCAGAGTGTGTGTTTGTAAATGCAAAGAAATTAAGGGACAACTGCTAAGAATTCAAAGTCCAAAGAAAAATAAAAGTAGCATTAGAAGTCCATCAAAGAACTAGAATGTTTTAAGATTGAGAGGTGATAAATATGAGGACCCTCAGCGAGCTGTAAGGCTGAGTGCAAGTGATCAGTGACAGCGAGAGCCTTCAGGGCTGGGTAGTCTTCAAGTCTACATTTTCCTTTTCAGTCACTGTCATTGTACACAATATATACGAGTTATTTCCTGACGTGTGTTTTACAGTCACACATACTCTTCAAGGTGTGCTGTCATGCTGCTTCATAATGAGTTTCAGTTGCGATACCTGAAAGAAGCGCCAAACAAACTAACCAGTTCCAGAAGGCCAGGATACACAATAGCCATGTTAGTTGGTCAGTTGCAACCTTCTATGGTACAACATTTTCACAGATGTTGACATTTAATATGATGGAGCCAATGAATCCTTGTTCATGTAGTTCCAATTCACATTTTTCAACAATAATTGAAAACAAGATGTTTGAGCCTTCTTGTGACAGCTTCTTCACATTCTGTCCTGGAAATCAGAGGTGTGCTACCAGGTGGCACTGCACCCAGATACTTCAGAGATGCATAGTTCATCTTATCTCTTGTTTTCATCCCTGGTAGGTCTTGGGTCACCAGTGAGATTTGATGTTTGGAAACCCATGACCACTTCAAAAGGGTCTATGAGTGAGGGACCGCCTTCTTGAAAGCCATGGATTATGGTTGTGATGCTTTCCATCTTCACCAAAAACGTGTTACCGTGACCTGAGGGAACGAGACCCTCAGGATGTCCTAGAATGGTGTCAGCTGGAGGACACACGTATGAAACCATAGTTCTGCCCTAGATCACACGCTTTGGGCAGTGAGCTGGCCCATGTGGCCAGTTCAGTTCTCCATGATCTGTGGGTGAAATGGATAGAAAGGCAGAAACGTTATCACGCTGTAGCAGAGGGTGGAACAGGCCATGAAAGTTCCTGATCATCTGTATTTATTACAGATGTAGTTTACCCTACAAAATATTCTTTCAGAACTTGTCGAATGATGATAATGCATAAACACAACAGGTCGAAGATGGGCTTGTATTTTCAGGCATATCTTCGCCCTTCATTGCTAGCATACTGTTTAGCAAAGATCTGCAAAGCAGAGACATGGAAGTCGTGCAGCAAATATAACTCTGGATAAGGTTGGTAAAACTGGCTCTCAAAATTGATAAGCACTCCATAACCATAACATAAAGTGGAGAAGTGTGGCTCAATGATTAGAGCGGCAGACCCTGATGCAGAGGTCTAGCCTGGGACCAGGGTTCAATTCCCCGCCTCGGTGGGTCTTGGGCTCAAAATTCCACAGACCTGATAATTCTCGCCTCGGTGCCTATTCCAATCATGGAGTCCCACTCTGCAACTCTGGGCAATAGCTTGCTTAATCTCCACAACGGCCCCCCAACGCTAAGGATGCCTGGTCTGCACCATGGGGGTGCCCAGGAGTGGACGCCTCACAGGGAAAGCCAGGATGGGTTCCACAGCGGTATTTGTACAAGCGCCTTGAGACCCTTGTGGGTGAGTATTGCGCTATACAAGTATCAATTTACATTTAACCTATCGTAATAAAAATTTACCTGTTTATCCACCTCCCAGGTCTGTACTGTTTAGCAGTCCACTCAAATAAGGGTAATCTCTAATAGATCCAAGGCTTGAGAAGGGTAAGTTACTTCTCTGTTAATGTAGTTCTGCAATATTGGTAGCTTTTATAGATTTGCTCGCCCCTTTTGTGTTGTGGTCAATGCAAGAGCGTTGATGTTTGGGTGAGGTAAGTTCCACTCAGCACAGAAAGTAGCCCCATTGCAGGGCTCTGTTAATGGCGTGACCTTTATTCCATGTGTTTGTTTACTATAGAATTCCAGTTTAATTTTGGACAATATTAAAATAGCAAGCAAATATTTAAAATATATCAAAGCTGTAGTCCTACGTTTACAAGTAAGTGACATGTTTTTGTTGGCTTGGAGCATGCTGACATTGTTGTCAGTCTGCCTGTTTCATCATCTGGACTTATCCTGTCTTCATGAGAATTGCCCTGGCGACGTGCTGCTGGTTGCAGGGTATGCATCTGTGCCGTTTTGAGCAAATTCTGATTGTCAGCATTATTTATGTCAATTGTAAGGATCAGACTGTGCCAGGATCCTGGCTTTGTGTTGGTGTGTTGCCAGATGTGACGCACAAGTGGCATTCTGTAGATTGTGTGCTCTCCTTGGCCCTCATTACGCGCTGGGACCAAACAGCAATATACACTGTCAGGAACCACTGTGACAGCAGTTCCTGCCAATGCATTATAAATGACCGCTTGCATTGTGGTCATTTATACGTTTGACGGGCAGCCCCTCTGCCATGGGGATGGAGTCATTTACGGGCAGCCCTCTAAAATATAAATCAGGCTCTAGCGGAAACAGGTTTTCTGTTTGAAAATAAAAAATGTCAGGGTGTATCTGGCAGTGATGGACAGCAAAAAAATGGCAATATGTCCGCTCATCCTGATTGGGTGGGCAGACATACAGCCATTGCTATGACGGCCCCTACTCTGTTGGGTTGTTGGAGAGGTTTGGCTATGGTGGTGATGGAGTAGTCATCGCCATAGCCAAACCTAAGGTCTGTCCACATATAAATTTGGCGGGCGTACCATTATGGTGGTGGTATGTATACTCTGTCGCAGTTGCAAGGTTGATACCACCAACATATAAATCAGGCCCTTAGTCACAGCTGCCCACAGTTTTAAAATTGGTGGCAAAGCCAGGTCAGATACCTCAAGAGCCTTTCTGACAAAGTACACAGTGTAAAGCTATAAAAAGTATACTGAAACATGTAACTCAAGCGTGTTGTGACAGTGAGGTACTTACTTCTGATGGGGGGCATCAAGGAATGGGGGCGATAGTTCTTTCTCAAAAAAAGCTTTTAGTTCCCTTTATTTCATTAACTGGCAAGAGGAACATTCAAAAGACCCATCTACACCAAATCAAGAATCAAGGTGACAAAGATACCCGCCCTCCTGACTCGTGCCTGATGCGGCATCACTCCTGACTTGTATTTTCCTGCTGTATAAGCAAGATAAGTTCTGGTTGCAATTCATGAATATTCAGAGCTCCCACTGGTAGCTGGATTTGTCCCAGAGCAGAGGCATCCGCTGTCAAGCCTCAGACGGTAACACTTCTTTTAGTGAGGGGCCTTTTGAAAGGGGTGCAGGATTGAAATCATACCTTGCTGCACAGGGGAGATAAGTGTCCAGCTCATGGACTTTGGTGAAGGTATCCTCACGCTGTGCAAGGACCCCCATTGTGGACCTGCATTCTCCGGTTTTCAGACTCGTGGACCAGGGCAACGTTCCCTCCGACTTCCTAGTAATTGCGCAGACTATATCCCTAGAAAGTCACCAGGATTAATACTCTCTCCAAAGCGATCCTCAGCTTATCCGGAATGGGGTTCAAGCTTAATTATTAATTCTTTAGGCAATCATTTTTTGTCCTGAGGATGAACCAATAATATGTGTGGTTCGAAACGTCGTCGACAATAAGTACACTAAATGCAGAGTTAACATATAATTTGAACATGCATATGTGTATAATATGGATTATCATTTTGCAATTTTAATTGTTTGATAACCTATTGTTGCCTGAATATTCCCTCCCTTCTGTTTGTTCCCCAAGTGTGTTGGTTGGACATCGGCTGGTGTCCCACTTCCATCGCACTTTGTGCTTCATTCCCTTGTTTTATATTACTTTCATCAAGAAATTAAAGTGTCCGGCTGGGCATTCTTAACAATATAGTTCTATCGAGTCTATATTTATTGTCTCAATTCCCTTCCTTTTCTAAGGACCGTTGTCTTTTGAAAATATGGATTTGTCCCACAGCAGAGGCATCCGCTGTCAAGCCTCAGACGGTAACACTTCTTTTAGTGAGGGGCCTTCTGAAAGGGGTGCAGGATTGAAATCATACCTTGCTGCACAGGGGAGATAAGTGTCCAGCTCATGGACTTCAAAGATTGCAAAATCTTGCATCACTTGTCCCGCACAAACAGAGGGTTGAGCAATTCATGGGCTCCCAGAAAGAGGACAATAGAAAGAGCTGAACATGCTTCTCTCAGCCAAGCCATGATCCAGGTTCTACTGTCCATGAGGCACCGATATGGGTCCGGGTACCTGTTAACTTCTGCTCTATGAGAATTGCTCAATGTGGGGAAAGATGTAGTAAACCTTCTTCTCTCAGGGATTGGGTGGTCAGAGCCATTTGCGATGGAGTTTTAGAGTAACTTCTTGATTTACCAACCTGCAGTAAGTAGAGTGGAGGCATGTTGATATTTTATGGTCACTTCCCGCATGCCTTGAAATCGAGTGAAGGTTTAGCCTTGTATGAGATATAAAGTTGAGGTTTGAGGTAATCACTTTTCTATTAGAGCTGCAGTAGATCGAATAGTGGCATTTTGTGACCAGGGCGTGTCTTTAGAGTTGTTGGGACTGCAGCACTATATGGTATACTTTGCAGTAACATCCTCGCATCTCAGAGACATAGGATTTGATACAGGGGTCGGGTGGTATTATTAGCTGGGCTTCTCTCTTTTACGCCCGAGTAGTGTAGAGATACCATGATATTTCTAACAGAACTTGTCGCAGAGCCATCATGTGTCCCCTGTGCACCCCATGTTTTGCTGACTGGTACTGGTGGTAAGTGACTGACTGTCCCTGGGCTCAGTCTAACCAGGCCTGTGTTGCAGCACTGCTTTTAAATGTAAATTGTGCCCAAACTCGTCTTTGGTGGTAGGGGCACTTAAAAAGCGATAAACTACAATATTGTGGCATAATAGGTATCCCCACGGTCTCCCCTAGGTGTCGCAGGGGTGAGAGGTCGGGTACTTATAAGGAGGGCCCTTATAACGAGCATTTGCAAGGCAATAGGTCTCGCATTTGCGAGAGTTTGAGCTATTTTTATTGTAAATGACATTGCCTTTTATTTATGCCTTGGTTTTTGAAACATAAATAAAAGCCATTGTCATTTACAATGCCAATAGGTCAAACTTGCGTAAATGCGAGACCTATTGCATTGCTAATTCTTGTTGCATTTGTTGCCACAAGTGGGAAGTGTATGCCCAGTCATGGGTCCCATACTCACTACACCACCAGATTCATTCTAGCCTTGCTGATGAGGGTTGATACCCCTAAATCAGTCCCAGGATGCCTGTTTCTGGTCCAGGGAGGACCTGGCCTGGCAGTTCGGGCTGGACTGATCTCATGGAGAGCAGGGTGAACACTGATTTGCATTAGTTTAGGTCTAAACTGGAATGGCATGGTGTGCAAAAAAGCAATGAATTTAACCGAAATCTTGGACTGGGAGTGAATGTTTGATTTGCTCAGCATTCCGTCCATCATCTGTTCACCCAGGGACAGGGCTCACTTTACATCTAATGGCACTTCAAGTACCCATCTATTCTCTGTTCTGCAGATGCAGCTGTTAGATTTCTGATCCCTTTCAGCCCATGGCTGCTAGGCCCAGGGGATGGGGCCCCTGCCCTGGGCCATACAGCTGTGCACCAGCGCTGTTCCCTGAGCCTTGTAACACCGAAGTTTAAAAAAAACCAGTGCAGGGCCCCTTAGTATTGAGCAGCAGCGGGGCCCTGGGCAGGTTCCCACACTGCCCATGACTATTGCTGGCCCTAACTCGTCCTCAGTAACACTATTATCATTTAGCAAACCATTTTTAAGTACCCGTATTCTCCTTGGCAGCGGAGAAGTGCCGGCACTCATAGGTATAAATATAAGTACCAGTACTCTGTACCTGTGAATACTGGCTCATTTAAAGCACTGCCTTTGCAGCTAAGCCCCTAAAAACTAGTAAATACTTTTTTTGGCTTATACCACTTCCAAGAGCAGACATGCAAAACATTTTATTTTGTGATTTGTATACTTTATTAATTGCCTCTATTTCATGTTGCAGGCTAGTGCCGATTGACATGTTAACTTTCTGCGTTAAAGGGCAGCTCAGATCAGTGTGATTTCCATTCTATTGCTCAGGAAAGAGTCTACTCCATGACAGAAAGAGAAAGAGGACACATGCCTTCTCTCAGAGTTTCTGAAGCAGATGGCCACAGACAGAGACATTGTGATGTCACTGCTTCCCTTGAATAAACTTTTACAAGTGAGTATAGATGTAATTTTCCCCCCGTAGACGCATTGTTCTGGTGTTATCAAGCACCTTTAACAGGTACATTACAATGTTCTACAAATATACCATACATCCCACATGTAATTGATGAATAGCTATAAAAACAAGAGGTCACAAGAGGGATAGGCACAGAAAAAGGAAAGGCCTATTTTATACCGCCTCCTGTCGCATCCTTGTGGCATCCCAGCACTGTAAAACAGCAGGAGCTACTGTGTTCGAATAGTATGACTTTTATGGACCTCATATGCCTAGCTGGTCTGCTCATGATGCAAGCCTATTGCCTGAGGTTCTCTGCAGCAGGTGCACAACCCATCTATGGGTTTTAAAGGCAGGCCTCATGCAGCAGCAGATTGGAGCGGTGAGTTCGTAACACAGTTTTCCGTTGTCTCCCACACAAGGCTTCAACAGAATTGCGGGGAAACAATGATCCGGGGAATGCTTGCTTTACGTCTCACTGCCAATTATCTTCTGAGAAATACATTATTTCCGTATTATCGCTGAATTAGTGCAATCGTTCCAAATACAACTTGTCTCCGATAACAGAGATTACATTTTCTTTGTCTGAGACATTGCACTCTGCTGCAAGAGCAGCCGCGTGCTTCGGCAAACTCTTAATTTACTAATTATTGCTCTGAGCCGGGGCTGCAGCAAGTAATTAGATTAATAACATGTCACCATCTAATGGCACAGAACACAACATATTCATTGGTCACCAAATTGTCTCATCAGGACATTCCAACAAGTGATGAATTTATTGGTGTGCAGGCCAGCATCAAAAGATATCAGATGTGGCTGTAAACAGACAACAGATGTGGGTTACTGTAAAATGTTTATGTTTCTAGGTAGCATGAGTATGTTCTTCTCTGTACCGCTGCAAGCTGCCTAAGAACGTAGAACGGTGTCCGCGCCATCAGTGGAAAAGAGCAGAGTGCCCGTCATAAAGTTAACAAGCAATAATTCACCGTTGCGGCCCGGGGGCAAAAGCAGGAAGTCCGGCATCCTTGCCTGTGACATGGGCGGGGCCTGTGATGCAGCCGGAAGAGGCTGGCCGCGTTCGTTCACGCGGGGCTCCCATGAGGAAGGGAGAGCCCTGCGGTAGCGGTGAAAGTCTTCAGAAGTCCGAGAGGCGGGGTGTGTTTCTGCAGGGCTCCCATATGCTGAGGGAGCCCTGGAGAGCGTCGCATTGGAACCCCGAGCAGGCCGCCAAGAACAGTCTCTGCACAGCAGCCCGATGACTGGGGTTGCATGCTGGCAGATGTGAACGGTGTTAGAGGTGCATGTACGAGTTTGCACGTTTCCTCTGGGCGGGCGGGGGGGGGGGTCGTGGCCGTGCCAGGGAGCCGGTTTTAGGTGGTGCGTGTATGGTGCGCGTTGACGGGGCGCGTTTCCTCTGGGGGGGCTTGGTCGTTGTCCTGCCATGGAGCCGGTTTTAGGAGGCGCGTGAACTAAACTGAAAGCTACAAGGCAACAGTTCACAGTTGGAGCACATGTTCACGCGTGTGACCTGATCCGATTCCGGCATGCTGCGCGTGACCATCTCCTGTCTCCTTGAAAGCATAGTTGAATGACTATAGGTCTCGCAGGCAAAACAGCGCTTCGCGCTGCATCGCCAGGTGCGAGACCTAAAAATGGTTGTATATGCCCTGGGAATAGAGAAATTGCACATTTCACTTCCCCATTGTAGTAAAGTGTCCCCCAAAATCGACTTTTGTGCCAGTAGCACTGTGGAGTGTGGATCTACCCTATTTTTGCATATTCAGTACCCCTAAAGCCTCCCCTAGGTGTCCCAGGGATGGGGTGTCATAAGATGTGTTATATGCCCTTGTGTTGGAGAAATTGTACATTCCATTTTCTCCATTGTAGATCCTCAGCCCCATAGGTTAAAATGGCAAAAGTTTATTAATAAATAACTATCGATAGGAATGTATGGAAAATATCATTCAAGAACTTAGGAGAATAGTATTGGTAAACCCAACAACATGCTACTGTTTAAACTATCCTATCCTAAAGTATACAGAAAAGAAGTTATAAAACGTTCTTGTCTGTTAGACAAAATTCAGCCTTCCTGTGGTCTCCCTTGCTTGGTCAGATTTAAGAGGATTAGCCAGGTTGCTATGATGAAGTGATAAGTGGCTCACCCAGGGAGAGGCTATCTCTTAGAGGGAGCTCTGCTACACTGGAATGCCAGAGCAGGGAGGAGGGGTCGTAAACCATGGAGCTTCAAAGGGGGATACCACAGGCAAAGAGAAGATTGCCATGTTGGAAACTTGATTAGCACCACCAGACCCTGCATTCAGCCTGACTGTGAATGCTGCACAATCTGGAACTACAGCCCAGTGGAGGTGCCTTGCTTCTAAAGGATTAAAGAGTGGACTCCTTGCAAGCTACAGGTTAACAGAGCTCACCTGCATCAGCTTCACTAAGAGTCCCCTGCATGGAGTGCGTCGAGTGAACTTTTAAGGGTTTTGGCCAGGTTTATTGTGGCAATTGTGGTCCCAAATTTTCCAGGACCATCTTGGAACTTCCATCCCATTGGTTTGTGTTTTTGACCCTTTGGACCCTCAAGGGGAACTCCAGGAAGAAGGTCACGAAGTTTGGAGACATTTGGAGCAACTTTGGAAGAAAACTCCATAAGGTGACTAAGTGCTAGAAAGTGTTTATTCTTTAACTATTCATATCTCGGGTTCCCTACATTGAAGTTTGGTTGTTTCGGTGTCATTTTAAAGATAACAATATTTCCTATTTGTATATATTAGTGTGGGATTTTTATTGTGTGTTGTGTCTTAATTATTTATTGAATTGGTGTTTTTAAGTGCTTTACACAACTTTGTCCTAAGTTGAGCCTGCCTGATCGCAGCCAAGCTACCGAGAGTTGAGCATAGGAATAATTTATTGAGACTGATACTGAGCCATAGACCATGTTAAGGGCCTTATTGCCAGAGGTAGATGCATATTTGCCACTACTAATAACCCACTTTCTAACAGAACCGCAGTGGGGGTGTAGGGATCCCTCTGTATTGATAATAGAACCAGAGTGGGTGGTGTAGGGATCCCTCGGTATTTATAATAGAACCGCAGTGGGTGGTGTAGGGATCTTCAGTATTTATAATAGAAATGCAGTTGGCGGTGCCATGATCCTGTGGTGTTTATAATAGAACCGCAGTGGGTGGTTTAGGGATCCTGTGTTGTTTATAATTGAACTGTAGTCGGCGGTGTAGGGATCCTGCTGTGTTTATGATAGAACTGCAGTGGGTGGTGTAGGGATCCCGTGTTGTTTACAATAGAACTGCAGTGGGCGGTGTAGGGATCCTTCTGTATGTATAATAGAACTGCAGTGGGTGATGTAGGGATCCTATGGTGTTTATAATAGAACCGCACTGGGTGGTGTAGGGATCCCTCTGTATTAATAATAGAAATGTAGTCGGCGGTGTAGGAATCCTGTGTTGTTTATGATAGAACTGCAGTGGGTGGTGTAGGGATCCTTTGTTGTTTACAATAGAACCGCAGTGGGCGGTGTAGGGATCCCACAGTATTTATAATAGAACCGCAGTGGGTGGTGTAGGTATCCCACAGTATTTATAATAGAACCACAATGGGCGGTGTAGGGATCCCACAGTATTTATAATAGAACCACAGTGGGCGGTGTAGGGATCTCACAGTATTTATAATAGAACCGCAGTGGGTGGTGTAGGGATCCCTCGGTATTTATAATAGAACCGCAGTGGGTGGTGTAGGGATCTCACAGTATTTGGTGGTGGTGTAGGGATCCCACAGTATTTATAATAGAACCACAGTGGGCGTTGTAGGGATCCCACAGTATTTATAATAGAACCGCAGTGGGTGGTGTAGGGATCCCTCGGTATTTATAATAGAACCGCAGTGGGTGGTGTAGGGATCCCACAGTATTTATAATAGAACCGCAGTGGGTGGTGTACGGATCCCACAGTATTTATAATAGAACCACAGTGGGCGGTGTAGGGATCCCTCGGTATTTATAATAGAACTGCAGTCGGCGGTGTAGGAATCCCGTGTTGTTTATAATAGAACCGCAGTGGGTGGAGTAGGGATCCCTCGGCATTTATAATAGAACCACAGTGGGTGGTTTAGGGATCCCGTGTTGTTTATAATTGAACTGTAGTCGGCGGTGTAGGGATCCTGCGGTGTTTATGATAGAACTGCAGTGGGTGGTGTAGCGATTCCGTGTTGTTTACAATAGAACTGCAGTGGGCGGTGTAGGGATCCTTCTGTATGTATAATAGAACTTCAGTGGGTGATGTAGGGATCCTATGGTGTTTATAATAGAACCGCACTGGGTGGTGTAGGGATCCCTCTGTATTAATATTAGAACTGTAGTCGGCGGTGTAGGAATCCTGTGTTGTTTATGATAGAACTGCAGTGGGTGGTGTAGGGATCCTGTGTTGTTTACAATAGAACCGCAGTGGGCGGTGTAGGGATCCCACAGTATTTATAAAAGAACCACAGTGGGCGGTGTAGGTATCCCACAGTATTTATAATAGAACCACAGTGGGCGGTGTAGGGATACCACAGTATTTATAATAGAACCACAGTGGGCGGTGTAGGGTTCCCACAGTATTTATAATGGAACCACAGTGGGTGGGGTAGGGATCCTGCGGTATTTATAATAGAACCACAGTGGGTGGTGTAGGGATCTCACAGTATTTATAATAGAACCGCAGTGGGTGGTGTAGGGATCCCACAGTATTTATAATAGAATCACAGTGGGCGGTGTAGGGATCCCACAGTATTTATAATAGAACCGCAGTAGGTGGTGTAGGGATCCCTCGGTATTTATAATAGAACCGCAGTGGGTGGTGTAGGGATCCAACAGTATTTATAATAGAACCACAGTGGGTGGTGTACGGATCCCACAGTATTTATAATAGAACCACAGTGGGCGGTGTAGGGATCCCTCGGTATTTATAATAGAATCACAGTGCGCGGTGTAGGGATCCCACAGTATTTATAATAGAACCACAGTGGGCGGTGTAGGGATCCCACAGTATTTAAAATAGAACCGCAGTGGGTGTTGTAGGGATCCCACAGTATTTATAATAGAACCACAGTGGGCGGTGTAGGGATCCCACAGTATTTATAATCGAACCGCAGTGGGTGGTGTAGGGATCCTGCGGTATTTATGATAGAACTACAGTTGGCGGTTTCATGATCCTGTGGTGTTTATAATAGAATTGTAGTGGCTGGTGTAGGGATCTCGCGGTATTTATGATAGAACAACAGTTGGCGGTTTCATGATCCTGCAGTGTTTATAATAGAACTGCAGTGGGTGGTGTAGGGATCCCTCGGTATTTATAATAGAACCGCAGTGGGGTGTGTAGAGTTCTGGCAGAATTTATAATAGAACTGTAGGGGACAGTGTAGAGATTCCGGCGAACTTATAATAGAGCTGCAGTGGCTGATGTAAGGATCCCGCGGTATTTATGATAGAGCTGTAGTGGGCGGTGTAGGGATCCTGCGGTGTTTATAATAGAACTGCAGTGGGCGAAGTAGGGATCCAGTGGTGTTCATAATAGAAGCGCAGTGGGTGGTGTAGGGATCCCTCTGTATTTATAATAGAACCGCAGTGGGTGGTGTAGGGATCCCTCTGTATTTATAATAGAACCGCAGTGGGTGGTGTAGGGATCCTGCGGTATTTATGACAGAACTCCAGTGGGCGGTTTAGTGATTCCTTGGTATTTATAATAGAACAGCAGTGGGCAGTGTAGGAATCTGTGGTATATATAAACAAGCATTAGAAATGCAATAGGTCTCGGATCTATTTGAGTTAGAGGAAATGGCATTGTAAATGGCAATGTCTTTTCGCCATGTGTTATGGAGTGGATGTATGTAGTGTGTAATGGAATTATGTGGTTTGGATTGGAATTGGAGCAATGGTAGCATGCTGAGCATTAGATGATTATGTTTGAAAGTAAAGTTTGCAATACTGCTATTGGTACAATAGTTAATTGTGGATTCGTTAACAATTGATGTGTGTAGTGATGGCTGTTGGTGTGCACTGACGGGTGGTGGTGTGTGCCTGGTGAAAGTGTGCACTGATGGTTGGTGGTGTGTGTGTGCGCCTGGTGAAAGCGTGCAGTGACGGCTGGTGGTGTTTGTGAGCTTGTTGAAAAGCTGATTACCCTGCATACTCACATACTGATTACCCTGCATTTTGAAACACTGCTTAACCTGCACACTGACACACTGCTGGCCCTGGACACCTACGTACTGCTCACCCTGCATACTCACACACTGCTCACCCTGCATACTCACACACTGCTCACCCTGCATACTCACACACTGCTGGCCCTGGACACCCACATACTGATCACCCTGCATACTCACATACTGATCACCCTGCATACTCACACACTGCTCACCCTGCATACTCACACACTGCTCACCCTGCACACTCACACACTGCTGGCCCTGGACATCCACATACTGATCACCCTGCATACTCCCATACTGATCACCCTGCATACTCACACACTGCTCACCCTGCATACTCACACACTGCTCACTCTGCACACTCACACACTGCATGCTTCTGTACTGCTGGAACCAGTGCACCTGTACTGTGGGTTCTGAGTTCCTGCACTGCTGGGACCAGTGTTCCTGTACTGCTAGGACCAGTGCTCCTGTACTGTGTGTTCTGTGCTTCTGTACTGCTGGAACCAGTGCTCCTGTACTGTGGGTTCTGAGTTCCTGCACTACTGGGACCAGTGTTCCTGTACTGCTAGGACCAGTGCGCCTGTACTGTGGGTTCCATGCTTCTTGTTGGAAGGCGGTGACCCCAGGGGTCAAGAGGACTCTCCTAGCCACCCGGGACCTCCTCTCCCACAGTTACTGCCGAGTCTTATCGAGGGGGAGTCCCCGCCGGGGAGGACTGATCGTACACACGGGCAACACACCACACTTACGAACGGACACCACACCGTGATTCTTTATCAAGGATGACTTTATCAAGATAAAAGTAAGGAGCAATACAAAGCGATCGAGGGATCGCGAAAGTCTTGTAGCAAGGGGAACGGGGAAGCGGGACAGTCTTAGAGGGCCAGCTGCCACGCCACGTACCCTGCGCACAGTTCTCAATCCTCGAACTGGGGGGTAAGGGGGCTGGCGATGGGACTGGCTGTCCTACTCACTTCAGTTTCAGGTGGTCTTTAGGGTAGCGTTGCTGGTCCAGCCGGACCAGAGTGTTCTTCAAGCTGCGACGAGGTCAGCAGGGCTTGGTTAGGAGTACTTCGTCGTACTCGTAGGCAGGTGGAGCCGCGACAGCGCCCGCAGGGCTCTGGACGGTAACCAGTGTCTCTTATTCTTAAGAGTGGGCCGCGACGAGGTCAGCAGGGCTCCGGTGGTTCAGATCTTACTCTCGAGAGGGAGCCGCGACAGCGTCAGCAGGGCTCCGTTGGTTCAGGTCTTATTCTTCGAGAGAGAGAGAGCTGCGACAGCGTCAGCAGGGCTCCGGTGGTTCAGTTCCGTAGGTTCGAGGTTGAGCCGCGACGACGTCAGCAGGGCTCGGTGGGTCAGAGTCTGTTCTCCTCAAGGTCAGCCACGATCAGATCAGCAGGGCTTTCTTGTCCAAGATACAACTGCCGGCTAGATGGAAGGCGGCTTTCTTATAGCCCAGGAGCTCTTTGATGTCCGGACCCTCAGAGGCAGGAGGCCGGAGGTCCGAGGGCCAGGCGCCTGATTGTCTGGGCGGCAGTGTCTTTGGTGCTTTTGGACCATGCGTCCAGGGAATCCCAGACGCCCATCAAGGCCTGGAGCCAGCTCACTAGGAAGCCAAAGGTGCGATCGAAACCAGCCCCCAGGGATGGCTCGGAGGTGTGAGGACAACCAGCTCCTCGGGAGGGGGCCGGAGGTGTGATGGAAGCCTTGATTTCGGGTACTTGACGAGTCGTTCACCCCCCTGGGCGAGTCGGGGCGCGCCGGACGCGCACGCCTGGCTGCAGCCGGGGGCGGCCAGAGGCTGCCGAAAGGGAAGAAGGCGGCCGGCTGGCCGGGTTGGCCAAACATGGAGTCTACCGGTCACGTGCATGGGTGCAGGCACGCAGTCTGGAGATCGTTTCAGGTCCGATGTAGGAGTCTTGGGTATAGTTCTGGGTGGACGGAATTTAGTTCTGTCCGTCGTTCTGGGTGATGGGGGTCAGCGAGGGCCACGCCACGAGGCCGGGTCCAACATGCGTCCCCTCCAGCTGAAAGACGAGGAGAACTACCCATCTTCTTGGGGGTTCTCTTCGCTGAGGCGGAAGAAGCGGGACAGGCCATCGGCGTTGGCGTGGTCTGCACCAGGCCTGTGTTCCACAGTAAAATCCATCCCTTGGAGGGAGATGGACCAGCGTAGCAGTTTAGGGTTCTCTCCTCTCATCTGCATGAGCCACCGGAGAGGACGGTGGTCGGTCTGGACCAGGAAGTGGGTACCGAACAGGTAGGGCCTCAGCTTCTTTAAGGCCCATACTACGGCGAAGGCCTCTCGCTCGATGGTGCTCCATCTCTGCTCCCGGGGTAGTGGCCTCCGGCTGATAAAGGCTACTGGATGATCAATCCCCTGGTCGTCCACCTGGGAGAGCACGGCTCCGATGCCATGTTCGGAGGCGTCTGTCTGGACCACGAACTCTCTGGAGTAGTCAGGGGCCTGTAGGACTGGAGCAGTGCACATGGCCTGTTTCAATTCCTCGAACGCCTTCTGACAGGCGGGGGTCCAATTAACCTTCTTGTGGTTGGCCTTGGCTGTCAACTCGGTGAGGGGGCCTACAATACTCCCGTACCCCTTGATGAATCTACGGTAGTACCCTGTGAGTCCCAGGAAGGCCCGCACCTCGGTCTGGGTTGTGGGGGTCTCCCAGGCATTGATAGCGTCTATCTTGGGTTGGAGGGGGGCTACGAGGCCGCTTCCGACCTGGTGCCCGAGGTATACCACGGAGCTTTGTCCTATCTGGCACTTGCTAGCTTTAATGGTGAGCCCGGCTCGACGCAGGGCGTCCAACACCTCCCAGAGGTGGTGCAGGTGCTCGGACCAGTGGGCAATGAACACCGCAATATCGTCAAGATAGGCTGCGCTGAAACTTTCCAACCCAGCCAGGACCTGATTGACCAGTCGCTGGAAGGTGGCGGGGGCGTTTTTCATGCCGAAGGGCATCACTCTGAAGTGGAAATGGCCATCCGGAGTGGAGAAAGCAGACCTTTCTTGGGCCCTCTCCGTAAGGCCGTGTTAGACGGGGACCCGGAGGGTCGGCCGAGGGCAGGGGGAGAGGCCTCCAGTGAGGGCCGTCTCCAGCGATCGTACAGACGAGTAACTTTCCCCCCCACAGATGGACACCACACAAGGATGAGGTCAACACTCTTTATATACGATTCTTGAAGCAAGGGTATCAGCGATACAGTGAGATCGGGACATGAGGGTCCTCTCAATTCTAGTCTCTGTAGGGGAAAGGGTAGCGGGACAGTCTTGGTACCGGTCCGGTACAGGTGTGGCAGGAGGGGAGCTCACAATCCTCGAGCTCGGAGGTCTGGAAGGTCGGGCCGCGGCAGCGCCAGCAGGCTAGGATGATAAGTCTCGGTGAGAAGGGCCGCGGCAGCGCCAGCAGGCAAGGGCGATGGTTCACAAAGATGGGCCGCGGCAGCGCCAGCAGGTCCCGACAAAGGTGTAGGTTGCAGAGGGCCGCGGCAGCGCCAGCAGGCAGGGGCGATGGTTCACAAGGATGGGCCGCGGCAGCGCCAGCAGGTCCCGACGAGGGTGTAGGTTGCAGAGGGCCGCGGCAGCACCAGCAGGCAGGAGCTAGTTCACAAGGCAGGGCTGCGGCAGCGCCAGCAGTCCGTCAAGGATGAGTTCTTCAAGGTGTCTCTCGACTCCAGGATACAACTGCCTTCCTGCTGTGGAGCTGCCCCAGTTATAGGTCTGGCCTCCTTTGATGTCCGGACCCTCGCGCTGGGAGGTCGGGAGTCCAGACACCCAGCAGGGGGGTGGAGCCAGTGCCCGGGGAGACCGGGGGCGATTGGCACCTGGCGAGGGAGAGCCATCGACACTCCTTTCTCCCATTGACCTGCCAAGTGGTCTCTTCACCTCCTGGGTGGATGGTGGTGCCTCGATGTCGGGGCCTGGCCAGGCCCAGGGTTGGGGTCGAGCTGGGGACACGCAGCCTCGTGGTGCAGTGTCCAAGATGGCGGCTGGGCCGGGGCAATGCTGCTGATGGAGGCCCGGGCCAGCCGATGTCGAGGTGTTCGGGAGCAGGCGTCCCGTTGGGGACGGGTTGCGGGTTGCTTCTGTGGGTTGCCGGGGTGGTTCTTCTGGGGACACCGGGAGAGCCGGTGCTCGGCCTTAATATGCGGGGAGGGAGCGGCCCCTTCACGAGGCCTGTCCAACATGCGTCCCCCCCAGCTGAAGGCAGGGAGAGTCACCCATCCTCTTGGGTACTCTCTTTTGCCGAGGCGGAAAAAGCGTGACAGGCCGTCCACGTTGGCGTGGTCCTGGCCAGGGCGATGCTCCACAGTGAAGTCCATCCCCTGCAAGGAGATGGACCATCGCAACAGTTTTGGGTTTTCCCCCCGCATTTGCATCAGCCATTGCAGGGGTCGGTGGTCTGTCTGCACCCTGAAATGGGTACCGAAGAGGTAGGGCCGGAGTTTCTTGAGGGCCCATACCACTGCGAAGGCCTCCCGCTCGATGGTGCTCCAGCGCTGTTCTCGAGCCAGCAGGCGTCGGCTGATGAAGGCCACTGGCTGATCGACTCCCTCGGCGTTGAGTTGAGAGAGTACTGCCCCAACGCCATGATCTGAGGCGTCCGTCTGGACGATGAATTCCCGGCTGTAGTCGGGGGCCTGGAGCACGGGGGCGGTGCACATGGCGGCCTTCAATTTCTCGAAGACCGCTTGACAGTCCGGAGTCCAGTTGACGGTTTTGGGGTTTTTCTTGGATGTGAGTTCTGTGAGGGGCCCCACAATGCTGCCATAGTCCTTTACAAACCGCCGGAAGTATCCGGTGAGCCCCAGGAAGGCCTGGACCTCGGTTTGGGTGATAGGAGGTTGCCAGGACTGGATGGCAGCGATCTTGAGCTGAAGGGGGGCTACCAGACCGCTCCCCACTTGGTGTCCGAGGTAGGTCACGGACCCCTGGCCAATCTGACATTTGCTGGCTTTGACGGTGAGGCCGGCCTGCTGAAGGGCGTGCAGGACTTCTCGGAGGTGGTGAAGGTGGTCGGCCCAGTGACGGCTGTATACAGCGACATCGTCCAGGTAGGCGGCGCTGAATTCTTCGAGGCCCGCCAGTACCTGGTTCACAAGCCGTTGGAAAGTAGCTGGAGCGTTTTTCATGCCGAATGGCATCACTTTGAAGTGGTAGTGGCCATCTGGGGTAGAGAAGGCGGATCGTTCTTGGGCCCTGGCGGTGAGGCCGATTTGCCAGTAGCCCGCTGTTAGATCGAAGATGCTCAGGTAGCGGGCAGCCCCCATGCGGTCAACCAGCTCACCTGCCCGGGGGATGGGGTGAGCGTCGGTTCGGGTGACAGCGTTCAGGCCCCGATAGTCTACACAGAACCGGAGCTCGGGGACAACGCCCGGGGCGGCAGCCTTGGGGACCAGTACGACTGGGCTGGCCCAGGGGCTGTCGGATGGCTCGATCACTCCGAGGGCCAGCATTTTGGAGACTTCTTCCTGGATGCAGGTGCGCACCCGATTGGCACTCGGTACGCCCTGTGTCGAATAGGGGGACTATCCCCAGTGTCCATGTCGTGAAGGCACCAGGGGGTGACCCCTGGGGTGAGGGAGAACAGGTTCACAAATTGCAGCAGGAGAGCCCGACAGTCTCGGCGTTGTTCCGGGGACAAGGCCTCGGAGAGTCTGACCCCTTCCACTGAGCCATCTTTTTCCCGGGTCCTCAGCAGGTCCGGGAGGGGCTCGGAGTCTTCTTCCGTCCCACTATCTGTTGCCATCAGTAGGCTGAGTTCTGAGCGTACGAAGTGGGGTTTGAGTCTGTTGGCGTGGAGGACTCGTAGGGTGTTCCGGGGGGACTCCATGTCTATTAGGTAGGTGACAGGGCCCTTGCGCTCTATCACCTTGAAGGGCCCGGTCCATTTGTCCTGCAGGGCACAGGGTTCGACTGGAGACATCACCCAGACTTGCTGGCCTGGCTCGAATTCGATGGAGGAGGCATGCTGATCGTACCATTTCTTCATGTCCTCCCGACTGGCCTCAAGGTTGGCTTTGGCGAGTTCCCTGAATCGCCGGGTCTGGTTGCGGAGGGTCAGGAGATACTTATATACGTCCGGAGGGGTCTTCTGGGGGGCCATCTCCCATTCTTCCTTGACCAGCCTGAGGGGGCCCCGGACGGGGTGTCCATACAGGAGCTCGAAGGGACTGAAGCCGAGGGATTTCTGGGGAACTTCTCGATAGGCGAAGAGGAGGCACGGGAGCAGCACGTCCCATTGGGGACGTAGGGGTTCCTCCAGGCCCATGATCATTCCCTTGAGGGTGCGGTTGAACCGCTCGACCAGTCCGTTTCCTTGCGGGTGGTAGGGGGTCGTGAACCGGTAGGTGACCCCGTCACTGTTGCCAGAGAGACTTAATGTACTTGGAGATAAAGTTCGTGCCCCTGTCGCTGACGACTTCCCGGGGAAAGCCCACTCGAGAGAAGATCCCCATGAGGGCTTGGCCTACCACAGGTGCTGTCACGGTCCAAAGAGGAATGGCCTCGGGATAGCGGGTGGCGTGGTCCACCAGGACTAGGATGAACCGGTGTCCCTGGGCCGTTTGGGGGTCTAGGGGCCCCACAATGTATATTCCCACCCGTTCGAACGGGGTGGTGACGACGGGAAAGGGTTGCAAGGGTGCTTTGATCTTTCAGCCGCTCTTCCCGCTGGCCTGGCAGGTGGGGCAGGCCCGGCAGTGGTTGGAGACATCATTTCGCATTTTGGGCCAGTAGAAGTGGGTTACCAGGCGGTTGTAGGTTTTGTCTTGCCCCAAGTGCCCAGCGAGGGGGACATCGTGTGCCAAGTTCAAAAGGAAGTCTCTGAAGCGGAGGGGCACCACCAGCACCCGACCGGCCCCCAGCTCAGCAATTCTTTGCTCACTGTAGAGCAGGTCATTGTCCCAATAAATCCAGTGGGCCCCTGCGGTGTCTCCTGCGCTCTGGGCGAGGGCTTACTGCCGGAGTCCCTCGAGGGAGGGACAGGTCTTCTGCTCTTGTTGGAATTGTTCCTGGGTGGGACCACCCTCTTGACGCCACTGTGCTAGTTCGGGAAGGTCCTGGAGTTGAACGGGCCCTTCTTCGTTTTGCCCTGGGGGATTGGCGCTTAGGGCGTCTCCCTCCGGGACGATCGGGGGAGGAGGTTCTGGCCATTCGGGTTCTTCGGGATTGGAGATGGCGTGGGCGGCCATGGACCGGGTCGTTACGCAGGCCCATTCAGGGAGGCCCAACATCCCCAGGTGCTCTCTTCTTTCGACGGCTGCCCAGGGGGAACTTTCGAGGTCGTTCCCCAGGAGGCAGTCCACGGGGGCATCATCGCGGACAGTCACCTTCAGCATTCCGTATACTCCTCCCCACTCGAAGGGGACGCAGGCCATCCGACACAGGCTTTCTGAGTTGTCGGCTGACCGGACGGGGCAAGGACGTTCGGCAAGATCTGCTCCGGGGTTACCAGATGACAGCGGACTGCCGTCACACTGGCCCCGGTGTCGCGTAGGGCTTCAGCCTGGCGCCCATTTATGTTGACCCACTGGCTGTATTTTCGCGTATTGGCGGGTAGGGGAGCCCGCGGGATCATGTCTCTTTCCCCTAGGCAGACCAGGGACATGGTGGCTGGTTCCCACTCGGGCTGGTCCGGTTCGTACTCTTCATAATCCTCTGGGGTTTGCTCTTCTCCCAGGGCGGCGGCAGCGACCTGGCGGGGCATAGGATTCTGGTTCTTCGGGCAATTAGGGTCGTTGGCATAGTGGCCGGACCGCTGGCACCGGTGGCAAGTAACGTTGGCTCGGAACCCTGGACGCATCGGGGGGTTTCCCCTGCCGGCCGGGGGCGGGGTGTTGCTGGCGGGAGCCGTCGGGACGGCGTCTCTGCCCCGACCCTGGCCTCCTCCTCCTCGGGGGCGATGGGGACCTTGGTTGGTTCTGTTTGGCTCGCTGGGCCCGTTTCGGGCAACTCGGGTGCTTTCCCATCGGTCAGCTTCGGCGGCGAGTTGCCGAGGTTCAGTCAGTTTACTGTCGAGGAGGTGCTGCCTGAGCTCGACGAAGCAATTGTTGGAGAGGTGCTCCCACACAATGAGGTCAAAGAGTTGCTCGTAGGTGGTTACCTTGCTGCCCTTGATCCACCCCTCGAATGCTCTGCTGAAAAAGTTCACGTACTCCACCCAAGTTGTACCCGGGATCCGTTTGCAGTCGCGGAACCGCTGGCGGTACATCTCGGGCGTGAGTCCGTATCGAGTGAGGAGGGCGGCCTTCATGTGGTCGTAGGAGGTCATCTGATGGTCCGGGAGTTGCAGCAGGGCATCTCGCCCTTCGTTGACGAACCTCCCCCATAACCCGGCTCCCCAGTCGCTTCGAGAAATCCGGTGGGAGGTCATGGCTACCTCATAGGCTTTGAACCATTGCTGGATATCGTCGTTCCGGTAATATTCTCTGACGACATCCTTGGGGATGTGGACTTTAGGGTCTGTAGTGCCAGGAGAGTTCGGCCGCTCGGGAACCCCGAGATCTTTATTCTGTTTCCGAAACTCTATTTCTGCTAGATTGCGCTCATGTTCGTAGGCGAGTTTTTTCTCTTCTAACTCCCTCTGTCTTTGCTTCTCTTCCCGCTCCTCTCGGAGCCGCAAGTGTTCCAATGTTATTTTTTGTTCCGCCAATTTCAGTTCTCCGTCCAACCGAAGTCGCGCCAGCTCCAATTCATGGAGCCTGCTTTTTTCTCGTTCTCGGATCTCCTCCGGGTTAGAGGCCCGATGTTCTCCCTTCTGTCGAAGTGGTGTTTGTTTCCGGTGCCTCGAGGCTTTGGTTTTGGGGTACGGCCGTACCCGTCTCCGCCCAAGATTCCAGGGCCTTTTTGAAGTCTTCTTTCGTGCTCAGTCCTGTGGTAGCAATGCCTAGTTCTATGCAAAATTGTTTTAGCTCTCTGTGGTTGTACTCTTCTAGTTTCTCCATCTGGAAGTTTTCTGTGGTTCCGCTCTCTTTTGTTGACATTGTGGTTGAGTCGTGGGGTGAGTTACTCTCTGTACGCTTACGCGTTGGTTCGGATAGCGCCGGTGGCCACCAATGTTACCGGAGGGTCGGCCGAGGGCAGGGGGAGAGGCCTCCAGTGAGGGCCGTCTCCAGCGATCGTACAGACGAGTAACTTCCCCCCCACAGATGGACACCACACAAGGATGAGGTCAACACTCTTTATATACGATTCTTGAAGCAAGGGTATCAGCGATACAGTGAGATCGGGACACGAGGGTCCTCTCAATTCTAGTCTCTGTAGGGGAAAGGGTAGTGGGACAGTCTTGGTTCCGGTCCGGTACAGGTGTGGCAGGAGGGGAGCTCAAAATCCTCGAGCTCGGAGGTCTGGAAGGTCGGGCTGCGGCAGCGCCAGCAGGCTAGGATGATAAGTCTCAGTGAGGAGGGCCGCGGCAGCGCCAGCAGGCAAGGGCGATGGTTCACAAAGATGGGCCGCGGCAGCGCCAGCAGGTCCCGACGAAGGTGTAGGTTGCAGAGGGCCACGGCAGCGCCAGCAGGCAGGAGCGATGGTTCACAAGGATGGGCCGCGGCAGCGCCAGCAGGTCCCGACGAGGGTGTAGGTTGCAGAGGGCCGCGGCAACGCCAGCAGGCAGGAGCTAGTTCACAAGGCAGGGCTGCGGCAGCGCCAGCAGTCCATCAAGGATGAGTTCTTCAAGGTGTCTCTCGACTCCAGGATACAACTGCCTTCCTGCTCTGGAGCTGCCCCAGTTATAGGTCTGGCCTCCTTTGATGTCCGGACCCTTGCGCTGGGAGGTCGGGAGGTCCGGGATGAGGGAGTCCAGACACCCAGCAGGGGGGTGGAGCCAGTGCCCGGTGAGACCGGGTGCGATCGGCACCTGGCGAGGGAGAGCCATCGACACTCCTTTCTCCCATTGACCTGCCAAGTGGTCTCTTCACCTCCTGGGTGGATGGTGGTGCCTCGATGTCGGGGCCTGGCCAGGCCCAGGGTTGGGGTCGAGCTGGGGCCACGCGGCCTCGTGGTGCAGTGTCCAAGATGGCGGCTGGGCCGGGGCAATGCTGCTGATGGAGGCCCGGGCCAGCCGATGTCGAGGTGTTCGGGAGCAGGCGTCCCGTTGGGGACGGGTTGCGGGTTGCTTCTGTGGGTTGCCGGGGTGGTTCTTCTGGGGACACCGGGAGAGCCGGTGCTCGGCCTTAATATGCGGGGAGGGAGCGGCCCCTTCACGAGGCCTGTCCAACAGGCCGATCTGCCAGTAGCCACTGGTGAGATCGAAGGTACTGAGGTACTGAGCCGACCCTAGGCGGTCAATGAGTTCGTCGGCTCGGGGGATGGGGTGAGCGTCGGTTCGGGTGACTGCGTTGAGTCTGCGGTAGTGTACGCAGAACCTCAGCTCAGGAACGGTGCGGGGGCGGCTGCCTTCGGAACCAGGACCACGGGGCTAGCCCATGGGCTGTCGGAGGCTTCTACTACTCCTAGGTCCAACATTTTGTCGACTTCGGCCTTGATGCAGGCTCGAACTCGGTCAGGGACTCGGTAGGCTCTGTGCCGTACCGGAGGGCTGTCCCCGGTGTCCACATCGTGGACGCACCAACTGGTGACGCCGGGGGTGAGGGAGAAGAGGTCTGAGAATTGTCCCAACAAGTGGCGACATTCTTCACACTGCAAGGGGGTGAGGGAGGAGGAGAGACTCACTCCCTCTACAGAGCCATCTTGTTCCTTTGCACACAGGAGGTCTGGTAGAGGATCCGTTTCCTCTTCCTCTCCGTCGTCGGTGGCAAGGAGTAATCCCAACTCAGAACGCACAAAGTGGGGTTTGAGCCGGTTCACGTGTGAGACTTTCAGGGCGTTCCTGGCTGATTTGGTATCAACGAGGTAGGTGACCTGGCTCTTCCGCTCTATCACCTTAAAGGGTCCAGTCCACCTGTCCTGCAAGGCACAGGGTTCCACTGGGGACATGACCCAAACCTGTTGGCCTGGTTGAAACTCGACCAGAGTGGCATTCTGGTCGTACCAGCGTTTCATCTCCTCTTGACTGGCCTCCAGGTTGGCCTCGGCCAGCTCGCGAAACTTCCGCGTCTGGTTCCGGAGGGCCAGGACGTAGGAGAACACATCGGGGGGCTGTCTCCCAGCCTTCCTTGACCAGGCTGAGGGGACCCCGGACGGGGTGCCCATAGAGCAGCTCGAAAGGGCTGAACCCCAAGGATTTTTGGGGAACTTCTCGGTATGCGAACAGGAGGCAGGGCAGGAGGACGTCCCACTTGCGTCGCAAGGGCTCCTCGAGACCCATGATCATCCCATTCAGGGTACGGTTGAACCGCTCAACCAAGCCGTTACCCTGGGTATGGTATGGGGTGGTGAACCTGTACGACACCCCACACTGTTGCCAAAGGGATTTCATGTACCGGGAGATGAAGTTTGTGCCTCGGTCGCTCACCACTTCTCGTGGAAATCCCACCGGGAGAAGATCCCCATGAGGGCCCGGCCCACGACCGGGGCCGTCACGGTCCGGAGGGGGATGGCTTCGGGGTATCGGGTGGCGTGATCGACCAGAACCAAAATGAACCAGTGACCTAAGGAGGTCTGGGGGTCCAGGGTCCGACGATGTCGATCCCCACCCTCTCAAAGGGGGTACTGACAACTGGAAAGGGCTGGAGGGGAGCCTTGCGCTTGCCTCCACTTTTGCCGCTAGCCTGACACGTGGGGCAGGACTTACAGTGGTGTTCCACATCGGCCCGCATGCGGGGCCAGTAGAAATGTGTTACTAACCGTTGGAAGGTTGTTGGACAGGCCACATGGAGGGCTCGCTCCCTCCCCGCCCGACAGGGCCCAGGCACCAGCTCTCCAGGTGCTACCCACAGAAGCAACTCGCAAACCGTCCCCTATGGGACTCCTGCTCCCGGACATCCCTGTATTACTGGCCCGGGCCACCGTCAGCACCATTGCCCGGCCCGGCCGCCATCTTGGACACTGCACCACGAGGCCGCGTGGCCTCAGCTCGACCCTAACCCTGGGCTTGGCCAGGCCCCGACAGCCCGGCACCACCATCCACCAGGAGGTGAACGGACCACTTGGCAGGTCAATGGGAGAAAGAAGTGTCGATGGCTCTCCCCCGCCAGGTGCCGATTGCCCTCAGCCTCCCCGGGCGCTGGCTCCACCCCCCTGCTGGGTGTCTGGACTCCCTCATCCCGGACCTCCCGACCTCCAAGTGCGAGGGTCCGGACATCAAAGGGCGCCAGACCTATAACTAGGGCAGCTCCAGAGCAGGAAGGGAGTTGTATCCTGGAGTCGAGAGACACCGAGAAGAACTCATCCTTGACGGACTGCTGGCGCTGCCGCAGCCCTGCCTTGTGAACTGTTGTCCTGCCGCCGGCGCTGCCGCGGCCTTCTGCCATCTACCATCTTCGTTGGGACCTGCTGGCGCTGCCGCGATCCGTTGTAACTACCATCTCCATTGGGACCTGCTGGCGCTGCCGCGATCCGTTGAAACTACCATCTCCATTGGGACCTGCTGGCGCTGCCGCGATCCGTTGTACCTACCATCTTCATTGGGACCTGCTGGCGCTGCCGCGATCCGTTGTAACTACCATCTTCGCTGGGATCTGCTGGCGCTGCCGCAACCCGTCCTTCAAGAACGCCGAGCTCGAGGATTGTGAGCTACCTATCATCTCATCGTAACTACCAAATTGGTAACAAGACTGTCCCGCTACCCCTTTCCCGTCCAAAAGACTAGAATCGAGGGGACCCCTGAGTCCAGACCTCCTTGTACCATTCTACCGTACTTCAAGATTGCTTATAAAGAACGTTAAATCTTATCCTTGTGTGGTGCCTATTCTGTGGGGGGGAAGTTACTTGTCTGTACGATCGCTGGAGACGGCTCTCCCCCTATCCTCGGCCGACCCTCCAGGTCCCGTCTAACATTGGTGGCCAGCGGCGCGATCCGAACCAACGCGTAATCGTACAGAAAGCAACTCACCCCACGACTAAACCACAATGCCGGCCCAAGAGAACGGATCTACAGAGAAATTCCAAATGGACGAGCTGGAAGAGTACAACCATCGAGAATTGAAACAATTTTGTATAGAACTGGGCATTGCTACCACCGGTCTGAGCACAAAAGATGACTATAAACACGCCCTAGAATCATGGGCAGAGGCAAATCCCCCTGGTCCCCGGGACCAACGCGTCGAAGCACCGGAAACCAACCCCGCTCCTTCCGAGGAAAGGAGAACGGGTCTCTCCCGGGAAGAGATCCAAGAGCGAGAGAAAAACAGACTACATGAACTAGAGTTGGCACGACTCAAAATGGATGGAGAACTAAAACTGGCGGAACAAAAATTGAACCTAGAACACTTACGGCTCCGAGAAGAGCGGGAGGAAAAACAGAGACAAAGAGAGCTTGAAGAAAAAAAACTGGCGTATGACCCGAGCGCAAACTAGCAGAAATAGAGCTACGTAAACAAGGCAAGAGCCTAGGGGTGCCCGAGCAACCACGCACCCCAGGGGCTTCAGAACCAAAGGTCCACATTCCCAAAGATGTCGTCTGAGAGTTCTACCGAAACGACGACATACAACAGTGGTTCAAGGCCTATGAGATCGCCATGTCCTCTCACCGGATCGATCGAAGTGACTGGGGAGCCGGTCTATGGGGGAGGTTCGTCAATGAAGGCTGTGATGCCCTGTTACAGCTCCCGGATCACCAAATGACGTCCTATGATCACATGAAGGCCGCCCTCCTCACTCGATATAAGCTGACACCCGAAATGTACCGCCAGAGGTTCCGCGACTGCACCCGAATCCCGGGTACAACTTGGGTGGAATACGTGAACTATTTCAGCCGAGCCCTCGAGGGGTGGATCAAGGGGAGCAACGTAACGACCTACGAGCAGCTTTTTAACCTTGTTGTGTGGGAGCACCTCTCCAATAACTGCTTTGTCGAGCTCAGGCAACACCTCCTCGACAGTAAAATGACTGATCCACGGCAGCTCGCCGCCGAGGCCGACCGATGGGAGAGCACCCGAGTGGGCCGGGGTGGCCCGAACGAACAGACCCGGAACAACCAAGGCCATCACCGCCCCCGAGGAGGAGGAGGCCAGGGCCGGGGGAAAGACACCGTCCCGGCCGCTCCCGCCACCAGCACCCCGCCCCCGGCCAACAGGGGCAACCCCCCGATGCGCCCGGGGTTCAGAGCCAATGTCACGTGTCAACGATGCCAGCGAGTCGGTCACTACGCCAATGACCCGAACTGTCCACAGAACCAGACTCCGAGGCCCCGCCAGGTAGC
This sequence comes from Lissotriton vulgaris, assembly GCF_964263255.1. Lineage (NCBI taxonomy): Eukaryota > Metazoa > Chordata > Amphibia > Caudata > Salamandridae > Lissotriton > Lissotriton vulgaris. Next base: position 65,668,385 of record NC_141691.1, on the reverse strand, counting down.
GGCCGCCGCCCTCGGAGAAGAGCAAGTCTCCGAGGACCAAGAGGAGTACGGACACGAGCAACAAGAGTGGGAACCGGCCGCCATGGTCCTGGCGTGCCTGGGAGGGAGAGACATGGTCCTGCGGGCTCCCCTACCCGCCAACACCAGAAAGTATAGTCAGTGGGTGAGCATCAATGGGCGCAAGGCCGAGGCCCTACGTGACACAGGGGCCAGTGTGACGGCCGTCCACTGTCACCTGGTTACCCCCGAGCAAATAATACCGGACATTCTCTGCCCCGTCCGGTCCGCCGACAATTCAGAGAGCATGTGTCGGATGGCCTGCGTCCCCTTCGAGTGGGGAGGAGTATCCGGCATGCTGAAGGTGACGGTCCGCGATGATGCCCCTGTGGACTGTCTCCCGGGGAACGATCTCGAGAGTTCCCCCTGGGCCGCCGTAGAAAGAAGAGAACACCTGGGGATGTTGGGCCTTCCGGACTGGGCGTGCGTAACCACCCGGTCCATGGCAGCCCGCACCATCCCCCGACCAGAAGAACCCAAATGGCCAGCACCTCCCCCCCCGATCGCTCCACTGGAGGACGCCGACACCGTCGAACTCACTCAGCCCCAGGATATCCCAGACCTGGCCCAGTGGCGTCAGGAAGGGGGACCGACACAAGAGCAATTCCGTCAAGAACAGAAAACATGTCCCTCCCTCGAGGGACTACGCCAACAAGCCCTTGCCCAGAGCGCGGGAGATACCGCCGGGGCCCACTGGATCTATTGGGACAATGATCTATTGTACAGTGAACAGAGAATCGCCGAGTTGGGGGCCAGTCGAGTGTTAGTGGTGCCCCTCCGTTTTAGAGACTTCCTGCTGAGCTTGGCCCACGATGTCCCCCTGGCCGGACACTTGGGCCAGGACAAAACCTACAACCGCCTAGTGACCCACTTTTACTGGCCCAAAATGAGAAATGACGTACTCAACCACTGCCGGTCTTGTCCCACTTGTCAGGCCAGCGGAAAGAGCGGCCGCAAACTCAAGGCCCCCCTGCGGCCCTTTCCAGTGGTTACCACCCCGTTCGAGAAAGTGGGAATAGACATTGTGGGGCCCCTGGACCCCCGAACAGCACAAGGACATCGTTTTATCCTGGTACTGGTGGACCATGCCACCCGCTATCCCGAGGCCATCCCCCTTCGAACTGTAACCGCACCGGTGGTCGGCCGGGCCTTAATGGGGATCTTCTCCCGAGTGGGCTTCCACCGGGAAGTCGTCAGCGACAGAGGCACGAACTTCATTTCGAAATACATGAAATCCCTCTGGCAGCAGTGCGGGGTCACCTACCGCTTCACAACCCCCTATCACCCCCAGGGGAACGGACTGGTTGAGCGGTTCAACCGTACACTCAAGGGGATGATTATGGGGTTAGAAGAGCCCCTCCGCCGCCAGTGGGATGTGCTCCTCCCGTGCCTCCTCTTCGCCTACCGAGAGGTCCCTCAGAAGTCCCTCGGCTTCAGCCCCTTCGAACTCTTGTACGGGCACCCTGTTTGAGGGCCCCTCAGCCTAGTCAAAGAAGGTTGGGAGATGGCCCCCCTGAAAACCCCTCCAGACGTCTACAAGTACCTCCTGACCCTCCGCAATCAGACCAGGCGGTTCCGGGAAATCGCCAAAGCCAATCTTGAAGCCAGTCAGGAGGACATGAAGAAGTGGTACGATCAGAATGCCTCCTCCATAGAGTTCGTACCTGGCCAGCAAGTATGGGTGATGTCCCCCACTGAACCTTGTGCCCTGCAAGATAAGTGGACGGGGCCCTTCAAGGTGGTCGAGCGCAAGAGCCCCGTCACCTATCTCATCGACATGGAATCTTCCCGGAACCCCCTCCGGGTCCTCCACGCCAACAGACTCAAGCCTCACTTTGTGCGCTCGGAGCTCAGCCTATTGATGGCTACAGACAGTGGAGCGGAAGAAGACTCCGAGCCTCTCCCTGACCTCCTGAGGGCACGTGAAAAAGATGGTTCAGTAGACGGGGTCCGGCTGTCAGATGCCCTGACCTCAGAGCAGCACCAAGACTGTCGGGCGCTCCTGCTGCAGTTCGCAGCTCTCTTTTCCCTCATCCCAGGGGTCACCCCCGGGTGCCTGCACGACGTGGATACGGGGGACAGTCCCCCCATCAGACACCGGGCGTACCGCGTGCCAGATCGGGTAAGTGCCTGCATCCAAGACGAAGTCTCCAAGATGCTCACCCTCGGAATCATCGAACCCTCGGACAGCCCCTGGGCCAGCCCAGTCGTACTGGTCCCCAAAGCTGCTGCCCCCGGCACCACCCCTGAGCTCCGATTCTGTGTCGACTATTGGGGTCTGAACGCTGTCACCCGAACCGACGCTCACCCCATTCCCCGAGCAGATGAGCTGATCGACCGCATGGGGGCTGCTCGCTACCTCAGCATCTTCGACCTGATAGCAGGTTACTGGCAGATCGGCCTCACCCCCAGGGCTCAAGAGCGATCCGCTTTCTCCACCCCGGATGGCCACTACCAATTCAAAGTGATGCCATTCGGCATGAAAAATGCTCCAGCCACTTTCCAGCGACTGGTGAACCAGGTATTGGCGAGCCTCAAAGATTTCAGCGCCGCCTACCTGGACGATATCGCAGTGTACAGCCGCCACTGGTCAGACCACCTCAGCCACCTCCGAGAGGTCCTGCAGGCCCTCCAACGGGCCGGCCTCACAATCAAGGCCAGCAAATGCCAGATTGGCCAGGGGTCCGTGACCTACCTCGGACACCAAGTGGGGAGCGGTCTGGTGGCCCCCCTCCAGCTCAAGATCGCTGCCATCCAGTCCTGGCAGCCACCCATCACCCAAACCGAGGTCCGAGCCTTCTTGGGGCTCACCGGGTACTACCGGCGGTTTGTGAAGGACTACGGCAGCATTGTGGGGCCCCTCACGGCGCTGACATCCAAGAACCAACCAAAAAGAGTCAACTGGACTCCTGACTGTCAAGCGGCCTTCGAGAAGCTGAAGGCCGCCATGTGCACCGCCCCTGTGCTCCAGGCTCCCGACTACAGCCGAGAGTTCATCGTCCAGACTGATGCCTCCGACCATGGCATTGGGGCCGTCCTCTCCCAACTGAACCCCGAGGGAGTCGACCAACCAGTGGCCTTCATCAGCAGACGCCTACTGGACCGGGAACAGCGCTGGAGCACTATCGAGAGGGAGGCTTTCGCAGTAGTATGGGCCCTCAAGAAACTCCGGCCCTACCTCTTCGGTACCCACTTTCGGGTGCAAACAGATCATCGCCCCCTGCAATGGTTAATGCAAATGCGGGGGGAGAATCCCAAGCTATTGCGATGGTCCATCTCCCTGCAGGGGATGGACTTCACTGTGGAGCACCGCCCTGGCCAGGATCACGCCAACGCGGATGGCCTGTCACGCTTTTTCCGCCTCGACGTGGAAAGTCCCCAAGAGGATGGGTGACTCTCCCCGCCTTCAGCTGGGGGGGACGCATGTTGGACAGGCCACATGGAGGGCTCGCTCCCTCCCCGCCCGACAGGGCCCAGGCACCAGCTCTCCAGGTGCTACCCACAGAAGCAACTCGCAAACCGTCCCCTACGGGACTCCTGCTCCCGGACATCCCTGTATTACTGGCCCGGGCCACCGTCAGCACCATTGCCCGGCCCGGCCGCCATCTTGGACACTGCACCACGAGGCCGCGTGGCCTCAGCTCGACCCTAACCCTGGGCTTGGCCAGGCCCCGACAGCCCGGCACCACCATCCACCAGGAGGTGAACGGACCACTTGGCAGGTCAATGGGAGAAAGAAGTGTCGATGGCTCTCCCCCGCCAGGTGCCGATTGCCCTCAGCCTCCCCGGGCGCTGGCTCCACCCCCCTGCTGGGTGTCTGGACTCCCTCATCCCGGACCTCCCGACCTCAAAGTGCGAGGGTCCGGACATCAAAGGGCGCCAGACCTATAACTAGGGCAGCTCCAGAGCAGGAAGGGAGTTGTATCCTGGAGTCGAGAGACACCGAGAAGAACTCATCCTTGACGGACTGCTGGCGCTGCCGCAGCCCTGCCTTGTGAACTGTCGTCCTGCCGCCGGCGCTGCCGCGGCCTTCTGCCATCTACCATCTTCGTTGGGACCTGCTGGCGCTGCCGCGATCCGTTGTAACTACCATCTCCATTGGGACCTGCTGGCGCTGCTGCGATCCGTTGTAACTACCATCTCCATTGGGACCTGCTGGCGCTGCCGCGATCCGTTGTACCTACCATCTTCATTGGGACCTGCTGGCGCTGCCGCGATCCGTTGTAACTACCATCTTCGCTGGGATCTGCTGGCGCTGCCGCAACCCGTCCTTCAAGAACGCCGAGCTCGAGGATTGTGAGCTACCTATCATCTCATCGTAACTACCAAATTGGTAACAAGACTGTCCCGCTACCCCTTTCCCGTCCAAAAGACTAGAATCGAGGGGACCCCTGAGTCCAGACCTCCTTGTACCATTCTACCGTACTTCAAGATTGCTTATAAAGAAAGTTAAATCTTATCCTTGTGTGGTGCCTATTCTGTGGGGGGGAAGTTACTTGTCTGTACGATCGCTGGAGACGGCTCTCCCCGGAGACCTCTCCCCCTATCCTCGGCCGACCCTCCAGGTCCCGTCTAACAAAGGTTTTATCTTGGCCCAGGTGTCCCGCCAGGGGCACATCGTGGGCCAGGTTGAGGAGGAGGCCGCAGAAACGTAGGGGTACCACCAGCACGCGGGCTGACCGTAGTTCGGCGGTCTTCTGTTCACTATAAAGTAGGCCGTTCTCCCAGTAAAGGTAATGGGAGCCGGACTGGTCTCCAGCGGCCTGTTGCCGGAGCCCCTCAAGGGCAGGGCAGGAGGTCTGCTCTTGGCAGAACTCCTCTCGGGACGGTACTCCTTCTTGGCGCCACTGGGCCAACTCGGGGATTTCCGCTAGGGTGGGGTCTGGCTCGACGGCCGGTCCAAGGGGACCTTCGTCGGATTCGCTTCCTTCGATGGAGGGCTGGTCGAGGACCGTGGGGTGCTCGCTTCCCTCTGGGACATCAGGGACTGCACTGGGGAACTCGGGCTCTTCGGTCACGGGGTTGGACGTTCTGGCGGTCATGGCTCGGGTGCTCACACAGGCCCATTGGGGCAGACCCAACATTTCTAAATGTGTCCTTCTTTCTACCTCTTTCCACTGGGAAAACTAAGTCATTCCCCAGGAGGCAATCTACAGGCATGTCCGTGCGGACCGCTACCCGTAGGTCGCCCGAGACTCCCTCCCACTCAAACGGGACCTATGCTATCCTGCAGGTGCGGACGGAATTATCAGCTGCTATCACTCTACAGGATGTGTGGGGGATGATCATGGACTCGGGGACTAGCGTGTATCTAACAGACGTGATGCTGGCTCCGGAGTCCCTAAGGGCCCCTGCGCTGCGCCCATTAACCTTAACTGTCTGGCGATACTTTTCTGTGTTGTCGGGCAGGTAATCTCCTGGGATCATCTCGCTATTCCCCAGGGAGGCTAAGACCATGGCTGCGGGCTCCCAATCCTCCTGTTCTTCGATCTCTTCCTCTTCTAGGGCCACTGAAGATATCTGTCTGGTGGAGGGGCCACTGGGAGTGTATTTCGGGGTCATGGGACATCGGGGATCACCGGCATAGTGTCCGGGTTGCTGACACTTGTGGCATGTTGAGCTGGGGCGGAGCCCCGGGGGTCCTGCACTCGGGCGGTTCTCGTCACGGGAGGAGAGCGTGGGGGCTGGTTTCTGGGGGGACTACGCTGGGGCCCCGACTGGGATCCTTGCTGCTTGCCTCGACCTCCCCCACCTCACTGGCGGAAAGATCCTTGGTCGTTCCGGGGGGGGGGGGTCTCCCCCGGGCCCCTTCTGGACTCGGGTGGTCACCCAGCGATCGGCTTCAACAGCCAGTTTCCGTGGATTGGCGAGCTTGCTGTCCAGGAGATGCTGTCTTAGTTCCACAAAGCAATTGGCGGACAGGTGCTCGTAAGCGACTAGGTCGACTAGGCCTTCGAAGGTGGTCACATTGCTGCCCTTGATCCACCCATCTAGGGCCCGGGTGTAGTAGTTCACATAGTCCACCCATGTGGTGCCAGGAATCTTCTTGCACTCCCTAAACCGCTGGCGATACATTTCTGGCGTTAGGCCGTAGCGGAATAAGAGAGCATCTTTCATGTGGGGATAGGCGTTCATGTGTGCGGTCGGTAGGTCCAGCAGGGTGTCTCTTCCCTCGCTGAGGAAGCGGCTCCACAGTCTGGCCCCCCAATCCTTCTCGGGGACCCGGTGGGCGGACATCGCAACCTCGTAGGCCTTGAACCACTGCTGGATGTCGTCCCCTTTGTAAAACTCCTTCATGACGTCTTTGGGGATGTGCACCTTTGTGTCTTTGGGGACCACTTGCTCTCCAAGTCCCGGTGATCCGTTTGCTTCCGATCTGGCTTTCAACTCTAGTTCTTTGAGGCTGCGCTCGTGCTCGAGCTGAAGTTTCCGACCTTCATGCTCCCTCTGGAGCTTCTTCTCCTCTACCTCTCCCTGGAGCCGCAACTGCTCAACCGCCAACTTCTTCTCAGGAAGTTTGAGTTCGCCCTCCAATTTGAGGCGCACCAGTTCGAGCTCATGGTTTCGGTCACGTTCTCGGTCGGCCATCTCTTCCGATGACCGATCTCTACCGGTTGCTGGGCTCCGGGTCGGTTGCTGGATTCTCTCACCGGCCGGTGTACCGGGTTCGGTCTGTGGCCTCCCTCCCTCGTCTTCGGTCGGGGGAAGAGGTGCTCCGGACTCTACCCAAGCGGTTAGCGCTTTCTGGAAATCTTCCTTAGTACTTAGTCCGGTACTCGGGATACTCAGTTCTCTGCAGAACTGCTTTAGCTCTCTATGGGTTTAATCTTCCAAGAGGTCTCTGCCAAATGCGGTCTTCACACCAGATTCTGTGGTCGTCATTATTGCTCTTTCTTTCTCGTGCGTTTGCTGCGTGTGGGTTCAGGTAGTGTGTCAGTGGTACGATCTTTAGACGTAGGTTCGTATCGCGTCGCTGCCACCAATGTTGGAAGGCGGTGACCCCAGGGGTCAAGAGGACTCTCCTAGCCACCCGGGACCTCCTCTCCCACAGTTACTGCCGAGTCTTATCGAGGGGGAGTCCCCGCCGGGGAGGACTGATCGTGCACACGGGCAACACACCACACTTACGAATGGACACCACACCGTGATTCTTTATCAAGGATGACTTTATCAAGATAAAAGTAAGGAGCAATACAAAGCGATCAAGGGATCGCGAAAGTCTTGTAGCAAGGGGAACGGGGAAGCGGGACAGTCTTAGAAGGCCAGCTGGCACGCCACGTACCCTGCGCACAGTTCTCAATCATCGAACTGGGGGGTACGGGTGCTGGCGATGGGACTGGCTGTCCTACTCACTTCAGTTTCAGGTGGTCGTTAGGGTAGCGTTGCTGGTCCAGCCGGACCAGAGTGTTCTTCAAGCCGCGACGAGGTCAGCAGGACTTGGTCAGGAGTACTTTGTCGTACTCGTAGGCAGGTGGAGCTGCGACAGCGTCCGCGGGGCTCTGGACGGTAACCAGTGTCTCTTATTCTTAAGAGTGGGCCGCGACGAGGTCAGCAGGGCTCCGGTGGTTCAGATCTTACTCTCGAGAGGGAGCCGCGACAGCGTCAGCAGGGCTCCGTTGGTTCAGGTCTTATTCTTCGAGAGAGAGAGAGCCGCGACAGCGTCAGCAGGGCTCCGGTGGTTCAGTTCCGTAGGTTCGAGGTTTAGACGCGACGACGTCAGCAGGGCTCGGTGGGTCAGAGTCTGTTCTCCTCAAGGTCACAGCGATCAGATCAGCAGGGCTTTCTTGTCCAAGACACAACTGCCGGCTAGATGGAAGGCGGCTGTCTTATAGCCCAGGGGCTCTTTGATGTCCGGACCCTCAGAGGCAGGAGGCCGGAGGTCCGAGGGCCAGGCGCCTGATTGTCTGGGCGGCGGTGTCTTTGGTGCTTTTGGACCATGTGTCCAGGGAATCCCAGACGCCCATCAAGGCCTGGAGCCAGCTCACTAGGAAGCCAAAGGTGTGATTGAAACCAGCCCCCAGGGATGGCTCGGAGGTGTGAGGACAACCAGCTCCTCGGGAGGGGGCCGGAGGTGTGATGGGAGCCTTGGTTTCGGGTACTTGACGAGTCGTTCACCCCCCTGGGCGAGTCGGGGCGCGCCGGACGCGCACGCCTGGCTGCAGCCGGGGGCGGCCAGAGGCTGCCGAAAGGGAAGAAGGCGGCCGGCTGGCCGGGGTGGCCAAACATGGAGTCTGCCGGTCACGTGCATGGGTGCAGGCACGCAGTCTGGAGGTCGTTTCAGGTCCGATGTAGGAGTCTCGGGTATAGTTCTGGGTGGACGGAATTTAGTTCTGTCCGTCGTTCTGGGTGATTGGGGTCAGCGAGGGCCAAGCCACGAGGCCGGGTCCAACACTTCTGTACTGCGGGGACCAGTGTTCCTGTACTGCTGGGACCAGTGTTCCTGTACTGCTGGGACCAGGGTTCCTGTACTGCTGGGACCAGTGCTGCTGTACTGTGGGTTCCATGCTTCTGTACTGCGGGGACCAGTGTTCCTGTACTGCTGGGACCAGTGTTCCTGTACTGCTGGGACCAGGGTTCCTGTACTGCTGGGACCAGTGTTCCTGTACTGCTGGGACCAGTGTTACTGGACTGCTGGGACCAGTGTTCCTGTACTGTGGGTTCTGTGCTTCTGTACTGCTAAGACCAGTGTTCCTGTACTGCTGGAACCAGTGTTCCTGTACTGCTGGGACCAGTGTTCCTGTACTGCTGGGACCAGTGCTCATGTACTGCTGGAACGAGTGCTCCTGTACTGTTCCATGCTTCTGTACTGATGGGACGAGTGTTCCTGTACTGCTGGGACCAGTGTTCCTGCACTCTCTCTGCACTCACTCTGCACTCACACTCACTCTGCACTCACACTCACTCTGCACTCACTCACTCTGCACTCACTCACTCTGCACCCACTCACTCTACACTCTACACTCACTCTTCACTCTGCACTCACACTCACTCTGCACTCACACTCACTCTACACTCACACTCACTCTGCACTCAAACTCACACTCACTCTGTGAGAAGTTGGCCTGATATGCAGTGCTCACTATTCTAGTGATCACTATGCATCAGTCCAAACGACCCTTATGGTGATTGGTTGTAAGTCAACCTTAGACCAGCTATCCTAGTAGCGTGGATACGAGCAGTCTTCGGGCTCAACTCTAGAGGGCGTGTTAAGCCAGCTGTTATACCATCACATATACCCCTTGAACACCAAGTGAAAGGACACCACACAAGTGTTATGAAAATAAACAGTGTATTTATTTTAAGTCACAACAGCCCTGTACTCTTTATGAGGACAGGGTACTAAGCACACAACAAAACTCCTAGGAAAATACTTCAAGTGCACAATCTACACAAATTCCCGAGGGCACGGAAAGTTAGTGTTCTCGGGCGAACCCGATAAGGTAAGTCGGAAGCGACAGTGACTCGGGACCCTTAGATAATGAGGCTATGCTGGGGCACCGAAATGCCGAAGTTACCTAGCCCAGGGGCTGCGGCTGCATAGGTCTTTACAGACGTCGGGAATCCTCGCTGACGAACCAGGAGCCTGAAGGAAGGAGTTGCTGGCAGGCAACCAGTGAAGAAAGTTCGAAGAGATCCAAGCCTGGATCGAAGATGGATGACACCTGAAAGCAGAGGGGACCAAGTTCGTAACTACTAGCCAGTAGTCAGAGGGTACCAGGAGGGCACCGGATGATCGTCACCTCGACTAGGTGAGTGGGCGACGCTGGGCTCTGCAGTCTCACGGACCAGGAGGCGTTGTCGGCGACCAGGATGGAGGTGCGAGCTGTCCCACGATGGTTGATGCTGTCGGCGTCGCTGGGCCCAGGATTGGGGCAACAAGCCTGAGCAAATTCAGGCCCACGTGGTGGACCTAAAATGGCGTCTTGAGTGGACCAGGAGGGTCCGGGGTGCTCCTCTTTGAGAAGGGAGCAAGGGCCAGTCTGGAGCAACCAGACCAGCAGCGTTGTTGTCGGGCGTCGTCGAGAAGGCCACAAGCCAGCGGGCTAGTAGCCAGACAACGTGATGAGCAGCAAAAAGCAGAAGGGCCCCACGCAGATCGTGGAGATGCTGGGAGGCTGAACTTCGGTACTGGAGCTGCTCAGGATCGGGGCTTCTCGGACTCCAAAGCACTCACCAGAGGATCCCTCGGCGGTCGTGCTCGTTAGAAGTCGTGCAGTTCTGATGGTGGCCGGTCCCTCGAGGTCTCGTCGCACCCACGGATCTCAGTTGAGCTGACGATGTGGGTAGAGGTCAGAGGTGCCAGGGAAGCCGGTTCTCGTCGCGCTGGGCAGTCGGATTCCTGAGGAAGGACGTGCAGCAAACCGCAGAGTTCTTAGATGGTGCCTGCGGATGCAGGGTGACTACTCCTTAGCCACAAGGGAGAAATCTTGAGAAGAGTCGAGAGTTCCTTTCGTAGAAAGTAGGTTCTTGATTCAAAGATGATCTGATTTGGAAGGGTCCCCGCTCCTGCCTTTATCCTAAAGAAAGGGATGGGTACGCGACTAGGTCCTGCCCTAGGGGTGGGACCAGGAAGGGGGGTGGTTACACTCCTCTCCCATGTCGGACTTTCCCCAGGTCAGGGGCTGGTGTGCCCCTGGAACTGGTTCTAGCCGGCAGATGCGTAGTGAGCACCGGGGTGCCACTCCGCAGTCACCTTCCTGTATAGCCCTGCCTACCCAGGATACACAAAACCCTGTCTGGGATGGTGCGAGCACCGCCCCGGACAGGAAACCCTTTGTCCAAGCTCTCCTCGCTGGAAGGACTCCCAGCAGCAGGAGGTCAGACTCGTGTCTGTGGTGGCAGCATCCATTTTGTGGAGCTGAGGCTTCAGTTAACTTTAACCGGGGTTCACAGTTACGTACATGTCGTGTCCCTCTAGAAGGGTGGAATGCTAACCCCGTCGCCAGCATTGGTGAGGGGTCAGTATCCCAATTCGTATGACACCTTACTCGACATGTTTTGATAACGCGATACCAAAGATAGCATTTAAGAGTGTATGGTACGCGTTATTATGGAACAGCCATTGGAATTTAGTTCCGCAAGCTGCAAACGGGCTCAGCTCATGCCAGAGCACCATTTCACACGATTCCAAGCACTCTGCCTTCAGGATTGTCAAGGCCTGCCATAGGAGTGACTGATAGGGATCCGTGTGTCCATTTTCGGGGTTAGATATAGGTATGCTATATCTAAAGCAAAGGGTGGTTACACCACCTTGCCCCAGCTGTCGTGCAGCCAGTTGTGTCAGATTTAGATGGCCAGCCAGGGGTGGCATAATACATGCTTCAGCCCCTGGTAGGCCCTGGGTACACCGATGCCCTGAGTGACAGGGTCTGACAAGGTGGCCCAGTTCCAATTGGGTAATGCACCTAGGGTACACATGTCAATTTAGTGAGAGAACAGCTAGGCTGTGGGTCTGATTGGCAGGCCCACAGCCAGAGAAAGTCGTAAACCAGTGAAACAAAAGCAAAAAATCTGGGTGATCATAGGATTGCAGACCCTACTCTCCTACACTCTGTACTCGCACTCACACTCACTCTGCACTCACACTCACTCTGCACTCACACTCACTCTGCACACACTCACTCTGCACACACTGACTCTGCACTGACTGCACTCACTCACTCTGCACTCACTCTGCACTCACACTCACTCTGCACTTACACTCACTCTGCACTCACTCTGTGTAGGAAATGGGACCCCCGGCCGGCCAGGGCTTGCGCCGCAGCCAGTCAGAGACCGCCACTCCTATGTAAAGTCGACCCCTGCTCGCCCTCTAGGTAACGCGACGCGGGCAGTCAGGCCTATCTCGGAGGACATGTGTGAAGCATTTGCGCACGCACCCACCAACAGCAACATCCCCGGCCTCCCACAAAGGAACTCCACACAAAGTATATATGAAAATAGTCTTTGTATTAAGAAGGACACATAAGAACACACATTGTACAAGGTGCCAGGGGCACGGGCAGGGGTTACAGGGAAGAAGGTACAGGGCAGGGCCAAGGGGCCCCTGCCAGGGGTATGCACAGGATGGATCTAGCATTAGAACACATATCGACTGGGAGCTTCCTCGAACTAGCAGTAGAACTCACTCTGACCAGGAATCACATACAGGGGACATCTGGTATTCAGGGGGGGGGAAGTAGGACAAGGTACACAACATACAGGAGCACCCGTAGAGGTGCAACACAGAATACTTGTAGGGATCACATGCATATTAGTTCATAGCATTCCACAGGCCAGCTGGCCTTTTTGGGGCAAGTAGGCCCAATGTCACAATGTCATATCAGGCTGTAAGAAGCCCAGAGCACACCTACACGTAGCAGCTGCCCACGAAGTGCTGGGTAGCTGAGGGGCCAGGATGGGGCCCACACGTTGGAGCCTCGCAAGCTCAGAACACAGGGGCAGGGGTTAGCCTCACAGGCTCAGGACAGGGACGCCGCAGGTGGAGCCTCTCAGGGCTCAAGAACAACTGGCCCCATTGGAGCCTTCCCGGGCTCTACTGGGCATAGGGGAAGTCCCTCTCGGGGGACTGGGAACCTTCTCGGGCCGGAGGAGCCTCTCGGGCTCTAGAAACAAGCTGTGGGCAGGCGGGGTCCCTCTCGGGGGACCCGGCATCACTGGGGGCCCCACGGGCCTCAGGGCACAATCCGGGGATTCACTCGAGGGGAGGGGCGGGCACCCACAATGTGTCCCGACGCCCCTCCTCTCTATTGCTCGCCGCAGCACTCACCGGTTCTGGTGGGCCGGTCTCCTCTGCTGCGCCAGCCTTTTCTCGTGCTCCGGGGCTCTCTCTCTCTCGGGAGCCCTGGGGTTGGGTCGGCAGTTTCACGGGGGTAACGCAGGAGCGCGGAGTCGGCTCCCGTCGCTCCTGCCTAGTCGCACTCCATCGGCCGGCCTCCTCCTTCTCTCGGGCCGGCAGCCAATCACGGCGCGGCCAGGGGGGAATGACGCTGAGGAATCCCGGGCCGACAACCAATACCAGCGCGGCCCGGGGATGACGTCACTAGGGTCCCGGGCGGCGGCGGTGAACTCGGGGGGAAATCGATGAGGAGTAGGCTCCCTCGTAGGGCAACAAAGGCAGGAAGTAAAGCGAGGCAGGCACTCGCTGAGGCTCAGGAATGTTCCCAAGCACGGGGCAAATACCGGGTGGGCACCGGCTCAGTCAGAACAGCGTTCCCAGCGCACCCAGTGAAAACAGAGCCCTCCAAGCGCTATAAGCAGGGCAAGGTGCTCCCAAGCGCTAGAGGCACAGGAAGCAGCAAAAGTTCCATCAGAGTCCAGGACCTCGGGTGGAGCACAGCAGCTCCTAGGGGGGAAAGGCCATCAGAAGTCCAGGAGCAGGGCAGGGCCCAGGGAGGCAAGCCACCCCTGAGCCCAAGCAGCAGCAGCCCCTGGTAGATTCAAGTTGGGAACAAGAACAACCCCAGAGTGTCACAGCACCCTTTTTATACACACATTCTTGGTCTGAAGGGGCAGGCAGGGGGAGAACCAGCTGGAACTGGTTATGGGGGGATTCTTTACACTGGCCAGGCTAGGAACATCAGCCGCACCCCAGGGGGTGGAGACAGCATTGTCTGGGGAAAACCCAGCCTCATTCATGACACAACCCAGACAGTCAATCCACAAGCAGACCCAGGCTCACTCCTCCCCTCACATCAGCATGCTAAATACTCCATTCACCACCGGGGCAGACCCTCCCAGATCCTGGGAGCCAGGCTCACCAGCCAGCCTCGTCCAATCATACGCCAGGCACACATTCCACAAATATGCCAACTTCCAAAAGGGGGACTTCTACACTAGACACACTCATACCACATATACCGTCGCGCAGCATTCAATCTCACGAGTTCATACATTCCAGACTTGACCCTGCACACCCTACGCATCGGGAACTACAGAGGACACATCCATTCCCCATGTATTCCTATGGAAGGGTAGGTCGCTCTCTCTTCACACGCACTCAGAGGGGGAATCACCATCCCCAGGTTACATCTACCATAAAAACTTCAGGGGCGGACCTGCCAGACGGGCCAAGTCCAACACATGCCCCTCCCAGCCCAAACGCAGGGTAGACCAATCACTACCGTGATGGACTTCCCTGCTGCAGGGCGATAGAACATGGACGTGGCCCACGCTACCGAGCCACCCTCCAGTTCGACGCCACATGGACCGATAGACACACACAGACTAAAAGATTTAAAAAAATAAAAAATAATAAAGACATAGGCCCAACCAGGCTACCCCACTGGCACGCCTTAGTTGTCCGTGACTAGGACCAGGCCCTAGGCCACCCAGATACCACTGGTCCCTGCTAATCCAAAGTGGGGGGTGGTAACCCCGGGCCCACAATAGCCCTTCTCCACTCCCTTTCTCAGGGTAGCCACGACTACCACTGTTCCTTTCACCTAGGGTCCGCACCCTCAGGCTTGCTAGAGGTCACGGGAAAGAATGCCCCACCCTACCTCTACTTCTGAGGTTCCGCGTTCTCCCAGGAGAAACACCCTCAGAACACACTTTCCTACCAGTCTTGGAACTTCCTCCCTCCACTGGTCTTTCACCTGGGAACTAAGCGTGCAGCTCTCCCCAAGGCAAGCGGCGGCCGCGCCAGCAGGTCTTCCTTGTCTGGGATACAACTAACAAAAATTCAACAAAACGAGCCGCGGCAGCGCCAGCAGGTCTCAAGGTTCAGCTCTCCCCAAGGCAAGCCGCGGCCGAGCCAGCAGGTCTTCCTTGTCAGGGATACAACTAACATAAATTCAACAAAACGAGCCGCGGCAGCGCCAGCAGGTCTCAAGGTTCAGCTCTCCCCAAGGCAAGCCGCGGCCGAGCCAGCAGGTCTTCCTTGTCAGGGATACAACTAACATAAATTCAACAAAACGAGCCGCGGCAGCGCCAGCAGGTCTCAAGGTTCAGCTCTCCCCAAGGCAAGCCGCGGCAGCGCCAGCAGGTCTTCCTTGTCCGGGATACAACTTAACATAAATTCAGCCAGGGCGACACCTGACGCCTAAAACACATTCAGCGGGATACGGAACACATGATACGTCAAACACATTTAGCGGGGAAAAGGGGGGACACCTGACGCATCAAACACATTCAGCGGTGTACGGAACACATGATGCATCCAACACATTCAGCGGGGTAAGGAAGGACAGGATTATCGTTGATTCAGCAAGCTCCCCATCCCAGAGAACTTACACTCCATTACTCAGCGCACCTCAACATTCATCTACACACCGTCCCCTAGACTGGTAAGACAGTTTTTTCCACCGCCCCTGATTCCTCAACCCGACCCTCGGGGCACAGGTACCATTACTCTAGGGACAAGGACCATACATATTTGAACACAATTACACAACCACCACTGGATCCCACCCTCCTGGTGAATCCAGAAAACCAAATTACACTAGGGAGATGATTTACCCTCCCAAGCTAGGGACACCTAACTCACAGTGTATACGCACACATTTTTCCACAAAAAGGATATTTAAGTAACTTTTAAAAGCTTTTCCAAAGAACGGGTATTTCTATTAATCATTAAACATTTCCACAGAACCGACATTTTTAGCAACCTGACCTGACCCATGTGGCGCAGGTATCATTACTCCAGGGAAGGGACAGGGACCATACACATTGAACACAATTACGCTGCCACCACTGGATCCCACCCTTCTGGTGAATCCAGAAAACACATTGCACAAGGGAGTTGATCTACCCTCCCAAGCTAGGGCCACCTAACTCATAGCGTACCAGAATACATTTTTCACAGAACGGACATTTAAGTAACCTCTTAAAAGCAATAGTCTCCTTTCTTTGCGATCATTTTCAATACAGAGTTTTGTAGGGAGGCCAGTTATCGTTGTGGTACTGCGCAAACACAAGTCCGGATCCCACCGCTAGCCACCAGTGTAGGAAATGGGACCCCCGGCCGGCCAGGGCTTGCGCCGCAGCCAGTCAGAGACCGCCACTCCTATGTAAAGTCGACCCCTGCTCGCCCTCTAGGTAACGCGGCGCGGGCAGTCAGGCCTATCTCGGAGGACATGTGTGAAGCATTTGCGCACGCACCCACCAACAGCAACATCCCCGGCCTCCCACAAAGGAACTCCACACAAAGTATATATGAAAATAGTCTTTGTATTAAGAAGGACACATAAGAACACACATTGTACAAGGTGCCAGGGGCACGGGCAGGGGTTACAGGGAAGAAGGTACAGGGCAGGGCCAAGGGGCCCCTGCCAGGGGTATGCACAGGATGGATCTAGCATTAGAACACATATCGACTGGGAGCTTCCTCGAACTAGCAGTAGAACTCACTCTGACCAGGAATCACATACAGGGGACATCTGGTATTCAGGGGGGGGAAGTAGGACAAGGTACACAACATACAGGAGCACCCGTAGAGGTGCAACACAGAATACTTGTAGGGATCACATGAATATTAGTTCATAGCATTCCACAGGCCAGCTGGCCTTTCTGGGGCAAGGGCGCCCAAAGTCTCAATGTCATAGCAGGCTGTAAGAAGCCCAGAGCACACCTACACGTAGCAGCTGCCCACGAAGTGCTGGGTAGCTGAGGGGCCAGGATGGGGCCCACACGTTGGAGCCTCGCAGGCTCAGAACACCGGGGCACGGGTGAGCCTCACAGGCTCAGGACAGGGACGCCGCAGGTGGAGCCTCTCAGGGCTCAAGAACAACTGGCCCCATTGGAGCCTCTATGCTCTACTGGGCATAGAGGAAGTCCCTCTCGGGGGACTGGGAACCTTCTCGGGCCGGAGGAGCCTCTCGGGCTCTAGAAACAAGCTGTGGGCAGGCGGGGTCCCCCTCGGGGGACCCGGCATCAGTGGGGGCCCCACGGGCCTCAGGGCACAATCTGGGGATTCACTCGAGGGGAGGGGCGGGTACCGACAATGTGTCCCGACGCCCCTCCTCTCTATTGCTCGCCGCAGCACTCACCGGTTCTGGTGGGCCGGTCTCCTCTGCTGCGCCAGCCTTTTCTCGTGCTCCGGGGCTCTCTCTCTCTCGGGAGCCCCGGGGTTGGGTCGGCAGTTTCACGGGGGTAACGCAGGAGTGCGGAGTCGGCTCCCGTCGCTCCTGCCTAGTCGCACTCCATCGGCCGGCCTCCTCCTTCTCTTGGGCCGGCAGCCAATCACGGCGCGGCCAGGGGGGAATGACGCTGAGGAATCCCGGGCCGGCAACCAATACCAGCGCGGCCCGGGGATGACGTCACTAGGGTCCCGGGCGGCGGCGGTGAACTCGGGGGGAAATCGATGAGGAGTAGGCTCCCTCGTAGGGCAACAAAGGCAGGAAGTAAAGCGAGGCAGGCACTCGCTGAGGCTCAGGAATGTTCCCAAACACGGGGCAAATACCGGGTGGGCACCGGCTCAGTCAGAACAGCGTTCCCAGCGCACCCAGTGAAAACAGAGCGCTCCAAGCGCTATAAGCAGGGCAAGGCGCTCCCAAGCGCTAGAGGCACAGGAAGCAGCAAAAGTTCCATCAGAGTCCAGGACCTCGGGTGGAGCACAGCAGCTCCTAGGGGGGAAAGGCCATCCGAAGTCCAGGAGCAGGGCAGGGCCCAGGGAGGCAAGCCACCCCTGAGCCCAAGCAGCAGCAGCAGCCCCTGGTAGATTCAAGTTGGGAACAAGAACAACCCCAGAGTGTCACAGCACCCTTTTTATACACACATTCTTGGTCTGAAGGGGCAGGCAGGGGGAGAACCAGCTGGAACTGGTTATGGGGGGATTCTTTACACTGGCCAGGCTAGGAACATCAGCCGCACCCCAGGGGGTGGAGCCAGCATTGTCTGGGGAAAACCCAGCCTCATTCATGACACTCAACCCAGACAGTCAATCCACAAGCAGACCCAGGCTCACTCCTCCCCTCACATCAGCATGCTAAATACTCCATTCACCACCGGGGCAGACCCTCCCAGATCCTGGGAGCCAGGCTCACCAGCCAGCCTCGTCCAATCATACGCCAGGCACACATTCCACAAATATGCCAACTTCCAAAAGGGGGACTTCTACACTAGACACACTCATACCACATATACCGTCGCGCAGCATTCAATCTCACGAGTTCATACATACCAGACTTGACCCTGCACACCCTACGCATCGGGAACTACCGAGGACACATCCATTCCCCATGTATTCCTATGGAAGGGTAGGTCGCTCTCTCTTCACACGCACTCAGAGGGGGAATCACCATCCCCAGGTTACATCTACCATAAAAACTTCAGGGGCGGACCTGCCAGACGGGCCAAGTCCAAAACTCTGCACTCACACTCTGCACTCACACTCACTCTACACTCACTCTACACTCACACTCACTCTGCAGTCAAACTCACACTCACTCTGTACTCGCACTCACACTCACTCTGCACTCACTCTGCACACACTCACTCTGCACACACTGACTCTGCACTGACTCTGCACTCACTCACTCTGCACTCACTCTGCACTCACATTCACTCTGCACTTACACTCACTCTGCACTCACTCTGCACTCACACTCACTCTGCACTCACACTTACTCTGCACTCACTCTGCACACACTCTGCACTCACTCTGCACACACTCTGCACTCACTCACTCTGCACTCACTCACTCTGCACTCACACTGCACTCACACTCACTCTGAACTCACTCACTCTGCACTCACTCTGCATTCACACTCACACTCCACTCACTGCACTCACTCTGCACTCACTCTACACTCACTCTTACTCTGCACTCACACTCTGCACCCACACTCTGCACTCACACACTCTGCACTCACACACTCTGCACTCACACACACTCTGCACTCACACACTGCACTCACACACACTGTGCACTCACACTCACTCTGCACTTACTCACACTCTGCACTCATTCTGCACTCACTCACACTCTGCACTCACTCACACTGCACTCATTCACTCACTCTGCACTTACTCACACTCTGCACTAATTCTGCACTCCCACTCACTCTGCACTCACTCACTCTGCACTCTCTGCACTCTCTCTGCACTCACTATCACTCTGCACTCTCTCACACTCTGCACTCACACTCTGCACTCACACTCTGCACTCACACTCTGCACTCACACACTGCACTCACACACTCTGCACTCACACTCACTCTGCATTTACTCGCACTCATTCTGCACTCACTCACACTCTGCACTCACTCACACTCTGCACTCATTCTGCACTCTCTCTGCACTCTCTGCACCGTCTCTGCACTCTCTTTGCACTCACTCACTCTGCACTCTCTCTGCACTCACTCTCTCTGCACTCACTCTCTCTGCACTCTGCACTCTCTCTGCACTCACTCTCTCTGCACTCTCTCTGCACTCACTCTGCACTCTCTCTGCACTCAATCTCTCTGCGCTATCTCTGCAATCTCTGCACTCACTCACTCTGCACTTTCTCTGCACGCACTCTCTCTGCACTCACTCACTCTGCACTCACTCACTCTGCACTCTCTCACTCTGCACTCTCTCAATCTGCACTCACTCTGAACTCTCTCTGCACCCACTCTGCACTCTCTCTGCACTCTCTCTGCACTCACACTCTGCACTCACACTCAATCTGCACTCACACTCAATCTGCACTCACACTCACTCTGCGCTCACTCTCACTCTGCACTCACTATCACTCTGCACTCACTCTCACTCTCACTCTACTCACTCTCACTCTGCACTCACTGTCACTCTGCACTCATTCTGCACTCACTCTGCACTCACTCACACTCTGCACTCATTCTGCACTCACTCTGCACTCACTCACACTGCACTCATTCTGCACTCACTCTGCACTCACTCTGCACTTACTCACACTCTGCACTCATTCTGCACTCACTCACAATCTGCACTCACTCTGCACTCACTCTTACTCTGCACTCACAGTCTGCACTCACACTCTGCACTCACACACTCTGCACTCACACACACTCTGCACTCACACACTGCACTCACACACACTCTGCACTCACTCTCACTCTGCACTCACTATCACTCTGCACTCACTCTCACTACTCACTCTCACTCTGCACTCACTCTCACTCTGCACTCACTTGCGCTCATTCTGCACTCACTGCACCTTTCACTCTGCACTCATTCACACTCTGCACTCATTCTGCACTCACTCTGCACTCACTCACACTCTGCACTCATTCTGCACTCACTCTGCACTCACTCACACTGCACTCATTCTGCACTCACTCTGCACTTACTCACACTCTGCACTCATTCTGCACTTACTCACACTCTGCACTCACTCTTACTCTGCACTCACAGTCTGCACTCACACTCTGCACTCACACACTCTGCACTCACACACACTCTGCACTCACACACTGCACTCACACACACTCTGCACTCATACTCACTCTGCACTTACTCACACTCTGCACTCATTCTGCACTCACTCACACTCTGCACTCACACTCTGCACTCATTCTGCACTCCCACTCACTCTGCACTCACTCTGCACTCTCTCTGCACTCTCTCTGCACTCACTCTCACTCTGCACTCACACACACTGCACTCACACACACACTGCACTCACACTCTGCACTCACACACTGCACTCACACACTGCACTCACACAGACTCTGCACTCACACTCACTCTGACCTTGCTCACACTCTGCACTCATTCTGCACTCACTCACACTCTGCACTCACTCACACACTGCACTCATTCAGCACTCTCTCTGCACTCTCTCTCTCTGCACTCACTCTCTCTGCACTTACTCTCTCTGAACTCTCTGCACTCACTCTCTCTGCACTCTCTCTGCACTCTGCACTCACTCTGTGCTCACTCACTCTGCACTCTCTCTGCACTCACTCTCTCTGCACTTACTCTCTCTGAACTCTCTGCACTCACTCTCTCTGCACTCTCTCTGCACTCTGCACTCACTCTCTGCACTCTCTCTGCACTCTCTCTGCACTCTGCACTCTCTCTGCATGCACTCTCTCTGCACTCACTCACTGCACTCTCTGCACTTACACTCACTCTGCACTCACACTCACTCTCACTCTGCACTCACTCTCACTCTGCACTCACTTGCGCTCATTCTGCACTCACTGCACTCTCTCTCTCTGCACTCACTCACACTCTGCACTAATTCTGCACTCACTCTGCACTTACTCACACTCTGCACTCACTCACACTCTGCACTCACTCACACTCTGCACTCATTCTGCACTTACTCACTCCACTCATTCTGCACTCACTCTCACTCTGCACTCACTCACACTCTGCACTCATTCTGCACTCACTCACACTGCACTCATTCTGCACTCACTCTGCACTTACTCACACTCTGCACTCATTCTGCACTCACTCACACTCTGCACTCATTCTGCACTTACTCACACTCTGCACTCATTCTGCACTCACTCTCACTCTGCACTCACTCCCACTGCACTCATTCTGCACTCACTCTGCACTTACTCACACTCTGCACTCACTCACACTCTGCAATCACTCACACTCTGCCCTCATTCTGCACTCATTCTCACTCTACACTCACTCACACTCTGCACTCACTCACACTCTGCACTAAAAAGTGCATTTCATTAACATGTAGAAGCTGTGACATTAATATGTCACATTATATCAATGCATTGGGAAGTACTTATTTATCGGACTGTTTTTAAACCTGAACCATTAGTGAAATCAGAAACAAGACAGTTGACGTATAAACCTGAACGTTGCCCAGAGTATCACAGAGCAGCATTGCAGCGTATTCACCTCAGGACGGATTTTGAACACTTGCTCCAGACATCGGAGCACCTTCTATCCCTCTCAACTCAACATCAGGAACACCGGAGGGGGGGGCTGCGGCGTCTTGAGGAAGAAGCAAAACCGAAGTGTGTCAGGAGGCAGCACGGTCTGTCTGTCTGTCAGCATCACCCGAAGAGACAAACACATAAAATAGCGAGAACCACACAAGGGGCAGGAAACCACAGCAGCCCGAGGTGCCTGGAAGGGGCGGGTCTGCAGTGCACTCCAAGCGCCTGATGACGTGTCATGCCCAAACTGTCTTTAAGGGGTGTGGCGTAACTGTCAGAGCAGCCGACTTTGGACTGGGGGGTCCAGGTTCGAGTTTCGGCATCGGCTGAACTCCTGTGATTCTGGCAAATCATTTCATCTCACAGCGCCTGGAGACCCGCACGAGTCTTTAGCACTATACGAATCCAAGTATTATGATTCTATTGCACACCACGACTTTCTGAATAAATAGTCAGCAATAAATGTCAAGTTTCTGAGTGGTCGCCAGTGACTGTTGTGGGTATTTCGGTGTTGTAGTGTGCATGTGGTCACGCGAGCTTGAAAGTGGCATGTGCGTGGTCATTTATGCTTGGCAGTGGCATGCACTTTTTGCAGTTAGCTAGTCAGTTAGCAGGCAGCTAGCATTGGTGGCAGCATAGGTGATGAGATTACAGGGAGGGGAGGTGCGAAGTCTGTGGATTTATTTATGCTATTTTATATAGTGCAGACTTTACCCGAAGGTGACAGAGCGCTCCACAAAAGCAACAGAGCTGATATAAGAGAACATTACAAGTGAACAAATTACAGATGCAAAAGTTACAATACCTGAGGCAATAGTGACAATTGTGAGTTTACAACGTACAAGAAGTAGCAAAGACAGTGGGGAGGTTCATTCTGTGAGGGTCAGAATGTCATACTGAAGTCAAGCTTTGACCGGGAGGCGGCATGCGCACAACACACACAGCAGAGAAAACGAGGCTTCGTAGAGCAGACAGCAAACAATGGTGCACGCGCGTCCAGCATTTGTCTTCAATTACCGCGAGCCATGACAGCTGGTAATTGAAGAAATATGGCCTTCTGCTGCTCGTGTCCGCACGGAATATGCACGAGGCGGAGCAACTCTCCCGCCTGTGGCCTATTGTGTGCTGTCTTCTTAAAAGACAGGCATGCGAGGCCCAATTGCCATGCAGCTGCCAAAAAAACATGCAAAAATAACGAGCATTCAGGAATCTGTTAGGTACGAATTTCACAGCCCTCAGAAAATGACTCTTAAGCCACGCCCACTTCGTGGGACGTAGGCCGAGCCCTAAAAACTGTTGTGGGCGGCGTAGGAATTCCGCGGTATCTATAATAGAACTGCAATGGGTGGTGTAGGGATTCCTCGGTATTTATAATAGAACTGCAGTGGGCGGTGTGTTGATCCCATGGTATTTATAATAGAACTAGAGTGGTCGGTGTAGGGATCTCACCATATTTATCATTAATTGTGTTAGACGGACCGGGAGGGTCGGCCGAGATTACGGGGAGAGGTCTCCAGGGAGAGCCGTCTCCAACGACTGTACAGACAAGTAACTTCCCCCCCCACAGACGGATGCCACACAAGACTGAAGGTTAACGAGACTTTATATGCAATTCTTAGGTTACGTTGGTATGATACAAGGAGGTCTGGACTCAGGGGTCCCCTCGATTCTAGTCTTTGGTTGAGGAGAGGGGTAGCGGGACAGTCTTTAGTTACAAATGAGTACAAAATAGCTCTCAATCCTCGAGCTCGGCGTTCTAGATGATCGGGCCGTGGAGGAGCCAAGCAGGTCCCGAGATGGACGAAGGAAGGATGACGGTCCGCGGCGGAGCCTGCAGGTCCCGGTGAAAGATGACGGTTACAACGGTCCGCGGCCACGCCAGCAGATCCCGACGACGATGAAGGATGAAGGTTACGACGGCTGTGGCAGCGCCAACAGGCAGGACGATGGTGCACAGGACAGAGCTACGGCAGCGCCAGTAGTCCGTCCAGGATGAGTTCCTCTTTACGTCTCTCGACTCCAAGATACAACTGCCTTCCTGCTCTGGAGCTGCCCCAGTTATAGGGCTGGAGTGCTTTGATGTCCGGACCTTCGCACTTGGAGGTCGGGAGGTCCGGGATGAGGGGGCCCAGACACCCAGCAGGGGGGTGGAGCCAGTGCCCGGGGAGGCGATGGGCGAGCGGCACTTGGCGGGGGAGAGCCATTGACACCTCTTTCTCCTATTGACTTGCCAAGTAGCCCGCTCGCCTCCTGGGTGGATGGTGGTGCCGGGATGTCTGAGGCCTGGCCAGGCCCATGGTTGAGTTCGGCCGGGGGCCAGGTGGCCACGTGGTGGGGTGTCCAAGATGGCGCCCCAGGATGGGCGCGTAGGCTGGCAGTGGATCGGACCCACGAGGTTGACATGCTCGAGGGCAGGGGTCCCTGAGGGGACGGAGGACGTGTAATGGTGGTGTGTGGTACTAGCGTGACCGGGCTCGGGCCTGGTTGAGCCGGGAAGAGCGGCCCTTCATGTGGCCTGTCCAACATGCGTCCCCCCCAGCTGAAGGCGGGGAGAGTTACCCATCCTCTTGGGGACTCTCCTCGTCGAGGCGGAAAAACCGGGACAGGCCATCCGCGTTGGCGTGATCTGGCCCAGGCCGGTGTTCGACTGTGAAGTCCATACCTTGCAAGGAGATGGACCAGCGTAGCAACTTTGGGTTTTCCCCCCGCATATGCATCAGCCACTGCAGGGGTCGGTGGTCGGTCTGCACCCGAAAGTGGGTGCCAAAAAGGTAGGGCCGGAGCTTCTTGAGGGCCCATACCACAGCGAAGGCTTCCCTCTCTATGGTGCTCCAGCGTTGCTCCCGTGGTAGGAGTCTCCGGCTGATGAAGGCCACCGGTTGATCAAGGCCTTCGGTGTTCACTTGTGACAGGACCGCCCCAATGCCCTGGTCGGAGGCGTCCGTCTGGACGACGAACTCCCGGCTGTAGTCTGGAGCCTGGAGCACAGGAGCGGAACACATGGCGGCCTTCAACTGTTCGAATGCCGTTTGACACTCTGGGGTCCAGTTCACTTTCTTGGGCTGATTCTTTGACGTGAGTTCTGTGAGAGGCCCCGCTATGGTACCATAGTCTTTCACGAACCTTCGGTAATAGCCCGTGAGGCCCAGGAAGGCTCGTACCTCGGTTTGGGTGATAGGGGGCTGCCAGTTCTGGATGGCGGCAATTTTCAACTGTAGAGGGGCCACTAGGCCGCTTCCCACCTGGTGTCCGAGGTAGGTCACAGATCCTTGTCCAATTTGACACTTGCTGGCCTTGATCGTGAGGCCAGCTCGCTGAAGGGCTTGCAGCACTGCTCGGAGGTGGTGGAGGTGCTCGGTCCAATGGTGACTGTACACAGCGATGTCGTCTAGGTAGGCGGCGCTGAACCCTTCGAGCCCTGCCAGGACCTGATTGACGAGCCGTTGGAAAGTCGCTGGGGCATTCTTCATGCCGAAGGGCATGACCGTAAAATGGTAGTGGCCATCGGGGGTGGAGAAGGCAGAACGTTCTTGTGCTCGGGGTGTGAGGCTGATCTGCCAATAACCTGCTGTCAGGTCGAAGATGCTGAGGTAGCGGGCAGCTCCCATTCGGTCGACCAGTTCATCCGCCCGGGGGATGGGATGTGCGTCTGTTCTGGTGACTTCATTCAGGCCCCGGTAGTCGACGCAGAACCGTAGTTCTGGTGTGGTTCCGGGGGCGGCTGCTTTGGGGACCAGTACGACCGGGCTGGCCCATGGACTGTCTGAGGGCTCGATGACCCCGAGCGTGAGCATCTTGGCCACCTCCGCCTGGATGCAGGCCCGTACCCGATCAGGTACGCGGTAGGCCCGGTGGCGGATGGGAGGGCTGTCTCCGGTGTCCACATCGTGCACACACCAGGAAGTGACACCTGGGGTGAGGGAGAACAGACTGGCGAACTGTGACAGGAGGGCTTGGCACTCTTGGCGTTGTTCTCTGGTGAGGGTCTCCGAGAGTCGGACCCCATCCACGGAGCCGTCTTGCTCCTGGGTCCGCAGGAGGTCGGGGAGAGGCTCGGAGTCGTCTTCAACCCCATTGTCTGTGGCCATCAGTAGGCTGAGCTCTGTTCGTGCAAAGTGGGGTTTCAGTCTGTTGGTGTGGAGGACTCGGAGTGGGTTCCGGGAGGACTCCATATCGATCAGATAGGTGGCAGGTCCCTTGCGCTCGATTACCTTGAAGGGCCCTGTCCATTTGTCTTGGAGAGCGCATGGCTCCGTGGGGGACATTACCCATACTTGTTGCCCTGGTTCGAATTCGATGGATGAGGCGTTCTGGTCATACCATTTTTTCATGTCCTCTTGACTGGCCTCTAGGTTGGCTTTTGCTAGGTCTCTGAACCGCCGGGACTGGTTTCGGAGGGTGAGGAGGTACCGGAAGACATCTGGAGGGTTCTTGGCCGGAGGCATCTCCCAGCCTTCTTTGATCAGGCTGAGCGGCCCCCGCACTGGGTGCCCGTATAGCAGTTCAAATGGGCTGAAGCCTAGGGATTTCTGTGGGACCTCTCGGTAAGCGAAGAGGAGGCACGGCAGCAGCACATCCCACTGGCGACGGAGGGGCTCTTCCAATCCCCCGATCATCCCTTTTAGCGTGCGGTTGAACCGCTCAACAAGTCCGTTCCCTTGGGGGTGATAGGGGGTCGTGAATCTGTAGGTGACCCCACACTGTTGCCAGAGGGATTTCATGTATTTAGAGATAAAGTTTGTGCCTCGGTCGCTGACGACCTCTCGGGGGAACCCCACACGGGAGAAGATCCCCATCAGGGCCCGGTCGACCACTGGGGCTGTCACGGTCCGGAGAGGAACAGCCTCAGGGTAGCGGGTGGCGTGGTCCACTAGCACCAGAATGAAGCGATGGCCTTGTTTTGTACGCGGGTCCAGGGGGCCCACAATGTCTATTCCGACCCTCTCAAATGGGGTCGTGACTACTGGAAAAGGTTGCAAGGGGGCCTTTAGTTTGCGGCCGCTCTTCCCACTGGCTTGGCACGTGGGGCAAGATCGGCAATGCTGGTGCACATCGTTTCTCATTTTGGGCCAGAAGAAGTGGGTCACTAGGCGACTGTAGGTTTTATCTTGTCCCAGGTGTCCTGCCAGGGGAACATCGTGGGCCAGGTTCAGCAGGAAGGCTCTAAAGCGGAGGGGCACTACTAGTACTCGGTTGGCCCCCAGCTCGGCGATTCTTTGCTCGCTGTACAACAGATCATTGTCCC
The DNA here is from genome assembly GCF_964263255.1 of Lissotriton vulgaris. NCBI lineage: Eukaryota > Metazoa > Chordata > Amphibia > Caudata > Salamandridae > Lissotriton > Lissotriton vulgaris. Next base: position 65,641,265 of record NC_141691.1, on the reverse strand, counting down.
AGTAGACCCAATGAGTTCCGGAGGTATCTCCTGCGCTTTGGGCGAGCGCTTGCTGGCGGAGTCCCTCGAGGGAGGGACAGGTCTTCTGTTCCTGGCGAAATTGTTCTTGTGTGGGCCCCCCCTCTTGGGCCCACTGGTCAAGGTTAGCGAGGTCGGAAGGTTGAGCAGGTTCGAGGGGGGTGTCATGGTCGGTGGTCTCGGCTGGGGCGACCGGAGGCGGTGGCGCCGGCCATTCTGGTTCTTCCGGGGGATGGTTGGCACGGGCGGCCATGGACCGGGTGGTGACGCACGCCCAGTCCGGGACGCCCAACATCCCCAAGTGTTCTTTGCGCTCCACGGCTGCCCACGGGGAGCTCTCCAGGTCATTTCCGAGGAGACAGTCCACGGGGGCGTCGTCTCGGACCGTCACCTTCAACATGCCGGAGACCCCTCCCCACTCAAAGGGGACGCAGGCCATCCGACACAGACTTTCCGAGTTGTCGGCTGATCGCACAGGGCAGAGAATGTTCGGTAGATATTGTTCTGGGGTCACTAGGTGACAGCGGACGGCTGTCACACTGGCCCCGGTGTCCCGAAGGGCTTCGGCCCGTTGTCCATTGATGCTCACCCATTGGCTGTACTTCTGGGTGTTAGCGGGTAGGGGGACCCGCGGGACCATGTCTCTTCCCCCTAATCACGCGAGAGTCATGGCGGCTGGCTCCCACTCTTGATACTCTTGCTCGTCTGTTTCTTGTTCCTCGGAGATCTGTTCTTCCCCTAGGGCCACGGCGGCCACTTGGCGGGGTTTTGGACTCTGATACTGTGGGCAGCTTGGGTCGTTGGCATAGTGGCCGACCCGTTGGCATCGGTGACACGTGACATTGGCTCTGTACCCTGGTCGCGCCGGGGTGCTGCCCCGGTTGGCCGGGGGGGTGGTGCTGGTAGCGGGGGCGGCCGGAGTGTTGTCTCTTCCTCGTCCTTGGCCCCCTCCTCCTCCTCTGGGTCGGTGGTGACCATGGTTGTTCCTGTTCTGCTCGTAGGACCCATTCCGGCCCACTCTGGTGATCTCCCACCGGTCAGCTTCGGCTGCGAGCTGCCGGGGATCGGTTAACTTGCTGTCGAGGAGGTGTTGGCGTAGTTCAATGAAGCAATTGTTGGACAGATGCTCCCACACCATCAGATTGAACAGCTGCTCGTAGGTCGTGACGTTGTTTCCTCTGATCCAGCCTTCGAAAGCTCGGCTAAAGTACGTTACATAGTCCACCCAAGTGGTACCCGGGATGCGTGTGCAGTCTCGGAACCTCTGCCGGTACATCTCGGGCGTGAGGCCATAGCGGGTGAGGAGGGCCGCTTTCATATGGTCGTAGGAGGTCATCTGGTGGTCTGGGAGCTGTAACAGGGTATCGCGGCCCTCATTGAGGAATCTGCCCCATAGGCCGGCTCCCCAATCGTTCCTATCGATCCGGTGCGCAGTCATAGCGATTTCATAGGCCTTAAACCATTGCTGGATGTCGTCCTCTCGGAAATATTCTCGGACAACATCCTTGGGGATGTGTACTTTTTTCTCCGTGGTCCCTGGGGTGTGTGGTCTCTCGGGCACCCCTAACTCTTTATTTTGCTTGCGCAGGTTGATCTCGGCTAGGTTCCGTTCGTGCTCGTACGCCAGTTTCTTTTCCTCGAGCTCCCTTTGTCTCTGTTTCTCCTCTCTCTCTTCTCGGAGACGTAGGTGCTCTAAGTTGATTTTTTGTTCGGCTAACTTGAGTTCTATGTCCATTTTGAGTCGGGCCATTTCTAGTTCGTGTAGTCGGGTTTTTTCTCTTTCTTGGATCTCGTCTTGCGAGAGACCGGTTCTTTGCTCTTCAGGGGCCGTGTTGGTTTTTTTTGTGGTGCTTTGCTCAGGGGCTTCGGCATCCCCGGTCTCTGCCCAAGATTCTAGGGCATGCTTAAAATCGTCCTTGGTGCTTAGTCCGGTGGTAGCGATACCTAGGTCGATGCAGAACTGCTTTAGTTCACGATGGCTGTACTCCTCTAGTTTTTCCATTTGGAACTTCTCAGTTGATCCGCTTTCTTTAGTTGTCATTGTGGTTCGTTGTGGGGTGAGCTACTCTCTGTACGTTATGCGGTGATTCGGATCGCGCCGCTGGCCACCAATGTTAGACGGACCGGGAGGGTCGGCCGAGATTACGGGGAGAGGTCTCCAGGGAGAGCCGTCTCCAACGACTGTACAGACAAGTAACTTCCCCCCCACAGACGGATGCCACACAAGACTGAAGGTTAACGAGACTTTATATGCAATTCTTAGGTTACGTTGGTATGATACAAGGAGGTCTGGACTCAGGGGTCCCCTCGATTCTAGTCTTTGGTTGAGGAGAGGGGTAGCGGGACAGTCTTTAGTTACAAATGAGTACAAAATAGCTCTCAATCCTCGAGCTCGGCGTTCTAGATGATCGGGCCGTGGAGGAGCCAAGCAGGTCCCGAGATGGACGAAGGAAGGATGACGGTCCGCGGCGGAGCCTGCAGGTCCCGGTGAAAGATGACGGTTACAACGGTCCGCGGCCACGCCAGCAGATCCCGACGACGATGAAGGATGAAGGTTACGACGGCTGTGGCAGCGCCAACAGGCAGGACGATGGTGCACAGGACAGAGCTACGGCAGTGCCAGTAGTCCGTCCAGGATGAGTTCCTCTTTACGTCTCTCGACTCCAAGATACAACTGCCTTCCTGCTCTGGAGCTGCCCCAGTTATAGGGCTGGAGTGCTTTGATGTCCGGACCTTCGCACTTGGAGGTCGGGAGGTCCGGGATGAGGGGGCCCAGACACCCAGCAGGGGGGTGGAGCCAGTGCCCGGGGAGGCGATGGGCGAGCGGCACTTGGCGGGGGAGAGCCATTGACACCTCTTTCTCCTATTGACTTGCCAAGTAGCCCGCTCGCCTCCTGGGTGGATGGTGGTGCCGGGATGTCTGAGGCCTGGCCAGGCCCATGGTTGAGTTCGGCCGGGGGCCAGGTGGCCACGTGGTGGGGTGTCCAAGATGGCGCCCCAGGATGGGCGCGTAGGCTGGCAGTGGATCGGACCCACGAGGTTGACATGCTCGAGGGCAGGGGTCCCTGAGGGGACGGAGGACGTGTAATGGTGGTGTGTGGTACTAGCGTGACCGGGCTCGGGCCTGGTTGAGCCGGGAAGAGCGGCCCTTCATGTGGCCTGTCCAACAAATTGCATATTTGATCATTTTTAACTCTTGTTTATGTAATGAACTGTGTGTTTTACGTGCTGTTATGATTGTCTGTGGTAGCAATCGAATAAAGTTTTACTTGACTTGACATGAACTGTAGTGGTCGGTGTAGGGATCCCACGATATTTGTAATAGAACTGTAGTCGGCGGTGTAGAGTTCCCCTGGTATTTATAATAGATATGCACTGGGTGGTGTAGGGTTCCAGCTGTATTTATAATAGTAGAACACAGAGTAAGAGATGCACATAAATAGAGATGTTTAAACACAATCCTTGGAATAGTCCACAAACCAGCAAAATCACGATGATAGAGGCATTTCGTTCTTAATGTGGTCGTAATGCGCTATAGTTAGGCTCTTATGAAACTTGAACATTACGAACAGTCTTTGAAATAGACGTGTTCAGATTTGGACCATATTTTGAAATAGTGCTTCATCATAACACTAGGCTTCCCCTTGAGGGAAATCTTTGGATTTGATTACGCCCTGAAGAAGCCCGAATGGGCGAAATGTGTTGGCTGTTTTGCACAATTCGCATGTACAATATCAAACCATGAATAAAAAGGAATTACGACCACATTAAGAACAAAATGCCTCTGTCATCGTGATTTTGCTGGCCCGTGGACTAATCCAAGGATTGTGTTCAAACGTCTCTATTTATGCGCCTCTCTTACTCTGTGTTCAAATGTTATATTAAGGACCACTAACTGTGGCTGGTTCTTAGAGGTGGGCACGACCTATGGGCCTAATTAGGAAACAATATTTGTAGTTTGCAGTATACTGAACTTAACACAGGTAGTGGTGCGGAACTCCTGGACATTTGCAAGTGCATTGTCTTCCCGAGCTTTCCTGAAGTTGTGCATTGGGCTACTTGTAGTCCAAGCTCCGAGCATCATCTGCACTGAAGATTGTGGGCCTACACTCCAAGAGTGTTCTGTGGGCTCACTTCTACAATTTCCCCTCGAGGCTCCTTTGCGATCCCTGGTCTGTGGACTGGTGGGTCCCCATGAAGGGAACTCTTCTGTTCCTTGGGCTTTCCTGGTTGCTCCAGACGTGCCCTGACTCCCCTCAAAATGGTGAGTCTCTCAGATCTTGCTGGTCAGCACCATAGTCAATCTTTGCTTTCTGCGTGGGTTGCTGTTGTCAAGGCATGTTGGCTCCAATCCGGATACCAACACTGCAGCACTCGTCATCCATCGTGGGACAGCTCTAATCCAGCTCCTCGTCGTCGATGCCTTCTGGTCCTCGTGGCTGAAGAGTCAAGCTTCACCTTCTGCACCTGAAATCACCTGACTGGTGGGCATCTTCTCATCGCCTTTCTGGTCACTGGCAAGTGACCCAGACTCTGTCCCCGCTGCTTTCAGTTTCTTCACATCTCCGATCCACCCTTGGATCTACCCGGATACTTTCCACTTGGTCGCCAGCAGCACTTTGCAGCAGCTCGCCATTGAAAACGACAACGAAACCCGACATCCAAAGACACCTATGCACTCGGCTTCCCTGGGTGAGGTAAATCGAGTACTCCGGTGCTCCCGTGGGTATTGACTCTAGAACTGCCTAGTTCTGAACGTGTTTGCTCAAAGTCCTCTTCCAAGTGTCCTTAATCTTTAATTTTCCAACCGCGACTTTCCCCATAGAAGTTAATGGTGATTTGCGGCTGTGTTTAGACACTGCACGCGTCTCCTTGAGTCCCCTGTGTCACTACCTTGGGTGGTTCCTGGTGGCCCCTGCAGTTCTAAAGGCTCTAGGCCTTGTATCTATGTCAGTCATGTTTCTTATACCACTTTCTTAGTATATGGTTTGGTAAGCCCCTAGGGCTCAACATATATTGTACTAATTTACTGTGTGCTAAATAATTTAACTGAATGTACTTTTGCCTCTAGCCTCATAAAGAGACTAAAGGGATGTGTTAAGAATAAGTACATATATTTTATATATATATCTGGTGTGGTTCTCCTTTCATTTGGTCATTCATGAGATTATACACTGGTAAAAGAAGCTGCTTTACATTCCTTCAAGACTTTGCCTGAAGCCTACCACTAGGATAGCTTTCTATATAGGTTGTCTTTAAACCTACCATCAATAAGGGTCGTTTGGACTGGTGCAAGGGGCCCACTAGAATAGTGAACAGCATATGCCAGCCCAACTTCTCACATTTGCATCTTCTGGTAACCTCCTCTTTTCTTTCAGTGCTACCGTAGATGCAGTGTGGTTGTTGACACATCTTTTGGTAACCTCCGCTTTTCTATTAGGGCTACCGTCGATACAGTGGTTCTTGTGGTAACCTCCTCTTTTCTATCAGGGCTACCGTAGATACAGTGGATCTTGTGGTAACCTCCTCTTTTCTATCAGGGCTACCGTAGATATAGTGTGGTTGTTGCGGCATCTTGTGTTAACGTCCTCTTTAATATCAGAGCTACAGTAGATACAGTGGAATAGCTGCAGTATCTTATGGTAACCTTCTCTTTTCTATTGGGGCTACAGTAGATACAGTGTGGTTGTTGCAGCATCTTGTGGTAACCTCCTCATTTCTATCAGGGCTACAGTAGATACAGTGGATCTTGTGGTAACCTCCTCTTCTCCTACAGCACTGCGGTGGTAATATGGAGTTCAGGGAAGAATTGCTGAACCTCTGGAACGACATCCACTACCACCGCCTCATGGACAAACGCCAAGTGACCTTCTTGACTTCGGTGCAGAGGTTTCGCTGCAGGAAAAGGTACTTTTGTGGTCGAAAAGAGGTTTGGGGAATGTGTTTGCTGACCTAGTGGGAACATTATTGTGGTATGTAAAGTAATATTGCTTTTATCCTAAGGTATATCTGCATGTAGGTATGTATAGTGTTTTGGGGTCCCTTGTTTCTGTTGTCAGTCTTCTTCCAGTAACTGATCCTCAGTACATGTTTACGTGAGCCAACAACGACCATCAAACTAAAGAGTGGCAAGTGAACTTTCTCACTTCGGCCTACAGACCTATTTTCAAAAACTAAATTCTGTTGCTAATTTTACTGATGCTAATTCTAAAACCAAATATTGTGTTTTGATGGCTTGTAAATTCTCCTTTTCTTGTGTTTCTATTTTAAAAAATCCATGCATAAGTGCTTTGCTACCTATGAATAAGGTGTGTCCCAGACAAATACTTTTAGTAAATAAAGAAGACCAATGCTCTGGCCTGTGTTTCCTAATTAAACCATGTCCATGCTTCCCTGCCATTTGAGGTGGTCAGTTCCCTCCCTAAGGGCCCAATTCACAGAACTAACTTAAGACAAAACCCTAAACTTACTATTTTTGGTATTCACAGAAGACATTTAGTAGTAGTAAACTTAGGATTTTGTCTTAAGTCTGTCCTAAGTTTGTCCTAAGTCTGTCTTAAGTCTGTCCTAAGTTTGTCTTAAGTTTGTCTTAAGTTTGTCTTAAGTCTGTCTTAAGTTTGTCTTAAGTCTGTCTTAAGACTGTCTTAAGTCTGTTTTAAGTCAAACTTAAGACAAAATCCTAACTTTACTACAACTAAATGCCTTCTGTGAATACCAAAAGTAGTAGGACAGACTTAAGACAGACTTAAGACAAACTTGTGACAGGCCTAGTGAACACACCAATTGAGAGAAATTGATACCAAATGAAGTTGATCGACACCTTAACCCCTTGCATGCTTGTGACGGAACCGTTCCGTCACAAGCCTCGGGTGAGCTGTGCTTGTGACAGAACGGTTCCATCATGGCCCGCTCGCCGCGCCTGCGCGGCGCGAATTCCGCGCCTGCGCTGACGAATTAATGGGCGGGCGGGTTCGTGACGGAACCGTTCCGTCACAAGCACAGCTCACCTGCGAGCCGTGACGGAGCGGTTCCGTCACAAGCACGGAACCGCCGCGCGGCCGACCCACCCCCTTAGCTCTGCGGCGGAATAGCCGCCGCAGCGAAGGGGTTAATCATCATCAAAGAGTTCTTCTATATTTATATCAAGTGAAAGTGAAGATGATGGTGGTGCCATGTTGATGTTTACCTCAGAAAAATATGTGCATGTTGGACTGGCCACTTGTGAAGAAAAATAAAGGTCCAACAAAAGTCAACATGAAAAAGCATCAAAGTCATGCAAAGTCGGACTTAAACAACTTGTCACTACCCCCACCCACATCGCAGGTCACACACTCGACCCTATCTTCACCTCCAGCAAACATGTCTCCTTCAGCCACACCACAGCTCTCCTTTGGACTGACCACAGCTGCGTTCACTTTACCTACAACAAGCCCACATCCAACAACCACCCCCAACCCACTCTGCAAAGAAACTGGAACAAAATCACCATCGACCAGATCTCCTCATCGCTTCTTCAAAACCCCCCAGCCCACTCCTCAAACCCAAACCAAGCAGCCACCAACCTCACCCAATGGTTATCCAACAGCGCCGACATCCTAGCACCACTGAAAAAACGACAAATCAAACTAGGCAGCAAGAAGGCCTCCTGGTTCAACGATGATCTTAAGAAATCCAAGAAACTCTGTCGCTCCCTTGAGAAGGCCTGGAAAAAAGACCCAACCACCAGCACCAAGGACGCCTTCAAAAACGCCACCCGCATACACCACCAACTGATCCGGAATGCCAAGAAAGCCGCTTTCAAGGACCGACTAGATAACAACGCCCACAACAGCAAGGAATTATTCAACATCGTCAAGGAATTTACCAACCCCTCAGCCAACTCCAACGACATCACCCCCTCTCAAGCCCTCTGCGACTCACTAGCATCATTCTTCCACAACAAAATTGCAGACATCCACAACAGCTTCAACAACCGACCCAAAGACCAACCCACCCAACCCCCTGCAGGACCCCCCACCCTCCCTGAACATCCTCAATGACTGGAAGCCAATCTCCACTGAGGACACCACCCGTCTGATGAACTCTATCCACTCAGGATCCCCCACAGACCCATGCCCTCACCACATCTTTAACAAAGCAGACTCCATTATAGCACCGCACCTCCGAGACGTCATCAACTGCTCCCTCAACTCCGCAACCTTCCCGGAAAGCTGGAAACATGCCGAACTCAGCGCCCTCCTGAAGAAACCCACAGCTGACCCCAACAAACTCAAAAATTACCGCCCTATCTCACTCCTTCCATTCCCGGCCAAAGTCATCGAGAAAGCGGTCAACAACCAGCTCGCCGCATTCCTCGAAACCAACAAATCCCTCGACTCCTCACAATCCGGCTTCCGAGCCAAGCACAGCACTGAAACCGCCCTCATCGCAGCAACAGACGACATTCGAACTCTACTGGACAATGGAGACACAGTCGCCCTCATCCTCCTCGACCTCTCCGCAGCCTTCGACACGGTCTGTCATAGCACCCTTTTACAACGCCTCAGAAACGTCGGAATCCAAGGAAAAGCACTGGAATGGATCACCTCGTTCCTCACCTGAAGAACCCAGAGAGTCCGCCTTCCACCATTCAAGTCAGAGGCCACTGAAGTCATCTGCGGCGTACCACAAGGATCTTCACTCAGCCCCACCCTCTTCAACGTATACATGAGCCCCCTCGCGGTCATCGTACGCCAACACAACCTCAACATCATCTCCTACGCCGACGACACCCAGCTGATCCTATCACTCACCAGAGACCCTAACACTGCCAAAACCAACCTGCATGAAGGAATGAAAGAAGTAGCCAAATGGATGAAGCACAGCCGTCTGAAACTGAACTCAGACAAAACAGAAGTCCTCATCCTAGGCACCTCCCCCTCCGCCTGGGATGACTCTTGGTGGCCAGAGGCCCTTGGAAAAGCACCCATCCCGACGGACCACGCACGGAACCTGGGCGTCATCCTGGATTCCTCACTCTCGATGAACAGACAAGTCAACGCCGTTTCTTCATCTTGCTTCAACATTCTTCGCATGCTCAAAAAAACATTTTGCTGGATCCCCACCGAAACTAGGAAAACAGTCACCCACGCTCTGGTCACGAGCCGACTGGACTACGGAAACACCCTCTACGCCGGTACCACCGCAAAACTCCAGAAAAAACTCCAACGCATCCAGAACGCTTCAGCCAGGCTCATATTAGACATCCCGCGTAAAGAACACATCTCTGGTCACCTGAAAAACCTCCACTGGCTCCCCGTCAATAAGAGGATTACTTTCCGGCTCCTTACCCACGCACACAAAGCACTCTACGAAATCGGACCCGAATGCCTCAACACACGACTGTCCTTCTACACCCCCTCCCGCCAGCTACGATCCTCCAACCAGGCCCTTGCCACTGTACCTCGCATCAACAAAACCACCATGGGAGGTAGATCCTTCTCCTACCTGGCAGCTAAAACCTGGAACTCACTTCCCACTCACCTCCGCCTTACTCAGAACCACCTAGCATTCAGAAAGCATCTTAAAACGTGGATATTTGACAAGTAATTCCCCACCCTTCCTCAAGCGCCTTGAGACCCTCTGGGTATGTAGCGCGCTATATAAATCTATTGACTTGACTTGACTTGACATTGTCTGAAGATTACACTAAAGGTAAACAGTTGCTGGATACCTTTAATTATCGACAGTGGTGAGTTGACAAATATAATGCCTGAGGAGAAATACAATGAACTATCTCCATCGCTATGACTTAAGCCATCAAAATCGAAATTGTATACACGGGCTGTATCGATGCCCTTAAAAAGTCAAGGTTTCTTTGTAGCAACAACGAAACTCAAGAAAACACAAGAACTAGCACCCATTCATGTAGTTCAAGGCACAGCTTTAAGTGCCTGTTTGCTAAGTTTCAGCACAGCTGATATCAGTGATCTACAATATGAATGCTCAGCGCAAAATAGTGAATCAGTTCCCTTCCTTGTTTTATGGATTAGGAAAACTCGAGGCTATGAAACCACAAGAACACATTGATGAGGATGTCCGTCCTTTTGCTCAGAGACATAGACGAACTGCATTTGATTAACAAGAAGCTGTTGAAAAATAACTTGAATCATTGCTCAAACATGATATCACGCTCAAGAAACTGTTCAGCATGCTGTATTAGAAAAGCTCAACCTTAAAAACGGTCTTGAATTCTATTCTTCAAGCTTACCATTCGACCCCTCGCTCGACCACAAGTGGAAGCCCTGCAACTTTGACGTTCAGGGAAGCCATGATGCCCAAGTTAACTCAATGGACCAACAGAAGATCAAGTACTGAGGAAGAAACCCATTTAAGGCACTTGGATCTTAAAAGAAAAGTGAAAGCATATCCAGACAAGCGCCGACATGCACAAGACATTATGTTTACCAGAGGAGCACGAGTGCTTGTCCATCAGCCTAGAAAACGGAAATCTGATGCTCCCTTTGATGCTGAGCCCTTTCATTTTGTGACCAGAAAAGGACACCCAGTGAATGCCTAACAGCCTGGGAGGTTTATCACACAAGTTTCCAGAGTCTGAGAGGACAGTTGGAGACTCTGACTGCTATCGATCATACATTTCCAATGCAGATCATGGACACTTCGACTGCCTGTGCCCAGTTTCCGAAGTCATGGTTGGGAAGGCTCATTGAAGAGTTATAATTGTATATATTTGTAATTTTTTTTAATTATTTATTTTCCAGAAAGTGAGATGTAGTGTCTTGTGAGTTAGCAATGACAGAACACTTTTGGCTCCTGATGAGCTCCGAAGAACGGTGACATACGCGTTTGAGCTTAGTGAAGTGACTGCAGGTTTAGAATGTTGAGTTTGTGTACACGCAGAAGAACAAAGATGTATTATGCTAAGCTCCATGTGTGGTGTTGTCATCAGCGGGTACCATGGGTGGGGAGGACACTACAGTTATCGCATAGTTTTCCAAATGCAAAATCACTTCCGGAATTAGCTCAAGTTGGTTTTACACTTGTAAAAGGATTTACTCAAGCAAAAGATTTTTTTGTGGGAAAAAATCTGTTCCAGGGACTGGAAGTGTTTACAGAGTGGGCATTCCAGGGCAGAATGCCATGAGCACTTGTGCACTCCAACAAAGTACATATTTGCAGTATTCAGAAACTCAACATTGACCCTTTTGCGCTTAGGAAAAAGTTGTTAATTAACTCCTGGCAAGAGCAGAAATAAATCACCCTCCGTGGTGGGAAGTAAAAAGTTGGGGGAAAAAAGGGGAAGGAGTTTTTTAGAAGGGAAAAGTGTTTTTATCCTTGGAAAAAGAAAAATATGTTAGCTAGTTCATTTGCACTTACTCAACAGATTTTCACATGAGCAAATGTAACCTTTGTCATGCTGCTTCCCAATTTAGTTCAGTCGCTGTCCTGCCCACGGTTTGGTCTGCCCTGTTCCCATGATGCACTGGGCCAGGGACAGACTAATTTGCATATAGCCAGGTTCTGAGCTGGGATGGTGCAGTGAGCTAAAAAACGGTGTTGGATCAAGCCCTGATCTTTTGACTGGGTGAGAGTATTCTGCTTAATTCAGAAACTCTGTCCATCACCACCCCCTGTTGTTTAATTATTTTGTCCACCATAAGCGTGGAAGGGTATACGCAGACGTGAGTCCCTTGCTCATTGCACCATCAGGATGCAAGCAAGCCGGGCCGAAGACGGCTGTAATGCCAGAAACCGGTCCCCGGAAGCTTGTTTCCTTCCCAGTGAAAGAATTGGCTTGGTAGTTTGGTCTGCCCTGTTCCCATGATGCACTGGGCCAGGGACAGACTAATTTGCATATAGCCAGGTTCTGAGCTGGGATGGTGCAGTGAGCTAAAAAACGGTGTTGGATCAAGCCCTGATCTTTTGACTGGGTGAGAGTATTCTGCTTAATTCAGAAACTCTGTCCATCACCATCCCCTGTTGTTTAATCACGGTTCTATGGAGAGCATGCCTTAGGTGGACGAGATGGCATTCTTTCTCCGCACTTTTTTCTTTGCGATTTACCAGGTGGTGACTGCTCCACCGGTGCGGTCCTTCTTTGTGGCATTCTTCTTTGTGGGGGCCGCCTTGTATACAAAGCGTACTATATCAGTGGCCTATTTGGCCTTCTCCTTCCCAGGATTTCTTGTTGAGGTAATTGCAAGTAATTGCTGCCCTGCAAGTTACTGATAGTTTCCCCAAACCAATATAGAGGTAACACAAGGTGCTGATATATAAAAGGAATTGACTCTTTCTACCCTTTGTGTCGCAACGCTTTGAGTAGTTGTTTGTCGGGTTCCTTGCTCCTGGATTTCTTCCTGAGCCTTTGCCTATTTAACTTTCCCTTATTCCTTTTCTGTATCATTGCTCAAGACGGCAACTCCCGCTTCCATCCACCCCGCCTATCTCGAGCTCAACGCTTGGCATCATCTGGGGTCAAGTCATCTCAGCCTTCTGGAGCATTGATGGATTATTTTTGGAGATTTTTGCCCATTGTGCTTTTTTCCTCCTGGGGGCTCCTTCTGGAAGGCACTATATGCTTGGCTGTTTTCTGTTTTAGTAATATTGTGGCTACTAGAAGGGTTCACCCTTATCTCTGGCAGATTCGGGGACCAATTACGATGTCATTAGGAAAGCATTCCTACCGAATCGTTTCCGGAATGCTTTCCGAACGGCTCGACCGCGAGCTCTCCGAGCGACGGATCATGCTGTAATGCATGTTAAATCCCACTGATTTGTTCGGGACACAATACATCCGACCGAATCGGCCCAGGCGTTCGCAAACGCTGAAGAATATTATTCCTGTTAGAAATCAGAATCGATTTACCCCGTGAACAGATGACTATGCATCCGACACGGTTATTGAACCGTGTATGTTTGTGTTACAAATGGCAAGTGGGGATTGTCAAAACAGTGTAGACAAGCATTGGCAATGGCAAATTCAAAGAAAAAAAAATATCAAACTATTAGCCACACCCACCAATCCACCTACATAAAGGGCCAAACACCTGACCGTGATCCTTTGCTCTAGCACAACTGCTGCCAGGTCTCAGGAGTCTGTCCACAGTCCCTGGTCTCTGCCTCTCTGCCTCACACACTCACACTTCACCCACCACACAACTTGCACAGAATGTATTAAAAAAAAAATTCTTATAAACAAACACTCTATTTTATATTCACAATCACCCTCACCTTCACAGTCACCCTCACCTTCACTTTCACCCTCTCCCCCACCATGGCCCCAAGGAAGCACCCAAGGTTCACAGAGCCACATTTATTTGAGAACCAAGTCCAATAGACCCCCCTGTCACTGAGAAATAGGATGCGGGACAGGATAGTCAACAAGGTGAATACTGAGGCCCCTTGCCTGCGCACAACGGATCATATCAGGAACAGGTATTATGATGTGCGAAGGAGGTTAAAAAAACTGCTGGCCAGAGCCCCTCAAACCCAGATTTGCATATACATTGCTGGGGTATTAGCCTCCAACACCAATTTTTCTTCTACGTTGCTGGGAGTGTTAGACCTCCATCTCCCAATTATGGTGGGAGATTACTGGGAGTATTAACAACCCAGCCTCCCCCTTTCGGTCTGAATTGCTGGAACTATTAGCCCTCCCTCCCCAAAAATTGCCTCTACATTGCTGGAAGTATTCTCCCCACCCCAAATTTAACTGTAGTTGTGCCCCTGCTTTCTTTTATGTTGCCTTTTGCAGGGTAGTGGCATTACTGTTTGGAGGTAGATGTCTGACTTACCTTCTGGGATGAACGCGTTGGTTGGGGTTGTAGTATTTCTCGTAGATATAGAATATAGGGATGACATGCATGATGGGATACATGGCAGCACAGTCTTGGTCATAGGAATCGTGTTGTGGCATGATTCAGAGCAGAAATACTCCCCTTCCGGACGCTCTGACGTGTTGGTTGTGGCGATCGATTCACCCATTAGGAAGTACACATCGTACTTGGGCATTGGGATTTGGCCTGGGAAATGCCTCTGGACAACTCCATTCTGCGTTTCCGGAGGCTTCTCGTTAGGAAAATCCAGTCGGATTCGGAGTGACCAAGTCATTCGGTAAGTGAAGGGTATTGGGCATCGTACTGCTTCGTTTGGTAGAACCGGATCCCAGTACGAGTCGTTTGGAAAGTCCGACTCCGGCCGGCCCTGGATGGCCTTCCTGACGACATCGTAATTGGGCCCTAAGTCTGTGAAGACTAGGCCGCTGAGGCCCAGAAGTAGTGAACAAAACAAAACCAGGCATCAAGACCGTGAAACCCTTATGTATTTAATCATGTTAAGATGGAAATCACTGTTGTAAAGTCTCCACGTGTAACCTAGCAACCCTTTTTGAATTCCAAAAATAAATAATTCTGCACCCATGTGAGGAAAGTAACCCCGAGGTGTAGATTAGCCTATTTGATTCTGAGAATTGGTCCCTGCATGTGCAGAAGTAAAGAACCCCATTAGGTAGTATGATCAGAAACTCGGATAGTGATGCAATCATGAGTAGTGATAAGACACATAATTTGCTCTGTGTTTCCTGCCCTTTGAAAGAGGCAAGGATTATGCTTATGTGTCACTACATTGACGTACAGCTACATTGGTGGCAAAACATGGTCAACCACTGCATTGTCAAGATAAAGTTGTTCTTGTGTGTTTTATCGACTACATTGGCCCTACATTCATTTTGTTGTTTATTTTTTAACTTATTTTGTCTTTTTCAAATTTAATGAGTGATTTTTCTCAACCATAATTATAATTCTTTCAAAAAATTCAAATATTTAATTTAATTATTTTCGTTAACCTAATTCAAATTTTTACTGTAATATATTTTCATTGCATTTAATTATTTTCAATGGTTCTAATTGTCCCTACCATATGCATAACCCTAAAATATGTACTTAATTACATTATTTCAAAATTATTTTTTCCTATACTTAACACTAATACTAGCTTTACCCATTATGTTTTTTAAAATTATTTTTAATTTATTTAAATCTGTTGTCACTTATCCTGGTAGAATACCTAAATACATTTTTTATTTAAGTTAATATTCTGATCATTCTAAAACTAAATATATTGTTAAATTATTTCTAACCTTCTCCCTTAATGTCTTACCGTTGTTTTCTTAAGCTGAACATATCCATTATTCTAAATTCGTAAAACATTTTAATTAATTTACATTTTGCTAAAAATCAAACATTGAAAAAAAAATTTACCTTGTGATGGGGGAACCCCCAAACTCTGTTTCCTCCCTTTTTTAAATTAAATGAATTATATTTCTATTTGTTTAATGTACTTATTTAGTGAGGGGGCAGTGAATCACTGAGGCATCTTTCTTTGTATTTAATTTTATACATTTATTTTAGATATCTTTCTTTTTTTTTTACATGTTTTGGCCCTGTGCTTCATTTAATCTTGTTACTGAACTTACCTTTTCCGATATAGTGGTCATCGCTATAGTTACTCTGTCGCTGTAGTAACCTCAATGTAGTGATATTGATGTACTGGCGATGCACATGGTTTCAGACTCACTTTTCCTCACAACAAAACCACATTTTTCAGGCTAAACTGTTGCTGGGCTGTGGCTGGAGACCATCTGCTTTATTTCTCAACAGTTACAACTTCAGAGTAGCGCTGTGGGGCTTGAATACTGCAGAGAATTGAAAAAAACCTTTACACTGGTGCTAACTAAAGGTCTAATTTGACTGGTAACCGCCAGGCATCCCTATCTTCCGTACTGTGGTGTTGTGTGATCAATGGGGCCTTTTGAATCTGCACAGTTATTGTTATTTCTGACCCTCTGCACACAATTTGAGTTGTATGTTTGGTGTTGTAGTTGCATGTAATAGCATGCGGTTTTTTTTGCAGGTAATGCTCCCTCATCTCAAAAGCAGGACATACAAGAATCCTACTTTCTGCTAATGTAATGCTCACAGTGCTTTAACAACAGCTCAGTGGGCAATATTCACAAAGGTAAAGTTAGACTTTTGGTCTAAGTTCAGAACACAAGTCTAACTTAACTGCTTTTCGGTATTGACAAAGGTGAGCTTCGAACAGTATCTTTACATCTGCACTCGGGCGGAGATCCGCCTCGAGTGTGGTGATTCCACCCCGAGTGCAGAAACTCCGCCGAGCGCAGACGAAAATAAACTGTTTGTAACTTACATTTGTGAATACTGAAAGTTGTGAGCTTAGACTTTTGGTCTAAGTTTACCTTTGTGAATCGAGCCCTATGTGCTTATCATTTCATTAAATGCTCCCTACATTTTGATACCACCTGGAATCATACTCAAATCTCCAGTGGGAAACTTGTCTCACCATCCGAGCACTCATCTTTTGCGCAAGCTGGAGCCTTCTGACCATTCCAACAGAAGTTTGTGGATAGACCAAAGTTGCTGTGCTGTGTTGCAGTACGGCTAGAGAGCAGCACAGAGACATATTTACAAAGATATACAACTCCTGCTCTTTTCCCCAGAACTGCGGCAGAAACTGCCTGCCTTGCACCACAAACACTCCTTTGCACAGCAGTGCAAATTAGTGTGAATGATGTCTAGCTTAGAATTTGTACTGTAAGGGTGCCTTTCCAGTACAAAAAGCTACACCTTTAAAACTTTTATACATTTGACTATTTCCCCTGTTAAATTTCAACTGGTTTGACCTGCTGAAATTTAACGAAGCTTGAGGTATTTAACGTATCTGATAATTATCGGATATGTTAAATGCATTTTAACTTGTAATTACAACACTTGCGTAAACAGGTTTACGCATAGGTTGGAATTAACTAACCCACTTGTAATCAGGCTGAAAGTAGTACAAAGCAGCAAAAAGTGCTATTTATGTTACTTTAAGGACTACTTTCCAGCACAAATTGTTTTTGGGGGCAGGGCAAAGTGTTGCTAAATATTTCCCTTCGTTTCAGAAATTACATACAAGAGGCTGTTCTCCCACTGGGGCTTTGCAAATGGGGAGATTGTCTGCTGAGACAGAAGGCAAGCACCAGACAACGGAAGCTTAATAACACTTATTTCTTAGGATATGTCTGTCGGCAGTGGCGGTCGACATCAGAATGATCTCAACCACTCTCCCTCAAATGTTCGGCCCCCAAGCATTCTAAGGTACACCAATACAGGAAGAGGGTGAAAGAAAGAAACACAAAACAAAAGGAAGAAGACAGATACAACACATTTTCATCCTTAACAATAGCAACAAGTGGGCCGGAGTCAATCATTGTGCATAATTCTCCATGATGGAATTCTGCTCCTGGGAAAGTTTTTCATGTGTTCAGCGATTGTTTCATTACCAAGAGGGACACCTGCAGCTACCTGATGTATCTCAGAATCTAATCTAGATTTGCAGAAACATCTTCCGGAAAGGGACTGGGAAAATAACTCCTTCCGAGTGTAGGCTGTTTGCCAGGAAACTCAGTGGATCGGTCAATTCCTTTATAACCTTTGTCACTGTTCGATTCTACACCAACATCAGTGGATACAACATCTCTCTCACGCTTAGACACTCTCTTCAAACTCCAACATCTTCCTATTCTGGGTAGTGACACTACCTTTGTTGACTTTGATGGCCTTTATGGGTCTAAAATTCCAGGTTCTACTTTTTGAACATAACTGACTGTTCTACTAACCTGCGGACTTTGCTTGCTTGGAGTTTGACTGGGGGCCACGTTTGGCAGAGAAGCACGCCTGTCTTTTCATCTGGATTCTGCCCAGGAATACTTGTGCCACCTCTCGCGTTTCCCGCCTCGCGGGAAACGCTCGCGGCAGGGGGTTTCTGCTCGTACCATCGGAGGGTGAACTACAGTGTCCATCAGACATCGGGACACAGACTCAGCCTCCCGACACGCCCCCACAGGTGTACTTAATCTGCCTTGCAATCCCGCAGTGCGGCTGACTGTTCTACTAACCTGCGGACTTTGCTTGCTTGGAGTTTGACTGGGGGCCACGTTTGGCAGAGAAGCACGCCTGTCTTTTCATCTGGATTCTGCCCAGGAATACTTGTGCCACCTCTCGCGTTTCCCGCCTCGCGGGAAACGCTCGCAGCAGGGGGTTTCTGCTCGTACCATCGGAGGGTGAACTACAGTGTCCATCAGACATCGGGACACAGACTCAGCCTCCCGACACGCCCCCACAGGTGTACTTAATCTGCCTTGCAATCCCGCAGTGCGGCTGACTGTTCTACTAACCTACGGACTTTGCTTGCTTGGAGTTTGACTGGGGGCCACGTTTGGCAGAGAAGCACGCCTGTCTTTTCATCTGGATTCTGCCCAGGAATACTTGTGCCACCTCTCGCGTTTCCCGCCTCGCGGGAAACGCTCGCAGCAGGGGGTTTCTGCTCGTACCATCGGAGGGTGAACTACAGTGTCCATCAGACATCGGGACACAGACTCAGCCTCCCGACACGCCCCCACAGGTGTACTTAATCTGCCTTGCAATCCCGCAGTGCGGCTGACTGTTCTACTAACCTGCGGACTTTGCTTGCTTGGAGTTTGACTGGGGGCCACGTTTGGCAGAGAAGCACGCCTGTCTTTTCATCTGGATTCTGCCCAGGAATACTTGTGCCACCTCTCGCGTTTCCCGCCTCGCGGGAAACGCTCGCAGCAGGGGGTTTCTGCTCGTACCATCGGAGGGTGAACTACAGTGTCCATCAGACATCGGGACACAGACTCGGCCTCCCGACACGCCCCCACAGGTGTACTTAATCTGCCTTGCAATCCCGCAGTGCGGCTGACTGTTCTACTAACCTGCGGACTTTGCTTGCTTGGAGTTTGACTGGGGGCCACGTTTGGCAGAGAAGCACGCCTGTCTTTTCATCTGGATTCTGCCCAGGAATACTTGTGCCACCTCTTGCGTTTCCCGCCTCGCGGGAAACGCTCGCAGCAGGGGGCTTCTGCTCGTACCATCGGAGGGTGAACTACAGTGTCCATCAGACATCGGGACACAGACTCAGCCTCCCGACACACCCCCACAGGTGTACTTAATCTGCCTTGTAATCCCGCAGCGCGGGACGCGCGCGGGACGAGCCGGACGAAGCCCGGACAAAGGGCGGACAGTCTAAGACAGTCCAAGACTGGCCACGACTGGACTGGACCAGGACTCTAACATCATCAGTATCGTGAGTCAATTGTCTATGCGCCCCGCTGCTATTGATTGTCATTAGACGCAAGGTTTAACATCTTGCCTGTAACACCTTACAAATTTGCTCAAATTGTAGTAGGATTGTGTACCTCCCATATGTCGAAACAGAAAACTCCTATCACCCCTGCCAATACTATGGACAATTATTTAGTACACAGGGTGGCAAAAATAAATAGTGATCGGAGGTCTTCTTTGGGGCTTAATGACTCTCCTCCGTGTGCTCAAAGAGAAGCTTTAGGTTTGATTGAACTGGATTCTGATGCAATGAATGTAATAGATGTACACACTGAAGAAAATAATGATTGCTCAGTATCAAATGCTTCTATAACACCTAATGCCCCACAACCAGATATAAATGTTGATCTATTAATGGGGGATGAGTTACATATGTCCTGCAATGATCTAGAGATAGTTGAAGAGAGCATTACTCCACCAACGCCAGTCCCCGCACCAAGAGCAGCCAAAGGGTCCACCAAGGTTCCCCCCAAAAGACCAGGATTACGGTCCAGTAGTAAAAAACCAGCAACCCCCCTAAAATCAAACATAAAAGTGTCACTGAAGAAATAAGGGAGGAAGGGAATGGCACCATAGATTGGGACGACTTGTTATCGAGCAAGTTTATGGGCATGTTAGAATCTAAGATATCACGGATAATCAAACCTCTCATATCCAAAATAGACCATTTGTCCGATAAAGTACACAAATTGGAGACCCTTTTAAAAATAACAAATGATAACATGGGGGAAATACCAAATTCAATCATAAGTAAAATGGATGAAAAACAGGCGAATATGACAGGGAATCCAAAAGTCATACCTGACCCAACCCAGATAGGTCCTACCAGATCTAGTAATGATCTTAACAACTCCATAGTTGTAGTCCCTCCGACAACCAAAGGGAATGCTTTAACACCTGATCTCCACATAGGATCAAACCCTGTGGAGTTGATAGTGGAAGCCTCACTCCTGGTTCTAGTACTTGCCAATGTCCCACCGTTGAAAAAAGACCAGATTGAGACTTCTGATTCCCTTTTAAATAAATCTTTGCAGTGGTTAAGTAATAATATGCAAATATCACCATGGGGCAAAGAAAAGCTGTCTGAAGATCTGCTAACAGCAAGAAGAGTAAAGTGGATAGGGACTCAAGCCAAGAAATTTGCGGGAGACTGTGTGGTACTAAACCTCAAGGGCCCAGATGTATTACCAGACATTCTGCTCAATATTTTTACGCCACAAAGTAGAACGGCAGAAATAATCCCACTAACGTTGGACTTTTTTTATAGCAGAAGAGGCCTTGTGGCTAAGCCAAGTATTCTAAGGACTAAGTGGTCAGTAGTTGGAAACAGAAGGGCTAGGGGTGGACCAGCTTGTGATTGGGGGCTAAATCTGGAAAATTGTTTCTCGGCTTTATCCGATTTAAACGAATGTGATTGACTCACAAGCCGTGAACCAGTCTCTCCCAATAGACAGATGATGCAAAAGAATGGAAGTGTAGGAAATATGATATGTACTCACTTGGTCAATCAGAAAATAGACAAACAGAAATCAGATCCCATGGTATTTAATAACCCTGCACCCGAAGAGCCAAAGATAATTACAGAGGGTACTATCTGCATTAGAGAGGCGAAAGGGACCAAGGTTACATTAAGGGAGGGAAAAATAGCATCAGCAGAAAGTAAAGCACCTGCAAACAATGATGAAAGTGGCCAGCTATTGCAACAACAAGAAACCACACTACTGTCCCTTGTATCTTGGAACATTGCAGGCATAGCAAGCAAAGTAACTACACTGGAATGGGTTGACTTTATTGACCAACATGATATCATTATGCTGCAAGAAACGTGGTCTCTCACTCCAACCTTTCGAGAGGGGTATTTACATTTTTACATCCCAGCAACCAGAAATCGCTTAGGACGTTCCTCTGGAGGCTTGCTAATCTGGATACGCCAGTCTTTGAACTGCACTATAAAACAACTATCCAAACCATCTAATGATATTATGGCACTCAACATTAGATGGGAAAATGGTCAAGAGCTTATCCTGTTCAATGTTTATGCCAGGGGAGTGGCTAGTGGCAAATCCTCAGATGTTGTAACAACTTTAGAGCAGAATATTGAAATGTTAACACCACAAAGTCAAAGAATAGTGGGTGGGGATTTCAATGCCACTTTTGAGCCCTTGGGTGATGAGGATAGGATCTTGTCTGAGGAGGAGGACGCCAAGTGGGGAATACCCCAGTTGGAGTTGCCGGCGATTAAAAAATGGAGTAGTGTGGCAATCCAGCTAAAAAGTCTCTGTCTAGCTAGAGGCCTGAGAGCGGTAAATGGGCGCTCGCCTTCCGACTTAAGAGGGAATAATACGTTTGACAACGGCCGATCAACTAGCAGAATTGATTATATACTATTAGATGTAAGGATCTGGAGTAAAATGCTAGACATGGTTGTAGAAGAAAGATTAGAAAGTGATCACAACCCTTTGCAATTGACCTTTTATTCCCATTATGAGTCTATAGTGCACACTAATAATAATGGAATGGTGACGCAGGATGTTACATGCTCGAATAATCTACGCCATCTCAAATGGAGAATGCTAATAGAGGACGCAGCAAAACTAGAGGTACTTAAAAAACTAGTAGTCGATGAAGTAAATAACATCAAGTCCCACCAAGGGATGTCTAGCTTCCAAGACTACATGATGGAGGCCCACGAAAACCTCTTTTCTAAAATACAAAGCTTCTTCACTAAAAGAGCAGATCCCTGTAAAGCGAAAAAAATTCAACCAAGGCAAGGCTGGTATGATAAGAGTTGTAGGGTGGCACGACTCAACCTGAGCTTGGAATTGAAAACAGGCAATGTAATAGCAATCAGGAGGGCGAGAGACGCTTATAGACAAACCCAAAAACAGGCCAGGAAACGCTGGGATGAAGAAGGCTGGCTGGAATTGAAGGAGGCCTGTGCAGCAAAGGATTCTAAGCGTTTTTGGGCCATAGTAAAATGGGAGAGGGGAGGGATAGCTGCCCAGCCTCAAAATAATGTTGCCATAAATAAATGGACTGAGTTTTTTAAACCACAGTATGCCCGTAATCCTGCCCACACTTCTGATCAACCTCTCCCATCCATCTTTTTTAAACATCAAATATTTAATGAGAAGGATGTGAGCAAAGCACTGGATTGCATAGCGGGGGGAAAAGCTCCAGGCATGGATGGTATTCTGGCCAACGTATTTTTATCGGACCGGAATTCCTGGTGCTCTTACTTTAAAATGTTGGCAAATGCTGTGGCGATGGGAGGGGAAGTGCCCGATTCATGGAAGGGAGCAGAAATAATCCCCATATTTAAAAAAGGAGACAAAACATTAGCCCAAAACTACAGACCCATCAGTCTTATAGATACAGCACAAAAACTGATGGGGCGCTTAGTCCAGAATAAGTTGCAACAATGGATTGACGAAAAGAATATATTGTCTCCCTACCAGGCAGGGTTCCGTCCACTGACTAGTAGTGTTGACCAAGTTCTCTACTTCATAACCATCTATTGGAGAAATGTCACACTTAAAAAGGGTTCGTTGTATGCTGTCTTTGTGGACTTAAAAGCAGCCTTCGATTTAGTCCCTAGAGAAAAATTGTGGCAGAGCCTGGCTGATGTAGGATTAAGCCAGGAACTCCTCACTCTCCTTGTTCGCCTCCACGAAAATAATTTCGCTAAAATCAGATGGGGCAAGCAAGGAGAAGTTACAGACCCTTTCCCAGTAGAACGAGGAGTAAGGCAAGGGTGCGTCCTTGCGCCAACACTATTTTCAATTTACATAAATGGAATTGTTGCCCACCTAATGAAATCCCCAAGCGATGCCCCAATCATAGCAGGCTCCCACGTCCCAGTCCTAATGTTTGCGGACGACACGCTTTTACTTTCACGCACCCCGAGCGGTCTCCAAAAAGTGGTTGATGCCTTTGGTGAATTCTGTGATAGTAGGGGCCTTGAACTGAATACTACCAAAACCAAATTCATGTGCCTAAACTATCAGTCCTCTTTCAAAGGTGTAATCAAATACAAAGGTACCCCTTTAGAGAAAGTGGATGCTTTTACTTACCTAGGCATCACCCTCCAGGGAAACATGAAGTGGAAATCGCATATTAACAAGACATTATTGAAGTTTAACCAGCTTGCAGGCGCAGTTGCTTTAAAACATCGTAAATCGCTAACAAAGCCGGTTAATTGTGCACTCGAAATATACAATATGAAAGTATTAGGCGCCTGCTTATATGGATCTGAATTATGGGGGTTTTCAAATCTTGGAGAGTTGGGTCGTGCAGAAAACAGATTTTTACGAGGGCTTGTTATGGTCCCCCAAAGTACACCCACAACTCCTTTGAAATTGGACCTTGGCAGAAAAAACATCGAGGACATAGCTAGACTACGGCCACTCCTGTATTGGAGACGCTTGATAGTGACCCCAGAGCTGAGCCATTACGCTGCAGCTCTGGCGGATGTTGTTGAGTTCGATCGTTTTCATTGTATTGAATGGCTAAAAGAACTAAGGGGGCTTCTTGTATTGTTAAAGCTGGAACACCTTTGGGGCAATCATGATGTGGCTAGCTTTCCCACGAAAGCAAAATTGAAAGAATTATATTGGGAGATGGTGTATGTAACAATGTTCTGTAAAGGTTCCCAATCAAAACTGACAACTCGCTTTTGTGATATTAAAATGTATCCATCATGCGAAACATATTGGGATATAATAGAACGACCACATGATAGGAAACTATACTTTCAATTTCGTATAGGAACCTTGCCAGTGAACGCCTTTAAAAAATACTGGTCTCCAATGTGGGATGAACATTGCTATCATTGTAAAGATCAAATAGAGCACATTTCCCATTTGTTGTTCTGTTGCCCATTATATGCTAGCCCTAGGCGTAAATGGCTAAAGCCAGTGTGCTTAAACATTGGCACCCGTAGTCAATCGATAGCCCTTAGAATACTAGAATCTGATTGTTCCACACCATTTGTAGTTGCTGTAGCTAAATTTCTTCCTTGGGCATGGGCAATTCTCACGTGCACTCTAAAGTCAAATGTAACAATAATATGAAATAGGGTTGCTTTAATTTAATCATTCCATTGTATGAATTGTTTTCAAAAGAAACTAATTTTTTAGGAATATTTGAAAATCTTCTTGTATTTTTTATGTATAATATTCGACTGTCATTGTTTAATATGTATTTTAGAACTATTTTTAGCTGTAGTATTTATTGTAATAGGGTTAGGAAGGATGCTTTTATGACAAATGTCGAATAAAGCTTTGAAATTTGAAATTTATTTAAACATAATTTGAAATCCTTATCCTGATGAAGTCGCCTACAGATATACTAGGGGTCATAGCCATGTGAATGAAGATGTAGCACTCTTTGGACCTACCTTGTCAGGATGTCACCTCAGTCTATAACTTCTCCAAGTCCACAGTATCGCCCATACTATTGGCAAAAGGATACTTAGACTTGAGCCACCACTGCCACATCGAGGAAGTAGGATGCCTCCTTTCCAATAATTGGAAAGGTGAGACACCTGTGGTGGACTTAAGTGAAATAAATTCTATACGCCCACAGTAACTCCCTAATAGATAGGTATTTGCCCTACAAGAGCCAGGTGGATTCTTTCTCTGAGATACTTGTTGAAGCTTACTAGCTGGCCATTACATTGGGGGTCATAGATAGCATTTTTATGTGACCAACATTGTGGATTTCTAACATTTCCATTAATGAGAACTGGCAGTGATGATACATTCAGGGTATCCTTCTCTGCTGAGAACTTCCAAGAGCAATAAACAAATCAAACAGAAAAGTAATATGATTAGGAACATCAAAATCTACAGATTGGCACCCAACCAGTGGGGCTCATCAGCGACTCGGATGCCTGAAGGAGTGCTCTTGCTACGGACAATCACTGCCCGAGGAGACCCGCGTCTTGGCACCCACAGTGTTTTTCCTGATCTGACCCTCCAGGTGGTGCCGTTATTATTATTATTATTATTATTTATTTTTCTAAAGCGCGTAGTCACCCGGAGGTATCCCAGCGCTAAAACAAAACCTATCTCCTAAGTACAGTGGGACGGGGAAAGGGAAAAAGAGGGAGGAGGAGGGGGGAACAGCAGAGCAGGGTAAGGGCCAAGAGTGATTCACTGTGGGAAGAGGTGAGTTTTGAGCTGTTTCCTAAAGCGGAGGTATTGAGGTTCGAGGCGCAGTGCTCGGGGGAGTGTGTTCCAGAGTCGTGCAGTCTGGACTGAGAAACGCCTTCCTCCGGATCGGGCTCTCTTGAAATTGGGGGCAACAATTAGGTTTTCTGTGCCAGAGCGGAGGGGTCTTGAGGGTTTGTAGGGTGTGATAAATTTCCTGAGAGCAGGGGGGCCTTGATTTTGTCGAAGTTTGTGGGTCAGGCACAAGGCCTTGAATTTGACCCGCTCTCTAATAGGGAGCCAGTGAAGGAGTTTTAGGGCCGGTTTGGCCGATACTCTGGCGGGGGTATTAGTGAGAATCCGGGCCGCCGTATTCTGAATTCTCTGAAGTTTATTCAGAGTCACCTCTGGGGCGCCCAAGTATATTACGTTGCTGTAGTCAAGCCTCGAGATTATTAGGCCCTGAATTAGCAACTTTTGGGAATCAGTGGGCAAGAGGGGCAGAACTTTCCTCAGTGATTTTAACAGTCCAAAGCAGTTCCCGGCCACTTTCTTTGCCTGCACAGTGAACGAGAGGTCGGTGTCAAGCCACACTCCCAGACTCTTTACTTCCTCTCTGGGTTCAGGAAGGGGGCCCAGACAGGCTGGCCAGATATTCGGGGGCAGTGTGAGTCCTTTTGGGCCTAGGAGCAGAACCTCCGTTTTTGACCCATTTAGTTTTAGGGCGGAAGAGTTCATCCAATGATGGACCTGTACAAGGCAATTAAACAGGTCTGCTGGTTGTTGTTTGGGGTGGGACAGTGACACAACCAATTGTGTGTCGTCGGCGTAGCTGACGACACTCACTCCGAAAGGGATGATGACCTCCTCCAATGTGGACATATAGATATTAAATAGTGTGGGGCTCAGGGAGGAGCCCTGAGGCACACCACATTGGAGGGGAATTTCGGAGGAGTGTGCGTTATTCTCCCAAATTTGATAGGTCCGTTGAGCCAGGAAAGATGTCAGCCAGGCTAAGGCGGAGCCTTCTACACCGACTCCCTTGAGTCTTTTGATAAGAAGTTGGTGGTTCACGGTATCGAAGGCCGCGCTTAGGTCGAGGAGGATCACTGCCACTGATCCTCCTCCGTCCAATAGCGTTCTGGCCTCCTCAACCGCGGCTAGGAGGGCGATGTCTGTGCCCTGCCCTGGGCGAAAGCCCGTCTGGGAGCTTTTTAGTATGTTATTAGCTTCCAGGAACTGGGAAAGTTTTCTATTAACCAGTTTTTCAGCAATTTTGCTGATTCCTGGGAGTAGGGAGATGGGCCTATAATTCGACAGGTTTTCGGGGTCAAGGGAGGGTTTTTTTAACAGGGCTTTCACGACCGCTGCCTTCCAACTTAGGGGTACATCTCCCTGTTGGAGTGAGGTGTTAATTAGGTTGGTCACAGTAGGGATGATCGTGGGGGCTACCTTTTTAAGAATTCGGAGTGGAGCTGGATCCTTAGGGGAGCCGCTTTTTATGGATATAAGCGTATTTTCCACTTCTTCAGTCGTCACTTGACCCCAAGAGGAGAGGCGGCACAGAGTTGAGGATTGCGGGGGATCAGGTTCCTTGCCCAGAGTTGCGGCGGGGATCGACTCGAGAATTTTTTGGATTTTCCCGTGAAAGAAATCCGCCAATTGTTGACATTTGGTTTGGTCAACTGTAGGGTCAATGGGGTGTTTAGGTCCGGGTGCAGGGGTTTTCAGAAGGTCTTTTAGGATAGCATAAGATTCCTTGCTGGAACATACTGCTTTCTCTATTCTCTCCTGGAAGAACGTGATTTTGGTTTTACGGATGGTCGTTTTGTAATTCAGGAGAGAAGCAGAATAGATCTCTTTATTTGTTTCCGATCTGACTTTCCTCCAGGAGCGTTCCGACCTCTTGCACTGTTGGCGCAGGGCTTTGAGCTCTGGTGTGTACCATGGAGCCGAGGCTACTCTTTTGGGGTGTTTAAGGGAGAAGGTTTTAGGGATGAGTGCATCCAGAGAGGAGGTTATCCAATCATTGACCTGCTTGTCAGCGGTAGCGAGGTCACTGGAGAGCTCAGGGGTGGACTCTGCCAAAGCGGAGGCCCATTCTCCAGGTGCAAGTTTGTGCCATCGTCTGTCAATGGTCTGAATTCTAGAGGATTGGGGTTTGGTGGGGGGGGGGTTCCCAGGAGATCGGGACAAGGAAGTGATCCGTCCAGGGGAGGATCAGAGGATGCTCCGTAGTGATGGTTATCGCATTGGAAAGGACGGGGTCCAATAAGTGTCCCTTCTCGTGGGTGGGTTCATTGTTTATCAGTCGGATGTTAAGTGACGCTAGGTCTTGAAGAAGGTCAGCGGCTAACCTGTCTGTAGGGTCTTTAAAATGTAGGTTTAGATTGCCTAAAATGAGGAAATTGCCGGTAGAAGATGCTAGCTGAGCGACTGATTCCATGAAGGCGTCAAGGAATTTTCCCGGGGAGCCTGGGGGACGGTAGATCAGTAACCCCGACAGAGAGTGAGCAGGGGAGGGTTGAATGGAGAATTGGCAGCTTTCGCAGTCCTTGATTTGGGCGTCAGAAATTCTACAGGTAAGATGCTCCTTGAAAATTATGGCTACCCCCCCGCCCCTCCCTTTGGGTCTGTGTAGTGCTTGACAGAGGTACCCTGAGGGCAGGGCCGTGATTATGTCCGAGTCGGTGCTGTCTGATAGCCACGTTTCCGTAAGAAAAAGCAAATCAAAGTCATGGTCTAGAATGAGCAGGTTTGTTTCAATTGCATGTTTGGGGAGGGAGCGACAGTTCAGAAGTCCAATCTTGAGTCCGGGTTTGGTGGATACAGTGGGGGATGGAGTGCAGCGCGTGCAGTAATAGAAGGGCTTACCTTCAATATGCGTATGGTGACAGGCCAAGGTAGTTCTTGGTTGCAATGCGCGGAGCATGTCTCCGGTATATATCACACGCTCACATGGGGTGTCCGGCAGCATTTCTGGGCCTGGGTCCGTCTGGGCCCGGACGGGCCCAGACGGGCTTGCCTTTGGCGCGCCTTCGGCGCGCTGACGGCGCGCCCGCTGCGCCCGTCCGCTGCGCGTACGTGGGGCGCACATGAATTATGTAGGCAAGTGGGCGTGGCCGCTAGCGAGTGGGCGTGGCCAAAGACCGGCTCACAGGCTGCTGGCGCTGGCGCTTGCTAATTAGGGCGTTGGATGGGTCTCAAGACGATCGTGGTCTCCCTGGGTCCGTCAGGAGAGAGCCTGGGTGTCAGGGCAGATAGCGCAACAAGTGATTTTAAGAATAACACACAAATTCAGAACAGATTAAAATAAGCGCTCCCGGCTGTGCCTCAGGAGAAGT
Source organism: Lissotriton vulgaris (assembly GCF_964263255.1). Classification (NCBI taxonomy): domain Eukaryota; kingdom Metazoa; phylum Chordata; class Amphibia; order Caudata; family Salamandridae; genus Lissotriton; species Lissotriton vulgaris. The sequence goes on along the minus strand of NC_141691.1, from coordinate 65,612,549 downwards.
AGAAGGTTCTGATCAGAGCATGAACGCCGCTCTGTTTATGTAGGCAAGTGGGCGTGGCCGCTAGCGAGTGGGCGTGGCCAAAGACCGGCTCACAGGCTGCTGGCGCTGGCGCTTGCTAATTAGGGCGTTGGGTGGGTCTCAAGACGATCGTGGTCTCCCTGGGTACGTCAGGAGAGAGCCTAGGTGTCAGGGCAGATAGCGCAACAAGTGATTTTAAGAATAACACACAAATTCAGAACAGGTTAAAATAAGCGCTCCCGGCTGTGCCTCAGGAGAAGTAGACTCGACTCGACTCGACTGAGATCTTTTCTGGTGTTCGCCATGCAGAGACCATTTGTCCGTAAACATGATCTTCTATAGCTTTGAATGATAATCTATGTGGACAAGGACATACTACATGCGTACAGGCAGCTCTTTAAATGGCCCGGCATTGTCAAAATCTACTTTTTGCAAAACAAAAATTGGCCATGGAACAGGTTGCATTGGTGGAGTTGAAGGTTTGCAGCTCTTGGCGCATAAGTAGCAGGCATCAAAGTGTCTGCCCAAACTGTCTACCTCTGCATCCATTCCTAGCCTGCATGTAAGGCGTCTCAGTAAATGCAAGCATCCCCTTACGACAGATTTTCGTAAGTCTTCCACATGTCTTGGCGGAATACATTTATCATTGCAAAAGACAAAATTCCCACAATTAATCGGAGTGCAACTCGGGGAAAAGAATGATGAGAACTTTTCATGTTTTTGCTTGGAGGATATTCCTCACAATTCTTTTTGTTTACACAAAGAGGAACTTTGTACCTAGTATCTTAGGCCAGCCAGTTTTCTTCAGACACCTAATCCCCTTGTATGGCACAACCATCACCAATGCATGCACACGTTTCCAATTTGCAGTCATCTGATCCACACTCCCCATTACTTGGGCAGCGTAACCGGAACAGGCAGTCCGCAGATTGGTTCCTGCTTCCTGGTACATAGGATATAACAATGCTTTGCTTCTAAAGCTTGGAACCAAGTCCTGAATTTCATGCAGTGGAGATCAGCCATCCCTCTGGTGACAACATCTGCACTAAATGTTTAGGTTTGGTATACAGTATATATTTCAGACCCAAATTCTTTTTAAATGATGTGTTGTCCAGACACATGCATTTGATGACGGAATACTGCCTTTCAGTCTCACTTAGAGGATTTGATGCATAAATCACCGCCTACTCGTTCTTTCCTGACCACTGGGACAGGACTGCCCCTAAACCGTAAGCACTGCTCTCAACTGAAGTTATGCAGTTCTTCAGTAGTGAGAAGTGTAAAAAGAACAGATGATGGACGGAATACTGCACAAAATAAACATTCATCCCCCGTCACAGATCTGAGTTACATCCATTGTTTTTTTGCTCGCCATGCCATTCCAGTTTGGACCAGCCGTACGCGAATCGTTCTTGACCCTGCTTCCCATCTGAACAGTTCAGCCTTAGCTGCCCGGCCCTCCCTGGACTGAAACCAGCATCCTGGAAACGGTTTCGGAGTAACACTCCAAATCACCCCATATCAGCCAAGCTAGCTTTAATCCGGTGGCATTGCGAGCACGGGACCCACGTCTGGGCATACCCTTCCCGCTTAAGGTGACATTTGCACAAAAAAACAGATGGACGGAATGCAGAAGAAATCAAACATTCACCTCCAGTCACGGATCTGGGTTAAATCCATTGTTTTTGTGCTCGACACGCCTTCTAGTTTGGATCAAACCATATGCAAATCAGTCTTGACCCTGCTCCCCATGGGAACAGTCCAGCCCGAACTGCCAGGCCAGTTCCTCCCTGCACCGGAAACAAGCATCCTGAGAATGGTTTCGGGGTATCACCCCTCATCAGCCAGGCTAGCTTGAATGCAGTGGCATAGCGAGCACAGGACCCACGTCTGGGCATACCCTTCCCACTTAGGGCGACAAATGCACAAAGGACAGATGATGGACAGAATGTTGAACAAATCAAACATTCACCCCCAATCACAGACCAGGATGATTGTTTCCAACCAACTACAGACAGATGTGGGGGAGCTAGGTAACTGAGTAGCAGATCTTGAAATGAAAGTGAACAAGTACCCAGAGGAACAGCATCATATGGAAAGCAGTCCTGGTTTACGAGGAACTGATACTGAATTATAAAGACTTTGAGAATAGGCCCTGGTGGCATAACATTAGAAATTGGGGATTACCTTGTAATGCAGAAGGCCTGGATATATATGTGTATGTTCAGAGACTCTTGCACCATATTCACTGCCGGCCGGTGAGTTGTTGATTTGATTAGGTTGCACACATAGAGTGTCTGGGGCAGGGTATTATGACTGATGCACTGCCAGATATTCTCACATGTGCAGTTCTTCAAGGAGAAAGAAGAGAAAAGGAACATGGTGCGTACAATGGACTCTGGCTTTTGTGGAGTACAACCTGCAACTGTACGATGACCTGGCAGCTTCCATATTTAAGCAGAGGAGAGAATTCCAACAAATGAAGGAACACCTCACAGAGAAGGACTTCCCAAACCACTGGGGTCATCTGTTTCAACTTATCTCCACATAGGGCATCCAGAAACATTTCATGAAAACCCTACCTGAAGTACATTTGGTACTGCGGATTGCAGGAGAAGGTGAGAGAGTTGATGACGGAACAGACTGCCTAACAAAGATCTGAGATCAGGGCGGTGGTTGGTTTGGCGAAACAGGCATAAGAGGACACAGGCATAAACGGTTAACCACAGCTTGAGAGACAGAAAAATCTTAGGTTGCGACCTTACAGAAACTTAGGAGACTAGGGGGCAAATGTACAAGCCCCTATTGCCACCACAAAGTTACTTTTACCGACGTTGTGGTGGCGACAGGGGCTGCTCCTTATGTACAAGGCAGTATTAAGCCACTTAATGTAGCTTAACGCTGCCTTGTACATAAGGCCCCCTTTCAGGCTATGCTTAGCGTGAACGGGGTGGGCAGTGGGTGTTGCGGTGGTCGTTCCACATCAACACCCATTTCTTTTGCCGCTGCCCCCTATGTACAAGAGTGGCGTACATAGGAGGCAACACCAAAATTAGGACCAGGTAAATCCTGGTCTTAAGTTGGGGAAACGAGGAGAAATGCATTATTTCTCCTCGTTTCTGCTTTTTCCATGTGTGCTGCCTTGTGCAGCACACATGGAAAAAGCAAAATGCCAAGGTTTGTTTATGTACAGGAAGCTGTCCTTTCCTGTACATAAACAAACCTTTAAAATATGTCATTTTATCACTTTCATGTGTGCTGCATGAAGCAGCACACATGAAAGTGACAGAATGGCATTTTAGGATTGTTTATGTGCAGGAAGGGACACCTTCCTTCAGATAAACAATCCTCCCCTGCACACAGACACCCTTTCACTATGGTGCAAGAGTGCCTGCGTTGGAGTTAAGTTGCTATGCTTAGCGCCATCGCATGGGGAAACGCAAGGCTACACCACATTCTTATAAATATGGTGCAGTCTTATGTTTCAGAAGTGGCTGAACGCGGCGTTAAGACAAGGAGGTTAACGCCGCGGTCTGCCACTTCCTTGTACATATCCCCCTTGGTGGCATGTGAGGCGAAGATGGCGAAGACACAGGCCAATGGACAGTGCTGCGGAAGGCACAATTGAGACCTCCCATGACCTTCCCTGAAGTTCCATGTATGTAATCCAGAGAATGAGTGGGGCTTTCAGTGGTGTGGAAGGGGGCCATGGGCACCACTGTGGATCAAAGTGGGGCTACTTCCCCTCCATCTGGGGAAACTTGGAACTTTAGCTGTTTTCGTTCATAGCAATTCCGTTTAGTATTCACAATTTGAAGGTTACGTTAGGTGCCTTTGGGGAATGGGGCACTCTCTGGTCCATACGGAGACTTGGAGTGTCAGGATCTATGTGGGCCCCGGATTGTCCAACCCCCAAGTGGTGGGGCTCCAACTGCAGTGCTTTACAGCTCCCCTCACCTTTGTTTGTTTTTAACAAAAGCGATATCTAGTGACATTCGTGAGGGTAATGATAGCTGGCAATCTGCTGTATAGATTGGTTTAAAGGATTACAAAGGTGTACACATTCTATATGTTTAGGGTAAGTAGACCATTATTATTTGCAACTAAGTGGCTTTGGTTGCATGACTGCATGCATTAGTGCACTCTACTTGTGTGTTGAATGCCTCTACACCATACAAATGCCGGATCCTTTGGTTTTTTCAGGGCTGGCTTCTTCACTGGTCATTCCAATGACCATTCACCTTCTGAAGGGGCTTCCATCTCCTTGTTACACAAAAAATTCAACCCGAGAGCTGAGTTTTCGTTTAGAGCAAAAGTTCATGTTCAACAGAAAATCCGTCATGATCAGTTCTGCCCTTTAGATTTGTCAAGAGTGGGACTGAGCACAGGAAGCATGAACATGGCTCTGATCTACAAGGAGAAAACTATCTCCACTTGAATGCTATTATGACTGCTGCTCCTGGAAAGGTTATTTCTCCACACACACTTTTGGGGGTGCATTAGTAGGACCCACATTAGCACCCCAGGTGCAGACAGGTATGGCAGCAGAGGGGTTATATTCACAAGACTGTGGAAGCGAGGGCAAGAGTCAGAGGCAGCTACATAGGGGATAAGCAAGGGACCAGACAGGAGACATGGCGTAGGTGGATAAAGGCAGCGCTGATGAGACGATGGCAAGCGAATGAGATGGGCAAACGGCTCAGGCCGCTGGGTCTGCTGTTTGGGATGACCGGGGCCATCAGGGGCTGTGCCCTAAGAGCTGAGGTCAGGGCTTTTCAGCCACCTGTCCACCCGCTGCAGATCCAGCATTCAGCTGGAACCTGCCACACTTTGGAAATTGTACATTCAGACGCGGGGCTGCGTTTCCCCGGCACCTTGGCGGGGTGCCCATCATACTGCAAATCTGGACCCAGGTCTTGAAAATTACTGTACTTGCTGAAGTGACATCACACCATACGCTCTGTAAATTACATGGGGTTTTAGAACCCTCTCCCAATTTTCCTGATATTTGGTGATATTGTAGAGATATTTTAGTGAACTTTGAAATAATACATACATGCCTATTGATACCCTCCACATTGGTGCTTTCTATGTATACCTTAATGCAGATGTCTCCAGGCTATGCCTAATGCACGTGCCCTCAGGTGTCCATCTTGTTTCCTCCAGGCACCCTCCACCTGCGGCGCTGTGCCCTTATGGAAAGCCATGCCGAAATTTCCCTCATTCGGCGCGTCAGAGACTGATGGAGTTTGCGGCTCAGGTGACCGTGCACCCTACCAAGGAGCAGAGGGTGAGGACAAGGCATCAGCATGAGGAGTTACCCCTAAGGACAGAGGGTGCCTATTCCTGGAGGGATCAGGGTTTGCAGAGGCGGCCCCCAACAGCGCATTGCCCACTAGCATCCATCATGCACACAAGTTAACTGGTAGTCACCAAATATTTTGTCTGAATGACACTTAAAGATCAGCTTGGCTTTCGAAAAGCCTCAGCCAGCACTAGATGTGAAAAGTGATGAAAATACTCAGAGGTTAACCTGGGAGGGGTCTAGAACCTCCTAGCTGTGCTGACTTGGTATGAATTATACCTCTAATACATAGTCCTTCATAGGATAACAGCGACCCCCACTCCCAGGCTGTGTTCTCATCTGTAGCTGGGGTGTCCCTTGGCCTTTTGCTTTTGTGCTTTACCCTTTTGACAGGCAGATCTGGTTTGTCCTGCAGACTGGTCAACTGCTTGTCACTACTTGTGCTTCCAAAGTAGGTCAGACTCCCCCACACTCCCAGCAACCACCAGGAACCCTTGGGCTCATTACTGGCTGCAAGCACCTCATACCTATGTACACACACACACTTCTCTCTTGCCCTGCCTTCAACCCACTCCCATTAATCCAGTAAAGAACCCGGGGGTTGGGAGGGGCAGAAAATCAGCACAGGCAAACATCTCACTGGTGTCTGGGAGGGACAAACTAAATGTATGTATGTAGCTGCCTTTGATTTGTCCTGTCTTGAATGCATTCCATTCAGAAGGTGATCCTACTTGAATACAGCAGAGGGGAAAGTTCTCCATTCTTCCTGAAGGAAATATTTTCCAGTTTAAGGTATTGGGTTAGAGCTGGGTTTTACAAGTGTTTCTTATAAAACCTTGGATGTAGTTATTTAATTGGAAAGCAAAGATGGGTGCTAGTGGGGGCCTCCTGCAAATGCTACTGGTGGTGCTGCCATGAAGAATGTTAACTTTGGAATGGAGAGTCTTAATTTACTTCAGTCCTGCTCATTAAACTTTTCAAGTCATACTCAGATTAAATTAATAAATAAACGAGTTGGGCAGATTTCTAGCTTTGAGAACGATAAGCTAATCTGCGAACAATTGACAACCCTTGCCTACAGCTGGTGGTTAGCTATTCCAAATATATATATTCTAACAGGTTGATACAATGATATGATTTTCTTTGAGTTTGCTTAGCAGGGGCCTGTGTTTCTGGTCTGTCATATTTAAATTGCATAGGTTTGCTGGAGAGAAGTGTATTTGTGATCTCTTGAGGTGTAGCCGTTTGGACACCAATGGCTGTTGTGTTTGTGTTTCCATATCTGAAAATGTCATGGAGACTCCATTTGAGACCAGTGATGTTGAGGTTGGGTATAAGTTCAGCAAAGAAAGCGCTGGAATTAATATGTGCTCCTCCATGGCCTGCTGATGGCTACAAATTAATTTCAAATGTTTTTGTGTTTTTACAAATGTGCATTAATGTAATATTTTAAGTTGTGTAACTTGTAATTCCAGTATTTGTTGTTATGTATTGTCATCTATTACAAAAAAGGTTTACTTGTGGGCCTCAAGGAGAGGTCGTTATCAATTTTTAAATGTGAGTACTTGTGGCAGGTTGCCCTGCGACAGTTTGCTACAACAAGTGCCAGAAAGACGTGAACACTGCCGTTGTCCTGGTTTTCCTATGCTGCCTCCAAGTGGTTCAGTGTCGACTACCTCCACTGCAGCGGCCAACCTGAAAGAGTAGCGCTGTATCTCATTTGGTTCAAACCTCCGACTCTGGGCTCGTCTTCACCATTGTTACATGCTGATAAACTCTCTGCGCTACCCCACCCACGTGCGCCAAGTGACCCAGCGAGAAGCCGAGAAGCGAGGCCTCACCTCCAGCTATTGCCGATACAATGTCAGCGCTACCTCATTCACATGCGCCAAGAGACCCGCCGAAAGTGAGGCCTCACCTCCAGCTATTGCTGATATAATGTCAGAGCTACCTCATCAACATGCGCCAGGAGACTTGCCGAGAAGCGAGGCCTCACTTCCAGCTATTGCCGATACAATGTCAGAGCTACCTCATTCACATGCGCCAAGAGACCCGCCGAGAAGCGAGCCCTCACCTCCAGCTATTGCCGATACAATGTCAGCGCTACCTCATCAACATGCGCCAGAATACCTGCCGAGAAGAGAGGCCTCACCTCCAGCTGTTGCTGATAGAATGTCCGCACTACCTCATTCACGTATGCCAAGAGACCCTCCGAGAAGCGAGGCCTCGCCTCCAGCTATTACTGATACAATGTCAGCACTACCTCATTCACGTGTGCCAAGAGACCCGCCGAGAAGCTAGGCCTCACCTCCAGCTATTGCCAATACATTGTTAGCACTACCTCATTCACGTCTGCCAAGAGACCCTTCGAGAAGCGAGGCCTCACCTCCAGCTATTACTGATACAATGTCAGCACTACCTCATTCACATGTGCCAAGAGACCCTCCGAGAAGCGAGGCCTCGCCTCCAGCTATTACTGATACAATGTCAGCACCACCTCATTCACATGTGCCAAGAGACCCGCCGAGAAGCGAGGCCTCACCTCCAGCTATTGCCAATACAATGTTAGCACTACCTCATTCATGTCTGCCAAGAGACCCTCCGAGAAGCGAGGCCTCGCCTCCAGCTATTACTTTTACAATGTCAGTACTACCTCATTCACATGTGCCAAGAGACCCGCCGAGAAGCGAGGTCTCACCTCCAGCTATTGCCGATACAATGTCAAGGCTACCTCATTCACATGCGCCAAGAGACCCGCCGAGAAGCGAGGCCTCACCTCCAGCTATTGCCGATACAATGTCAGCGCTACCTCATCAACATGCGCCAGAATACCTGCCAAGAAGAGAGGCCTCACCTCCAGCTATTGCTGATAGAATGTCAGCACTACCTCATTCACGTATGCCAAGAGACCCTCCGAGAAACGAGGCCTCGCCTCCAGCTATTACTGATATAATGTCAGCACTACCTCATTCACGTGTGCCAAGAGACCCGCCGAGAAGCGAGGCCTCACCTCCAGCTATTGCCAATACAATGTTAGCACTACCTCATTCACGTCTGCCAAGAGACCCTCCGAGAAGCGAGGCCTCGCCTCCAGATATTACTGATACAATGTCAGCACTACCTCATTCACATGTGCCAAGAGACCCGCTGAGAAGCGAGGCCTCACCCCCAGCTATTGCCGATACAATGTCAGCGCTACCTCATCAACATGGGCCAGAATACCTGCCGAGAAGCGAGGCCTCACCTCCAGCTATTGCCGATACAATGTAAGCGCTACCTCATCAACATGCACCAGAATACCTGCCGAGAATCGAGGCCTCACCTCCAGCTATTGCCGATAGAATGTCAGTACTACCTCATTCACGTATGCCAAGAGACCCTCCGAGAAGCGAGGCCTCACCTCCAGCTATTGCTGATACAATGTCATTGCTACCTCATTCACATATACTAAGAGACCCGCCGAAAAGCCTGGCCTCACCTCCAGCTAATGGTGTTACAATGTCAGCGCTCCCTCATTCACGTGTGCCAAGAGACCCGCTGAGAAGCGAGGCCTCACCTTCAGCTATTGCTGATACAATGTCAGCGCTACCTCATTCACGTGTGCCATGAAACACGCCGAGAAGCGAGGCCTCACCTCCAGCTATTGCTGATACAATGTCAGCGCTACCTCATTAACATGCTCCAAGAGACCCGCCGAGAAGCGCTGCCTCACCTCCAGCTATTGCTGATACAATGTCAGCGCTACCTCATCAATATGAGCCAGGAGACCTGCCGAGAAGCGAGGCCTCACCTCCAGCTATTGCTGATACAATGTCAGCGCTACCTCATTAGCATGCGCCAAGAGACCCGCCGAGAAGCGCGGCCTCACCTCCAGCTATTGCTGATACAATGTCAGCGCTTCCTCATTAATATGAACCAGGAGACCTGCAGAGAAGCGAGGCCTCACCTCCAGCTATTGCTGATACAATGTCAGCGCTACCTCATTAACATGCGTCAGGAGACCTGCGGAGAAGCGAGGGCTCACCTCCAGCTATTGCTGATACAATGTCAGCGCTACCTCATTAACATGCGCCAAGAGACCCGCCAAGAAGCGCGGCCTCACCTCCAGCTATTGCTGATACAATGTCAGCGCTACCTCATCAATATGAGCCAGGAGACCTGCCGAGAAGCGAGGCCTCACCTCCAGCTATTGCCGATACAATGTCAGCGCTACCTCATTAACATGTGCCAGGAGACCTGCCGAGAAGCGAGGCTCACCTCCAGCTATTACTGCTAACCTGTCAGTTATACCCTGTCCCTGTGGACCTGGAGGACCATTGAACAGCAAAGCCTTACCTTCAGTTATTGCTGATAAACTGTCATCAGATAAACTGTCAATGCTACCCATCCACCTGCACCTTGAGAACTGTCGAGAAGCGGAGCTCACCTACAACTATTGCTGATAAACTGATATTGCAACCCCGTCCACTTGGGCCAAGACTCACGTCCAGACGCTAGGTGTCAACTTCAGCTATTGCTGATAAACTGTCACCCTGCCCAACCCATGTGTGCCAGGCTATTGCTGATAAACTGTCCACAGTACTCCATATATGTGTGCCAGGAGAACGGTCGCGAAGTCTTACCTCTAGCTATTGCTTCGTCCTCCTCACTGACCAACCTTTCAAAGAAGACCACCCATCCTCCTTCGCGCACCATCGCGCCCTCTGGAACAGCTTTGCAAATTATTCGTCCTTCCATTCTGACGACAGTTTAGTCCACCACTCAAGCAAGCAGGAAGCCACATCTGAAGAAGCTAGCTTTTAGCCACTCAGAGCACATGGAACCCAGTCTCTATGGCGTATATAATGAGGTCAACCCGCCCTTGTTGGGGGTCATTCCTTGCAAATGTTCTCCATTCTACAAACATCTTTGTTGCCTGAAGCTACGTAAAGAAACTTGCCCTTTCTCCCCATCTTAGCCGGAGTATATCTGCCAAAGATTGTACTTACATTCTCCTGTGCCTGCAGCGTACATTCTCCTGGAGATCTGCTGGGCAGCCAGTCGCCATCGTTGTACACACCAGCCATTGCCCTTTACTGCCATGCTCTAAACCTAATTCATTCTTGGGGTGGATGCCCTGAGCTACCTGTAGTGACCTGAAATCTCCTTATTATCCAATGGTGTCCATCTCTCCAGGCAGGTATCATGGAGCCATTTATGTCAATAACTACATTAGGTTCCATCTCAAACTAAACACTTTCAAAACTGAATCCCTCCTGATCGCCCCACCTAAACAGTCACCCATCATTAATGAATGGATGAAGCAACTGACAGCCTTCAACTACTTGTTCCAGGTTATTGATTAAGGGAGATCACTGGGAATAACTCTTGACAAGAACCATTAGTAAGGCACTCTGGGAACCACAAGGGTCATATTCGCTCTATAAAACATCTCAAATAAAAATAAAGCTTGAGGGTCAAAGTTAGAATCTTACTTCTGATGACTTCTTGACTTGCCAAGTACTAAGTCATCTTGCTGTAAGTGGGATACCTGGGCTGGCCGCCACTTGTCTGCCTGCTGCTTCATCTTACTCTTGGCCAGAGCGTCTCTGAGTCGAACTTCTTGAGATACGCAGCACTTCGTATTTCTCCTGTGATGTGTAATGGTTATGTTCGAGGCATGTGGGCTGCTGAATTCATATCTGTGCATAGATCGCCGCCTAGTGTTGGGTCCGGATGATTGCACATTGTTGTCCTGGAAGAGTCTTCGAAGTATCACGAGATAGGTGGCTCCTCCCCTGGACTACAGTGCGCATGGGCATCGACTCCATCCCCAGATTGTTTTTTTCCGCCATTGGGTTCGGATGTGTATCAGTTCCCTCTGTCGGAATCGATAATTGTTTAACTTTCTTTACTTGAGACCAAAAGGTCTTTAGGACTCGCATCGGTATTGTCTATCGTTCGGGTTCGTTTGTTCATCGGCTCCGAACCATTACTACCCTTCCGCGTGCTTTCGGCACGGACGGGCCTACACGACGCTCCAGACTACTTCATCATGGAACGAAGTCCATTTAAGAGGTGCCCGGTGTGTGCCTCAAAGTACCCACATATCGACGTGCACCCAGTGTGCAATACATGCTTGTCACCGGACCACGACGAGGCCAAGTGTATGGCCTGCTCCAAGTTTCGGTCGAAGAAGACTCTCAAGCTCCGCCGGGCCGCAAGACTGCAGGCCCAGAGTTCGGCACCCCCTCCAGCGAACATCTTCGAGGAGGATGTAGACGACAACACCATCCAGAATATCTCAGACTCTAACCCGGCGTCGGAGGTCGAAGAGGACTACGACGCGAAAGACGAGGAGTTCGAGGAAGTCGTTGAGGAGGTAGGGGACGACGACAGGGCCATTGCCACCGTAGAGGATAGCTCGGAGGAGGAGCTTCCTCACACTGACTCAGGGGCCAGCTCACATTCTAAGGCCCAGGCCGAGGGATCGCCTTCGGGCCTTACCCAAAGCCTTGATTCCCGTCCCACGGCTCCGCCTTCCGGCCCGGCCACGGACATTGGTACGGCACCACTCCCGGTGCAGAAACCATCGGTGTCGACGCCACCCGTATCGAAACCGAAAGCGCAAGTCGCACTGGTCGGGTCGAAGACTTCGGAGGCCTCGGCGCCGAAGAAATCCAAGATGGCCGTCGAGCTCAAGAGCCACGCCAAAATGGCCGATCCGAAGACTACGGTGTCGAAGCCGAAGGCGAAAACGGCCGACGCGGCTGCGTCGGCGCCGAAGTTGGTCGACGCTCTGAAGAGTCGCATCGATACCAAGAAGGTCAACGACCATAAGAAGGACCCGAAGAAGCGGCAGGACGACCCCAAGTCTCTAACTGCACCGCTTCCACTCGACAAGGCAAAGGGGGGAGCTGCGTCGGCTCCGAAGACTGCGTCCTTGGTTGCCGACCCAAACCCGGCTTCGGAAGACTCTCTCGAGCCGGTCCGTCCCTCCGCCTCGTTCACCAAGAAGGTCACGGAGTCCCTTCAGCGTATTCGGGAGGGGGCCACGGCGGTCGAGCCGAAGGACACTGTGCCGCCCAAGCCTCTACAGAAACCGGCAAAGGCGCAGACGCCGATTCTCTTCACGTTGCCGCCAAAGACGGCGCCGAAGGCTTTCACTGCGAAACCTGGGGCCGGAGTGCCCTTGAAGTTATCTTCAACGCCAAAGGCATCGTTGGTAGTTCCAAGCCCGCGCCACCAACCACTGGCAGAGGAGGAGCGTCGAGAGGTGATCATCGACGCCGACACAGGCAAGCTCTCTCTCCTTAAACGGAAGATCACCCCTGAGCCAGCTTTAGAACATTTCCAGATCCCACTTAAAAAGAAGTTGGACTCTGCGGGTGCATCTGCCCCTATGGAGCCTGCATCTCCACAAAGTCAGGAGCTCTCACCCTCTCATTCTAATGTTGAGGAGGGTGATGGAAACGATGAGGATGAGTATGCTTATCCAGTTTACTCAGACCCAGAGGATGTGACTGAGCCATGGTCTGCCGGGGGCGACCCTGGGGACCCTCATTCGGGACAGGAGCCTCAGCTTTTTGCAGCAAAGACTTCCCCAACAGAAGACTCTGCGGCCTTCAACGCTCTAATTGAAAGAGCTGCAGCCAATCATGACGTCGATCTCCATGCAGACCCATTTGACGTCGATTTTCTTTTTGACACCTTTTCAGTGGCTGAAAAAACTGTTAAGACATTGCCAATGCTCAAAGGGGTGTTAAAACATGCGCCAGAGGTTTTCAAGGAGCCCACCCGAGCAAGTGTCATTAATCCTCGTATTGACAAGAACAAGAAGTACAAGGCAGCGCCCAGTGATCCAACATACATCAAAGGACAGTTGCCACTGGACTCTTTGGTTGTCTCCAATGCACGCAAAAGAGCCAACTCACAGACTACGGGTGATGCTCCTCCCCCAGACAAGGAATCAAAAGTATTTGAGGCTTCGGGGAAACGTATTGCTGCGCAGGCAGCCAATATGTGGCGCATATCCAACACACAGGCGCTACTTGCGCGCTACGACAGGGCACACTACGACACTCTAGAGACCCTTCTACAGCACTTGCCAGATCAATATAAGGAGGCAGCTGAAATGTTGATTCAGGAGGGGAAGCTTATCACCAATGCTTCAATTAAGTGCGCTCTGGATGTGGCTGACACCGCCTCCAGAGCAATAAACACTAGCGTTCTACTGCGTAGGCATGCATGGCTCAGAATATCAGGCTTTAAACCAGACATTCAAACTACCATCCTAAACCAAACTGTCAATCCAGACCACCTGTTTAGCCCAGAAGTGGATGCCACCCTCGAAAAAATGAAAAAAGACACTGACACTGCTAAATCTATGGGTGCCCTGCAGTCCCAGCAGTTTCGGGGTGGTTCCTTTCGCCGCTCCAATAACAGAGGCACCTCAAGGGGTCAAGCGTCACAACCCACGCAATTCTATAAGAGTAACACCCAATCCTCATATACCAACAAGGGTCGGGGTGGATACCGTGGCAACAACGTCAAAGGCAGAGGACGTGGTAATAACAGCTCCAGGTCCTCCACCGCCAGCAAACAGTGACGCCTTGTCACTGCCCCCCGACCACGCAACACCGGTCGGGGGGAGACTCCAGCAGTTCCTGCCCGTGTGAAAGTCCATCACCACGGACAGGTGGGTCAGATCTCTTATCCAATACGGTTATTGTCTGGAGCTCACATCCACTCCACCCAACATACCCCCAAAAAGCCGTCCTATGTCCGGCGAACACTTGCACTTGTTGCAGCAGGAAGTCAACGTCATGCTGCAAAAAGGAGCAATAGAGCTCGTTCCCCTGCAGGAAAGGGGTACAGGAGTTTACTCCCTGTACTTTCTGATTCCAAAGAAGGACGGATCCCTCAGGCCCATCCTAGACCTCAGACCTCTCAACTTTTACATTCTGTCAGAACATTTCCATATGCTCACGCTGCAGCAGGTTCTCCCACTGCTTCGGCAAGGGGACTTCCTGGCGACTCTGGACCTCAAGGATGCGTATTTTCACATTCCCCTGCATCCTTCACACAGAAAGTACCTAAGGTTCACCATTCAAAACCAGCACTACCAGTTCAAGGTTCTGCCTTTTGGGGTCACCACAGCGCCCAGGGTCTTCACAAAGTGCCTAGCAACGGTGGCGGCGCATCTGAGACGTCAGAACATCCACATCTACCCCTATCTGGACGACTGGCTCATTCAAGCAAAGTCGGCCCAGCAGTGCGCCGACCACGTGTCCCACACCATTCACCTTCTGCACGATCTGGGGTTCTCACTGAATTACCCAAAATCCCATCTCCAGCCCGCCCACATACGGCAGTATCTGGGTGCGAGCATAAACACTCTGGCGGTCACTGCGCAGCCGAATTCAGTAAGAGTCGACAGCATTCAGTCGCTGATCCAAAGATTCAGACCTCAACACTCGCTTCCAGCAAGAGTGTTCATGCAGTTCATAGGCATGATGGCCTCCTGCATCTCCATAGTCCCACACGCGAGACTACATATGCGTCCGCTTCAGGAGTGCTTAGCACGTCAGTGGACTCAGGCTCACGGGCAGTTGAAAGACCTAGTGTTGGTGAGCGGTCGGGCATACAACTCTCTGCATTGGTGGAATCCACAAAACCTTTGCAAGGGCCGACCGTTTCAAGAGCCTGTGCCGCAGATCATCCTAACAACGGACGCTTCTCTCCAGGGATGGGGAGCGCATGTACTCCAATACACAGTGCAGGGACTATGGACACTACAGCAAAGGAAGATGCACATCAATGTGTTGGAACTGATGGCAATCTTCATGGCCTTAAAGGCGTTCAAAGTACATCTGTGCAACAAGGTCGTGTTGATCCGGACGGACAACATGACGGCCATGTACTACATTCAGAAACAGGGGGGTACACACTCTCCGCAGCTGTCTCATCTGGCTCAGAGCATGTGGAAGTGGGCCATTCAGAGGAACATCTTCCTCATGGCAGAACATCTCCCAGGCAAGGACAATCAGATGGCGGACCTGCTGAGCAGGCACAGCCACCAAATGCACGAGTGGGAGATACATCCATCAGTACTCCAACCGTACTTCCAAAGATGGGGTCATCCAGAGATAGACCTGTTCGCCACAAGGGAGAAAGCAAAATGCCAAAGCTTCGCCGCCAGGTTCCCACACCCGCAATCGCAGGGCAATGCGATATGGATGAACTGGTCAGGCAGATTTGCGTACGCTTTTCCCCCAGCACCACTGATACCGCTGGTGGCGCGCAAGCTCAGGCAGCACTCGATGGCTCTCATCCTAGTTGCTCCAACGTGGGCTCGCCAACCATGGTACACCACGTTTCTGGAACTTTCCGTGGTACCGCATCAAAGGCTTCATCTCACACCCAGCCTTCTGACGCAGAGCCATGGCGACATTCAGCACCCAGATCCGCAACAGCTCAACCTGGCGATCTGGCTCCTGAGGTCCTAGAGTTTGGCTACCTTAACCTTCCTCCCAATTGCATGGACATCATTCGGGAGGCAAGAAAGCCCACTACTAGAGCATGTTATGCGGCTAAATGGAAGCGGTTTGTCATTTATTGCGCAAACCACAACATTAATCCACTAGATGCTTCCATTCAGAACATCATCTGTTACCTGTTCCATCTGTACCAGTGTAATTTGGCATATACCTCCATCCGCATTCACCTGTCTGCGATGGCCGCATACCTCCAGAATAGACAGCACCTTTCACTTTTCAAAGTGCCTGCTATCAAAGCTTTTCTGGAAGGACTCAAAAGGGTCATTCCACCACGGACTCCACCAGCTCCAGAATGGAACCTCAATGTGGTTCTTACAAGGCTGATGGGTCCTCCCTTTGAGCCACTACATTCTTGCGAACTTCAGTTCTTGACTTGGAAAGTGGCTTTCTTAGTGGCAATTACATCGCTACGGAGGGTTAGTGAGCTGCAGGCCCTCACAATCCAAGAGCTTTTCTTCCAGGTTCATGCTAACAGGGTAGTGCTCCGCACCAACCCTAAATTTCTACCCAAGGTTGTGTCTCAGTTCCACATAAACCAAACAATTGAATTGCCGGTGTTCTTTCAAAATCCTGCGTCGCTGGCGGAGCGGATGCTCCACACCCTTGCCGTTAAAAGGGCCCTAATGTATTACATTGATAGGACCAAGGATTTTAGAAAGACTAAACAGCTTTTTGTTGCCTTTGCGCCACATCACAAAGGTAACGCTATTTCCAAGGCTGGTATTGCTAGGTGGATCGTAAAATGTATTCAAATCTGCTATGCAAAGGCAAAACGCACTCTTACAATTCCACCAAGAGCCCACTCCACCAGAAAGTTGGGGGCCTCTATGGCCTTCCTTGGAAACATTCCCTTAGAGGACATATGTAGAGCAGCCACATGGTCTACCACACATACATTTACTAAACATTACTGTGTAGACGTGCACTCTAAACAGCAGGCAGCTGTAGGGCAGGCTGTTCTCAAGACACTTTTCCAAACTGCTGCAGCTGGCACGGGCGGCCGCCGCTAATGGAGGGACTGCTATGTATTCTATGCACAGATATGAATTCAGCAGCCCACATGCCTCGAACTGCAAATGCTACTTACCAGTATGCATCTGTTCTTGGCATGTAGGGCTGCTGACATTCATATCGCCCACCCTCCTCCCCGGCGCCTGTAGCAGCTGCAGTGTTTACATATCATTTCATGGCATGGTCATCATTCACTATGTTCACTCCATCTCGGCCACAATGGCTAAAAACAATCTGAGGATGGAGTCGATGCCCATGCTGACGGTAGTCCAGGGGAGAAGCCACCTATCTCGTGATACTTCGAAGACTCTTCCAGGACAACAATGTGCAATCATCCGGACCCAACACTAGGCGGCGATCTATGCACAGATATGAATGTCAGCAGCCCTACATGCCAAGAACAGATGCATACTGGTAAGTAGCATTTGCATTATCAGTGTACGCGGCGGTGGTACTATGAGGAGTGTCTCCGTAGTCACATAGTGCCTGTCACAAGACTTCAAATAGCGCCTGGTGAATAAGCTTAGCTACTTGCCCAGCCGTTTCCAAAGTGGCTGTAAAACGGTTGATCACACCATTGGCCTACAGATGGACTGATATGGCCACCCTACATAGGGTGACTGCTCCGATTTTATATCTGCTGGTGAGAGACATTTCCTGATGGTGGAGTGACCAGAAGCTCTGCCAGCAAGAAAACCTCCAGCCTCTAAATGAGGAAGGGGAACCATGAGGTGGGTGGATAGGAGATCTAAGAATTTATTGCAGGAGCCCACTACTCACTACTTTTGGAACCTAACCATGGTTAGAAGTGGGCCGGTCTGGGTCAGAGACCTTGTGTAATAGGAGATGATTTGAATTGTAGGTGAATCTGTTCAGCCTGATGCTGATGACAGATGCTTTAAAGGAGTCATGTCCTGCTGACGGAAACCAGGAAGAGACTGAAATGTTTGAAAGGCAGGAGTGATGGGATCAAAGATGTTGAGGTGAAGAAGCAGCCTGGTAGGCACATCCTCATTAGCTGACATCTATGGAGATGGAGAAGAGTGTGCCTGTGTAGAGTCTATTGGTGCAGTCTAAGCAAGAGAGAACCAAGGTGACAGGTCTAAACCCTGAGAGGGAGAAAATGCTGGGGAAACATTCAACATACAGTCTTGGTAGTAAAGAAGGGGTATTTGATTACCTTTTTTACTTGGGGAATAAGGGAGAAGTCAGTGTCCATGCTCACCCAAAGGTTCCTTACTTTGTTGATGTTGTTTGATAATTTGCTATGGCCAAAGATTTGAAAGGTGTTGCAGGGACCATTCTCTGCTTTTGAGGGTCTTTGGCTAGAAGTGTTGAGCTTTCTGTGGCTGTGCGTCATCCACTCACCCACTGCTAGGCGGCAGGAGCCTTCTGGAGCAAGGCCACAGGGGGTTGTCATGCAGGGAGAGCAATAAAGGCACAGCTGACATCCAGAGGGGGCACAGCTGGCGCATGCATTAAGAGGCAAAGATGGGTGTGACGCTGTGAGGGCACCGATGACTTGTACGTAGTGAGAGCAGATGGCACACACACAGTAAGGCACATAATCTCCTGGCTCCTTGTTCTTGCAGACACACCTGGCTCTGGAGTTGCACCTGCAGCACAATCAGGTGTATAACTGGTTCGCCAATTACAGACGTCGTCAGTGGCCAAAGATCCTGGGGCGGTCAGCAGATCACCAGGCGGCATGCAGAGCTGCCCTTCTAGGGCCTGCAGGACCCCCTTCGGTGGGCAGTGCCAGCTCTTCAGGACCTTCTGCCACGCTGAGAGGTGGGTCGTTGCCCTGCATGTGATGGGGGTCATTTAAGAATGATGGACTGGATGTCACACAACTGGGGCAGCGACGCCACTGCCTCCAGTGGCTAGGCTGCAGCTTGACAGACATATTTTGAGTTCTATGTCCACTAGGGTGACCATCTCGCTGCAGGTCATTACAGACACTGAACTATTCACCTACAAATCCTTCATTTCAGACCTATTAGTTTAATTCATTCAATGGAAGCAAAACAAGACTACAACACCCTGAATGCATTTGGCTGTCACACAAAAGTCCAGGACCAGTAACAGTGTCCATAGTGACCTAGAGGGATGTGGTTACTTGAAGGTGCATCTTGGTGTTCAGTAGAAGGGACCACTTATGTTTCACTGTTTTCCAAAGCCAAGTCCCCAAGGTTGTCTTTGAAAAAGAAAAAAGCAATGTCCCCAAGGATCATTACCCGCTGGCTATCTCTTGACACATGCAGCGCTGTTTGTTGTTTTGTTTGTCAGAGAGCAGATCTGACAAACATATGAAGAGTGGGGTTGGCAGTCATGTTCAGTTATCCTTCTAAAAACGTGTGGACATAATTGACAGCGTGCTGTTATAACAGACCCGTCTTCCTAAAAAGGGTCCCCAGTGTATGCCTTTATCAGAAATCAGGGGGAGAGGCTTTGTGGGTCATCGAGGGCCCTCGCCTTTGGTATCTTCTCCCAACCTGGACTTGACTGACAGAAGACCTTCCTGATGGGTCATTAGAATGGCTCATGGCTACTCTTTTTCTTTCAATAAAATCGCAGCAATGTTTTCAACATGATTTCTGTGTACATTCCCCAGGGGCGTATTAAATGCTCCTCTTGGCCAGGGCCTAGTGCCCGGAAATAAATTCATGCATTACCAAGGGGGACCAGCCCTCAGGTGTAGACCTCTGTTGTACACTCATGTGAATCAGCTCTTCAGTAACTTAGCTCTGATTTTCCAAAGAGGTATTCTAGTTAGGATGACCCTCTCCAAACACCTGGGGATCCCCCCATCGTAGGGCTCACATATTCTACCCTACGGACACCATCCCGCACCAGTGGCTAACACATGTGCTCTCCAACTACCACTTCAACACCCCTGGGTATTGAAAAAGTTAGGGTTGGCTGACTTCATCTCCAGCACCCCATCCGTACAAGATGAGTTACAAACCCATACATGGATGGAGCAGCCTTGATCCCCGGAAGGTAAGAGAAGCAGAGCTTACCATGGCCAAACTCCTGTACCTGCGTTGTATATTTCACGTAATAATTGTTGTCACCCTTCAGGAGCTCGACAGTCCTTGCGGCCCCATGGGTTAATCTCCAGTGTTAATGACACAATGGATCTGGCATCTGTCCTTGAAGCTCATCTCGCACCCATAGTGCCCCCTGGAAATATGCCTCTAACCTCTTAACAACCTACGTTTACACAGCTCTGCTCTTAATAATCCTGCAACTTGTATTCAGTTTATAGACCCGCCACTTATACATATCCTGTGAGTTAGCGTATAACTACTCTGGACAAATGCCTTATGCCCAGAGGCATAGCTGGCGTAGCGGAAGCTAAATCTGAACGGTAAAATACTGAACATCCTGCTGCTAGGATCCACTTGGGTGTGGGAACCTCCCTACTTCTCCACCAATCTTTATCCTCCCTAATTCAGAAACCCTGGAGTCCTTTACCTCTCCCAACATCCTTTGATCATGCTAACTAAAAATATGGATGTCTACTAACATCATGGACTTCATAAGACAATGCTGATCACTGGGGTGACAAAAGAGGGCCTGTTTTCATGTCACTTCTGATATCACACAATTTTGCAGAGTTGGGCTACACCAATGTCTTAATACGCTGACTTACTTGCTTGACTGCCATCTGAAGGTTCAGAAATCTCTGGTTGTCCAATTGTAGGCCCCAGGAGGAGGCTGCCATCAATGCCAGCCAGAGAAGTCTTCACTGGTATCTGTCGAACACCAGGATCAATTGAAGGTTATCATCATCATTTACAAATAATTCACCTGATCAGGCATGCTAAGCTCAAGCCACACTCTCTGCCTTTCTAAACCTAACAGAAACAGATACCTCTACAGCTGAAAGTGTGAGTCTTCGGGGAAGCCCTTTAGAGCCCACGCCCTTAAACTCTGGAACCATGTGCTACCCATGATGCATGTCTCCCCTTGATGTGTCCGTCAGAAAATCTCCTAAGGCCACTCTGTTCACGCATCTTAATGAATTGCAACCCCTTAGACTGAGTCCTCTGTCCCTTTCCAAGCAACACGTTGAAGCAGTTCAGTTTCTGTACGAACATAACAAGATTAACTTTTTATTTTGAAGTATGCATCACAGTTTTGCCATTTTGTAGCACTAAATAA